>NC_133158.1:52500576-53121538 GCF_040802235.1 Manis javanica | reverse complement strand
TAATACTTTACTGGAAATCACAAACATCCTTCTTTAATCTTATGACCCAGTTTCTAAAATTAATTAATATAACTTTGCAATTCTCAATGAGTTTTCAACAGACTAATATTGTAATTATATTATTCTGATTTTGTTTCTAATAGGGTCTGCAGGAAAATTATATTCAATGTAAAAATGTTTTGAGAGCTTACAAACAGAAATTAGAAATTCAAAACCACTGCTCCACAAAAGCAGTGACCTAATTTCTTATGATTGAAGTGTTGATATGGCAATGGGAGCCACTTCCTAGAAATTCTCAAAGACAAACATGATGTGCTCACCCATTATCAGATATTGGATATGGGGAGTCATTTAAAGAACATGAAGTGGAAAATCCAAGTACAACCATCAAGAAGTACCGTCCAAAATATGCAAATATGGGATATAAGGAAACAGACACAGAGATGCATAGAATATGGTGATGGAAAATAGGAGTATTGTTGGAGATTTTATCCATTAACTAAAAATTTAGCATATGGGTTCATGTTTAAACATGATAGGGACTAGTAATTACAGGTTCACCAAAAGCAAGTTTCATTTTGAAATTACTTATTTTTATACTTCAATATTTTAGCATTCAAGAAAGGCAATGTTTCCATCACAATAATAGTCTCACACATGTGCATGCAATAGATGTAACAAAAGTAATGTAAAAAAAAGCAGTATTATCTATACAAGATATTTTATGGAAAATTGAAATAAATTTTATCTCACATGAAGGATATTGAACTAAATGTATATGCAGAGCAGTAAGTGTGATGCAGTAACAAAAGAAAAAAGTTATCTTATAAAGCAATATATTTCAGATGATTTTATCCAACTGAGATGATGGATGTAGAATTCTAACTATTCTCTCCTTTCAAGCAGCCAAGGATGAAATAATCAGCATTTCATGGAATAACTCAAAAAGTGGAGTCAGGAAACAAGGAAGAGTTGTCCTGGAGTGTCTCTAGAAGTTTCTCAGTAAAATCCATAGGTCCAGTATCTGCCACAGCAAGGTGGGTGACAGCAGCCATAACCATACCTGCCATAGCTATAGCCACAGCTGCAGCCCAAACTGCCATAGCCACAGCCCAGGCCACTGTAGTCATTGCCATAGTAGCACATGTTGTCAGGAGTTAAAGGTTCAGTTGAGAATCAGGAAACCTTTGTTCTCAGTCTGAATGCCACCACCTGCCCAGGGCCTTTTATACACCTTCAGTGGTAGATGGGGCAAATTACATGAAGTACTGAACCATAATTCACACTAATTTACATTAGAGAACTTCCTCAAGCTCATGTTTTTTTAGACAAAGCGATCCTTATAGGGGATTTTTGTTTGTTTCTTTTTACTTTTATTTCAGGATTCTCACAATCAAACCATATGAGTCTAATAATAAATAATTGCTATATTTTCAAATCTTCATTTGAAACTTGCCTTGTTAGTGAATATTCTTTGACTAGGTTTTATGGAATTTCTAAAGAATGCTGACTCCTTGTGGGGTAAATGGAGCTTACTAAACAAGATTCCCATCTGGCCTTAAGAGTGCCCATCATATATGTATATAAGAGCCTATTTGCACATCAGTGTGATGTTTACCTGTGGCAGAGCCTCTGGTGCATCACCAGACTGCCTGTGGGGGTAAGGGGCAGGGAGAAAACAGCCATTCACTCTTCCACTCTGTTCCTGATATGTAACTGGTCAGGTGCCTGCTGTTTACCAGGAACCCACCCACAGAGTTCCTCCAGGAGGAAGGGACAGTGGTAAGTGGAGTGGGCTGTGGGCTGGGGAGAGCAGGCCGCACCAAGGGTTAGAGAGACTGAACTGTGAGAAATAAACCTTTGATCCCCAACCTACCCTTTCCCTTGTCTTCCTTCAGTCTCAGCAGATTCATAGGGAACTTGCCATGGAGGTGGGGGTGGGGGTTGCCGGGAACTCCCTTCCTCCCAGAGCCACACTCCTCCTGTGAGCTTCTAGGATAATGGGCAAATATTTTAATTAAAGTAAGAATTCCATTAAAATGTCTATATATTTTTATATGATTTGTTTCCCCAAGGAAAATATTCTTTCAGTTCTTCATAATTGATAGACTGACACAATGTCTATTCAAATGTCATTATAAACCCATATTTTTATCTATAATTATGTTACTGGTTTATTATCTCTAAATTTTAAAATTCTTTTATAAAATGAAAGATTAACTTAGATATTTGTTTTTCTAATCAGGTTTTAAAAGGGTGTGGAGTAATTGAAATCCTTGTACACTATTGGTGGGAATGCAAAATGGGGTAGCCACTATGGAAAAAAGCAGCAGCAGTTCTTTAAAAACTTAAAAATTGAATGACAATATGATCCAGCAATTTCACTTCTGGGCATGTACCAGGTATATATCCAAAATAACTAAAATCAGGGTTTCAAAGAGATACCTGCACTCCCATGTTCATTGCAGCATTATTCCTAAGAGCCAAGATATGGTACTGAAGGATGAGTAGATTTTTTTTAAAAGTATGGTATATATGTACAATAGAATATTACCAGCCTTGGAAAAAGAAGGAAATTCTGCCATCAGTGACAACATAGGAGAACCTGGAAGATGTTTTGTTAAATGAAAAAAGTCAGTCACTTAAAGACAAATATAGTGCATGCTTTTCTTAAATGAGTCACCTGTAAGAGTCAAACTCATAGAAACAGAGAATAGAATGATGGTAAAGAAGGGCTGGGGAAAGGCTGCAGTTCAAAAATTATGAAGTCTCAGTTGAATAAGAAGAATAAGTTCCAGAGGTCTGCTATAAAACATTATGCCTCTAGTAGACAGTACTCTACCGTGCACTTGAAATTTTGTTAAGAGTGTAGATTACATGTTTAGTGTTCTTCCCTCAATAACAATAAGGGGAAAAAAGGGCAGGAGGAAACTTTTGGAGGTAATGGATATGTTTATTACCTTGACTGTGGAGATGGTTTTCTAGGTGTAATCGTATGTAAAAATTCATCCAAGTGTATACTTTAACTATGTGCAGTTTTTGTGCATCAATTACACCTCAATGAAGCTGTTTAAAAAAAAGATTGATCTTTCTACAGAGTATGGGCAGGCTGGCAGGATATGTTGCTTTTCTGTCATGGTGTGTCAAGTTACTTTGTTGCAACTGGTTCCAAGAGGATTCCTCTTTCATCAGTCCAAGTAAAGATCTGGAGACTTCACCATCCACTCCCTCCACCCCTGAGTTCCTCAGTGTTCATTGATCTTACAGTTGCCCTGGGGGCTGGAACAAGGTATCCTCACTAGGCAGCTGAGTGTCAGTATAGGGAACAGGTAAGTATAAGTTTAAATTCTGTTCTGAAGGCAACTGCGAAAGGGGTACATGTTGCAGACAAGGAAAACTTCTCACTCATGAAAGAGCTCAGATTTGATCTTTGGAGAGGCTGTGAGCCAGGTGAGACTTCAAGATGAACTTTTAAATTCAGTATCTGAAGTGCTTCTTATGACATTGGCTGGAAACTAGATGAAGCAGCAAGAGGTAGGTTTTAAGAAAATTAAAGAATGAAGACAGTGATGTATCTAGTTAACTGAAACCTAGCTACATGATGATATCACATGGAATCTCTTGAAAAATAGCATAGATGAACATAGCTAAATTATTAAATTTGGCCCATTATATATTAAAGTTATTTTATTCTACTTTTAAGAGGTGATTTTAATATACCCAATATATAGTATAGAGTGATCCATAGCTTTCATTTGCCCTCAGCCTCTTCAAACTCATGATATGACTGAGTCAGGAAATGAGAAAGTCCCTTTATCCTCTTGTGATAAAAAGTATGTGCCATTATAAGTACCCAATAGAGAGCACAGAAAGAGATGATCAGTACTCTTTGAGTGAAATAACATTATTTGTACAACAAGACTCTGGAGATAGTTGATTTCCCTACTTTCTCACCTTCTGCTAAAGTTGTATAGGAAATTCCAGGGAGAAATTTTCAACATTCTTTATTGTCATTAGTTTATTGATTTAAAAATGTTTATTAGGCACATACTACATGCCAGCAACTCTTCTAGCTGCAGGTGTATTATCCCTTATCAGTGATATTGTGTGGAATAATGTCTTTTTGATTATTTATTACTTGAGGATGTTTTCTATTACTCAGGGTCTTTGAGAAAAATCCAGCATTCCAGAGGAATAATTGGAGAATTGTTTGAATCATTTGCTGAGAAATTAAATAGGACTCTTGAAAATGTAAACATTGTGACTCTCTTGTGCCCTCCTGCTATAAGTCAGGAGCTCTCTCCTCTCACTTTATCTCTAAATAAAAGCCTCTCACTTGCTCTCCTACCTTGAGTGTTTGCAAAGTTCATTCTTCGACTGTGCAAACAAGAACCCCGGCATCATTTGGGGGGACTCATCCAGAATCACTTCAGAGTTGAGTACTGACATCTGAGCCTGCCTTTTTCTTGCACTCTCCTTATACAAGGAAGCTGTCTATGGCACTCAAAATTGGGTGCTCATCAGCCACTTAAATGGGACTAGCCTGGCTGCTGATCTCAAAGTCTTGAGGCGACAGGTTCCCCTGCATCTCCCTCAGTGGAGCCAGGAAATTCAACTGAGTGGAGGCCAAGATTCTGTTTCAGAGGCATCTCCCTGGATGTGAGGGACTGAGGAAAGCCATGGGCACTTGAGAGAGTCTAGGCTGAGGCCACTCTTCAGGGGCTTCTCAAAGGTCCGCGTGTCTAGAATCAGACCCCGACAGCCTGACTGGGTATCCATGAGGAGTGTGTCTCTCTCTCTCTATCTCTGACTTCCAACCTGCTTCTTCAGGCCACCCTGGCCTCTGCATGAGACCGGGATGCCCTTTACTTTCTTTACATGCTCTGTGTGTGCCTCTAACTTCATCAATTTCATGGAACTTGATGCTCACCACCACAGGGTAGGAGATCTACACTTTGCTCTTTTTGACTAAATGCTATACTTTTTATCTCATAAAATGTGTCTGGGCACCCGTTGGCACTTAAAAGACAATCAGCATCGCTACCAGTCTTAAAGCTTGGGTGAAAGATTTCCTGGTGTCTGCTGCTCCTTAATCCCCTGCCTTCAAGTGGGAATGTTGGGGTGGCTGAGTCAACTTCCTACTTTCCTATCCTAATCTGCAGACTCCAAGGGCACACTGGGCTAGTAGACAGTGGTCCTGGATCTTAGCTCCAGCTGATTGATTTGATGGTGCTGAGTGAACCTCCAGCTAGGCTGTTGCCTATGCAAGAGTCACAGATGACCCCTAGACATCTTGTGTCACAGGTAAGATTTCTTACAGTGGGTGATTAGCAGGACAATTCCCAGGCAGTGACAGAAACTGGTGTTTGAGAGTATAGACACTCCCCCCTTCATAACTGTCCATGGGAGCCTCTGTCTGAATTTTATCTTTGGCCTTGGAAAACATCCCCCTGCTCCTCATTTGAAGCAGTCCTCTTGGGACTGTGCCACTTTCTCCTGTGTAGTGTAAATGAAGTTTGTGAAGTAGTCAAGCTGAAAACTGAGCCGAACATGTAAATGGCTTTATTCTATTGACCTCTTTTCCTTAGAGGCAGTCATCCTGGGGCTATGGCATTTCCCTCCCTGCAGCCCCAGGAAAGTGGAACAAGCTTGTGACTCTTTCACTTGGCCACTACTCTAGCAGTGAGAGGTTGCACAGTCCCTGCACTTATCAGACAGGCAAGGGCCTCTCAAAGAATGATCCCGAGTGTACTATGCTAAAGCCCCTGCAGAAGAAATTAGGGTCTTGATTAGAACTCCCAAAATGCATAAAGTAAGAGCAAACTGGTAAGGCCCTACTACATCCAGAGCTCTGAGGCAGCTCTTGCTCAGTGGGAGGGCAAGAGGGAAATCAAAGCAAGGTACAAGCCATGCTGCTAAGGAGTGGTTAAGTCCAGAAAGCCAGGCAGAGAGGGTGATTGACTGCTGTCACCCAGGTTCCAAGGCGAGGCAATGCCCTCACAGAGAAAAGGCTGGATGGGAGCTTCCTCTTCAGGTTTAAAGCCAGACACCCCTCTGGCATGAAAGGAAGAGCATGCTGGTAAGGTCCCACTAAATCCAGAGCCCTGAGGTGACTCTTAGTGGGAACGCAAGAGGAAAATCAAGGCAAGGTACAGGCCACTCTGGTAAGGAGTGGTTAAGCCCAGTAGGCCTGGCAATGGAGATGATTAACCAATGTCACCCAGGATCCAAGACGAGGGGACACCCTCACAGAGAAAAGGCTGACCGGGTGTCACACACCTGTCTTTCTTTCTTCCAGATGGGAGCATCCTCTTCAAGTTTAAAGCCAGGCATGTCTCTGGCATGCATTCTGAAGAACTGAGAGGAATTTGATCCCCAAACCCTGAAAAAGAAGTATCTTATCTTCTTCTGCACACAAGCCTAGACTCAATATAAATGCTCTGATTAGACTTGGACCCTGAGAGAAGTATAATATAATAAGATTATGCAGCTAAATTTATTTTGCCATAAGGAAGGAAAATGGCCAAAAGTCCTGTGAACTAGCACAATGTAAAACTGGTTTTCTTAATCCTTTTATTGGAAATCTACTGTACTTATTGGTTTCATCATTTCCTCAAAAATTGGGAGGTTTTTAAACTAGACTCCCTGAGACAAGAGAAATTTATCTGTGCAATACAGTTTGGCTTAAGTCTTTCAACAGAAAAAATGCTTAAAGAGAGGCTTGACTTTGTCTTGTTCAGTGAAGGTTTTGTAAATAATCTAGCATGGTTAAGAACGAGTGAACTAAATAACTTTAGTAACTGAACTTCTTAATAATTGTGTGTTACAGAGTATATACCTACATACAGCTTGAAAATCTTTATAGTAACCTAAAACCTTAAAGTTTTGCTAAGTAGACATATTTTGTACTTATTGAAAAAATGTGCTGTAAGGCACATTTCCAGAAATTATAAAACATATTCATAAACTTGTCAACCTAAAGAAGGCTAGTATAACAGTTTACAATAGCTTTTCAGTGTTCACCGAAAGCTAGTTTCTAATGGCTTTAAGTTCTAATTAAAACTACTTAAAATAATAAGAAAAACATCTCTGCATGCTAGAAAAGGTGTGTGCTTTGATAAGAGAAGTTACAAGGAATGGAAATGCATTTTTATTAAGGGTAAAAGAAGGTAACTTTGTTCCAAAGTACAGCTGATTATTTAAAGAGGAAGAATTCTGAATGTAAAAACAGAAAGTTGTAGTGATAAGGAAAATATTCAACACAGCCGTTAAGGTCACCAAACTGCTTTTTTTCCTCTAGTTGGCAAGGTCAGCAGAGCACCCGCAGCTCTCTCCTCCCCTCCTTCTCTGGGTTCCTCTTTTGCCCTGCACATGCCAAAATACCACATATCAAAATAATATAAATTGCTCCCCTTGCTTGTGCTCAGGGACCAGACCTTGGGAAATTACTCCCCTCTGAGCCTACTAGTGTAAAATAAAACCTCAACACTCCAAGACCTGAGTGCCACTTGGTTCTTCCATCAGCAATCCAGTCCAGGGTTTCCAGTTTTTTTCCATAACATTTGGTGCCCTGATCAGAAAACCCAACCACGCTGGCCCTTTGTTGCCACCGGTTTGGGGCAACTGCCGGGCGGGCGGTGCTGGAACGAGTGATCACAAGGGAGAAGACTGACTTTTCGGCAGTCTCCCACCCGGTCGCCCTGGGCTGGCCCCGCTCCACTGTTCCCACCAGACTCAATAGGCTTGGCAGGTGAGGACCTGGTTCCGATGTCGAATCCGGTAAAGCCCTGGGGCCCCTGACCCAGCCAGTCCCACCCATTGGGGTGGAAGGGGAGCCTGATCACCTCCTGGAGACTTCTTAGAAGTCTCACAGGTAGACATTCCCATGTGAAGGACTACCCAATGGGGAGGTTTAAACTCTGGTCTGAGTGTGTGAGTGAGTGTGCAGAGCACCTGAAGCCATTCAGTCTGCACTGAATCTGTGATTCCACAGCCTGTGCTACAGAATCTGAGTGGGTCCTTCACCATATTTGCCATCAGTCACCACAACATAATGGTGACTCAGCTTTGGTTGACCTGGCCTGAGACTTATTGGGGTGCACCTCTGTCATGGCTGACCAAATTCTCCATGAGGAGAGTGAATGGACAAGCAACTGACTGGTCTCCTCTCTAGAGGAGGCACCCCTCCCTTGTCTGTTGTCGTGGCACCATTGCACGGACACATCATGGTGTCAGAGCACAGCAAACCCACAGTTCTTGACACCATGATCAAAAAGTCTCAGGAAGAAATTTTCAGGAAACTACAGAGTAAAATTAGCCTCTGGCAGGTTGAAAACCCTTTGTGAATCCACACAGGCCCCCTTTAGTGTAGGGTGGCCTCCAGAAAGAGCCCTAGATGTCCCAACAATCTGCCAAGTCTGGCAGCTCATCATTAGGGATCCAGGTCATCTTAATCAGTTCCACATTAACTGCTGGTTAGGAGTTGCCCAGACCCTTCCTCTTTGGGTGTAATTCACATGCAATAGGCAGGGACAAGATAGGGTCTTACTCTCCTCAACAAAGCAGCCCACAAAGAATCAACAGAAGCCTGAGCCTCTATAAATTCTTGCTGGTGATTCAGAGGAAGAGCCAATATTGCCCCCACCTTATGCACCCCAAGGCCATCAGCACCCAGCCCCCTGGTCTTGGACACCCTGCCGCTGTCAGCCTCCCCGCCAACTCCAGAACTAGTGTACCTACTCTCCCCCAGACCAGCAGCCAAACTGTGCCCTTGGCTGGGAAGAGGCACCCTTCAGATGCCACTGCAAAAGATGCAGGAGCCTGGAAGGTGTAATAAAGATGGGACCATCCATCCTGGCTGGTCCATGCTTTACTATCAACCCTTCTCCATGACTGACCTCCTCAATTAAAAACACAACATCCTGTCAGAAAAGCCACAGCCCTGATTGATCTCATGAAATCCCTCGTCCAAACCTATTGGCAGATCTAAAAAAACTGCCAACAGCTTCTCCGCACCCTGTTCACAACAGAAGAGAAGAGGTAGCCAGGGTCCTTGATCAGGGTGGATGGGCTGAAATCACTGTCCCTGAGGAGCACCCTGGATGGGATTTCACCACCCCTGAGGGACAGCACCAGATCCACTGATACCAAGGTACCCTCCTCCAGGGGATCAAAGCTGAGTCCAAAAGCCTATGAAAATGACCAATGTATTTTCAGTCACTCAGCAACCAGGAGAGTTTCCTGGGGACTATTATGAAAGACTATGTGAAGCTTATCGCATCTATACCCCCTTCAGTCCTGAGTCACCAGAGACCCAGCAAATAGTCAACACCTCACTCGTAGCTCAAGCCACGCCAGACATCAGACAAAAGTTCCAAGAACTTGAAGGCTTTGCCAGGATAAATATCACTCAACAGATTAAAATTGCCTGCATATCTAAACAAATACCTGCATATCTAAACAGAGAAGTCTCGGCTGACAGAGAAGCTGAAAGAAAAATGAAGAAAAAGCCCAGCCTCCTGGCAGTTGCCCTAAAAAAAGAGATGATCAAAAGGCAGAGAAAAGCCGGCCACCAAGAGGAATACCTAGGATCCCCCCCCTATCCAGGTGTCAGTGCACTTACTGTAAAGAGAAAGGGCATTGGAAGAATGAATGACCCAACTGAGGCAAAGCCCTGAAGCCCAGTTGCTACTGGGAGGAGTCCCACGGGGAAAGGCTCACTGGCCTGGCAGGAACAGACTCAGATTGACAAGGACAGGGCTCTTTCACTCTCGGCCCTGGTCAAAATGAAACTGGGAGGCCAAAACATGACTTTAATGGTTGACACAGTGGCAGGACACTCTGTGATCACCTTCCCTATAGCTCCTTCTGCAACTATTCTCAGAGCCACTGGGGCAAAAGCAGTCCAGCAACACTTTCGCCAAACCCACCAATGTGAACTTGGAGGCCACAAGGTCCAACATGAGTTTCTCTACCTGTTCAAGTGCCCCATTCCCCCCTCAGCCAAGATATACTCTCAAAGCTCAGAGCCCAAATAACTTTTGAACTAACTGAATGGACCAGCCTCAAATTAAACCCAGGCCAAGAAGGGCTAGGGTCCCTCCTACTGGCAATAACCACACCTAAGAAAGAGGAGTGGAGGCTATTCTGTGCCCAGGCCCTCCCAAGTAGCCCACCTAAATTCAAAGCTGCTTTCCCCTCAGTCTGGGCTGTAAACAACCCACTGGACTTCCTCATAGCCAAGCCCCTGTCATTGTAGAATTGACTTCAGAGGCCCAGCCACAAAGAGAGCAGCAGTAACCCCTCTCACAAGAGGCGAGGGCAGGCACCCAGGAACACTTGATCAGACTCAGAGAGGCAGGCATTCTAATCAAGTATCAGTCGCTCTGGAACACCCCTCCTCTATGAGTCAAAAAGCCAGGAGGAGGTTACTGGCCTGTTCAAGACCTGTGAGCCATTAACAAAGTGACTGTTTCTTTACACCCGGTGCTCCCAAATCTGTACACCCTCCTTAGCCAGATCCCGGGGTCTGCCAAATGGTTCACTTGCCTAGACTTAAAAGATGCCTTTTTCTGCTTCCAACTTGCCCCCAAAGCCATTTCTGGTTTGCCTTCAAATGGACTGAGCAGGATATGGGGTGGCAGATGCAGTTAACATGGACACAGATTCCACAAGGGTTTAAGAACTCACCCACTCTCTTTGGAAGGGCATTGGCCACAGAGCTTGCCAACTTTCCAGGGGAAGCCATGCTCTTTGCCCTCCTCCAGTATGTAGATGACCTCATCCTTGCCAACAACACCCAGGTAAATTGTACAAAAGGCACAAAGGCCCTCTTGCAACTCCTGTCAGACTGAAGATACCCAGCCTCATAAGAAAAAAGGGCACAAATCTGCCAGCAACAAGTCCAGTACTTGGGCTTCCTCCTCACCCAGGGACAAAGGACAGTAGGGCCAGAGAGAAAAATGTCATTATCTCCCTACCCCAGCCCCAGATGAGAAAAGGCATATGAAATTCCTGGAGATCACCTGGTTCTGCTGAATCTGGATTCCTAGATTCTTGGCAATGGCAAAACCCCTCTACAGCCTCCTGGGGGGGCCAGACAGAGAGCCTCCTGTCTGGGCAGAAGAGGCAAGAGCCACCTTCCTGACAATAAAGGCTGCTTCAGAACAGGCACCAGCCCTAGTGTGGAAACTCTGCACACCTATAAAGCCCTTTAATCTCTTCGTACATGAAAAAAAAGTAGCCTCCGGAGTTCTCACATAGACTTAGGCCCTGGCAGCGGCCAGTCACATACCTGTCAAAGAGACTGAACCCAATTGTGGCAGGATGGCCACCCTGCCTCAGGATGCTGGCAGCCACAGTTCTATTCACTAAAAAAGCTGATAAACTTACTCTGGGACAAACAAAACTAAATGTCAGGGTCTCCCATGCTGTTGTGTCCCTCATGGACATACAAGGACACTGCTTCCTCTCCAACTCTCAGCTGGCACAATACTAAAACTCCTCAAGGCTGTCTGGCTCCCCCACAAAAAGTAGCAATTCTGTATTTCAAAAATACAAAACACCAAAAGAAAAACAATCCTATAACACATGGGAAACAGCTAGCAGATAAAGCAGTGGCCAATAAAAAAAACAGATAAAGCTCCTTCCCTCACCATGGCCCTAACACCCCCAATGAAGGCCCCTTTACCAAAGTACACTGAAAAAGAGAAGGACTGAGGCATCGCTGAAGGGGCCACCCTAACTGAAAATGGAATGCTGCCTGACAGATGCATCTTTGTTGCAACTGCAACTGGGAGGCATCTAGTCAACAAATACCATCAGCTCACCCACCTAGAGAAAACTACACTGAAAGCCCTCCTCAAAAAACAATACTTCATCAGCCAGTTGCCATCATTTTACCAAGCAATAAGTGAGCAGTGTGTAACTCGCACCAGAAATAATGCTCGATCTGCACTGCGACCCCCTCCAGTGTCCAAAAAAAAAACAGGAGTTGCCCCCTTTAAAGACCTTGAGATAGACTTCACAGATGTCCAGCCAATCAGAGGACTCAGATACCTTCTAGTAATAGAGTGTATATATTCTGGGTGGGTCATAGCCTTCCCAGCCAGGACAAAACAAAGCCAGGAGGTAGCCAAAAGCCTCCTGATAAAAATTGTGCCCCAGTTTGGTCTACCATCTACAATTCACAGTGACAATGGACCTGCCTTTGCAGCAGATGCAGTACAGATTTTAACTAAGTCTCTCAACATTACCTGGAAACTCCACACTGCATACAGGCTGCAAAGTTCAGGGAAGTAGAGCGAACTTTAAATTTCACCCTCAAAGAAACCGTAGCTAAGTTTTACCAAGAAACTGGCCTCCATGGCCAGACCTACTGCCCCTGGCTCTCCTGTGTGCTTGCTGCACATCTGGAACTCAAGGCTTTTCTCTTTTTGAATTAGTATATGAACACCCTCCCATGTCTAAAAAGCCTCCCAGGAAACCTATGCCAAATAAGAAAAAAGGGAGCAAGAGAACAGCTCTAAGCCTTACGAGCCACCCTAAATAAGCTGCAGCAATATACCATAAAAAGAGCCCTGATCTCCTGAAGAACCCTAGTACATTCCTTCCAGGTGGGGGTCTCAGTCTGAGTCAGAGATTGAAAAAGGGACCCCTCAAACCTCAGTGAACTAGCCCCCACATTATTGTTCTAACTACTCCTATTGCCCTTAAAGTTGCAGGCACCACTCCGTGGGTCCATCATTCCAGAGTGAAAAAGGCCCATAATCCAGATAAAGAAATACATCAGTGGAAGGCCCAGCCAGACCTCCAGAATCCTCTGTGCCTCCATATCCAATGGTTACCCTCTGACTAATAAATACCTGCATGCTGTTGATCCTGGCCCTCGCCATAATGGAATTTCTCATCCTGAGCATTAAACCCTCTGCCACTGCCCCCTGTGACTGAACTGTGCCTCAAAAAGTTGTCCTTTCTATTGTCTATTGGGTAATTGTAAATTGTTTTGCTGTGTTTACCTGTCTCTCCTAGCTGAACTCAAATCTCAGCCTGTGCTTCCAAAGTACCTCTCTATAATGTTACCTTTGTCAAATTAACTGTACAAAGTTATAAAGTGCATGGTCATCACCCAAGGGAGCTGCCCTCAGTGGCCTTCCACCCTTAGCACCTGTCCTCTCACCCTCAAATAAGCCAGCCTAAGTATAATGCTCAGCTGCATAAAACTAAATTAGGACTAAAAAAATGGTATTTTTTGTTAAGTGCAGGCTTTTCAAGAGTCTGAAGGATTCATTTCAACTTGTACACACAAGGCTCTTACAGACAAATGCATAAAAATGTAATTGTGTTCTTCACAAAGTACTCAGGACTTGAACAAAAAAAGTCACAAGGAAAAAATGATGCCCCCTAAAATGAAGTGTTTCCCAAAGACCACTGTTCACATATAATAACTTTACAGGCTGAAGATTGGCTTCCCACAGACTGGACAAAACCACCCTGGTATCCATTGGCCAGCCCCAAATGACACTCACTGGCTGTGTGGAACTAATCTCTGGCCATGGCTACCTCCAGGGTGAATAGGGAGGTGCACTCTGGGATTTCCTTGGCTGTAAGGATGTTGGATTAGAAACATCTCACACCCTGCAAATTTCCCAAGCCTCAAACATTGATGGACTAGGAGTATTTTCATTGGTATGATCACCTAACGTCCATTTTTATACTATCTCTTGGTTTAGAAATGTAATTTCACATATCAAATCCTTAACCAATTTTATTCAAAAGGCTTTAAATGATACTATCCAAGGAATAGCTCTCCTAAATACTAAAGTTAAACTAATGCTAAAGTTAAACTAATGCATCAAGCAGTTATACAAAATAGAATGACACTAGACATCTTAACAGCAGCATAGGGTGAGACCTGTGTTATAATTAAAGTTGAGTGTTGTGTGTACGTTCCAAATTATTTACAAAATGTCTCTGATTCACCCCAGGACTTCTGAAAGCAAGTCCAAGCTATGTCAGGCCCAGAAGTCCCTCAGACTTACTACAATATGGAGCTGGTTTTCTAAATCCTTTTGAAGCCATAAAACTGCAAATGGTGATGGAAATGGAACCCAAGATAGAAGTGCCCATCTTCCAAGGCCCTTTCAACTGACCAGTGATGGAGACCTAACTGCATCCCTTACTGCGTCCCCTCTCAGCATGAAGCAGTCAGAGTGGTCATTACCTCCTTTCCCTAGCTGCAGCTAGGCTCTCCATCTATAGGCAGGGACCATAGGCTTAGAGTAGGGTGAAGGCCTACAGAAAAACAAAGTAAGATAATGCATTGTGAAATTTGCTTTGGCCTGCTGTGGAGCCTAGCTTATTTTTCTGACTTTACCCAGGTGCTGCTTTTCTTCCTCCAGCCCTAATCAAGTAATTTGCAACCTGGGCAATTTAACAAGCAAGCCCAAAACAACTAGTAAAAACAAAAGAAGTCCATCTTGAAAATAAGATTGCATTTTAAAACCCAATTAGTTAAAGAGTAAGTTTCTTACCATACCCTTTAACAAACAGACAATAACTCAGCCCACCTTGGGAGCAAAGCAGGCAGTCTTGAGTGATATGCTCCCAGACAGGAAAGCTACTGTCCTAGGAGGAAATCAGAGCAGTAAATTTCTTTTAAATAACCCAGAAGACTAATAAGAAACTTAATGTCTCTTCAAAGATAGACATTTTGGGACCACTTAGCAGGTGTGAATCCCTAGCCCTTTGTCTCTCAACCGCCTATAAATCCCCTAGAAAACGCATCACCTGGGGACTCTCATCCCCTCCTGGAGTGAGCCAAGAGCTATGTCTTCTCACTTTATCTCTAAATAAAAGCCTCTCACTTGCTCTCCTAAAAAAAAAGTAAGCCCATTTCCTACAATATTAATTCCTGCTATCTTCAAATAATAATTAATTTTTGAAATATCTGGAGTGCTTCCCCACATGTGCTCATATCAGAGTATACCGTCTTTATCGTGGATGGGACGTTCAGAGACATCGCTCCTCATTGACATCTTATAAATGGAGATTCTTTTTCCTCACTTATTTGGAGAAGAAGGCTAGAATAATTGAGAAAAGCAGGTTTGTTTTCTTCAAATTAGAAGATAGAAAAACAAGCTTAATATCTCTAATACAAGTGAAAGGTGGTGATCCACTCCAGTTTGCTGAAACCTTGTTTACCAAGAAGGAAGCCAGGTGGCTTTTTCTGGTATACTCATTTCTAAAATTAGACCATACCCATCAAATGTGTAGGTATGTGTTGTATGCTTTTGTTGCTGAACTCAGAGGAATAGCAACAAATATATGAGAAGCAGAATAAAACACTCATGCCTACCCAAAGGCACATAATTGAATGGTGTAATTTAACTATGGGGATGTAGAAAAACAGCTAAAGACAGACACCTCCAGGATATGTTAATAGAAAATGGAGCTATTACTGTGTGAAATGGCATTTAACTTGTTTATGTATGAAGAATAGTGCTGCCTATAGGTATACAGAAAACACAATTTTTATGTAGATGTTTTAAAAGAATCATGGTTATACCCTTCTCGGAAAAAAATCAATTCAGAATAACAACAAAGGCAGTGCCTAAAGGCAGTTCCTCACAGAGACATACAAATTAATGTAAATAAAATAATACTGAATATGAAACAAGTTCACTAAAAGTTAACTTAAATTTTCTCGCATGAAAGATAGTGATCAAAAAAGAAAATAAATATACTTGTGATCCAATATCAAAGATAAATTGACTTTAAAAAGATAATTTTTGACACACTGGGTTATTTTCATCTATTGAGAAGTATATCAGACCTGAATCTTGTGTTTTCCAGTTTACCCCGGGTGAGCTTGTCAAAGTTTGTACAGAGAATAAAATCACTCCTGTAAAAAATCATGGAAGCAGAGTGAGGAAATCACAGGTGAAGGAATCCTGTGGATTGAGCTGCTCTGGGTATTCTTCAGTAGGACTCGCAGGACCTGTATCTGCCACATCAAGCTGGGCAGCAGAAGCCATATCCATACCCAACATAGCTACAGCCAGAGCCTGAGCCCAGCCTGGGTGATTATTGTCATACTGAATGATGTCAGGAGTAGAAGTTTCAGTCATGGAGCAGGGAATTATCTTCTTCAATTTGAATATTACCGTCTGCACAAGGGATTTCCTACACCTTCTGTAGTGAGGCGGTGTGGCCTCATATTTCAGGCAGAGTTGAATAATATGACTCTATGAAGCATTCATTTGATAAGTAAGTAAAGATCCTTATAGGAAACATTATTAGCTATTTTTCTTAGAATCCAGTAATCATATCACATGTCCTTAATTAGATTATTCTTGTAGTTTGGAGTTCTTCATTTTGTGTGTTGTTATTAAAATCTTACTCAAGTTCATTGAAATGTCGATATCCAAGCTCTTCCACACAATTTTTCTTTTTTGTTTCTTTCCAATAATAATTTCCATTGAAGATTCAGATACGCAATCAAGAAACTGAGAGTATATCAATTTGAGTGAGGAAGTGATGAAAGTGAGGAGTTATATCGAGAGTCACAAGCCAAAACTGTTGTTGATTATGATTCTCCAAGGTCTACCCCCAAATACATGTTTTAATGTCAGCTGAAATTAACGTTCTTAGTAGCTCTAACATACCGAATCTGATGTTAAATGCCTCCATTATCATCCTCAAATAAACATCTATTGGTACTCTCATCAGTTTGTTCACATCCTTAAGGTCTTCAAATTGTGAATATCTTCAATTGAAACTTAAATATGTAGGTCTCTTTCAACTTTGATTTGTGTCTCTCTTTTCCTGTAGTGAAAAACTTGTACCTCAACAACATCACAGTATTTACTCTCCCCAACAATGTACACAAAATACTTCCTGAATTACCACACTGAAACATAAAACACAGGTCTGCCTTACTGGCTCATGACATTTGGCAAATTACATAGCCTCTTGGGAATTGGTATTCTGATATAAGAGCTAAGAATAATGATAGAAACAACGTTCCAGGACTGTTACAAGAATGAACTGTGTTAAAATACATAAAACACTTAGAATATGTTTTGTATTTATAAGCATAACTTTGGCTACTACATGCATGATTTATTTTGTGATGCTCTGCATATAAAAGAATAATTTTCTTTCAGATTTGTTCTATACTGCTTATGTAATTCATATGGCAAACTGTGTATTACTCTATATTTAATCTAAATAATAATAGTAAGTAACATTTATTAGCTGTTTACCATGGGCAATCACTTGCCGAGTCCTCCAGGTACATTATCTCACATAAACCCCATAACAACTCTATGATGCATTAAAATTACCCTATTTTACAGCTGAATAGAAGTAAAGAGAAATGAAGTAACTTTCTCACTGGCAGGTTTCATGTGGTAAAGAGATGTCTCATAACCACTTCTTTGTTGCCACTGTGCATATTAGCATAAAATATTGTGGGTTTTTCCTACCCAGGTAATTGTAAAGAGTTTTCTACCCCCTAGTAAATGTAAAAGGTCTCTCTGTATAAGTTTAGTTACTAGTATCATTTATTAGTGACCAATATTAAAATAATACATAATCTGATGATCAAGCTTATTTTTTACACTTCATCTTCCATACGTATTTCCTTCTTTTATTTTCTACCTGTCACTTTATTTTTGAAATTCCAATTTCTTTCC
This sequence comes from Manis javanica, assembly GCF_040802235.1. Classification (NCBI taxonomy): domain Eukaryota; kingdom Metazoa; phylum Chordata; class Mammalia; order Pholidota; family Manidae; genus Manis; species Manis javanica. Next base: position 53,103,842 of record NC_133158.1, on the reverse strand, counting down.
TGTACTACACATCTAGAATCTTTGATGTACATCCCTTATTTTACCTGGCATAATTTTTATCTTTGCATAATTTTGCTCCAAGTTTTAGGAGAGCTTCTTAATCCCTTCCCTCCATCTCACCTTGTACTGAATATTCTATCTCCAATAAAATTCATTACAAATATATTCTTTTCTTTTTAGATTTTTATTTTCTTGTATGCTTGCTTTAGCTTTATCTATGCTATGGCTCTTAAACACTATGAACTTTTGAATTTTTAAAAATGTGTTAAGGAATTCTCTTTTCTTTTGTAGTAACACTATTTTGATAGGTGGCCCCATTCTGAGTCCTTGGATTGATCCTTTGATCTTGATAGCTTGTTCTTTTCATATGGTTTTATCCTTAAAAAGAATGATCTACACACCCAGTAATCAGGCTATAGATTTATTCCAACAGAATCTATGTGCTCACATACAAATATTTCATAGACAGGCAATTGTATAGAAAAAAGTTTAGATTTCTAGTTTTTATTTTGCTCATTTAGCAATATCCATTATTTTCAAGAGAGAACTTAAAGTACAAGCAAGTGGAGGTAGTCATTTCCAACAGTATATAAAACATTTTATGGTTCATGTTTGTTGTGGCTGTCCTGTTTATCTATGCTAGCACGTTAGTGGTGTTCTACTTTGGATTCCTCCTATTTTTTTCCCTAAGCAGGTTTTTCATTCTTATACATAGAATCCTAAGCTATTTATTTTTTCTTTTATCCATTCTTGTCAAAATATCATGAAGAAATACTCTGAAGATTCTTGCAAATGAATGGCAATACTTGCATATATGTGGCATCCTTGATTACTTTTTTACAGTATTACAGATTTTTTAAAACTATTATTATTATCTTCCCTTTTTTTAGACATCTGGACAGTAACTAATGGATTGGCTAGTTGTTCAGGGGTCTGAAGGAATATAATTCAACAAAGAGATCTGGGGAGGAATTCTGTAGATGGACATAAGAGAGTGGGTAATTTGGGTATTTGTATTTGATGTCAATTTCCACCAGACTGCATCCACAACAGAAGAGATACTACACAACCAGGTGAAAAGTGACTCAGCCAGTAAATGTTTACCATCTTCTGTCATCTGCAACCCTAGCTCATGTGCAATGGTTTCAAAGACAAAGTAGACATAGTGACAAAGATGGGTGTCTTTTTATACAGAGCTAATCTAGCTGAATATCCAATCTGAAGGCATCAGAGGACTTCACTGAGTCTTTAATGGGGTACCACATATAGAAGATACTAACCAACTCTTGAGGGTGAATTGATTTTATCAGATGCCTTCCATAAAGTTTGAAGCTGCTGTTTAATGGAAATGATATGTGCTTGGGGTAAGGATTTGCCTTTCTTGGCTGCATTAATATGGCCAGCACCAATATCTGAGATATGTAGTGTCTTATTTATCATCATAAAATCCTGTACAACATTGTTTTGGACTGAGGCTTTCTTTGAGAAGAAGATGAAATAAGGCACCCACTGCCATGGGATCTTTTTGTCTTAGCACATATCACATCAACCAACTGAAATTGTTTCTTAAAATTCAGATAATGAATGAGCTAAGGATTATATTCTATGGGATTTGGATTGTCTTTGGAATGTAGAATATATTTTTAACCAGAGGAACTCTGTCCCTAATGTCTAAAATATATAGATCTGAAAAAAAATGTGTGGAAGCAAAATTGCTCTCCTTCACCAACACTCCCTGAGACCCACTTAGTAAATTGATAATAGTGGACTCCACATGCCAGTAGATCAACAGAAAAAACAATTATTGTATTGGTTATTATGAAGAGATATAAATTCTGCTATATATTGGAAAAACAGATGTATATGTCAGAAGGTCACAGGAGTCTGCTAGGGTATCTTGTTGTTGCTTCCATTCTGAAAGGACTGCAGCCATACAAGGGCACATGAGCTGGTGACTCAGACCTCTCAGGGGTAAAGTTTCAAATTATCCCACCAGGAAGGCTACCTAGACCAGCAGAAGTACTAGCAAAGTATGAGGACAGTGTAGAATGGGTGGAAAAGGACAGCGATGATCAATTACTGCTTAGAAACCTACTTGTAGCTGAAAACGACTTAAGCTTTTCCCACCAATCCTTCTGTTGTTTCTTAATTTTGTTTTGTTTTTGAGCATTAATGACCAGCTCTTGTCTTAAAGAAGCAGTGACAGAGGAAAGTCAACATACATGAGATAAGACTGCATTTAAGTGGTGCAAAGGGTAGATTCTAGGAGATCCTTGTTGCTGTCCTATCAATATACACTCTGCATTCATCATTTCAGTCATGCTGATGGCTTTCTAGTGCAAGCCACTGAGGTTCTCCCAATGAAGTCTTTCTCCCTTCAAGTGCCAATGAATTAATGCCCTGAAACAGACCTTAGCTGATAGAAAAGGAGCCGCTACACAGCTACTCAGCTACATGCGCTTGCACACACACACACACACACACACACACACACACACATGCACACATTCTTACACTCAGAAATGAAGATAAATGACTATTCATTAAAAATTATACAACCTTCTTGCAAATGAACTTACATTTAGTGAAAAATAAGATTAGAATTTTCCCAAAGAAATATTAAGGTTGAATTTATACAAACATTTAAGAATGTAATTTTTCCCTGCAAAATCACCAAATATTCCAGATAATTAATGAACTGTTAATGTTTTGTCATGGGTATCCTGGGATTTAGATACTACTATTAGACTAGAAGACAGTATTACTATAATAAAGACTCCTTATATAGTTATAAGAAATATCCAATGGCTCAGCAATATAGAATATCTCAGTAGAAGCCAGAACACCAGTCTCTTCCAAGCAACATGGGTGGTAGCAGGCATAGCCACCATAGCTATAGCCACAGCCCAGGCCACAATAGCCATAGCCAAGGCCACCATAGTAATTGCCATAGTGACACATGGTATCAGGACTGGGAGTGTTGAGTTGAAGAGCAGAGTCAGTTCCTTGAGTATGAATTTCACAATTTGCACAGGTCCATTTATACAACCTGAGTGGTATGTGGGGAAAACCACAGGCAGGACTGACTCATTTGCAAACTAATTGACATTTTTAAAATTCTCAAGTTCCTTATGCCCAATATATTCAGGAATCTTTGTCTCCTAATTACATAATGTTTCTTACTTGAGAATAATACAGTCTCCATGAGATCTTATGAGCAATGTAAGCTTTACCTCTGACTATTTATTATTATTATTATTTATTTGATGTTTTAAAGATTAGTAATTTCTTTTTTAAAAACTTTATTGAAGAATAATTGATAAATATGATATATATTTAAAGTGTACAACATGGTGATTTGATATACATGTTCATTGTGGAATGATTACCAAGATCAAGGTAAGTAACATTTTTTTTGTAGTAGGAATGCATAAGACCTATTCCTAGCAACTTTGACACAGCCATATTAACTAGCGCCACCATGCTGTACATTAGATCCTCAAAATTCTTCTTCCTATAACTGAAAGTTTATATCCTCTGACTTGCATTATTCCATTTTCCTCTCCTCCCAGCCCCTGACAATCACCACTCTATTCTATTTCTATGAAATTGGCTTTTTTTTTTAGATTTCACATATAAGTGATGTCATAAATCATTTATTTTTCTCTGTCTAGCTTATCTCACATAGTATAATACCCTCCAGGTTGTCTATGTTTTTCAAATGGCAGGATTTCCTGTTTTTTAATGGCTGAGTTTGTGCCATTTATCTTCATGGAATATAGACATGGAAAAGAAATATTTATTCCACTAGAAATAGTTTAGAAAGCTATTCTACTTTGCCGATTTTTTTTCATTTTTTTCATTTATTCTTCATATCTCTATTATGAACCCACTCATGTCAGGAATTCATTTTAAGCATATAAGATGGAAAACTGAAAAGGTAGGAAAGGTTCTTTTTCTCATGGAACTTACATTCTTCGTGGCAGGGGAAGACAATCAGTGAGAGACATACAATAGGCAAGTAAATTCTGCAATACAGTAAATTCTGATAGGAATGAGTACCTGAAAAACAATAGAAACCAATGAGGTGAATAAACTTAATTGTCACTTGGGGGAGTTAACTGTAACTTGGGGGCTCAGAAAGGATATATTTGAGGAGATGGCATTTTAATTGATATCTGAATGAAGGTGAAGGATTCAGCCATTCATGCTGCTATTTTCAGAAAGACAGCTCAGCAGTAGAGAGGCAAAGGCATTCAGGAGGGGGACAATGTGGTCTGTCTGAGATGCTGAAGAGCAACTGTGATTACAGAATGGTAAATGAGAAAAAATGGTAGGAGATGGTGTCAGAGAGATAGGAGAGGTTATTGTAAAATATTCCTTCAAAATGCAATGGGAAGTCGATGTAGTTATGCTCCAGGGGAGGGCTGCAACTTGATTTTTGTTGACCCATCAGCCTGAGATATTGGAAAATAATACATTTAATTTCATGAGGAACCATGGGCTCTGTCTTGTTGACGCTAAATATCTTATGGTTATTAAAGATAAAAGTTGAATTATCAAGTAGACAGTTGAATGTACATCTATAAAAGAGTGAAGTAAAGAATGTAAGGAGGCCAAGAACAGTGCTCTGAGGCTGGGGTCAAATTTGAAGAAGATAGTTTTAGAAATCCTGAGAAGAGGCAAAATGAGAGTACAGTGTATCACATACTGAGAGGGAGAATCAATCAAGAAAGAAGAGCTCCATCGACCTGAATTCATTGTTTCTGAGCTTCAGTAAAATGAAGACAGAGAAATAAATTATATTTGGACTTGGCGATATTTAACAGGAGCACTTCCAGTGGAGTAGTGGGTCCAAATATTTGAGAGAAAAGAAGATGAGACAGTGGAAGCAGTAATCATAGAAATACACTTTTGTCATTTCCTATGAAGAGGAATGTAGAATTAAGGAAGTACCTTGGAAAACTCAAAGGAGTTTTTTGGGAAAATGTTCTATCATGAGAAATAATTAAGCATTAATTATATTTCAGAGCATTAGGGCAGCAACAATTTTTAAAAATGGAGTGCCATGGTATATAAATGGGCAGAGTATGGAGGATTTTTAGCACAATGAAACTATTTTCTGTGATACTAAAATGATGGATACATGTCATAACACATTTGTAAAACCCATAGAATGTCCAGTACCATAAGTGAACCCTAATTTAAATGTAGACTTGGGTGGTCACAAGGTATCAATGTAGATTAATTAGTTGTAATATACATACTACTCTGGTCCCAGAAGTTAATAGTTGGGGAAATAGTATGTGTGTGTAGGGAGAGAGAGTTTATGGGACTTCTCTGTAGTTTTTGCTCAATTTTTCTGTGAACGTACAACTGCTATAAAAATCATGGTATTAGTTAGAAAAGGTAATTCCATGGTATATAAAGCACTTATTGTCTTATTAGAAAAATAAATTTCAGTTCCTTATAGGAGATGAATGATTACTAAAAACAAATTCTAAGAGAATTTGTCTCATAAATTTTACATTGAGGACATTGAGTTACATAACAGATGGTATCTTGCACAATCCTTTTAACTGTTACAAACTATCTGCTGAATTATTATTATGTAATTAATGTAATTTAGTCATACCCCTTTCTGGTCCATGAATTCATACAATGTATAGGAAATAACTCTTAAAATGGCTATCACTGGCATGTGCATACAGTGAGACAACGAATTTGACCGGATCTGTACTGTTGGAACTCAACCAGGAGTTGGGAGGGGTGCAAATTGTAGCACTCCAAAATCTCATAACTATTGACTATCTACGGTTAAAAGAACATATGGGATGTGAACAGATCCCAGAAATGGGCTGCTTTAATTTGTCTGATTTTTCTCAGACTGTTCAAGTACAGTTGGACAATATCCATCATATCATAGATAAATTTTCACAAATGCCTAGGGTGCCTAATGGTTTTCATGGCTTCACTGGAGATGGATGGTAATTATAGATTTGCTTTGTTTATGTCACTGTATTCCTATTATGTTAATATGTGTGTGCAAATTAGTTAGTAGTTTAAAACCTATACATACTTAAGGTACTCTACAAGAAGATATGTCAAAGAAATAATCAATCCTCCCATGTTTCCTTCCATATGCTACATCTATAGCTTTTCTTCTTCCTTCCTAATTACAACCCTTAAATAGAATTCGTGCCTCATATCGAATTTACCGAGTATCATAATTCCTCCAGGTGGTAAAGATACCTCGAGACAAGTGCTGGGCATAGAAGCCACAGGGCATAAATCTGCAAAGAAGTAAAAAGCTAACCTTTGCAAACAATATGGCTTCTCTCTCACTTACCAACTTTACATTTCCCTGTATGACCCCAGAAGATGACTGGTTAGCCAGAGACGGGTAAGATTCCTCAAGGGAGGAACAACCTAAGACAGGCACAGTCACAGGGGGGCCATCAGGTGAGAATTTGGGGATCAACAGAGGTGAGGCTCAGAACCTCACCCCCCCTCCTTTGAGAGAAATCTTCTGCATCCGTGGATGTTTTGCTGCCCTTGTCTAGCCTGGATTAATACTTAGTTCATAGGCACACACCTGATCATCTGATCATCTACATTTGCCCTCTTACAGCACTAAACTATGTTTTCTACCTTTATCTTGCATCTACCTACCACTTCAGCATTTTATTATAAATAAAAATAATAATAATAATAAAGGGAGAAATGTGGGATCCACATATAAATCAAGTACAAAAATCAAACGAATATTCATATTTGACCTGATTGTTTATAGGTCATAATGCGTGATCAAAACCGAAAGTTTCTGTGATGAATCCCCTTGTACTGTTCACCATGTAAGAATTTATTCACTATGTAAGAATTCGTTCACCATGTAAGAACTTGTTCGTTATGCTTCAGAAGATTGGAGACTGACGAGAATTAGGCTTGAGATGGATTAATGATTGTACATTGAGCATTGACCCCCCTATACTGAATTTTATTGTTGTTAACAACCATTTGATCAATAAATATGAGAGATGCCCTCTCAAAAAAAAATGGCTATCACATTATTTCAACTAGTGGTCATCAAAAAAATAATTCTCAGCTGAATGATTGCTGATTAATGGAGTTTAAAGTACAATCACTTAAATTTGAATCCTACCTTTTCTGTAGGAAAAATTTCAAAGTATCTTATATACTTGAGATTTCCTAATGGTTATTATCTCAATGAAGGATGTACTGAAATAATATGTGATCATAATAATGCTCTTAGTTTGCAGAAATACACTTATCTATAAAAATAAGCAGAAAATGCATTTTAAGTGCATAGTAATGGATAAGTAATTGTGGTTGACCTAATTATTAGTAGGAAAATATTGCTCTGTTTTACTAAGAGGCTATTTCTCTTGACTAATTTAAATTACGTAACAAAGCAGATGAATTGACTGAATTACAAAGATGTTGTGTCTTGACTTCCAAAACAGTATTAACTAAAGGGTAGGTGGTGTCCCATCTTGAACCCTTTTCACTCCTTAATGTCCAATCCCACATTCTTTATCTATGCTTGGAGGTTATATGAAGAGAGAAAGAATGAGACAGTCTTTGAACACAGATCACTAGAGTGTCTCCACTCTAGTTATTGATTATGGATATGTGTGAATAATCATCTTCCTTCTTGAATTCTCCCAATCCAGTTGTTTTTGGACAACAAGATTCTATGGGCTTTGCTATACCTCTTAATAGCCTGAATTATCATTGTGAAACAATGAAGCTAAAAAAATTCAATGATTATTTAAGGGAGTTCCATGTGCCTGATTAAAAGTAGATTATTTATTTAACAATGAGTTTCTTTACAAATGAACTTCCCCTTGTCTGATGAGTACAGTTGAAAATGGCAATTGATAGAAATCTCAATAAAATGGAATACATTGCTCTCATTTTTAGTGTAGTAGGTTCTGAACAGAAATTAGAATCTATAGACCAAATGTTTAGTATCCTGAAGATTTAAGCATATAAAAGTGAACCAATAATTTGTTTAAGTAAAAAAACCAGAGATGCAGTTTGCTCAGACTGGTTTGTCAAGAAATTGCAATAACCCAGCTCTTTGTTAATGGTATTAACAGAGATGAATGAGTTTTGGGAATTTCTGCACTGCGTCCCTTCATACGTGGAGAGATAGCTGAAACACTGAAGGAAAATTATTTTGAAACCATGGTAGAGGTAAAACTCACTGGTTAACAGGGAGTGTTATTGGTTTTGGAAAGATAAGGAGAAGAAAATAGATTTTATATTGTGCGAAGAACAAGTCAGAATTGGTTTCCTGCAAGTGCTACTTCTTGAAATGATGCATGTTTATTGAAGTAAAAAGAAGATTTGGCATAATGCAGGGATTTGTATGTATGACTATCTTCTCTCATTCTTGGCACTGAATTGTTTCAGGGGGAATCCTAAATGGCCAAATAAAACAAGCTTCCTTAATACCGATGAGGTTTTTCTTATAGATAGAATAAAACAAACTAATTAGTCGTAAAATTAGCCAAAGGCATGACTTGTGTGGAGGATCCCACACTGAGGTTATATAAAAGGCCTCTGCAGAGGAATTGTCCAGACTGAGGTCATCTACACTCTCTCTCTACCCAAGAACAACACCCCGACACTCAATACCATGTGTGGCTAGAGTGGAAACTCTGATGGCTGCGACTATGGATACTTTAACTACAGAGGCCTGGATTGTGGCTGTAGTTCCTGCTATGGCTGTGGCTCCTGCAGGCTGGACTGAGGCTATGGTTTTGGCTGTGGATCCAGCTCTGGTTTTGGTTACCATTGAGGACACCATGGGAGACTTCCGTCTCTCCCACACATCACGATTCACCAGCCCTGAATCCCATGCCCTGTGTTACTGCCCTTAGTTAGCAAAATTCTGATGTGATACGCTGCTTGCCTGTTGATGATCTTGTCTGTTGGTCCCTGTTTGGATCTAACACTCACAGCTATTTGTTCCCAAACTTTATTTCAATAAAAGTGAGAGAATGCACCCTGTGGATACACTTAGGTCCTTTCACCAGGTTGCAGTCACTGGTCCTACCATGATAGTCTTTATGCACCATTCTGTTTCCCAGTGTTCCCAGTAAACTTGGTTAACCTGAAAGAAAAACCTTAGTTTTCATTTTATTTATTACATATGGTAGAATTTATCTTTTGTGGACTTTCTATTTGCTTGATTCCAATAAAGGTTGCAATTGCCTGTTTTGAATATACATTCTCTTTTTATTTCTGCTTCAATTGCTCTACTAGTGCTAGATTTGTGACCTTTCAAAAGCATTTTAATATTTGTAAATTTCCTCCTTTCCTCTATTGCTGGGAGTTTTCGGACTAAATAAGATATCATTGGTCAATTACTTTATCTTGCTTAGTGCAAGGTTACTATATTCTGCATATTTTTTCCATGCACAAACCATCATCTGCAAAGTTCCATGCCTTCCCACATCTGTTTCTGTTTTATTTTTAAATTATAGACAGAAAAATTCACTCTATTGGTGTATAGTTCTGTGATTTTGAAAAATGCATGGTGTTGTGGTACAACCACCACAATCAAGATTAAAAACAGTGCTATCACTCTCCCCACAAGGCCCCTCAATGCTTTTATTAAATATATCCCTTTGCAGTGAGTCCTTCCCCACATTCACAACCCCTGGCAATAACTGATTTTTCTATATACTTTGGTCTTTTCCAGAAGGTGGTTCCCAAGGCCACCCCCTCTTTTGGAGATTTTCTAGAAGGACTTGGCTCATAATTGTGCTCATGGTTATGATTTATTCTAGCAAAGTTTTCGGGATAGGTAGCTAGATAATAAAGGGGAAAGACTCAGGCAGGTTCTGGAAGTATCCATGTGCAGATACCCTTATGTTCTCTCCCTCCATGAGGGTCACACAGAGCTCACTCCTCCCCCAGCAATAGAAGGAAGCCCATTAGAGACTCAATACCTAATGTTGTAATTAGGGACAGATAAAAAAGGCACTGACAAAATTCCAGGCTCTGAGGAGGAAAACATGTTCAGAAAAAAACACACTGTTTGTACAAACAGTCTAAGGGCAGAGTGAGCCAACATTTTCAGTTAGAGAATTGTGGGAGCACTTCTAAAATCCAATTTCCCAGACTTGATATCAGGGTAATGTTGATTTCATAAAATGAATGAAGAAGTGCTGTCCTCTTTAATTCTTTCTCTTTTCTGGAGAGATACCATTAGAATTGATATTATTGCTTCCTTTCATGTTTGGTGAAACTTACCAGTGAAATTACATGAACTGAGAGTTTTCCTTGTTGGAAGGATTTTAATCACTAAAGAAATATTTTCCTATTAGTTATGTGGCTATTCAGATGATCTATTTCTTCTCAAGCAAGTTTTGGCAATATTCTGCCTTTTAAGGAATAGATCTGTTTATCTAAGTTGTCCAATTAGTGGGCATGATGTTCTTTGTGTTCCCTTACTGTCCTTTTATTGATTGTAGGCTCTGTAGTGATACCCTTCTTTTATTCCTACTATTGATAAAATGTGAATTCTCTCTTTTTTTGTCAGTCTTTCTAAATACTTAATTTAATTGAACTTTTCAAAGAATCAGCTTTTGGTTTCATTTATTTTCCCTATTTTCTGCTTAAACTATATTGATTATAGCCATTAGATATTTTATGTCCTTTTTTTTGTCCTTCTTCACTAATTATTTTGGAGGAAGCTTGAATTACTGATTTCAGATGCACATCCTGCATCTCTCAATTATCTTTTTCCTTGAGAACTGATCGCAATTGCTAGTTCTTTGTATGTCGCAGAACTTTGCATCATATCCTGGACATTCTGAATATTATGCTGTGATTCTTTAGATCTTAAAAATATTGAGAGATTGTTATTTGTTGCTGTTATTATCCTTCAGTGGGAGAAAAGTATGGTAGGATTCATATCATCGCAATTCTTCCTCATATTCATGATTGTATATGCTATGTATATCAAGGCCAAAGAAGAAACCATAAGCCTGAGGTAAGTTTTCATACATTCAGCTATGCTCATATAATATGTTCTCAGGCTGCAATATCTGTTGTCCATAGTGAATCCATAAAAATTAGTGTTCACATAACTCTGAAATAGTGACACTAACCCATATGGGTGGCAGATTCTAAGTCTTTTGAATCAGGCAACTGGGCAATCTATGTTATTTCCCTCTCCACTCCTAAACACAATTTTCTTTCTTTGTCTGAAACGTTGATAGGGACTGCAAGCAACTAGGGCTCTGTTTGGATTTCAGTGGAAAGAATTAATACAGGACTTTCTGCACTGCACATTAAGCAAGCACCTGAAAAAATCAACCCATATATCCTATCTAAGCAGTATAAATGAAAATTCTTGTTAATATCAGCATTTACATATTTCTGGTCACATAGGAGAAAGTCAGCTCAGCCCAACTGTAGATAAAATGAGAGTTCCTGTGGCCAGGATTCTCACCTGGCCCTGGCTAACTAGCTCACTGCACACCTGTGGGCAATACGTGGCTGTTGACTCTATATAAAGAGCTCCACCCACTGCTCTGAGTGCAATGTGGTGCAGAGATGCTACTGTTCAACCTACCGCTGGGAGAACAAGCCTGGTAATAAACCCTCTCACCCCGAAGAATGTTTTGCTATCAATTTCTTTGGTCACACTAAATCCATAGCAAACTTGCCCGGGGCTGAAACCCATTGGCAAGACAACTGGCAAAAGTGGGCAGGGTTCACTGTTGACCAAGGAAAAAGACAAGCTGCCCTGATGGGAGGGTCCTTCAGCAGGCTGCCCCTGTGAATGGGGAGACAGTGGATCGCCCCCAATGGGTATGTGGTCTGAGGTGGCCTATCTCCTAGAGGACTGGGCCCCACCCCAGGGCTGGAGGCAAGTGGAGGTGACACCTGAGGCTGTAGGGGTGGCTCTTGGTATAGTAAGCAGATCCTTTGAGAAGCAGAGTGCACGTGAGGCAGTGGGGACTGTGGGTTGGCTGCTTCTCACAGTGGGAGAGGAGACCCAAGAAATGGCGGCACGAGGATGTGAGCTGCAAACCTCTGTGGATTCCCTGAGGAAGGAGATGTCATTGATGTGAGAGGAGGCAGCAAGAGAGTGCTGGCAGCAAGGTGCCACTGGAGACGAGACGGCAGCGCTGCCAGGTGTTCTGAGGGAAGAAGAGGCCATCAAGGAAAAGACAAACTCCTGAGGGAAGCACAGGTGGAGGTGGCATGAGAACGTTGGCTGTGAAGCATTGAGCTGAAGGTAAGAGACCTTCTGAAGACTGAGCTAGCATTGCTGCGAGGCACATAGAAAAGGTAAAGGTTGTAGCAGAGGAGGCACTCAGGGGAGGGGAGAGAAAGGTGCCATCAGCCCCAGAAATGGAGGAGCTGGGGAAGGATGAAGTGATGGTGCTGGAGGCATCCACACTTCCTGTACTGAAAGCATGCCCAGTGGTTGTAAAAAAAATAAAGATCCAGCAGCTGAAAGTTCCCCAAGGAGAGGAGCAGCCCCCTCCCCAGGTCGTGGAGCACTCTATGGACCGTCCCTATACTCAGGCTGAGCCAGGGGCTGTGGGACTTAGGGGTGGATGGAATTGTTCTGTCGGCATCAGAGATGGGAAAGCTGTCTTCCCTGACAGTGCATCCTGCCCTGAGGCAGCGATTACAGAATGTGAGGTGACATGTACAGTAGCTGAAGCAATGAGAACCCAGAAAGAAATAAAACCTGTTACAGGAGGAATTTGAGGTGCCCCATAGCGTTACCAGGACCCAGATGTGGGTTGATTAGATACGGGAAGGAGTAGATGGAAGGAAATTAGACAAGAAGCCAAATAGGATCTTACTAAAACTTTGGCAACAGCTGAAACCAGAACAGCAGTTCCAGCCATCAAGACCAAAGAGGCAGAGGTCAGAGACAGAGCCAGGAGTCTGGCCTTTGTGTCTTCAAGACTTTTTGCTAGAGAGGCTGGAAAACAGTGTTCAAGCTTCCTTGCACAGGAACCATTGCAGAGGACTAAGGGCACATGAATTGAGAGGAGAGAATCCTAGAGGGGTGGAGTGTGGATAAAATGAGAGTTCCTGTGGCCAGGATTCTCACCTGGCCCTGGTTGACTAGCTCACTGCACACCTGTGGGCAATACATGGCTGTTGACTCTATAAATAAGAGCTCCGCCCAGTGCACTGGGCCCAATGTGGTGGCAGTGATGCTAGTGCTTGACCTACCACTGGGAGAATAAGCCAGATAATAAATCCTTCCACCCCAAAGAATGTTTTGCGGTCAATTTCTTTGGTCACACTGAATCCATAGTGAACTTGCCCAGGGCTAAAACCCATTGGCAAGAGGCCAACATACCGGGTTCCTGTTGAGACTGGAAGCAACCTGAAGCACCAGTAGAAAGACTAAATGTCTATAGAACAAAATATATGAAGAGCAAAAATCATCATAAGAAAAAAATATATTTCCCTCTCTATCAGACAAAAGACTGAGATTTACAAAAACCACAAATTTCTCTAAAGTCACAAGTCTAAGAATTAGTAAAGCAAGAAAGATTTTTTGAAGTCACAAATCTAGGAATTAGTAGAGAAAAAAAAAAGATAAATGCTGAGGAAAATAATTTCCCAAAGAAAAGTTGTTACCCTACTAACGACCAAAAATCAAAGGCAAACTCTCCATAATAAATGAATAGAAATGAAACCAATATTGTTTTCCATACATTTTAGGAAATTCAAAGTTTATAAGGAAAATAAATTTAGCATAGATTTTAGGAAAAGCAAATTGAGCATAAAATTACAAAAATAGAAATTAGGAGCTATGCCAACATTTCCTTGATGAAAAGAGAAACGTGAGTTCACAGGATGAATTTTATATTTTTCCAGATATCAAGTGCCCTTTAGCAAATTATATTGGAAGTTTGTAGTGTGGTGTAGAATAAACATCGCCTGAGGGTGAGGTAGAGAATTTGCAGTGTTCAGAATCAGTCAATCATTAGATGAAGGTTTGGAGGGTGAGAGTCTGTCATGGTGTCCTCAAATAGTAGTAAGTAGGGCAGAGACTTAACCAGGGTCATATCCATAACCACAGACATAGAAAGGGTGGCAGCCATATCCATAACTACAGCCATAGCTGCAGCCCAGCCTGCAGAAGCCACAGCCATAGTAGGTTCCATAATAGCCACATGTGGTGTTGGGTGTTGGGGTTGTTTTAGGTAGATAGGGAGTGCAGGTGACTTCAGTCTGGACAATTTCTCTGCAAGGACCCCTTTATATACCCTCAGTGCAGGTGGAACCCTCCACATTTGTTCATATCATTGGCTCATATGCAGGAGCAATGTGAGTAATTTGTTGACTCCTGGTTTTTGGCACTGCTTCAAAGGCAATGAAGATCAGCTTTGTTTCACCACATCTGAACCAATTTGTGGGCCCTTTAATGAGAATCGATTGTCTCATTCCCAAAGCCTTACTCATCAATTACCCCTTTGTAGTCAATCTTTATGGTAAAAAAAATATAGCTTTTTTATTGACCAGTTCTCTCCTGCTCCAGACAACCCATAATTTTACCTTCATTTTATTGACATTCAACAGATCATAGTATTTACCTTTAACTTGAACTCAAACCCATTATTTTCCTTTAGGGATTCTTTTCATTTTCACATGAGAGTTGGTTTACAACACAAAGCCAAAAAGTTATTGCTTAGCTTCAAGAAGGTTTTGACAAAAAGGCTAATAGTTTGAAATTCTGGAACACAAGCTTGTGAAAACTGGACTTTTCTTTCTGTTTTCTCATTTACACTAATATTTACTATGAAAACTTTCCCTGTTTTCAAATTTATACCCTGAATTCACAGTCAGAAAAAAAGAAAATAATAGGATATCATTTGTTTTATCACATTTTCATGAAATAATTTTTTTAAATTTAGACATCTGTGATTTTCTTTGTGATCTGACTGGAAGTAAGTATGGCATTTCTTTTCTTATTGGAGTATCATTGATAAATAATCTTATATTTGTTTCAAATATATAACACAGTGCTTCACTAGTTACCCATATTATTAAATCCTTATCCCTACTAGGGCAGTTACAGCTGTCAACATAATAAGACATTACAGAATCATTGGCTATATTCTCCATGCTGTACTACTATCTTGTGATCAAACTCACCCCCATAGTAACTGCTAGTCACTTTTCAGTACCTATGAGTCTACTGCTGTTTTTGTTCATTATGTTTTGCTTTGTTTTTATCTTCCACAAATAAGTGAAATCATATGGTATTTCTCTTTCTACAACCAGCTTATTTCACTGAGCATAATACCCTCTAGATTCCTCCATGTTGTAGCAAATGGCATGATTTCTTTTCTTCTTATGATGAATAATATTCCACTATGTATATGTACCACCTCTTCTTTATCCATTCATCTATTTCTGGATGCTTAGGTTGCTCCATACCTTGGCTGTTGTTAATAAGGTCACAATGCACACAGGAGTGCATATCTTTTTAAATCAGGGATTTTTGTTTCCTTTGGGTAAATTCCTAGAGGTGGAATTACTGGGTCAAATGGTATTTCTATTTTTAGTTTTTTGAGGACACTCCATACTACTTTCCACAGTGGTTGTAACAATTTACATGCCCACCAACAATGTAGGAGGGTTACCATTTCCACACATCCTTGCCAACTTATTTTTGGTCTTTTGGATAGGGATCATTCTAACAGGGTAGAGGTGATATCTCATTGTGGTTTTGATTTGCATTTTCCTAATTAGTGTTGTTGGCCATCTGTATTTCTTCTTTGGAGAAATGTCTGTTCAGGTCCTCTGTCCATTTTTTAATCTGATTATTTGTTTTCTTGATGTTGAGTCATATGAGCTCTTTATATATTTTGGATGTTAACATCTTATCAGATAAATTGTTTATGAATATATTCTCCAATACTGTAGGTTGCCTTTTGGTTCTGCTGACAGTATCCTTTGCTGTACAGAAGATTTTTAATTTGATGTAGCCCCACTTGCTTATATTTGTTTGTTTGATTGTTTCCCTTACCGGAGGAGATGTGTCCAGGAAAAAAGTGTTCATACTTGTGTTCAAGAGATTTTTGTGAATTTTTAAAAGAGATTTATGGTTTCATATCTTATATTTAGTTCTTTGATCCATTTCAAGTTTACTTTCGTGTATGGGGTTAGACAGTAATTTAGTTTTATTTTTTTTGCATGTAGCTGTCCAGTTTTCCCAAGACCAGTTATTGAAAGGCTGTCCTTACCCCATTGTATTTCATGGCTCTTTTATCATGTATTAATTGGCCATATATGGGTAGGTTTATATCTGGGCTTTTTATTCTGTTCCATTAGGCTATGGGGTCTGTTCTTATGCTGGTACCATACTGTTTTGATTACTGTAGCTTTGTAGTATAGCTTGAGGCCAGGGAACATAATACCACCAGCTTTGTTCTTTTTTCTCAGGATCGATTTGGCTATTTAGGGTCTCTTGTGGTTCCACATAAATTTTAGAACTATTTCTTCTAGTTCATTGAAAAATGCGATTGGAATTTTTATGTGGATTGCATTGAATCTATAGATCGCTTCAGGCAGGATGGTCCTTTTGGCAATATTAATTCTTTGAACTTTCATTTATCTGGAAACTGTTTAATCCCTGCTTCAAATTTGAATGATAATCTTGCTGGGTAGGGATTCTTGGTTGAAGGTCCTTCTGTTTTAGTACACTGAATATTTCATGCTGTTCCCTTCTGGCTTGTAAAGTTTCTGCTGAGAAGTCTGCTGACACAGCCTGTTGGGGTTTCCTTATAAGTAATCTTTTTTCTCTCTGGCTGCTTTCAGTATTCTCTCCTTATCCTTAATCCTTGTCATTTTAATTATTGTATGTCTTGGTGCTGTCTTCCTGGGGTCCCTTTTGTTAGTGGCTTTCTGTGCTTCCATGACCTTACTGTCTATTTTCATCCCCAGATTGGAGATGTTTTCAACAATTATTTCCTCAAAGAGACTTTCAATCCCTTGTCTCCCTCCTCCTTCTGGTACTCCTATTATGCAAATATTTTTTGTTTGGATTGGTCACACAGCTCTCTTATCCTTCTTTCATTCCTAGAGATCCTTTTTTCTCTCTGTTCCTTAGCTTCATTTTGTTCCTATTCTCTAATTTTCAACTCATTGTCTCCTCTACTTGCAGCAATCTATTATTCATTCCCTCCATTGTATATTTCATTTCAGATACTTTACTCTTCAGCTCTGAGTGGCTCTTTTTCAGGTCTTCTATTTCTTTGTTAAAGTCCTCCCTGAGATCCTTAATACTTTTCTGCAGATCATTCTTCTCTTCTTCCCAAGGTATAGGTAGTCTGTTCTGCAGTCTTCAGGTCATTTTCAGGTTTAGTTGTCTTTGCTGTAGTTGCTTCTTTGGTGGGTTTGTGGGAGGTGATTTTCTGCCTTACTTTCCTACTCTGCCATCCTTTTTTCCATCTTGGCATTTCCTTATTTACAACAATAATGCATATAAAGAGATCTTTGCATGGAACTTACTAGATTTTTTGTAACAAACAAGACCTTGGTAAAATATTCCATACTATGAGAAATATGAGAAACACATTATTATTTTTTTTACTGCAATGAAGCTCTTAGTTGAACTCAATGATTAAGTCAAATAATACTCCAAATTTTTAGGTTCCTAGAAAAATAAACTCCTAAGAGTCAGTAGAGCATAGCAGAGAATAATAAAATATATGTTACTCCATTTGCACATATTCACTTTTGATTTTTCTTTAGGCAAAGTTCTAACTTTAATTTTCATTACATATAAGCTCCTTTGGAAATATATTTTTTTAAAATGTATATTCATTTATCTCTACCATATCTTTCTGTGAAAGTATGCTTATTATGTGTGGGCTATGAGCTTGCATGTATGTGTTTGTGTGTGTACAGCTGCTACTGGTTGATAAACTGGGAAGGAAACCAAATCCTTGCTATTTGCAGGGAGAAAACCCTCTTTCTGAATGCCAGGGCTTTCAATATGAGGCACCAACATGACTGAAATTATTAATGCATAAAAATATGGCTGAGACACCAACAAGTGTATCCTAAAAGAATCTTGAGATTGTTGCCTGCTGACCTATCCAAAAAGGTACAATGAAAGAAAAGTGCAATAGTTTAGGATTCTTTGTATAAGAAAGAAAAAAATGTTCCCTACAGAAAAAAATGGAAGGAATCTTAAGTAGAACATAATAAACATGTACAAAATCTTCTACATGGTATTATGAATGACTACCTCTACCAGTCACACTATTAAGTCTCCCTTGAGAACAATGGATATTCGTATTAGGCAAACTGAAGTTAGAAAATATCTTTAAGTTGCCCGTCTATGAAAGGTTTACATATAAATACACAAAAGTTCTGATAGAATGAATCTCTAATCTCAGTACTGGGTAAATATAGAATAGAACTATATGAAGATAACAAGGTATTCAAAATCAGGAGATCAATCTGAGTGCTATTATAAGAGAAGGGAAACCTCTTTAACACTTTTTTATTTTTAAAGTCTACTAATGTTTAAGAGCTATGTAATTTATAAATATAACAGGCATAAATGAAAATGGCAAAATCTGGAAAAAGGAAATACATATTTGTCATGAAAAAGTTGACTTTCAAATTTCAATATTCATTAAGGGCAGAAAAATATTAACATGAGGTGAGATTTGCAGAGGAATGGATTCAGAAATTCCCCAAAATTTAGAGTAAAAATATAATAAGAAAAATTACATAAAAATGTAAGGGATGTGCAGAACAAAGTCTAGATACCTAACATAGGAGAGTAGGAATTGTATAGATAGAGAATAAAAAAGAAGGGAAATATTTAATGAAAGACATTTTTAGAAGGAAAGGTCCTAAAACAAACTTGATCTTCACATATATTTAGTTTACCTCAGACATTAGTAATGAAAGGATACTAATACTCAAATTACCTGGAAGTTCCTTTGCCTTGTTGGGGTAAAATATTATCTAGGCAGGAAAAAAATACTTTATATTTTTACACACAGAAACAAAAATCATGTACTATGAGAACTGTCCCTTGAGTATATTACTTTCTCTCAACTTTTTACAATTGTAAAATGGGGATAGTTTTGTCATCATAGAGTCATTTTGAGGATTATGTGAGATAATGTATAATTATTTCACATAGTGATTGCCCTATGGTATATAACTAGTAAGTATTATTTAACTATTATTGTTATTAACATAATACTTTTAAATTGTTATACAGAGTTTTGACACAAGAATTCTGTAAACATACCAGACAAGATAAACAGAGAATATTCTTATATATACAAAGAAGCAGAAAAAAAATTATTCATGCAATTTTAAATGAGGACACATACAAAATATTTATTATAGTCCAAGCATGTTCTAAGTGCTTTATGAATTTTAAAGCATATAATTCTCATAAAAACCATAGAATGTTGGTGATAACTTTTTATGAGAATGTAAAGTTCACAGAGGTTACACGATTTGCCCAATGTCATAGGCTGCTAAGTGGCAGAACCTAAATCTTACACTGTGCTGTACTTATATATACTTTGAGGCTCATGAGAGAGACTGGAGGTTGCTACACCTATTATAATGATGATGGGTTATTTATAATAGAAGTCCACTCATTAAGACTCATAGAAATAAGTAAACAATCAAGTTTTTTGGAAAGGAAAGTTCTTTGTAGTAGAATGCCAGTTAATATATTTGAAAAAAAATGATGAAAAACTGAAAAATAAACATGTGAAATCTATCATCATAATAATAATTCAGGCAAGGAAGAAAAATAAACACTAAGAGTAGTGGTAAATGTTGGAATCTAAATGAAATATTTATAAGTCCAAAATATCTCTACCAAAATATGTCGTAATTGCTAAGGAATTAATAAAAGTAACTTTTGAGCAAAGAAATATGGCACTCACCACATTGATCAAGTGATCAAATTTAATATCATCAGTAATGGAACAAGTCAATTGAAGTGCCTACAAACAGAGTACAGTAAAAAGCAAAGTCATCACTTCTTTTATTTGCTCAGCAAAACTCATAACCCATGTTCTAATCATGAGGAAGCATTAGCCAAATTCAAACTAAGGAATATTCTAAGGGGAAAAAATTCCTATATTCTACAAAAATATTCAGGTCATGGAAGAAACTAGAGAGCATGACAACTGGATGCGTTACATGACCCTGGATTAGCATATTTTTCTGTAACTGTATTGCCGGAGCAGGTAATCCTTGGAATTAATGTTGTGAAAAGGAAGAGGAGGAAACAGATTTGGACACAAAAGAAACCTGATTTTGCTGAAGGTTCAATGAGGGACTCAGGAAACTTTATGGGAGATTCTGAAGTTAGGATGCTCCAAAAGAGTTGTTGGGGTTGGGGCAATGAGTTTATTACTGTACCCCATTAAACCCCTGAATTGATCCATCATTGGAGGCTGGATGCAAGACATGGGCACGACTTTGGTCAAAGTGCACTCTGTAGTAGAGGAATTCCTTTAGAGGGCTGACAGCTGAAGGCACTCAAAATGGCTTGAGGCCAGTCAAAATGAATTGGGACATTTCCATTATCTTAACACTGAAACACTACATAATTCATTCATGTCTAAACCAAAAGCTTGAAAACCCAGATCAAGAGAAGATAACTGCCAAATTTAAAGACACATTTATCCCAGAAAGCTAGTGGGAAAGCAAATGATTAAAACTACAACTGTGAAATCACACGAATCACAGGAAATAAAAATCTCAAGTCAAACAAGAGTCTAGAATGCCATCAAATAGCGTTAAACTTAAATATGTAATAAATATTAGAAAAAGTGTCACTTACAAAAAATAAACTATATTTCAAGATATGTAAAAGTTAGGTGGAGATAAATTAGGTTAAAATTTCTCTACCTCTTCTGTTGGGCAACCATGGGAAATAAGAAATGTTTAAATATGCCTAAACAAAGATTAGAATTGGAAAGTTATATGTTAACTTTCATAGTTTCTAAAGGACATCGCACAGATTAAGACTGTGTTATAAAAGCATTTGGACTATAGAGTATTTCCAGGCAATGCTTAGCTAAATGACAAATGTTACTTCCTTTAATCCTAACAAAAAAACAACATATCATCCCTGCTCAACTGGAGTAGAAAAATGAGCTTTATAAAATTGTTACTTCCACAAAGCAAAGATTTGGTAGAGCAACTAAAGTAGAAATATCGAAAACATCCCCCAAATGAGGAAATTATTTCCTTTAATTCAAAGAGGAGAAAAAAAGCCAAGATGACAAATATTTGATTTTAAGTGAAAATGAAACCAATCTTATCATTCCTAATGGAACAGGTTTATTGGGAAAATAAAGAAATGGCTCCTGCATGAAAATTAAAAGGCAGAATCTGGGACAGCACCATTCTAATGAGAGACTGTATAGGAGGACTTAGGATAACTTTCACGCACACCCACTTTTCATGAGTTCAGTGTAGTAAAGGAAAGGCTGTATCAGATCCAGAGCGCATCACAAGGCAAGTTTTCAGCAAGGTTTAGCACAAGTGGAGTTCCGATTTGGTGAATCGCCATGTCCAAGTGTAGAGGGTGAGAGCCTTCAATGGCACCTTCAATAATAGTAACCAAAGGCAGATCCATAATGAGAGGCATATTCACACCACAACCACAGAGAGGGAGGCAGCCATATCCACAGCACAGCCATAGTGAGAGCCAAGCCTGCAAAAGGCAAACCCATAGCAGGAGCCATAGCCATAACATCCATAGCCACAGCCATAATAGTTTCCATAGTACACACATAATGTTTTTGGGTGTTGGGGGTATTTTGGGGATATAGAGGATATGTAGGTGAACTCAGTCTGGACAATGTCAATGCAGAGAGACCCTCCACGTGTCATGTCCTTAGCTTATTTTACAGCTGATTCAGTTCATTTATGGATCCTCAAACATAAGGTACATCATCAGAGGTATTAATGAGTCTTACTATGTTTACACTTGCAGTTTCCAATTAAAGCCTTAAATGACAAAAGAAAGGAACAGACTCATGCACAAACATGAAATGCAATAGAATAACTCTTCATCACCCCTTTACAAAAATAATCCCATGAACCTACAAATAAGGTATGATTCCATATGCATTCTTCATCAGGCAAATCATGACAAGCTTCTAAGACAGACATTTACAGTGAAATACATACTACAACCATCCTAGATGAGAAACATAAATGATGCATATTCAATGATATGGATTAACAGAAGAGCCACAAAAACAAACACATAATTCAGGATGACACAGATTATACTGCATGATCGGGAAATAAGCATTCTCGAAACAGGGGTACAAATTCAAATATTCTCTTTCTTCTCCATTGACACCACCAGTAAACACAGAGGAGAAAAGGACTAGTGGGTTTCTTTCTTCATAGGAGTGGAGGTAATCCTGCTTAGTTGCAATGTACATTTCGGGGTTTAGCAGAAATCACCAATTTAACAATAAATCAGAAAACACATATATATTCCTCTTGATTGGAGCAACCATGAAATGCACATGCACAGTAGGAGAAGCTCAGGAAGATCAGTCCTGCCACTGAAGGTGCAAATTTAACCAGGGGAATGGGAATGGGAATCCCTCATGTGATCACATGACATCAACAAGGAATTTCAAAAAGTGGCACGCTTCAGATGCTCAGAAAGTTCACTCTAAGAAAAACCTCCATTAGCCAAAATTGCTGCGACACAGATTGGCTGATATCGCTAAATTCTCCTATCAGAAAAACCTGCCAGATATCATAACTAAAAAGAACCAGTAAGAAAACAAGTATCTTTTCCAAGTGCTCTTTTCCTAAGCCTTGCATTCTTCTCTGACATCGATGAAGTTCAAACCTCACATTTCTACCTCACCAACAGAGAATTGCTGCGAGAGACACGTCACGCTTCAATACCATTGCCACCGTCCACTTTCTGACACAAGGCTGATGGCTTCTTGAAAACGCCCTCTGCGTTTGCTGCATTATTTGTAGTGCTTTTCCCTTTAGATCTCTGCTCAGGGATCTGTCATGGCAGAAACCATGTCCATTCACTACTTCCCTCAATCACCAGTGCTCATTAGAGTGCCTGGCATATCATTTGCACACCCACAAGGTTGAATCATTAAAGAAGTGGGTGGATTATGTCTGACATTCAAATGTTGCTGTCTGTCTCCTCAGCTAGAAGGTATTCTGGTGTATACCGGCACGGTCTCATTTCACTCCAGCTGAGAAAGGGCCGACTGTTCCTGAGGGGAGTGTTACATCTCAGAAGGAGAAGTTCGCTTAGGCGTTCGCTGGCTAGGATTTCTTGACCGATAAGAAGATGACCTCACTTGCCTTACCCCCAGTGTTCCTGCACAAACACGGACTCCTCCTCTTCTCCCTTGGCAACCCCCACTGGGCTTTCTCGTCGTTCTTTGCAGCTGACAATAGCTCAGCTGTGCCAATGTCATCACGCCTCCTGGGCCTCGCGTCCTGAGCTTGAACACGGACACTCTCGCCCATTTAGCTGCTTTTTTGTTCCCTCGTTGCAATGACTGCCTACCTGTTTGACCTTCTCTCATACCGACTTGTTCTTTGAGCATCAACTACGGCATACAGGCACTTGGAGAGAAGGCAACGCATCCATGGTGCTGTGAGGGGGTCTCCATTCCTGGGCGGTTCTCTTTCCGACATACTGAAAGGCGTTTACCAATTAAATGACTCAAGGCCATTTCCTCAAATGCAATGAAGGCAAACAAATACGTGTGCACTTCCCCCAAATGCACGTGGTATGACGGAAAGTTATCCTTCTTGCTTATCTTGCCGTAGCCTACATTCCTCGTGCTTAACACCCGAGCCTGCCAGCCATTTTCCAGAGACTTGGACACCGTCATTTGCACCCCATTACTCCGCTAAGCCCTCAGGCCGACTCTCCTGAACAGGTGTCCCTCCACATCACCTATCCCCTCATGAGCCACACCGCTAAAGCACACGCCCAAAATACCGTGTGCCTTCTGCTCGCTTGGGCACCAAAGTGCGGTTCTGCACACGACGGGTGTGAGGAACAGGTGACGTACACACTATCTCTTATGCACAGAGAGGGAGAGATGCTTGCACCGCCTCGAGGAATTGACCGATGCTCGAGAGACTTATGTTAAGCCCAATCGTCAAGAGAGTCCGGTACACCTCAGAAACGCCATGATTCACAAGCAAGTACACAGAAGGTGGTTAGAAACTGGGGATGGTTTTTATTGAGAATAAGGCATCCGTTTATTGTCAGGATGACCCACGCAGTCCTGGGGAGAATCACAGGCCGAGGGGTCAAGGCTAACCTTTGGGAAAAGGGTCAGATGATAGCACAGAGCCTCTGGCTACGGAGATGCATTTCTCCCAGTGGGTAAGTGGAGCTGAAAGAGTCTGTCAGCATGGAATTCCTGGGATCATAAAATCGGGGGGCATGGACCTCCAAATCTGCATGGTCTGTCGCAGTGTCATTTCTGAAGCTCCCAGGCCTTGGGCAGGGAAGGTCTACCAGCAAGAAGAATAACAACTCCTAGAGCAAGATGGCCAGCAGCCGTAGCCACTGCCAAAGTAGGGGCTGTATCCGCAGCCATAACGGGAGCCATAGCCCCAGCCACAGGAGGGGCCGTAGCCACATCCCCAGCCAGAGCCGTATCCCCAGCCAGAGCCACAGAGGGTGCCACAGTAGTTGGAGCACATGCTGTCAAGGGATTAGCGTGCGGGTGGGTTGCAGGAGGGTGTCTCTGAAGTGTGTATGTCTTCCCCTTCCCTTGGCCCTTTATATACTGTCAGTAATGGGCACAGCATACCATGCGTTCCCTGACTTATCCAACAAATATGTCAACAACCATTACATGCCAGTCACCATGGACAATCAAAAAACTGCTTTGCTTAATGTGATCTCATCACTCCGGAGACTCTTGTTTTATTCACACAGCACCATGGCTGCATTTTAATTGGCTCTGCTCCACCATCATGTGCCAGCGCGTACACCTGGTACTCACTTCCCGGATGCCTCTCGTTAAATATGTAGCTCTTAACACCAGAATGGGGTGACTGTGGGACCTAGAGGCTCCTCTCTCTCCCTCCTCTTTCCTGAAACACACGCCCTGACCTATGAGCAGGTATGCTCCCATGTCCTTTCCTGATCATGCAACTCTTGCCAAGCTTCTGTGACCCAGAAACCTGCAGCCAGCTACCTACAACGAACATCCTGTGGTGGGATCCAGCATGATGCCCATTCTGTGATTTGGGGAATAGAACAGCCCCAACAGCAAAGAAATGCCGTCCCCAAAACCTCACAGGGCTGAGTTCCGGACAGCGTGGTTTCCGCTCATGCCGATGCAACTGCAAATGAGCTTCCTCTCCACACGGGTCTAAATCTAAACGATCCTTCTCTTCTCACTCTGTAACACCAGCCACCACCCAGGGACGGAGGACCAGTGTGTTTCTCCATGTTCGTCTGAGTGAAGGTGATTCTCTTTAGTCCTCATGTTCTTTCGGGTTTTAACTGAAATCAGCAGCTTCCCAATCAGGCAGAAGGTACACTGAACGTTCTTTTGACTGGAGCAACCACGAAATCCACATGGAGAGCAGTAGGAGCTCGGGAAGGCCAGTCCTGCCACTGAAGGCGCAAATGTCACCACCACAGTGGGAGTGGGGATCCCCTACTTGATCGCATGCCCTCGACTCGCATTTTCACCAAGTGGCCCGCTTCAGTCCCTGAGAACGGTCTCTCTTACACACACGTCCTGCATCCGAAATGGCCGCTACCGGGTATTGGTCGATACTGGTCAACACCCAATCTGAAAACTCTGTCAGGCTTCAGCCCTAACAAGAAGCAGGAGGGAAGCAGGTCTCCCTACTGAGGGCTCTCATCCTTTGGCCTGCATCCCTCTCTGTCATCCCTGAAGTTCAAACCTCACATTTCTACCTCACCAACAGAGAATTGCTGCGAGAGACACGTCACGCTTCAATACCACTGCCACCGTCCACTTTCTGACACAAGGCTGATGGCTTCTTGAAAACGCCCTCTGCGTTTGCTGCATTATTTGTAGTGCTTTTCCCTTTAGGTGTCTGCTCAGGGATCTGTCATGGCAGAAACCATGTCTATTCTCTACTTCCCTCAATCACCAGTGCTCATTAGAGTGCCTGGCATATCATTTGCACACCCACAAGGTTGAATCATTAAAGAAGTGGGTGGATTATGTCTGACATTCAAATGTTGCTGTCTGTCTCCTCAGCTAGAAGGTATTCTGGTGTATACCGGCACGGTCTCATTTCACTCCAGCTGAGAAAGGGCCGACTGTTCCTGAGGGGAGTGTTACATCTCAGTAGGAGAAGTTCGCTTAGGCGTTCGCTGGCTACGATTCCTTGACCGATAAGTAGATGACCTCACTTGCCTTACCCCCAGTGTTCCTGCACAAGCACGGACTCCTCCTCTTCTCCCGTGGCAACCCCCACTGGGCTTTCTCGTCGTTCTTTGCAGCTGGCAATGGCTCAGCTGTGCCAATGTCAACACGCCTTCTGGGCCTCGCGTCCTGAGCTTGAACACGGACTCTCTCGCCCATTTAGCTGCTTTTTTGTTCCCTCGTAGCAATGACTGCCTGCCTGTTTGACCTTCTCTCATACCGACTTGTTCTTTGAGCATCAACTACGGCATGCAGGCACTCGGAGAGAAGGTAACGCATCCATGGTGCTGTGAGGGGCGTCTCCATTCCCGGGGCGCTTCTCTTTCCGACATACTGAGAAGCGTTTACCAATTAAATGACTCAAGGCCATTTCCTCAAATGCAATGAAGGCAAACAAATACGTGTGCACTTCCCCCAAATGCACGTGGTATGACGGAAAGTTATCCTTCTTGCTTATCTTGCCGTAGCCTACATTCCTCGTGCTTAACACCCGAGCCTGCCAGCCATTTTCCAGAGACTTGGACACCGTCATTTGCACCCCATTACTCCGCTAAGCCCTCAGGCCGACTCTCCTGAACAGGTGTCCCTCCACGTCACCTATCCCCTCATGTGCCACACCGCTAGAGCACACGCCCAAAATACCGTGTGCCTTCTGCTCGCTTGGGCACCAAAGTGCGGTTCTGCACACGACGGGTGTGAGGAACAGGTGACGTAGACACTATCTCTTATGCACAGAGAGGGAGAGATGCTTGCACCGCCTCGAGGAGTTGACCGATGCTCGAGAGACTTATGTTAAGCCCAATCGTCAAGAGAGTCCGGTACACCTCAGAAACGCCATGATTCACAAGCAAGTACACAGAAGGTGGTTAGAAACTGGGGGTGGTTTTTATTGAGAATAAGGCATCCGTTTATTGTCAGGATGACCCACGCAGTCCTGGGGAGAATCACAGGCCGAGGGGTCAAGGCTAACCTTTGGGAAAAGGGTCAGATGATAGCACAGAGCCTCTGGCTACGGAGATGCATTTCTCCCAGTGGGTAAGTGGAGCTGAAAGAGTCTGCAGCATGGAATTCCTGGGATCATAAAATCGGGGGGCATGGACCTCCAAATCCGCATGGTCTGTCCTAGTGTCATTTCTGAAGCTCCCAGGCCTTGGGCAGGGAAGGTCTACCAGCAAGAAGAATAACAACTCCTATAGCAAGATGGCCAGCAGCCGTAGCCACTGCCGAAGTAGGGGCTGTATCCGCAGCCATAACGGGAGCCATAGCCCCAGCCACAGGAGGGGCCGTAGCCACATCCCCAGCCAGAGCCGTATCCCCAGCCAGAGCCACAGAGGCTGCCACAGTAGTTGGAGCACATGCTGTCAAGGGATTAGCGTGCGGGTGGGTTGCAGGAGGGTGTCTCTGAAGTGTGTATGTCTTCCCCTTCCCTTGGCCCTTTATATACTGTCAGTAATGGGCACAGCATACCATGCGTTCCCTGACTTATCCAACAAATATGTCAACAACCATTACATGCCAGTCACCGTGGACAATCAAAAAACTGCTTTGCTTAATGTGATCTCATCACTCTGGAGACTCTTGTTTTATTCACACAGCACCATGGCTGCATTTTAATTGGCTCTGCTCCACCATCATGTGCCAGCGCGTACACCTGGTACTCACTTCCCGGATGCCTCTCGTTAAATATGTAGCTCTTAACACCAGAATGGGGTGACTGTGGGACCTAGAGGCTCCTCTCTCTCCCTCCTCTTTCCTGAAACACACGCCCTGACCTATGAGCAGGTATGCTCCCATGTCCTTTCCTGATCATGCAACTCTTGCCAAGCTTCTGTGACCCAGAAACCTGCAGCCAGCTACCTACAACGAACATCCTGTGGTGGGATCCAGCATGATGCCCATTCTGTGATTTGGGGAATAGAACAGCCCCAACAGCAAAGAAATGCCGTCCCCAAAACCTCACAGGGCTGAGTTCCGGACAGCGTGGTTTCCGCTCATGCCGATGCAACTGCAAATGAGCTTCCTCTCCACACGGGTCTAAATCTAAACGATCCTTCTCTTCTCACTCTGTAACACCAGCCACCACCCAGGGACGGAGGACCAGTGTGTTTCTCCATGTTCGTCTGAGTGAAGGTGATTCTCTTTAGTCCTCATGTTCTTTCGGGTTTTAACTGAAATCAGCAGCTTCCCAATCAGGCAGAAGGTACACTGAACGTTCTTTTGACTGGAGCAACCACGAAATCCACATGGAGAGCAGTAGGAGCTCGGGAAGGTCAGTCCTGCCACTGAAGGCGCAAATGTCACCACCACAGTGGGAGTGGGGATCCCCTACTTGATCGCATGCCCTCGACTCGCATTTTCACCAAGTGGCCCGCTTCAGTCCCTGAGAACGGTCTCTCTTACACACACGTCCTGCATCCGAAATGGCCGCTACCGGGTATTGGTCGATACTGGTCAACACCCAATCTGAAAACTCTGTCAGGCTTCAGCCCTAACAAGAAGCAGGAGGGAAGCAGGTCTCCCTACTGAGGGCTCTCATCCTTTGGCCTGCATCCCTCTCTGTCATCCCTGAAGTTCAAACCTCACATTTCTACCTCACCAACAGAGAATTGCTGCGAGAGACACGTCACGCTTCAATACCACTGCCACCGTCCACTTTCTGACACAAGGCTGATGGCTTCTTGAAAACGCCCTCTGCGTTTGCTGCATTATTTGTAGTGCTTTTCCCTTTAGGTGTCTGCTCAGGGATCTGTCATGGCAGAAACCATGTCTATTCTCTACTTCCCTCAATCACCAGTGCTCATTAGAGTGCCTGGCATATCATTTGCACACCCACAAGGTTGAATCATTAAAGAAGTGGGTGGATTATGTCTGACATTCAAATGTTGCTGTCTGTCTCCTCAGCTAGAAGGTATTCTGGTGTATACCGGCACGGTCTCATTTCACTCCAGCTGAGAAAGGGCCGACTGTTCCTGAGGGGAGTGTTACATCTCAGTAGGAGAAGTTCGCTTAGGCGTTCGCTGGCTACGATTCCTTGACCGATAAGTAGATGACCTCACTTGCCTTACCCCCAGTGTTCCTGCACAAGCACGGACTCCTCCTCTTCTCCCGTGGCAACCCCCACTGGGCTTTCTCGTCGTTCTTTGCAGCTGGCAATGGCTCAGCTGTGCCAATGTCAACACGCCTTCTGGGCCTCGCGTCCTGAGCTTGAACACGGACTCTCTCGCCCATTTAGCTGCTTTTTTGTTCCCTCGTAGCAATGACTGCCTGCCTGTTTGACCTTCTCTCATACCGACTTGTTCTTTGAGCATCAACTACGGCATGCAGGCACTCGGAGAGAAGGTAACGCATCCATGGTGCTGGGAGGGGCGTCTCCATTCCCGGGGCGCTTCTCTTTCCGACATACTGAGAAGCGTTTACCAATTAAATGACTCAAGGCCATTTCCTCAAATGCAATGAAGGCAAACAAATACGTGTGCACTTCCCCCAAATGCACGTGGTATGACGGAAAGTTATCCTTCTTGCTTATCTTGCCGTAGCCTACATTCCTCGTGCTTAACACCCGAGCCTGCCAGCCATTTTCCAGAGACTTGGACACCGTCATTTGCACCCCATTACTCCGCTAAGCCCTCAGGCCGACTCTCCTGAACAGGTGTCCCTCCACATCACCTATCCCCTCATGTGCCACACCGCTAGAGCACACGCCCAAAATACCGTGTGCCTTCTGCTCGCTTGGGCACCAAAGTGCGGTTCTGCACACGACGGGTGTGAGGAACAGGTGACGTAGACACTATCTCTTATGCACAGAGAGGGAGAGATGCTTGCACCGCCTCGAGGAGTTGACCGATGCTCGAGAGACTTATGTTAAGCCCAATCGTCAAGAGAGTCCGGTACACCTCAGAAACGCCATGATTCACAAGCAAGTACACAGAAGGTGGTTAGAAACTGGGGGTGGTTTTTATTGAGAATAAGGCATCCGTTTATTGTCAGGATGACCCACGCAGTCCTGGGGAGAATCACAGGCCGAGGGGTCAAGGCTAACCTTTGGGAAAAGGGTCAGATGATAGCACAGAGCCTCTGGCTACGGAGATGCATTTCTCCCAGTGGGTAAGTGGAGCTGAAAGAGTCTGCAGCATGGAATTCCTGGGATCATAAAATCGGGGGGCATGGACCTCCAAATCCGCATGGTCTGTCCTAGTGTCATTTCTGAAGCTCCCAGGCCTTGGGCAGGGAAGGTCTACCAGCAAGAAGAATAACAACTCCTATAGCAAGATGGCCAGCAGCCGTAGCCACTGCCGAAGTAGGGGCTGTATCCGCAGCCATAACGGGAGCCATAGCCCCAGCCACAGGAGGGGCCGTAGCCACATCCCCAGCCAGAGCCGTATCCCCAGCCAGAGCCACAGAGGCTGCCACAGTAGTTGGAGCACATGCTGTCAAGGGATTAGCGTGCGGGTGGGTTGCAGGAGGGTGTCTCTGAAGTGTGTATGTCTTCCCCTTCCCTTGGCCCTTTATATACTGTCAGTAATGGGCACAGCATACCATGCGTTCCCTGACTTATCCAACAAATATGTCAACAACCATTACATGCCAGTCACCGTGGACAATCAAAAAACTGCTTTGCTTAATGTGATCTCATCACTCTGGAGACTCTTGTTTTATTCACACAGCACCATGGCTGCATTTTAATTGGCTCTGCTCCACCATCATGTGCCAGCGCGTACACCTGGTACTCACTTCCCGGATGCCTCTCGTTAAATATGTAGCTCTTAACACCAGAATGGGGTGACTGTGGGACCTAGAGGCTCCTCTCTCTCCCTCCTCTTTCCTGAAACACACGCCCTGACCTATGAGCAGGTATGCTCCCATGTCCTTTCCTGATCATGCAACTCTTGCCAAGCTTCTGTGACCCAGAAACCTGCAGCCAGCTACCTACAACGAACATCCTGTGGTGGGATCCAGCATGATGCCCATTCTGTGATTTGGGGAATAGAACAGCCCCAACAGCAAAGAAATGCCGTCCCCAAAACCTCACAGGGCTGAGTTCCGGACAGCGTGGTTTCCGCTCATGCCGATGCAACTGCAAATGAGCTTCCTCTCCACACGGGTCTAAATCTAAACGATCCTTCTCTTCTCACTCTGTAACACCAGCCACCACCCAGGGACGGAGGACCAGTGTGTTTCTCCATGTTCGTCTGAGTGAAGGTGATTCTCTTTAGTCCTCATGTTCTTTCGGGTTTTAACTGAAATCAGCAGCTTCCCAATCAGGCAGAAGGTACACTGAACGTTCTTTTGACTGGAGCAACCACGAAATCCACATGGAGAGCAGTAGGAGCTCGGGAAGGTCAGTCCTGCCACTGAAGGCGCAAATGTCACCACCACAGTGGGAGTGGGGATCCCCTACTTGATCGCATGCCCTCGACTCGCATTTTCACCAAGTGGCCCGCTTCAGTCCCTGAGAACGGTCTCTCTTACACACACGTCCTGCATCCGAAATGGTCGCTACCGGGTATTGGTCGATACTGGTCAACACCCAATCTGAAAACTCTGTCAGGCTTCAGCCCTAACAAGAAGCAGGAGGGAAGCAGGTCTCCCTACTGAGGGCTCTCATCCTTTGGCCTGCATCCCTCTCTGTCATCCCTGAAGTTCAAACCTCACATTTCTACCTCACCAACAGAGAATTGCTGCGAGAGACACGTCACGCTTCAATACCACTGCCACCGTCCACTTTCTGACACAAGGCTGATGGCTTCTTGAAAACGCCCTCTGCGTTTGCTGCATTATTTGTAGTGCTTTTCCCTTTAGGTGTCTGCTCAGGGATCTGTCATGGCAGAAACCATGTCTATTCTCTACTTCCCTCAATCACCAGTGCTCATTAGAGTGCCTGGCATATCATTTGCACACCCACAAGGTTGAATCATTAAAGAAGTGGGTGGATTATGTCTGACATTCAAATGTTGCTGTCTGTCTCCTCAGCTAGAAGGTATTCTGGTGTATACCGGCACGGTCTCATTTCACTCCAGCTGAGAAAGGGCCGACTGTTCCTGAGGGGAGTGTTACATCTCAGTAGGAGAAGTTCGCTTAGGCGTTCGCTGGCTACGATTCCTTGACCGATAAGTAGATGACCTCACTTGCCTTACCCCCAGTGTTCCTGCACAAGCACGGACTCCTCCTCTTCTCCCGTGGCAACCCCCACTGGGCTTTCTCGTCGTTCTTTGCAGCTGGCAATGGCTCAGCTGTGCCAATGTCAACACGCCTTCTGGGCCTCGCGTCCTGAGCTTGAACACGGACTCTCTCGCCCATTTAGCTGCTTTTTTGTTCCCTCGTAGCAATGACTGCCTGCCTGTTTGACCTTCTCTCATACCGACTTGTTCTTTGAGCATCAACTACGGCATGCAGGCACTCGGAGAGAAGGTAACGCATCCATG
The DNA here is from genome assembly GCF_040802235.1 of Manis javanica. Taxonomy (NCBI): domain Eukaryota; kingdom Metazoa; phylum Chordata; class Mammalia; order Pholidota; family Manidae; genus Manis; species Manis javanica. The sequence continues at coordinate 53,070,955 of NC_133158.1, read as the reverse complement.
GTGCTGTGAGGGGCGTCTCCATTCCCGGGGCGCTTCTCTTTCCGACATACTGAGAAGCGTTTACCAATTAAATGACTCAAGGCCATTTCCTCAAATGCAATGAAGGCAAACAAATACGTGTGCACTTCCCCCAAATGCACGTGGTATGACGGAAAGTTATCCTTCTTGCTTATCTTGCCGTAGCCTACATTCCTCGTGCTTAACACCCGAGCCTGCCAGCCATTTTCCAGAGACTTGGACACCGTCATTTGCACCCCATTACTCCGCTAAGCCCTCAGGCCGACTCTCCTGAACAGGTGTCCCTCCACGTCACCTATCCCCTCATGTGCCACACCGCTAGAGCACACGCCCAAAATACCGTGTGCCTTCTGCTCGCTTGGGCACCAAAGTGCGGTTCTGCACACGACGGGTGTGAGGAACAGGTGACGTAGACACTATCTCTTATGCACAGAGAGGGAGAGATGCTTGCACCGCCTCGAGGAGTTGACCGATGCTCGAGAGACTTATGTTAAGCCCAATCGTCAAGAGAGTCCGGTACACCTCAGAAACGCCATGATTCACAAGCAAGTACACAGAAGGTGGTTAGAAACTGGGGGTGGTTTTTATTGAGAATAAGGCATCCGTTTATTGTCAGGATGACCCACGCAGTCCTGGGGAGAATCACAGGCCGAGGGGTCAAGGCTAACCTTTGGGAAAAGGGTCAGATGATAGCACAGAGCCTCTGGCTACGGAGATGCATTTCTCCCAGTGGGTAAGTGGAGCTGAAAGAGTCTGCAGCATGGAATTCCTGGGATCATAAAATCGGGGGGCATGGACCTCCAAATCCGCATGGTCTGTCCTAGTGTCATTTCTGAAGCTCCCAGGCCTTGGGCAGGGAAGGTCTACCAGCAAGAAGAATAACAACTCCTATAGCAAGATGGCCAGCAGCCGTAGCCACTGCCGAAGTAGGGGCTGTATCCGCAGCCATAACGGGAGCCATAGCCCCAGCCACAGGAGGGGCCGTAGCCACATCCCCAGCCAGAGCCGTATCCCCAGCCAGAGCCACAGAGGCTGCCACAGTAGTTGGAGCACATGCTGTCAAGGGATTAGCGTGCGGGTGGGTTGCAGGAGGGTGTCTCTGAAGTGTGTATGTCTTCCCCTTCCCTTGGCCCTTTATATACTGTCAGTAATGGGCACAGCATACCATGCGTTCCCTGACTTATCCAACAAATATGTCAACAACCATTACATGCCAGTCACCGTGGACAATCAAAAAACTGCTTTGCTTAATGTGATCTCATCACTCTGGAGACTCTTGTTTTATTCACACAGCACCATGGCTGCATTTTAATTGGCTCTGCTCCACCATCATGTGCCAGCGCGTACACCTGGTACTCACTTCCCGGATGCCTCTCGTTAAATATGTAGCTCTTAACACCAGAATGGGGTGACTGTGGGACCTAGAGGCTCCTCTCTCTCCCTCCTCTTTCCTGAAACACACGCCCTGACCTATGAGCAGGTATGCTCCCATGTCCTTTCCTGATCATGCAACTCTTGCCAAGCTTCTGTGACCCAGAAACCTGCAGCCAGCTACCTACAACGAACATCCTGTGGTGGGATCCAGCATGATGCCCATTCTGTGATTTGGGGAATAGAACAGCCCCAACAGCAAAGAAATGCCGTCCCCAAAACCTCACAGGGCTGAGTTCCGGACAGCGTGGTTTCCGCTCATGCCGATGCAACTGCAAATGAGCTTCCTCTCCACACGGGTCTAAATCTAAACGATCCTTCTCTTCTCACTCTGTAACACCAGCCACCACCCAGGGACGGAGGACCAGTGTGTTTCTCCATGTTCGTCTGAGTGAAGGTGATTCTCTTTAGTCCTCATGTTCTTTCGGGTTTTAACTGAAATCAGCAGCTTCCCAATCAGGCAGAAGGTACACTGAACGTTCTTTTGACTGGAGCAACCACGAAATCCACATGGAGAGCAGTAGGAGCTCGGGAAGGTCAGTCCTGCCACTGAAGGCGCAAATGTCACCACCACAGTGGGAGTGGGGATCCCCTACTTGATCGCATGCCCTCGACTCGCATTTTCACCAAGTGGCCCGCTTCAGTCCCTGAGAACGGTCTCTCTTACACACACGTCCTGCATCCGAAATGGTCGCTACCGGGTATTGGTCGATACTGGTCAACACCCAATCTGAAAACTCTGTCAGGCTTCAGCCCTAACAAGAAGCAGGAGGGAAGCAGGTCTCCCTACTGAGGGCTCTCATCCTTTGGCCTGCATCCCTCTCTGTCATCCCTGAAGTTCAAACCTCACATTTCTACCTCACCAACAGAGAATTGCTGCGAGAGACACGTCACGCTTCAATACCACTGCCACCGTCCACTTTCTGACACAAGGCTGATGGCTTCTTGAAAACGCCCTCTGCGTTTGCTGCATTATTTGTAGTGCTTTTCCCTTTAGGTGTCTGCTCAGGGATCTGTCATGGCAGAAACCATGTCTATTCTCTACTTCCCTCAATCACCAGTGCTCATTAGAGTGCCTGGCATATCATTTGCACACCCACAAGGTTGAATCATTAAAGAAGTGGGTGGATTATGTCTGACATTCAAATGTTGCTGTCTGTCTCCTCAGCTAGAAGGTATTCTGGTGTATACCGGCACGGTCTCATTTCACTCCAGCTGAGAAAGGGCCGACTGTTCCTGAGGGGAGTGTTACATCTCAGTAGGAGAAGTTCGCTTAGGCGTTCGCTGGCTACGATTCCTTGACCGATAAGTAGATGACCTCACTTGCCTTACCCCCAGTGTTCCTGCACAAGCACGGACTCCTCCTCTTCTCCCGTGGCAACCCCCACTGGGCTTTCTCGTCGTTCTTTGCAGCTGGCAATGGCTCAGCTGTGCCAATGTCAACACGCCTTCTGGGCCTCGCGTCCTGAGCTTGAACACGGACTCTCTCGCCCATTTAGCTGCTTTTTTGTTCCCTCGTAGCAATGACTGCCTGCCTGTTTGACCTTCTCTCATACCGACTTGTTCTTTGAGCATCAACTACGGCATGCAGGCACTCGGAGAGAAGGTAACGCATCCATGGTGCTGTGAGGGGCGTCTCCATTCCCGGGGCGCTTCTCTTTCCGACATACTGAGAAGCGTTTACCAATTAAATGACTCAAGGCCATTTCCTCAAATGCAATGAAGGCAAACAAATACGTGTGCACTTCCCCCAAATGCACGTGGTATGACGGAAAGTTATCCTTCTTGCTTATCTTGCCGTAGCCTACATTCCTCGTGCTTAACACCCGAGCCTGCCAGCCATTTTCCAGAGACTTGGACACCGTCATTTGCACCCCATTACTCCGCTAAGCCCTCAGGCCGACTCTCCTGAACAGGTGTCCCTCCACGTCACCTATCCCCTCATGTGCCACACCGCTAGAGCACACGCCCAAAATACCGTGTGCCTTCTGCTCGCTTGGGCACCAAAGTGCGGTTCTGCACACGACGGGTGTGAGGAACAGGTGACGTAGACACTATCTCTTATGCACAGAGAGGGAGAGATGCTTGCACCGCCTCGAGGAGTTGACCGATGCTCGAGAGACTTATGTTAAGCCCAATCGTCAAGAGAGTCCGGTACACCTCAGAAACGCCATGATTCACAAGCAAGTACACAGAAGGTGGTTAGAAACTGGGGGTGGTTTTTATTGAGAATAAGGCATCCGTTTATTGTCAGGATGACCCACGCAGTCCTGGGGAGAATCACAGGCCGAGGGGTCAAGGCTAACCTTTGGGAAAAGGGTCAGATGATAGCACAGAGCCTCTGGCTACGGAGATGCATTTCTCCCAGTGGGTAAGTGGAGCTGAAAGAGTCTGCAGCATGGAATTCCTGGGATCATAAAATCGGGGGGCATGGACCTCCAAATCCGCATGGTCTGTCCTAGTGTCATTTCTGAAGCTCCCAGGCCTTGGGCAGGGAAGGTCTACCAGCAAGAAGAATAACAACTCCTATAGCAAGATGGCCAGCAGCCGTAGCCACTGCCGAAGTAGGGGCTGTATCCGCAGCCATAACGGGAGCCATAGCCCCAGCCACAGGAGGGGCCGTAGCCACATCCCCAGCCAGAGCCGTATCCCCAGCCAGAGCCACAGAGGCTGCCACAGTAGTTGGAGCACATGCTGTCAAGGGATTAGCGTGCGGGTGGGTTGCAGGAGGGTGTCTCTGAAGTGTGTATGTCTTCCCCTTCCCTTGGCCCTTTATATACTGTCAGTAATGGGCACAGCATACCATGCGTTCCCTGACTTATCCAACAAATATGTCAACAACCATTACATGCCAGTCACCGTGGACAATCAAAAAACTGCTTTGCTTAATGTGATCTCATCACTCTGGAGACTCTTGTTTTATTCACACAGCACCATGGCTGCATTTTAATTGGCTCTGCTCCACCATCATGTGCCAGCGCGTACACCTGGTACTCACTTCCCGGATGCCTCTCGTTAAATATGTAGCTCTTAACACCAGAATGGGGTGACTGTGGGACCTAGAGGCTCCTCTCTCTCCCTCCTCTTTCCTGAAACACACGCCCTGACCTATGAGCAGGTATGCTCCCATGTCCTTTCCTGATCATGCAACTCTTGCCAAGCTTCTGTGACCCAGAAACCTGCAGCCAGCTACCTACAACGAACATCCTGTGGTGGGATCCAGCATGATGCCCATTCTGTGATTTGGGGAATAGAACAGCCCCAACAGCAAAGAAATGCCGTCCCCAAAACCTCACAGGGCTGAGTTCCGGACAGCGTGGTTTCCGCTCATGCCGATGCAACTGCAAATGAGCTTCCTCTCCACACGGGTCTAAATCTAAACGATCCTTCTCTTCTCACTCTGTAACACCAGCCACCACCCAGGGACGGAGGACCAGTGTGTTTCTCCATGTTCGTCTGAGTGAAGGTGATTCTCTTTAGTCCTCATGTTCTTTCGGGTTTTAACTGAAATCAGCAGCTTCCCAATCAGGCAGAAGGTACACTGAACGTTCTTTTGACTGGAGCAACCACGAAATCCACATGGAGAGCAGTAGGAGCTCGGGAAGGTCAGTCCTGCCACTGAAGGCGCAAATGTCACCACCACAGTGGGAGTGGGGATCCCCTACTTGATCGCATGCCCTCGACTCGCATTTTCACCAAGTGGCCCGCTTCAGTCCCTGAGAACGGTCTCTCTTACACACACGTCCTGCATCCGAAATGGTCGCTACCGGGTATTGGTCGATACTGGTCAACACCCAATCTGAAAACTCTGTCAGGCTTCAGCCCTAACAAGAAGCAGGAGGGAAGCAGGTCTCCCTACTGAGGGCTCTCATCCTTTGGCCTGCATCCCTCTCTGTCATCCCTGAAGTTCAAACCTCACATTTCTACCTCACCAACAGAGAATTGCTGCGAGAGACACGTCACGCTTCAATACCACTGCCACCGTCCACTTTCTGACACAAGGCTGATGGCTTCTTGAAAACGCCCTCTGCGTTTGCTGCATTATTTGTAGTGCTTTTCCCTTTAGGTGTCTGCTCAGGGATCTGTCATGGCAGAAACCATGTCTATTCTCTACTTCCCTCAATCACCAGTGCTCATTAGAGTGCCTGGCATATCATTTGCACACCCACAAGGTTGAATCATTAAAGAAGTGGGTGGATTATGTCTGACATTCAAATGTTGCTGTCTGTCTCCTCAGCTAGAAGGTATTCTGGTGTATACCGGCACGGTCTCATTTCACTCCAGCTGAGAAAGGGCCGACTGTTCCTGAGGGGAGTGTTACATCTCAGTAGGAGAAGTTCGCTTAGGCGTTCGCTGGCTACGATTCCTTGACCGATAAGTAGATGACCTCACTTGCCTTACCCCCAGTGTTCCTGCACAAGCACGGACTCCTCCTCTTCTCCCGTGGCAACCCCCACTGGGCTTTCTCGTCGTTCTTTGCAGCTGGCAATGGCTCAGCTGTGCCAATGTCAACACGCCTTCTGGGCCTCGCGTCCTGAGCTTGAACACGGACTCTCTCGCCCATTTAGCTGCTTTTTTGTTCCCTCGTAGCAATGACTGCCTGCCTGTTTGACCTTCTCTCATACCGACTTGTTCTTTGAGCATCAACTACGGCATGCAGGCACTCGGAGAGAAGGTAACGCATCCATGGTGCTGTGAGGGGCGTCTCCATTCCCGGGGCGCTTCTCTTTCCGACATACTGAGAAGCGTTTACCAATTAAATGACTCAAGGCCATTTCCTCAAATGCAATGAAGGCAAACAAATACGTGTGCACTTCCCCCAAATGCACGTGGTATGACGGAAAGTTATCCTTCTTGCTTATCTTGCCGTAGCCTACATTCCTCGTGCTTAACACCCGAGCCTGCCAGCCATTTTCCAGAGACTTGGACACCGTCATTTGCACCCCATTACTCCGCTAAGCCCTCAGGCCGACTCTCCTGAACAGGTGTCCCTCCACGTCACCTATCCCCTCATGTGCCACACCGCTAGAGCACACGCCCAAAATACCGTGTGCCTTCTGCTCGCTTGGGCACCAAAGTGCGGTTCTGCACACGACGGGTGTGAGGAACAGGTGACGTAGACACTATCTCTTATGCACAGAGAGGGAGAGATGCTTGCACCGCCTCGAGGAGTTGACCGATGCTCGAGAGACTTATGTTAAGCCCAATCGTCAAGAGAGTCCGGTACACCTCAGAAACGCCATGATTCACAAGCAAGTACACAGAAGGTGGTTAGAAACTGGGGGTGGTTTTTATTGAGAATAAGGCATCCGTTTATTGTCAGGATGACCCACGCAGTCCTGGGGAGAATCACAGGCCGAGGGGTCAAGGCTAACCTTTGGGAAAAGGGTCAGATGATAGCACAGAGCCTCTGGCTACGGAGATGCATTTCTCCCAGTGGGTAAGTGGAGCTGAAAGAGTCTGCAGCATGGAATTCCTGGGATCATAAAATCGGGGGGCATGGACCTCCAAATCCGCATGGTCTGTCCTAGTGTCATTTCTGAAGCTCCCAGGCCTTGGGCAGGGAAGGTCTACCAGCAAGAAGAATAACAACTCCTATAGCAAGATGGCCAGCAGCCGTAGCCACTGCCGAAGTAGGGGCTGTATCCGCAGCCATAACGGGAGCCATAGCCCCAGCCACAGGAGGGGCCGTAGCCACATCCCCAGCCAGAGCCGTATCCCCAGCCAGAGCCACAGAGGCTGCCACAGTAGTTGGAGCACATGCTGTCAAGGGATTAGCGTGCGGGTGGGTTGCAGGAGGGTGTCTCTGAAGTGTGTATGTCTTCCCCTTCCCTTGGCCCTTTATATACTGTCAGTAATGGGCACAGCATACCATGCGTTCCCTGACTTATCCAACAAATATGTCAACAACCATTACATGCCAGTCACCGTGGACAATCAAAAAACTGCTTTGCTTAATGTGATCTCATCACTCTGGAGACTCTTGTTTTATTCACACAGCACCATGGCTGCATTTTAATTGGCTCTGCTCCACCATCATGTGCCAGCGCGTACACCTGGTACTCACTTCCCGGATGCCTCTCGTTAAATATGTAGCTCTTAACACCAGAATGGGGTGACTGTGGGACCTAGAGGCTCCTCTCTCTCCCTCCTCTTTCCTGAAACACACGCCCTGACCTATGAGCAGGTATGCTCCCATGTCCTTTCCTGATCATGCAACTCTTGCCAAGCTTCTGTGACCCAGAAACCTGCAGCCAGCTACCTACAACGAACATCCTGTGGTGGGATCCAGCATGATGCCCATTCTGTGATTTGGGGAATAGAACAGCCCCAACAGCAAAGAAATGCCGTCCCCAAAACCTCACAGGGCTGAGTTCCGGACAGCGTGGTTTCCGCTCATGCCGATGCAACTGCAAATGAGCTTCCTCTCCACACGGGTCTAAATCTAAACGATCCTTCTCTTCTCACTCTGTAACACCAGCCACCACCCAGGGACGGAGGACCAGTGTGTTTCTCCATGTTCGTCTGAGTGAAGGTGATTCTCTTTAGTCCTCATGTTCTTTCGGGTTTTAACTGAAATCAGCAGCTTCCCAATCAGGCAGAAGGTACACTGAACGTTCTTTTGACTGGAGCAACCACGAAATCCACATGGAGAGCAGTAGGAGCTCGGGAAGGTCAGTCCTGCCACTGAAGGCGCAAATGTCACCACCACAGTGGGAGTGGGGATCCCCTACTTGATCGCATGCCCTCGACTCGCATTTTCACCAAGTGGCCCGCTTCAGTCCCTGAGAACGGTCTCTCTTACACACACGTCCTGCATCCGAAATGGTCGCTACCGGGTATTGGTCGATACTGGTCAACACCCAATCTGAAAACTCTGTCAGGCTTCAGCCCTAACAAGAAGCAGGAGGGAAGCAGGTCTCCCTACTGAGGGCTCTCATCCTTTGGCCTGCATCCCTCTCTGTCATCCCTGAAGTTCAAACCTCACATTTCTACCTCACCAACAGAGAATTGCTGCGAGAGACACGTCACGCTTCAATACCACTGCCACCGTCCACTTTCTGACACAAGGCTGATGGCTTCTTGAAAACGCCCTCTGCGTTTGCTGCATTATTTGTAGTGCTTTTCCCTTTAGGTGTCTGCTCAGGGATCTGTCATGGCAGAAACCATGTCTATTCTCTACTTCCCTCAATCACCAGTGCTCATTAGAGTGCCTGGCATATCATTTGCACACCCACAAGGTTGAATCATTAAAGAAGTGGGTGGATTATGTCTGACATTCAAATGTTGCTGTCTGTCTCCTCAGCTAGAAGGTATTCTGGTGTATACCGGCACGGTCTCATTTCACTCCAGCTGAGAAAGGGCCGACTGTTCCTGAGGGGAGTGTTACATCTCAGTAGGAGAAGTTCGCTTAGGCGTTCGCTGGCTACGATTCCTTGACCGATAAGTAGATGACCTCACTTGCCTTACCCCCAGTGTTCCTGCACAAGCACGGACTCCTCCTCTTCTCCCGTGGCAACCCCCACTGGGCTTTCTCGTCGTTCTTTGCAGCTGGCAATGGCTCAGCTGTGCCAATGTCAACACGCCTTCTGGGCCTCGCGTCCTGAGCTTGAACACGGACTCTCTCGCCCATTTAGCTGCTTTTTTGTTCCCTCGTAGCAATGACTGCCTGCCTGTTTGACCTTCTCTCATACCGACTTGTTCTTTGAGCATCAACTACGGCATGCAGGCACTCGGAGAGAAGGTAACGCATCCATGGTGCTGTGAGGGGCGTCTCCATTCCCGGGGCGCTTCTCTTTCCGACATACTGAGAAGCGTTTACCAATTAAATGACTCAAGGCCATTTCCTCAAATGCAATGAAGGCAAACAAATACGTGTGCACTTCCCCCAAATGCACGTGGTATGACGGAAAGTTATCCTTCTTGCTTATCTTGCCGTAGCCTACATTCCTCGTGCTTAACACCCGAGCCTGCCAGCCATTTTCCAGAGACTTGGACACCGTCATTTGCACCCCATTACTCCGCTAAGCCCTCAGGCCGACTCTCCTGAACAGGTGTCCCTCCACGTCACCTATCCCCTCATGTGCCACACCGCTAGAGCACACGCCCAAAATACCGTGTGCCTTCTGCTCGCTTGGGCACCAAAGTGCGGTTCTGCACACGACGGGTGTGAGGAACAGGTGACGTAGACACTATCTCTTATGCACAGAGAGGGAGAGATGCTTGCACCGCCTCGAGGAGTTGACCGATGCTCGAGAGACTTATGTTAAGCCCAATCGTCAAGAGAGTCCGGTACACCTCAGAAACGCCATGATTCACAAGCAAGTACACAGAAGGTGGTTAGAAACTGGGGGTGGTTTTTATTGAGAATAAGGCATCCGTTTATTGTCAGGATGACCCACGCAGTCCTGGGGAGAATCACAGGCCGAGGGGTCAAGGCTAACCTTTGGGAAAAGGGTCAGATGATAGCACAGAGCCTCTGGCTACGGAGATGCATTTCTCCCAGTGGGTAAGTGGAGCTGAAAGAGTCTGCAGCATGGAATTCCTGGGATCATAAAATCGGGGGGCATGGACCTCCAAATCCGCATGGTCTGTCCTAGTGTCATTTCTGAAGCTCCCAGGCCTTGGGCAGGGAAGGTCTACCAGCAAGAAGAATAACAACTCCTATAGCAAGATGGCCAGCAGCCGTAGCCACTGCCGAAGTAGGGGCTGTATCCGCAGCCATAACGGGAGCCATAGCCCCAGCCACAGGAGGGGCCGTAGCCACATCCCCAGCCAGAGCCGTATCCCCAGCCAGAGCCACAGAGGCTGCCACAGTAGTTGGAGCACATGCTGTCAAGGGATTAGCGTGCGGGTGGGTTGCAGGAGGGTGTCTCTGAAGTGTGTATGTCTTCCCCTTCCCTTGGCCCTTTATATACTGTCAGTAATGGGCACAGCATACCATGCGTTCCCTGACTTATCCAACAAATATGTCAACAACCATTACATGCCAGTCACCGTGGACAATCAAAAAACTGCTTTGCTTAATGTGATCTCATCACTCTGGAGACTCTTGTTTTATTCACACAGCACCATGGCTGCATTTTAATTGGCTCTGCTCCACCATCATGTGCCAGCGCGTACACCTGGTACTCACTTCCCGGATGCCTCTCGTTAAATATGTAGCTCTTAACACCAGAATGGGGTGACTGTGGGACCTAGAGGCTCCTCTCTCTCCCTCCTCTTTCCTGAAACACACGCCCTGACCTATGAGCAGGTATGCTCCCATGTCCTTTCCTGATCATGCAACTCTTGCCAAGCTTCTGTGACCCAGAAACCTGCAGCCAGCTACCTACAACGAACATCCTGTGGTGGGATCCAGCATGATGCCCATTCTGTGATTTGGGGAATAGAACAGCCCCAACAGCAAAGAAATGCCGTCCCCAAAACCTCACAGGGCTGAGTTCCGGACAGCGTGGTTTCCGCTCATGCCGATGCAACTGCAAATGAGCTTCCTCTCCACACGGGTCTAAATCTAAACGATCCTTCTCTTCTCACTCTGTAACACCAGCCACCACCCAGGGACGGAGGACCAGTGTGTTTCTCCATGTTCGTCTGAGTGAAGGTGATTCTCTTTAGTCCTCATGTTCTTTCGGGTTTTAACTGAAATCAGCAGCTTCCCAATCAGGCAGAAGGTACACTGAACGTTCTTTTGACTGGAGCAACCACGAAATCCACATGGAGAGCAGTAGGAGCTCGGGAAGGTCAGTCCTGCCACTGAAGGCGCAAATGTCACCACCACAGTGGGAGTGGGGATCCCCTACTTGATCGCATGCCCTCGACTCGCATTTTCACCAAGTGGCCCGCTTCAGTCCCTGAGAACGGTCTCTCTTACACACACGTCCTGCATCCGAAATGGTCGCTACCGGGTATTGGTCGATACTGGTCAACACCCAATCTGAAAACTCTGTCAGGCTTCAGCCCTAACAAGAAGCAGGAGGGAAGCAGGTCTCCCTACTGAGGGCTCTCATCCTTTGGCCTGCATCCCTCTCTGTCATCCCTGAAGTTCAAACCTCACATTTCTACCTCACCAACAGAGAATTGCTGCGAGAGACACGTCACGCTTCAATACCACTGCCACCGTCCACTTTCTGACACAAGGCTGATGGCTTCTTGAAAACGCCCTCTGCGTTTGCTGCATTATTTGTAGTGCTTTTCCCTTTAGGTGTCTGCTCAGGGATCTGTCATGGCAGAAACCATGTCTATTCTCTACTTCCCTCAATCACCAGTGCTCATTAGAGTGCCTGGCATATCATTTGCACACCCACAAGGTTGAATCATTAAAGAAGTGGGTGGATTATGTCTGACATTCAAATGTTGCTGTCTGTCTCCTCAGCTAGAAGGTATTCTGGTGTATACCGGCACGGTCTCATTTCACTCCAGCTGAGAAAGGGCCGACTGTTCCTGAGGGGAGTGTTACATCTCAGTAGGAGAAGTTCGCTTAGGCGTTCGCTGGCTACGATTCCTTGACCGATAAGTAGATGACCTCACTTGCCTTACCCCCAGTGTTCCTGCACAAGCACGGACTCCTCCTCTTCTCCCGTGGCAACCCCCACTGGGCTTTCTCGTCGTTCTTTGCAGCTGGCAATGGCTCAGCTGTGCCAATGTCAACACGCCTTCTGGGCCTCGCGTCCTGAGCTTGAACACGGACTCTCTCGCCCATTTAGCTGCTTTTTTGTTCCCTCGTAGCAATGACTGCCTGCCTGTTTGACCTTCTCTCATACCGACTTGTTCTTTGAGCATCAACTACGGCATGCAGGCACTCGGAGAGAAGGTAACGCATCCATGGTGCTGTGAGGGGCGTCTCCATTCCCGGGGCGCTTCTCTTTCCGACATACTGAGAAGCGTTTACCAATTAAATGACTCAAGGCCATTTCCTCAAATGCAATGAAGGCAAACAAATACGTGTGCACTTCCCCCAAATGCACGTGGTATGACGGAAAGTTATCCTTCTTGCTTATCTTGCCGTAGCCTACATTCCTCGTGCTTAACACCCGAGCCTGCCAGCCATTTTCCAGAGACTTGGACACCGTCATTTGCACCCCATTACTCCGCTAAGCCCTCAGGCCGACTCTCCTGAACAGGTGTCCCTCCACATCACCTATCCCCTCATGTGCCACACCGCTAGAGCACACGCCCAAAATACCGTGTGCCTTCTGCTCGCTTGGGCACCAAAGTGCGGTTCTGCACACGACGGGTGTGAGGAACAGGTGACGTAGACACTATCTCTTATGCACAGAGAGGGAGAGATGCTTGCACCGCCTCGAGGAGTTGACCGATGCTCGAGAGACTTATGTTAAGCCCAATCGTCAAGAGAGTCCGGTACACCTCAGAAACGCCATGATTCACAAGCAAGTACACAGAAGGTGGTTAGAAACTGGGGGTGGTTTTTATTGAGAATAAGGCATCCGTTTATTGTCAGGATGACCCACGCAGTCCTGGGGAGAATCACAGGCCGAGGGGTCAAGGCTAACCTTTGGGAAAAGGGTCAGATGATAGCACAGAGCCTCTGGCTACGGAGATGCATTTCTCCCAGTGGGTAAGTGGAGCTGAAAGAGTCTGCAGCATGGAATTCCTGGGATCATAAAATCGGGGGGCATGGACCTCCAAATCCGCATGGTCTGTCCTAGTGTCATTTCTGAAGCTCCCAGGCCTTGGGCAGGGAAGGTCTACCAGCAAGAAGAATAACAACTCCTATAGCAAGATGGCCAGCAGCCGTAGCCACTGCCGAAGTAGGGGCTGTATCCGCAGCCATAACGGGAGCCATAGCCCCAGCCACAGGAGGGGCCGTAGCCACATCCCCAGCCAGAGCCGTATCCCCAGCCAGAGCCACAGAGGCTGCCACAGTAGTTGGAGCACATGCTGTCAAGGGATTAGCGTGCGGGTGGGTTGCAGGAGGGTGTCTCTGAAGTGTGTATGTCTTCCCCTTCCCTTGGCCCTTTATATACTGTCAGTAATGGGCACAGCATACCATGCGTTCCCTGACTTATCCAACAAATATGTCAACAACCATTACATGCCAGTCACCGTGGACAATCAAAAAACTGCTTTGCTTAATGTGATCTCATCACTCTGGAGACTCTTGTTTTATTCACACAGCACCATGGCTGCATTTTAATTGGCTCTGCTCCACCATCATGTGCCAGCGCGTACACCTGGTACTCACTTCCCGGATGCCTCTCGTTAAATATGTAGCTCTTAACACCAGAATGGGGTGACTGTGGGACCTAGAGGCTCCTCTCTCTCCCTCCTCTTTCCTGAAACACACGCCCTGACCTATGAGCAGGTATGCTCCCATGTCCTTTCCTGATCATGCAACTCTTGCCAAGCTTCTGTGACCCAGAAACCTGCAGCCAGCTACCTACAACGAACATCCTGTGGTGGGATCCAGCATGATGCCCATTCTGTGATTTGGGGAATAGAACAGCCCCAACAGCAAAGAAATGCCGTCCCCAAAACCTCACAGGGCTGAGTTCCGGACAGCGTGGTTTCCGCTCATGCCGATGCAACTGCAAATGAGCTTCCTCTCCACACGGGTCTAAATCTAAACGATCCTTCTCTTCTCACTCTGTAACACCAGCCACCACCCAGGGACGGAGGACCAGTGTGTTTCTCCATGTTCGTCTGAGTGAAGGTGATTCTCTTTAGTCCTCATGTTCTTTCGGGTTTTAACTGAAATCAGCAGCTTCCCAATCAGGCAGAAGGTACACTGAACGTTCTTTTGACTGGAGCAACCACGAAATCCACATGGAGAGCAGTAGGAGCTCGGGAAGGTCAGTCCTGCCACTGAAGGCGCAAATGTCACCACCACAGTGGGAGTGGGGATCCCCTACTTGATCGCATGCCCTCGACTCGCATTTTCACCAAGTGGCCCGCTTCAGTCCCTGAGAACGGTCTCTCTTACACACACGTCCTGCATCCGAAATGGTCGCTACCGGGTATTGGTCGATACTGGTCAACACCCAATCTGAAAACTCTGTCAGGCTTCAGCCCTAACAAGAAGCAGGAGGGAAGCAGGTCTCCCTACTGAGGGCTCTCATCCTTTGGCCTGCATCCCTCTCTGTCATCCCTGAAGTTCAAACCTCACATTTCTACCTCACCAACAGAGAATTGCTGCGAGAGACACGTCACGCTTCAATACCACTGCCACCGTCCACTTTCTGACACAAGGCTGATGGCTTCTTGAAAACGCCCTCTGCGTTTGCTGCATTATTTGTAGTGCTTTTCCCTTTAGGTGTCTGCTCAGGGATCTGTCATGGCAGAAACCATGTCTATTCTCTACTTCCCTCAATCACCAGTGCTCATTAGAGTGCCTGGCATATCATTTGCACACCCACAAGGTTGAATCATTAAAGAAGTGGGTGGATTATGTCTGACATTCAAATGTTGCTGTCTGTCTCCTCAGCTAGAAGGTATTCTGGTGTATACCGGCACGGTCTCATTTCACTCCAGCTGAGAAAGGGCCGACTGTTCCTGAGGGGAGTGTTACATCTCAGTAGGAGAAGTTCGCTTAGGCGTTCGCTGGCTACGATTCCTTGACCGATAAGTAGATGACCTCACTTGCCTTACCCCCAGTGTTCCTGCACAAGCACGGACTCCTCCTCTTCTCCCGTGGCAACCCCCACTGGGCTTTCTCGTCGTTCTTTGCAGCTGGCAATGGCTCAGCTGTGCCAATGTCAACACGCCTTCTGGGCCTCGCGTCCTGAGCTTGAACACGGACTCTCTCGCCCATTTAGCTGCTTTTTTGTTCCCTCGTAGCAATGACTGCCTGCCTGTTTGACCTTCTCTCATACCGACTTGTTCTTTGAGCATCAACTACGGCATGCAGGCACTCGGAGAGAAGGTAACGCATCCATGGTGCTGTGAGGGGCGTCTCCATTCCCGGGGCGCTTCTCTTTCCGACATACTGAGAAGCGTTTACCAATTAAATGACTCAAGGCCATTTCCTCAAATGCAATGAAGGCAAACAAATACGTGTGCACTTCCCCCAAATGCACGTGGTATGACGGAAAGTTATCCTTCTTGCTTATCTTGCCGTAGCCTACATTCCTCGTGCTTAACACCCGAGCCTGCCAGCCATTTTCCAGAGACTTGGACACCGTCATTTGCACCCCATTACTCCGCTAAGCCCTCAGGCCGACTCTCCTGAACAGGTGTCCCTCCACATCACCTATCCCCTCATGTGCCACACCGCTAGAGCACACGCCCAAAATACCGTGTGCCTTCTGCTCGCTTGGGCACCAAAGTGCGGTTCTGCACACGACGGGTGTGAGGAACAGGTGACGTAGACACTATCTCTTATGCACAGAGAGGGAGAGATGCTTGCACCGCCTCGAGGAGTTGACCGATGCTCGAGAGACTTATGTTAAGCCCAATCGTCAAGAGAGTCCGGTACACCTCAGAAACGCCATGATTCACAAGCAAGTACACAGAAGGTGGTTAGAAACTGGGGGTGGTTTTTATTGAGAATAAGGCATCCGTTTATTGTCAGGATGACCCACGCAGTCCTGGGGAGAATCACAGGCCGAGGGGTCAAGGCTAACCTTTGGGAAAAGGGTCAGATGATAGCACAGAGCCTCTGGCTACGGAGATGCATTTCTCCCAGTGGGTAAGTGGAGCTGAAAGAGTCTGCAGCATGGAATTCCTGGGATCATAAAATCGGGGGGCATGGACCTCCAAATCCGCATGGTCTGTCCTAGTGTCATTTCTGAAGCTCCCAGGCCTTGGGCAGGGAAGGTCTACCAGCAAGAAGAATAACAACTCCTATAGCAAGATGGCCAGCAGCCGTAGCCACTGCCGAAGTAGGGGCTGTATCCGCAGCCATAACGGGAGCCATAGCCCCAGCCACAGGAGGGGCCGTAGCCACATCCCCAGCCAGAGCCGTATCCCCAGCCAGAGCCACAGAGGCTGCCACAGTAGTTGGAGCACATGCTGTCAAGGGATTAGCGTGCGGGTGGGTTGCAGGAGGGTGTCTCTGAAGTGTGTATGTCTTCCCCTTCCCTTGGCCCTTTATATACTGTCAGTAATGGGCACAGCATACCATGCGTTCCCTGACTTATCCAACAAATATGTCAACAACCATTACATGCCAGTCACCGTGGACAATCAAAAAACTGCTTTGCTTAATGTGATCTCATCACTCTGGAGACTCTTGTTTTATTCACACAGCACCATGGCTGCATTTTAATTGGCTCTGCTCCACCATCATGTGCCAGCGCGTACACCTGGTACTCACTTCCCGGATGCCTCTCGTTAAATATGTAGCTCTTAACACCAGAATGGGGTGACTGTGGGACCTAGAGGCTCCTCTCTCTCCCTCCTCTTTCCTGAAACACACGCCCTGACCTATGAGCAGGTATGCTCCCATGTCCTTTCCTGATCATGCAACTCTTGCCAAGCTTCTGTGACCCAGAAACCTGCAGCCAGCTACCTACAACGAACATCCTGTGGTGGGATCCAGCATGATGCCCATTCTGTGATTTGGGGAATAGAACAGCCCCAACAGCAAAGAAATGCCGTCCCCAAAACCTCACAGGGCTGAGTTCCGGACAGCGTGGTTTCCGCTCATGCCGATGCAACTGCAAATGAGCTTCCTCTCCACACGGGTCTAAATCTAAACGATCCTTCTCTTCTCACTCTGTAACACCAGCCACCACCCAGGGACGGAGGACCAGTGTGTTTCTCCATGTTCGTCTGAGTGAAGGTGATTCTCTTTAGTCCTCATGTTCTTTCGGGTTTTAACTGAAATCAGCAGCTTCCCAATCAGGCAGAAGGTACACTGAACGTTCTTTTGACTGGAGCAACCACGAAATCCACATGGAGAGCAGTAGGAGCTCGGGAAGGTCAGTCCTGCCACTGAAGGCGCAAATGTCACCACCACAGTGGGAGTGGGGATCCCCTACTTGATCGCATGCCCTCGACTCGCATTTTCACCAAGTGGCCCGCTTCAGTCCCTGAGAACGGTCTCTCTTACACACACGTCCTGCATCCGAAATGGTCGCTACCGGGTATTGGTCGATACTGGTCAACACCCAATCTGAAAACTCTGTCAGGCTTCAGCCCTAACAAGAAGCAGGAGGGAAGCAGGTCTCCCTACTGAGGGCTCTCATCCTTTGGCCTGCATCCCTCTCTGTCATCCCTGAAGTTCAAACCTCACATTTCTACCTCACCAACAGAGAATTGCTGCGAGAGACACGTCACGCTTCAATACCACTGCCACCGTCCACTTTCTGACACAAGGCTGATGGCTTCTTGAAAACGCCCTCTGCGTTTGCTGCATTATTTGTAGTGCTTTTCCCTTTAGGTGTCTGCTCAGGGATCTGTCATGGCAGAAACCATGTCTATTCTCTACTTCCCTCAATCACCAGTGCTCATTAGAGTGCCTGGCATATCATTTGCACACCCACAAGGTTGAATCATTAAAGAAGTGGGTGGATTATGTCTGACATTCAAATGTTGCTGTCTGTCTCCTCAGCTAGAAGGTATTCTGGTGTATACCGGCACGGTCTCATTTCACTCCAGCTGAGAAAGGGCCGACTGTTCCTGAGGGGAGTGTTACATCTCAGTAGGAGAAGTTCGCTTAGGCGTTCGCTGGCTACGATTCCTTGACCGATAAGTAGATGACCTCACTTGCCTTACCCCCAGTGTTCCTGCACAAGCACGGACTCCTCCTCTTCTCCCGTGGCAACCCCCACTGGGCTTTCTCGTCGTTCTTTGCAGCTGGCAATGGCTCAGCTGTGCCAATGTCAACACGCCTTCTGGGCCTCGCGTCCTGAGCTTGAACACGGACTCTCTCGCCCATTTAGCTGCTTTTTTGTTCCCTCGTAGCAATGACTGCCTGCCTGTTTGACCTTCTCTCATACCGACTTGTTCTTTGAGCATCAACTACGGCATGCAGGCACTCGGAGAGAAGGTAACGCATCCATGGTGCTGTGAGGGGCGTCTCCATTCCCGGGGCGCTTCTCTTTCCGACATACTGAGAAGCGTTTACCAATTAAATGACTCAAGGCCATTTCCTCAAATGCAATGAAGGCAAACAAATACGTGTGCACTTCCCCCAAATGCACGTGGTATGACGGAAAGTTATCCTTCTTGCTTATCTTGCCGTAGCCTACATTCCTCGTGCTTAACACCCGAGCCTGCCAGCCATTTTCCAGAGACTTGGACACCGTCATTTGCACCCCATTACTCCGCTAAGCCCTCAGGCCGACTCTCCTGAACAGGTGTCCCTCCACATCACCTATCCCCTCATGTGCCACACCGCTAGAGCACACGCCCAAAATACCGTGTGCCTTCTGCTCGCTTGGGCACCAAAGTGCGGTTCTGCACACGACGGGTGTGAGGAACAGGTGACGTAGACACTATCTCTTATGCACAGAGAGGGAGAGATGCTTGCACCGCCTCGAGGAGTTGACCGATGCTCGAGAGACTTCTGTTAAGCCCAATCGTCAAGAGAGTCCGGTACACCTCAGAAACGCCATGATTCACAAGCAAGTACACAGAAGGTGGTTAGAAACTGGGGGTGGTTTTTATTGAGAATAAGGCATCCGTTTATTGTCAGGATGACCCACGCAGTCCTGGGGAGAATCACAGGCCGAGGGGTCAAGGCTAACCTTTGGGAAAAGGGTCAGATGATAGCACAGAGCCTCTGGCTACGGAGATGCATTTCTCCCAGTGGGTAAGTGGAGCTGAAAGAGTCTGCAGCATGGAATTCCTGGGATCATAAAATCGGGGGGCATGGACCTCCAAATCCGCATGGTCTGTCCTAGTGTCATTTCTGAAGCTCCCAGGCCTTGGGCAGGGAAGGTCTACCAGCAAGAAGAATAACAACTCCTATAGCAAGATGGCCAGCAGCCGTAGCCACTGCCGAAGTAGGGGCTGTATCCGCAGCCATAACGGGAGCCATAGCCCCAGCCACAGGAGGGGCCGTAGCCACATCCCCAGCCAGAGCCGTATCCCCAGCCAGAGCCACAGAGGCTGCCACAGTAGTTGGAGCACATGCTGTCAAGGGATTAGCGTGCGGGTGGGTTGCAGGAGGGTGTCTCTGAAGTGTGTATGTCTTCCCCTTCCCTTGGCCCTTTATATACTGTCAGTAATGGGCACAGCATACCATGCGTTCCCTGACTTATCCAACAAATATGTCAACAACCATTACATGCCAGTCACCGTGGACAATCAAAAAACTGCTTTGCTTAATGTGATCTCATCACTCTGGAGACTCTTGTTTCATTCACACAGCACCATGGCTGCATTTTAATTGGCTCTGCTCCACCATCATGTGCCAGCGCGTACACCTGGTACTCACTTCCCGGATGCCTCTCGTTAAATATGTAGCTCTTAACACCAGAATGGGGTGACTGTGGGACCTAGAGGCTCCTCTCTCTCCCTCCTCTTTCCTGAAACACACGCCCTGACCTATGAGCAGGTATGCTCCCATGTCCTTTCCTGATCATGCAACTCTTGCCAAGCTTCTGTGACCCAGAAACCTGCAGCCAGCTACCTACAACGAACATCCTGTGGTGGGATCCAGCATGATGCCCATTCTGTGATTTGGGGAATAGAACAGCCCCAACAGCAAAGAAATGCCGTCCCCAAAACCTCACAGGGCTGAGTTCCGGACAGCGTGGTTTCCGCTCATGCCGATGCAACTGCAAATGAGCTTCCTCTCCACACGGGTCTAAATCTAAACGATCCTTCTCTTCTCACTCTGTAACACCAGCCACCACCCAGGGACGGAGGACCAGTGTGTTTCTCCATGTTCGTCTGAGTGAAGGTGATTCTCTTTAGTCCTCATGTTCTTTCGGGTTTTAACTGAAATCAGCAGCTTCCCAATCAGGCAGAAGGTACACTGAACGTTCTTTTGACTGGAGCAACCACGAAATCCACATGGAGAGCAGTAGGAGCTCGGGAAGGTCAGTCCTGCCACTGAAGGCGCAAATGTCACCACCACAGTGGGAGTGGGGATCCCCTACTTGATCGCATGCCCTCGACTCGCATTTTCACCAAGTGGCCCGCTTCAGTCCCTGAGAACGGTCTCTCTTACACACACGTCCTGCATCCGAAATGGTCGCTACCGGGTATTGGTCGATACTGGTCAACACCCAATCTGAAAACTCTGTCAGGCTTCAGCCCTAACAAGAAGCAGGAGGGAAGCAGGTCTCCCTACTGAGGGCTCTCATCCTTTGGCCTGCATCCCTCTCTGTCATCCCTGAAGTTCAAACCTCACATTTCTACCTCACCAACAGAGAATTGCTGCGAGAGACACGTCACGCTTCAATACCACTGCCACCGTCCACTTTCTGACACAAGGCTGATGGCTTCTTGAAAACGCCCTCTGCGTTTGCTGCATTATTTGTAGTGCTTTTCCCTTTAGGTGTCTGCTCAGGGATCTGTCATGGCAGAAACCATGTCTATTCTCTACTTCCCTCAATCACCAGTGCTCATTAGAGTGCCTGGCATATCATTTGCACACCCACAAGGTTGAATCATTAAAGAAGTGGGTGGATTATGTCTGACATTCAAATGTTGCTGTCTGTCTCCTCAGCTAGAAGGTATTCTGGTGTATACCGGCACGGTCTCATTTCACTCCAGCTGAGAAAGGGCCGACTGTTCCTGAGGGGAGTGTTACATCTCAGTAGGAGAAGTTCGCTTAGGCGTTCGCTGGCTACGATTCCTTGACCGATAAGTAGATGACCTCACTTGCCTTACCCCCAGTGTTCCTGCACAAGCACGGACTCCTCCTCTTCTCCCGTGGCAACCCCCACTGGGCTTTCTCGTCGTTCTTTGCAGCTGGCAATGGCTCAGCTGTGCCAATGTCAACACGCCTTCTGGGCCTCGCGTCCTGAGCTTGAACACGGACTCTCTCGCCCATTTAGCTGCTTTTTTGTTCCCTCGTAGCAATGACTGCCTGCCTGTTTGACCTTCTCTCATACCGACTTGTTCTTTGAGCATCAACTACGGCATGCAGGCACTCGGAGAGAAGGTAACGCATCCATGGTGCTGTGAGGGGCGTCTCCATTCCCGGGGCGCTTCTCTTTCCGACATACTGAGAAGCGTTTACCAATTAAATGACTCAAGGCCATTTCCTCAAATGCAATGAAGGCAAACAAATACGTGTGCACTTCCCCCAAATGCACGTGGTATGACGGAAAGTTATCCTTCTTGCTTATCTTGCCGTAGCCTACATTCCTCGTGCTTAACACCCGAGCCTGCCAGCCATTTTCCAGAGACTTGGACACCGTCATTTGCACCCCATTACTCCGCTAAGCCCTCAGGCCGACTCTCCTGAACAGGTGTCCCTCCACATCACCTATCCCCTCATGTGCCACACCGCTAGAGCACACGCCCAAAATACCGTGTGCCTTCTGCTCGCTTGGGCACCAAAGTGCGGTTCTGCACACGACGGGTGTGAGGAACAGGTGACGTAGACACTATCTCTTATGCACAGAGAGGGAGAGATGCTTGCACCGCCTCGAGGAGTTGACCGATGCTCGAGAGACTTATGTTAAGCCCAATCGTCAAGAGAGTCCGGTACACCTCAGAAACGCCATGATTCACAAGCAAGTACACAGAAGGTGGTTAGAAACTGGGGGTGGTTTTTATTGAGAATAAGGCATCCGTTTATTGTCAGGATGACCCACGCAGTCCTGGGGAGAATCACAGGCCGAGGGGTCAAGGCTAACCTTTGGGAAAAGGGTCAGATGATAGCACAGAGCCTCTGGCTACGGAGATGCATTTCTCCCAGTGGGTAAGTGGAGCTGAAAGAGTCTGCAGCATGGAATTCCTGGGATCATAAAATCGGGGGGCATGGACCTCCAAATCCGCATGGTCTGTCCTAGTGTCATTTCTGAAGCTCCCAGGCCTTGGGCAGGGAAGGTCTACCAGCAAGAAGAATAACAACTCCTATAGCAAGATGGCCAGCAGCCGTAGCCACTGCCGAAGTAGGGGCTGTATCCGCAGCCATAACGGGAGCCATAGCCCCAGCCACAGGAGGGGCCGTAGCCACATCCCCAGCCAGAGCCGTATCCCCAGCCAGAGCCACAGAGGCTGCCACAGTAGTTGGAGCACATGCTGTCAAGGGATTAGCGTGCGGGTGGGTTGCAGGAGGGTGTCTCTGAAGTGTGTATGTCTTCCCCTTCCCTTGGCCCTTTATATACTGTCAGTAATGGGCACAGCATACCATGCGTTCCCTGACTTATCCAACAAATATGTCAACAACCATTACATGCCAGTCACCGTGGACAATCAAAAAACTGCTTTGCTTAATGTGATCTCATCACTCTGGAGACTCTTGTTTCATTCACACAGCACCATGGCTGCATTTTAATTGGCTCTGCTC
This sequence comes from Manis javanica, assembly GCF_040802235.1. Lineage (NCBI taxonomy): Eukaryota > Metazoa > Chordata > Mammalia > Pholidota > Manidae > Manis > Manis javanica. Next base: position 53,048,130 of record NC_133158.1, on the reverse strand, counting down.
CACCATCATGTGCCAGCGCGTACACCTGGTACTCACTTCCCGGATGCCTCTCGTTAAATATGTAGCTCTTAACACCAGAATGGGGTGACTGTGGGACCTAGAGGCTCCTCTCTCTCCCTCCTCTTTCCTGAAACACACGCCCTGACCTATGAGCAGGTATGCTCCCATGTCCTTTCCTGATCATGCAACTCTTGCCAAGCTTCTGTGACCCAGAAACCTGCAGCCAGCTACCTACAACGAACATCCTGTGGTGGGATCCAGCATGATGCCCATTCTGTGATTTGGGGAATAGAACAGCCCCAACAGCAAAGAAATGCCGTCCCCAAAACCTCACAGGGCTGAGTTCCGGACAGCGTGGTTTCCGCTCATGCCGATGCAACTGCAAATGAGCTTCCTCTCCACACGGGTCTAAATCTAAACGATCCTTCTCTTCTCACTCTGTAACACCAGCCACCACCCAGGGACGGAGGACCAGTGTGTTTCTCCATGTTCGTCTGAGTGAAGGTGATTCTCTTTAGTCCTCATGTTCTTTCGGGTTTTAACTGAAATCAGCAGCTTCCCAATCAGGCAGAAGGTACACTGAACGTTCTTTTGACTGGAGCAACCACGAAATCCACATGGAGAGCAGTAGGAGCTCGGGAAGGTCAGTCCTGCCACTGAAGGCGCAAATGTCACCACCACAGTGGGAGTGGGGATCCCCTACTTGATCGCATGCCCTCGACTCGCATTTTCACCAAGTGGCCCGCTTCAGTCCCTGAGAACGGTCTCTCTTACACACACGTCCTGCATCCGAAATGGTCGCTACCGGGTATTGGTCGATACTGGTCAACACCCAATCTGAAAACTCTGTCAGGCTTCAGCCCTAACAAGAAGCAGGAGGGAAGCAGGTCTCCCTACTGAGGGCTCTCATCCTTTGGCCTGCATCCCTCTCTGTCATCCCTGAAGTTCAAACCTCACATTTCTACCTCACCAACAGAGAATTGCTGCGAGAGACACGTCACGCTTCAATACCACTGCCACCGTCCACTTTCTGACACAAGGCTGATGGCTTCTTGAAAACGCCCTCTGCGTTTGCTGCATTATTTGTAGTGCTTTTCCCTTTAGGTGTCTGCTCAGGGATCTGTCATGGCAGAAACCATGTCTATTCTCTACTTCCCTCAATCACCAGTGCTCATTAGAGTGCCTGGCATATCATTTGCACACCCACAAGGTTGAATCATTAAAGAAGTGGGTGGATTATGTCTGACATTCAAATGTTGCTGTCTGTCTCCTCAGCTAGAAGGTATTCTGGTGTATACCGGCACGGTCTCATTTCACTCCAGCTGAGAAAGGGCCGACTGTTCCTGAGGGGAGTGTTACATCTCAGTAGGAGAAGTTCGCTTAGGCGTTCGCTGGCTACGATTCCTTGACCGATAAGTAGATGACCTCACTTGCCTTACCCCCAGTGTTCCTGCACAAGCACGGACTCCTCCTCTTCTCCCGTGGCAACCCCCACTGGGCTTTCTCGTCGTTCTTTGCAGCTGGCAATGGCTCAGCTGTGCCAATGTCAACACGCCTTCTGGGCCTCGCGTCCTGAGCTTGAACACGGACTCTCTCGCCCATTTAGCTGCTTTTTTGTTCCCTCGTAGCAATGACTGCCTGCCTGTTTGACCTTCTCTCATACCGACTTGTTCTTTGAGCATCAACTACGGCATGCAGGCACTCGGAGAGAAGGTAACGCATCCATGGTGCTGTGAGGGGCGTCTCCATTCCCGGGGCGCTTCTCTTTCCGACATACTGAGAAGCGTTTACCAATTAAATGACTCAAGGCCATTTCCTCAAATGCAATGAAGGCAAACAAATACGTGTGCACTTCCCCCAAATGCACGTGGTATGACGGAAAGTTATCCTTCTTGCTTATCTTGCCGTAGCCTACATTCCTCGTGCTTAACACCCGAGCCTGCCAGCCATTTTCCAGAGACTTGGACACCGTCATTTGCACCCCATTACTCCGCTAAGCCCTCAGGCCGACTCTCCTGAACAGGTGTCCCTCCACATCACCTATCCCCTCATGTGCCACACCGCTAGAGCACACGCCCAAAATACCGTGTGCCTTCTGCTCGCTTGGGCACCAAAGTGCGGTTCTGCACACGACGGGTGTGAGGAACAGGTGACGTAGACACTATCTCTTATGCACAGAGAGGGAGAGATGCTTGCACCGCCTCGAGGAGTTGACCGATGCTCGAGAGACTTATGTTAAGCCCAATCGTCAAGAGAGTCCGGTACACCTCAGAAACGCCATGATTCACAAGCAAGTACACAGAAGGTGGTTAGAAACTGGGGGTGGTTTTTATTGAGAATAAGGCATCCGTTTATTGTCAGGATGACCCACGCAGTCCTGGGGAGAATCACAGGCCGAGGGGTCAAGGCTAACCTTTGGGAAAAGGGTCAGATGATAGCACAGAGCCTCTGGCTACGGAGATGCATTTCTCCCAGTGGGTAAGTGGAGCTGAAAGAGTCTGCAGCATGGAATTCCTGGGATCATAAAATCGGGGGGCATGGACCTCCAAATCCGCATGGTCTGTCCTAGTGTCATTTCTGAAGCTCCCAGGCCTTGGGCAGGGAAGGTCTACCAGCAAGAAGAATAACAACTCCTATAGCAAGATGGCCAGCAGCCGTAGCCACTGCCGAAGTAGGGGCTGTATCCGCAGCCATAACGGGAGCCATAGCCCCAGCCACAGGAGGGGCCGTAGCCACATCCCCAGCCAGAGCCGTATCCCCAGCCAGAGCCACAGAGGCTGCCACAGTAGTTGGAGCACATGCTGTCAAGGGATTAGCGTGCGGGTGGGTTGCAGGAGGGTGTCTCTGAAGTGTGTATGTCTTCCCCTTCCCTTGGCCCTTTATATACTGTCAGTAATGGGCACAGCATACCATGCGTTCCCTGACTTATCCAACAAATATGTCAACAACCATTACATGCCAGTCACCGTGGACAATCAAAAAACTGCTTTGCTTAATGTGATCTCATCACTCTGGAGACTCTTGTTTCATTCACACAGCACCATGGCTGCATTTTAATTGGCTCTGCTCCACCATCATGTGCCAGCGCGTACACCTGGTACTCACTTCCCGGATGCCTCTCGTTAAATATGTAGCTCTTAACACCAGAATGGGGTGACTGTGGGACCTAGAGGCTCCTCTCTCTCCCTCCTCTTTCCTGAAACACACGCCCTGACCTATGAGCAGGTATGCTCCCATGTCCTTTCCTGATCATGCAACTCTTGCCAAGCTTCTGTGACCCAGAAACCTGCAGCCAGCTACCTACAACGAACATCCTGTGGTGGGATCCAGCATGATGCCCATTCTGTGATTTGGGGAATAGAACAGCCCCAACAGCAAAGAAATGCCGTCCCCAAAACCTCACAGGGCTGAGTTCCGGACAGCGTGGTTTCCGCTCATGCCGATGCAACTGCAAATGAGCTTCCTCTCCACACGGGTCTAAATCTAAACGATCCTTCTCTTCTCACTCTGTAACACCAGCCACCACCCAGGGACGGAGGACCAGTGTGTTTCTCCATGTTCGTCTGAGTGAAGGTGATTCTCTTTAGTCCTCATGTTCTTTCGGGTTTTAACTGAAATCAGCAGCTTCCCAATCAGGCAGAAGGTACACTGAACGTTCTTTTGACTGGAGCAACCACGAAATCCACATGGAGAGCAGTAGGAGCTCGGGAAGGTCAGTCCTGCCACTGAAGGCGCAAATGTCACCACCACAGTGGGAGTGGGGATCCCCTACTTGATCGCATGCCCTCGACTCGCATTTTCACCAAGTGGCCCGCTTCAGTCCCTGAGAACGGTCTCTCTTACACACACGTCCTGCATCCGAAATGGTCGCTACCGGGTATTGGTCGATACTGGTCAACACCCAATCTGAAAACTCTGTCAGGCTTCAGCCCTAACAAGAAGCAGGAGGGAAGCAGGTCTCCCTACTGAGGGCTCTCATCCTTTGGCCTGCATCCCTCTCTGTCATCCCTGAAGTTCAAACCTCACATTTCTACCTCACCAACAGAGAATTGCTGCGAGAGACACGTCACGCTTCAATACCACTGCCACCGTCCACTTTCTGACACAAGGCTGATGGCTTCTTGAAAACGCCCTCTGCGTTTGCTGCATTATTTGTAGTGCTTTTCCCTTTAGGTGTCTGCTCAGGGATCTGTCATGGCAGAAACCATGTCTATTCTCTACTTCCCTCAATCACCAGTGCTCATTAGAGTGCCTGGCATATCATTTGCACACCCACAAGGTTGAATCATTAAAGAAGTGGGTGGATTATGTCTGACATTCAAATGTTGCTGTCTGTCTCCTCAGCTAGAAGGTATTCTGGTGTATACCGGCACGGTCTCATTTCACTCCAGCTGAGAAAGGGCCGACTGTTCCTGAGGGGAGTGTTACATCTCAGTAGGAGAAGTTCGCTTAGGCGTTCGCTGGCTACGATTCCTTGACCGATAAGTAGATGACCTCACTTGCCTTACCCCCAGTGTTCCTGCACAAGCACGGACTCCTCCTCTTCTCCCGTGGCAACCCCCACTGGGCTTTCTCGTCGTTCTTTGCAGCTGGCAATGGCTCAGCTGTGCCAATGTCAACACGCCTTCTGGGCCTCGCGTCCTGAGCTTGAACACGGACTCTCTCGCCCATTTAGCTGCTTTTTTGTTCCCTCGTAGCAATGACTGCCTGCCTGTTTGACCTTCTCTCATACCGACTTGTTCTTTGAGCATCAACTACGGCATGCAGGCACTCGGAGAGAAGGTAACGCATCCATGGTGCTGTGAGGGGCGTCTCCATTCCCGGGGCGCTTCTCTTTCCGACATACTGAGAAGCGTTTACCAATTAAATGACTCAAGGCCATTTCCTCAAATGCAATGAAGGCAAACAAATACGTGTGCACTTCCCCCAAATGCACGTGGTATGACGGAAAGTTATCCTTCTTGCTTATCTTGCCGTAGCCTACATTCCTCGTGCTTAACACCCGAGCCTGCCAGCCATTTTCCAGAGACTTGGACACCGTCATTTGCACCCCATTACTCCGCTAAGCCCTCAGGCCGACTCTCCTGAACAGGTGTCCCTCCACATCACCTATCCCCTCATGTGCCACACCGCTAGAGCACACGCCCAAAATACCGTGTGCCTTCTGCTCGCTTGGGCACCAAAGTGCGGTTCTGCACACGACGGGTGTGAGGAACAGGTGACGTAGACACTATCTCTTATGCACAGAGAGGGAGAGATGCTTGCACCGCCTCGAGGAGTTGACCGATGCTCGAGAGACTTCTGTTAAGCCCAATCGTCAAGAGAGTCCGGTACACCTCAGAAACGCCATGATTCACAAGCAAGTACACAGAAGGTGGTTAGAAACTGGGGGTGGTTTTTATTGAGAATAAGGCATCCGTTTATTGTCAGGATGACCCACGCAGTCCTGGGGAGAATCACAGGCCGAGGGGTCAAGGCTAACCTTTGGGAAAAGGGTCAGATGATAGCACAGAGCCTCTGGCTACGGAGATGCATTTCTCCCAGTGGGTAAGTGGAGCTGAAAGAGTCTGCAGCATGGAATTCCTGGGATCATAAAATCGGGGGGCATGGACCTCCAAATCCGCATGGTCTGTCCTAGTGTCATTTCTGAAGCTCCCAGGCCTTGGGCAGGGAAGGTCTACCAGCAAGAAGAATAACAACTCCTATAGCAAGATGGCCAGCAGCCGTAGCCACTGCCGAAGTAGGGGCTGTATCCGCAGCCATAACGGGAGCCATAGCCCCAGCCACAGGAGGGGCCGTAGCCACATCCCCAGCCAGAGCCGTATCCCCAGCCAGAGCCACAGAGGCTGCCACAGTAGTTGGAGCACATGCTGTCAAGGGATTAGCGTGCGGGTGGGTTGCAGGAGGGTGTCTCTGAAGTGTGTATGTCTTCCCCTTCCCTTGGCCCTTTATATACTGTCAGTAATGGGCACAGCATACCATGCGTTCCCTGACTTATCCAACAAATATGTCAACAACCATTACATGCCAGTCACCGTGGACAATCAAAAAACTGCTTTGCTTAATGTGATCTCATCACTCTGGAGACTCTTGTTTCATTCACACAGCACCATGGCTGCATTTTAATTGGCTCTGCTCCACCATCATGTGCCAGCGCGTACACCTGGTACTCACTTCCCGGATGCCTCTCGTTAAATATGTAGCTCTTAACACCAGAATGGGGTGACTGTGGGACCTAGAGGCTCCTCTCTCTCCCTCCTCTTTCCTGAAACACACGCCCTGACCTATGAGCAGGTATGCTCCCATGTCCTTTCCTGATCATGCAACTCTTGCCAAGCTTCTGTGACCCAGAAACCTGCAGCCAGCTACCTACAACGAACATCCTGTGGTGGGATCCAGCATGATGCCCATTCTGTGATTTGGGGAATAGAACAGCCCCAACAGCAAAGAAATGCCGTCCCCAAAACCTCACAGGGCTGAGTTCCGGACAGCGTGGTTTCCGCTCATGCCGATGCAACTGCAAATGAGCTTCCTCTCCACACGGGTCTAAATCTAAACGATCCTTCTCTTCTCACTCTGTAACACCAGCCACCACCCAGGGACGGAGGACCAGTGTGTTTCTCCATGTTCGTCTGAGTGAAGGTGATTCTCTTTAGTCCTCATGTTCTTTCGGGTTTTAACTGAAATCAGCAGCTTCCCAATCAGGCAGAAGGTACACTGAACGTTCTTTTGACTGGAGCAACCACGAAATCCACATGGAGAGCAGTAGGAGCTCGGGAAGGTCAGTCCTGCCACTGAAGGCGCAAATGTCACCACCACAGTGGGAGTGGGGATCCCCTACTTGATCGCATGCCCTCGACTCGCATTTTCACCAAGTGGCCCGCTTCAGTCCCTGAGAACGGTCTCTCTTACACACACGTCCTGCATCCGAAATGGTCGCTACCGGGTATTGGTCGATACTGGTCAACACCCAATCTGAAAACTCTGTCAGGCTTCAGCCCTAACAAGAAGCAGGAGGGAAGCAGGTCTCCCTACTGAGGGCTCTCATCCTTTGGCCTGCATCCCTCTCGGTCATCCCTGAAGTTCAAACCTCACATTTCTACCTCACCAACAGAGAATTGCTGCGAGAGACACGTCACGCTTCAATACCACTGCCACCGTCCACTTTCTGACACAAGGCTGATGGCTTCTTGAAAACGCCCTCTGCGTTTGCTGCATTATTTGTAGTGCTTTTCCCTTTAGGTGTCTGCTCAGGGATCTGTCATGGCAGAAACCATGTCTATTCTCTACTTCCCTCAATCACCAGTGCTCATTAGAGTGCCTGGCATATCATTTGCACACCCACAAGGTTGAATCATTAAAGAAGTGGGTGGATTATGTCTGACATTCAAATGTTGCTGTCTGTCTCCTCAGCTAGAAGGTATTCTGGTGTATACCGGCACGGTCTCATTTCACTCCAGCTGAGAAAGGGCCGACTGTTCCTGAGGGGAGTGTTACATCTCAGTAGGAGAAGTTCGCTTAGGCGTTCGCTGGCTACGATTCCTTGACCGATAAGTAGATGACCTCACTTGCCTTACCCCCAGTGTTCCTGCACAAGCACGGACTCCTCCTCTTCTCCCGTGGCAACCCCCACTGGGCTTTCTCGTCGTTCTTTGCAGCTGGCAATGGCTCAGCTGTGCCAATGTCAACACGCCTTCTGGGCCTCGCGTCCTGAGCTTGAACACGGACTCTCTCGCCCATTTAGCTGCTTTTTTGTTCCCTCGTAGCAATGACTGCCTGCCTGTTTGACCTTCTCTCATACCGACTTGTTCTTTGAGCATCAACTACGGCATGCAGGCACTCGGAGAGAAGGTAACGCATCCATGGTGCTGTGAGGGGCGTCTCCATTCCCGGGGCGCTTCTCTTTCCGACATACTGAGAAGCGTTTACCAATTAAATGACTCAAGGCCATTTCCTCAAATGCAATGAAGGCAAACAAATACGTGTGCACTTCCCCCAAATGCACGTGGTATGACGGAAAGTTATCCTTCTTGCTTATCTTGCCGTAGCCTACATTCCTCGTGCTTAACACCCGAGCCTGCCAGCCATTTTCCGGAGACTTGGACACCGTCATTTGCACCCCATTACTCCGCTAAGCCCTCAGGCCGACTCTCCTGAACAGGTGTCCCTCCACATCACCTATCCCCTCATGTGCCACACCGCTAGAGCACACGCCCAAAATACCGTGTGCCTTCTGCTCGCTTGGGCACCAAAGTGCGGTTCTGCACACGACGGGTGTGAGGAACAGGTGACGTAGACACTATCTCTTATGCACAGAGAGGGAGAGATGCTTGCACCGCCTCGAGGAGTTGACCGATGCTCGAGAGACTTATGTTAAGCCCAATCGTCAAGAGAGTCCGGTACACCTCAGAAACGCCATGATTCACAAGCAAGTACACAGAAGGTGGTTAGAAACTGGGGGTGGTTTTTATTGAGAATAAGGCATCCGTTTATTGTCAGGATGACCCACGCAGTCCTGGGGAGAATCACAGGCCGAGGGGTCAAGGCTAACCTTTGGGAAAAGGGTCAGATGATAGCACAGAGCCTCTGGCTACGGAGATGCATTTCTCCCAGTGGGTAAGTGGAGCTGAAAGAGTCTGCAGCATGGAATTCCTGGGATCATAAAATCGGGGGGCATGGACCTCCAAATCCGCATGGTCTGTCCTAGTGTCATTTCTGAAGCTCCCAGGCCTTGGGCAGGGAAGGTCTACCAGCAAGAAGAATAACAACTCCTATAGCAAGATGGCCAGCAGCCGTAGCCACTGCCGAAGTAGGGGCTGTATCCGCAGCCATAACGGGAGCCATAGCCCCAGCCACAGGAGGGGCCGTAGCCACATCCCCAGCCAGAGCCGTATCCCCAGCCAGAGCCACAGAGGCTGCCACAGTAGTTGGAGCACATGCTGTCAAGGGATTAGCGTGCGGGTGGGTTGCAGGAGGGTGTCTCTGAAGTGTGTATGTCTTCCCCTTCCCTTGGCCCTTTATATACTGTCAGTAATGGGCACAGCATACCATGCGTTCCCTGACTTATCCAACAAATATGTCAACAACCATTACATGCCAGTCACCGTGGACAATCAAAAAACTGCTTTGCTTAATGTGATCTCATCACTCTGGAGACTCTTGTTTCATTCACACAGCACCATGGCTGCATTTTAATTGGCTCTGCTCCACCATCATGTGCCAGCGCGTACACCTGGTACTCACTTCCCGGATGCCTCTCGTTAAATATGTAGCTCTTAACACCAGAATGGGGTGACTGTGGGACCTAGAGGCTCCTCTCTCTCCCTCCTCTTTCCTGAAACACACGCCCTGACCTATGAGCAGGTATGCTCCCATGTCCTTTCCTGATCATGCAACTCTTGCCAAGCTTCTGTGACCCAGAAACCTGCAGCCAGCTACCTACAACGAACATCCTGTGGTGGGATCCAGCATGATGCCCATTCTGTGATTTGGGGAATAGAACAGCCCCAACAGCAAAGAAATGCCGTCCCCAAAACCTCACAGGGCTGAGTTCCGGACAGCGTGGTTTCCGCTCATGCCGATGCAACTGCAAATGAGCTTCCTCTCCACACGGGTCTAAATCTAAACGATCCTTCTCTTCTCACTCTGTAACACCAGCCACCACCCAGGGACGGAGGACCAGTGTGTTTCTCCATGTTCGTCTGAGTGAAGGTGATTCTCTTTAGTCCTCATGTTCTTTCGGGTTTTAACTGAAATCAGCAGCTTCCCAATCAGGCAGAAGGTACACTGAACGTTCTTTTGACTGGAGCAACCACGAAATCCACATGGAGAGCAGTAGGAGCTCGGGAAGGTCAGTCCTGCCACTGAAGGCGCAAATGTCACCACCACAGTGGGAGTGGGGATCCCCTACTTGATCGCATGCCCTCGACTCGCATTTTCACCAAGTGGCCCGCTTCAGTCCCTGAGAACGGTCTCTCTTACACACACGTCCTGCATCCGAAATGGTCGCTACCGGGTATTGGTCGATACTGGTCAACACCCAATCTGAAAACTCTGTCAGGCTTCAGCCCTAACAAGAAGCAGGAGGGAAGCAGGTCTCCCTACTGAGGGCTCTCATCCTTTGGCCTGCATCCCTCTCTGTCATCCCTGAAGTTCAAACCTCACATTTCTACCTCACCAACAGAGAATTGCTGCGAGAGACACGTCACGCTTCAATACCACTGCCACCGTCCACTTTCTGACACAAGGCTGATGGCTTCTTGAAAACGCCCTCTGCGTTTGCTGCATTATTTGTAGTGCTTTTCCCTTTAGGTGTCTGCTCAGGGATCTGTCATGGCAGAAACCATGTCTATTCTCTACTTCCCTCAATCACCAGTGCTCATTAGAGTGCCTGGCATATCATTTGCACACCCACAAGGTTGAATCATTAAAGAAGTGGGTGGATTATGTCTGACATTCAAATGTTGCTGTCTGTCTCCTCAGCTAGAAGGTATTCTGGTGTATACCGGCACGGTCTCATTTCACTCCAGCTGACAAAGGGCCGACTGTTCCTGAGGGGAGTGTTACATCTCAGTAGGAGAAGTTCGCTTAGGCGTTCGCTGGCTACGATTCCTTGACCGATAAGTAGATGACCTCACTTGCCTTACCCCCAGTGTTCCTGCACAAGCACGGACTCCTCCTCTTCTCCCGTGGCAACCCCCACTGGGCTTTCTCGTCGTTCTTTGCAGCTGGCAATGGCTCAGCTGTGCCAATGTCAACACGCCTTCTGGGCCTCGCGTCCTGAGCTTGAACACGGACTCTCTCGCCCATTTAGCTGCTTTTTTGTTCCCTCGTAGCAATGACTGCCTGCCTGTTTGACCTTCTCTCATACCGACTTGTTCTTTGAGCATCAACTACGGCATGCAGGCACTCGGAGAGAAGGTAACGCATCCATGGTGCTGTGAGGGGCGTCTCCATTCCCGGGGCGCTTCTCTTTCCGACATACTGAGAAGCGTTTACCAATTAAATGACTCAAGGCCATTTCCTCAAATGCAATGAAGGCAAACAAATACGTGTGCACTTCCCCCAAATGCACGTGGTATGACGGAAAGTTATCCTTCTTGCTTATCTTGCCGTAGCCTACATTCCTCGTGCTTAACACCCGAGCCTGCCAGCCATTTTCCGGAGACTTGGACACCGTCATTTGCACCCCATTACTCCGCTAAGCCCTCAGGCCGACTCTCCTGAACAGGTGTCCCTCCACATCACCTATCCCCTCATGTGCCACACCGCTAGAGCACACGCCCAAAATACCGTGTGCCTTCTGCTCGCTTGGGCACCAAAGTGCGGTTCTGCACACGACGGGTGTGAGGAACAGGTGACGTAGACACTATCTCTTATGCACAGAGAGGGAGAGATGCTTGCACCGCCTCGAGGAGTTGACCGATGCTCGAGAGACTTATGTTAAGCCCAATCGTCAAGAGAGTCCGGTACACCTCAGAAACGCCATGATTCACAAGCAAGTACACAGAAGGTGGTTAGAAACTGGGGGTGGTTTTTATTGAGAATAAGGCATCCGTTTATTGTCAGGATGACCCACGCAGTCCTGGGGAGAATCACAGGCCGAGGGGTCAAGGCTAACCTTTGGGAAAAGGGTCAGATGATAGCACAGAGCCTCTGGCTACGGAGATGCATTTCTCCCAGTGGGTAAGTGGAGCTGAAAGAGTCTGCAGCATGGAATTCCTGGGATCATAAAATCGGGGGGCATGGACCTCCAAATCCGCATGGTCTGTCCTAGTGTCATTTCTGAAGCTCCCAGGCCTTGGGCAGGGAAGGTCTACCAGCAAGAAGAATAACAACTCCTATAGCAAGATGGCCAGCAGCCGTAGCCACTGCCGAAGTAGGGGCTGTATCCGCAGCCATAACGGGAGCCATAGCCCCAGCCACAGGAGGGGCCGTAGCCACATCCCCAGCCAGAGCCGTATCCCCAGCCAGAGCCACAGAGGCTGCCACAGTAGTTGGAGCACATGCTGTCAAGGGATTAGCGTGCGGGTGGGTTGCAGGAGGGTGTCTCTGAAGTGTGTATGTCTTCCCCTTCCCTTGGCCCTTTATATACTGTCAGTAATGGGCACAGCATACCATGCGTTCCCTGACTTATCCAACAAATATGTCAACAACCATTACATGCCAGTCACCGTGGACAATCAAAAAACTGCTTTGCTTAATGTGATCTCATCACTCTGGAGACTCTTGTTTTATTCACACAGCACCATGGCTGCATTTTAATTGGCTCTGCTCCACCATCATGTGCCAGCGCGTACACCTGGTACTCACTTCCCGGATGCCTCTCGTTAAATATGTAGCTCTTAACACCAGAATGGGGTGACTGTGGGACCTAGAGGCTCCTCTCTCTCCCTCCTCTTTCCTGAAACACACGCCCTGACCTATGAGCAGGTATGCTCCCATGTCCTTTCCTGATCATGCAACTCTTGCCAAGCTTCTGTGACCCAGAAACCTGCAGCCAGCTACCTACAACGAACATCCTGTGGTGGGATCCAGCATGATGCCCATTCTGTGATTTGGGGAATAGAACAGCCCCAACAGCAAAGAAATGCCGTCCCCAAAACCTCACAGGGCTGAGTTCCGGACAGCGTGGTTTCCGCTCATGCCGATGCAACTGCAAATGAGCTTCCTCTCCACACGGGTCTAAATCTAAACGATCCTTCTCTTCTCACTCTGTAACACCAGCCACCACCCAGGGACGGAGGACCAGTGTGTTTCTCCATGTTCGTCTGAGTGAAGGTGATTCTCTTTAGTCCTCATGTTCTTTCGGGTTTTAACTGAAATCAGCAGCTTCCCAATCAGGCAGAAGGTACACTGAACGTTCTTTTGACTGGAGCAACCACGAAATCCACATGGAGAGCAGTAGGAGCTCGGGAAGGTCAGTCCTGCCACTGAAGGCGCAAATGTCACCACCACAGTGGGAGTGGGGATCCCCTACTTGATCGCATGCCCTCGACTCGCATTTTCACCAAGTGGCCCGCTTCAGTCCCTGAGAACGGTCTCTCTTACACACACGTCCTGCATCCGAAATGGTCGCTACCGGGTATTGGTCGATACTGGTCAACACCCAATCTGAAAACTCTGTCAGGCTTCAGCCCTAACAAGAAGCAGGAGGGAAGCAGGTCTCCCTACTGAGGGCTCTCATCCTTTGGCCTGCATCCCTCTCGGTCATCCCTGAAGTTCAAACCTCACATTTCTACCTCACCAACAGAGAATTGCTGCGAGAGACACGTCACGCTTCAATACCACTGCCACCGTCCACTTTCTGACACAAGGCTGATGGCTTCTTGAAAACGCCCTCTGCGTTTGCTGCATTATTTGTAGTGCTTTTCCCTTTAGGTGTCTGCTCAGGGATCTGTCATGGCAGAAACCATGTCTATTCTCTACTTCCCTCAATCACCAGTGCTCATTAGAGTGCCTGGCATATCATTTGCACACCCACAAGGTTGAATCATTAAAGAAGTGGGTGGATTATGTCTGACATTCAAATGTTGCTGTCTGTCTCCTCAGCTAGAAGGTATTCTGGTGTATACCGGCACGGTCTCATTTCACTCCAGCTGACAAAGGGCCGACTGTTCCTGAGGGGAGTGTTACATCTCAGTAGGAGAAGTTCGCTTAGGCGTTCGCTGGCTACGATTCCTTGACCGATAAGTAGATGACCTCACTTGCCTTACCCCCAGTGTTCCTGCACAAGCACGGACTCCTCCTCTTCTCCCGTGGCAACCCCCACTGGGCTTTCTCGTCGTTCTTTGCAGCTGGCAATGGCTCAGCTGTGCCAATGTCAACACGCCTTCTGGGCCTCGCGTCCTGAGCTTGAACACGGACTCTCTCGCCCATTTAGCTGCTTTTTTGTTCCCTCGTAGCAATGACTGCCTGCCTGTTTGACCTTCTCTCATACCGACTTGTTCTTTGAGCATCAACTACGGCATGCAGGCACTCGGAGAGAAGGTAACGCATCCATGGTGCTGTGAGGGGCGTCTCCATTCCCGGGGCGCTTCTCTTTCCGACATACTGAGAAGCGTTTACCAATTAAATGACTCAAGGCCATTTCCTCAAATGCAATGAAGGCAAACAAATACGTGTGCACTTCCCCCAAATGCACGTGGTATGACGGAAAGTTATCCTTCTTGCTTATCTTGCCGTAGCCTACATTCCTCGTGCTTAACACCCGAGCCTGCCAGCCATTTTCCGGAGACTTGGACACCGTCATTTGCACCCCATTACTCCGCTAAGCCCTCAGGCCGACTCTCCTGAACAGGTGTCCCTCCACATCACCTATCCCCTCATGTGCCACACCGCTAGAGCACACGCCCAAAATACCGTGTGCCTTCTGCTCGCTTGGGCACCAAAGTGCGGTTCTGCACACGACGGGTGTGAGGAACAGGTGACGTAGACACTATCTCTTATGCACAGAGAGGGAGAGATGCTTGCACCGCCTCGAGGAGTTGACCGATGCTCGAGAGACTTATGTTAAGCCCAATCGTCAAGAGAGTCCGGTACACCTCAGAAACGCCATGATTCACAAGCAAGTACACAGAAGGTGGTTAGAAACTGGGGGTGGTTTTTATTGAGAATAAGGCATCCGTTTATTGTCAGGATGACCCACGCAGTCCTGGGGAGAATCACAGGCCGAGGGGTCAAGGCTAACCTTTGGGAAAAGGGTCAGATGATAGCACAGAGCCTCTGGCTACGGAGATGCATTTCTCCCAGTGGGTAAGTGGAGCTGAAAGAGTCTGCAGCATGGAATTCCTGGGATCATAAAATCGGGGGGCATGGACCTCCAAATCCGCATGGTCTGTCCTAGTGTCATTTCTGAAGCTCCCAGGCCTTGGGCAGGGAAGGTCTACCAGCAAGAAGAATAACAACTCCTATAGCAAGATGGCCAGCAGCCGTAGCCACTGCCGAAGTAGGGGCTGTATCCGCAGCCATAACGGGAGCCATAGCCCCAGCCACAGGAGGGGCCGTAGCCACATCCCCAGCCAGAGCCGTATCCCCAGCCAGAGCCACAGAGGCTGCCACAGTAGTTGGAGCACATGCTGTCAAGGGATTAGCGTGCGGGTGGGTTGCAGGAGGGTGTCTCTGAAGTGTGTATGTCTTCCCGTTCCCTTGGCCCTTTATATACTGTCAGTAATGGGCACAGCATACCATGCGTTCCCTGACTTATCCAACAAATATGTCAACAACCATTACATGCCAGTCACCGTGGACAATCAAAAAACTGCTTTGCTTAATGTGATCTCATCACTCTGGAGACTCTTGTTTTATTCACACAGCACCATGGCTGCATTTTAATTGGCTCTGCTCCACCATCATGTGCCAGCGCGTACACCTGGTACTCACTTCCCGGATGCCTCTCGTTAAATATGTAGCTCTTAACACCAGAATGGGGTGACTGTGGGACCTAGAGGCTCCTCTCTCTCCCTCCTCTTTCCTGAAACACACGCCCTGACCTATGAGCAGGTATGCTCCCATGTCCTTTCCTGATCATGCAACTCTTGCCAAGCTTCTGTGACCCAGAAACCTGCAGCCAGCTACCTACAACGAACATCCTGTGGTGGGATCCAGCATGATGCCCATTCTGTGATTTGGGGAATAGAACAGCCCCAACAGCAAAGAAATGCCGTCCCCAAAACCTCACAGGGCTGAGTTCCGGACAGCGTGGTTTCCGCTCATGCCGATGCAACTGCAAATGAGCTTCCTCTCCACACGGGTCTAAATCTAAACGATCCTTCTCTTCTCACTCTGTAACACCAGCCACCACCCAGGGACGGAGGACCAGTGTGTTTCTCCATGTTCGTCTGAGTGAAGGTGATTCTCTTTAGTCCTCATGTTCTTTCGGGTTTTAACTGAAATCAGCAGCTTCCCAATCAGGCAGAAGGTACACTGAACGTTCTTTTGACTGGAGCAACCACGAAATCCACATGGAGAGCAGTAGGAGCTCGGGAAGGTCAGTCCTGCCACTGAAGGCGCAAATGTCACCACCACAGTGGGAGTGGGGATCCCCTACTTGATCGCATGCCCTCGACTCGCATTTTCACCAAGTGGCCCGCTTCAGTCCCTGAGAACGGTCTCTCTTACACACACGTCCTGCATCCGAAATGGTCGCTACCGGGTATTGGTCGATACTGGTCAACACCCAATCTGAAAACTCTGTCAGGCTTCAGCCCTAACAAGAAGCAGGAGGGAAGCAGGTCTCCCTACTGAGGGCTCTCATCCTTTGGCCTGCATCCCTCTCTGTCATCCCTGAAGTTCAAACCTCACATTTCTACCTCACCAACAGAGAATTGCTGCGAGAGACACGTCACGCTTCAATACCACTGCCACCGTCCACTTTCTGACACAAGGCTGATGGCTTCTTGAAAACGCCCTCTGCGTTTGCTGCATTATTTGTAGTGCTTTTCCCTTTAGGTGTCTGCTCAGGGATCTGTCATGGCAGAAACCATGTCTATTCTCTACTTCCCTCAATCACCAGTGCTCATTAGAGTGCCTGGCATATCATTTGCACACCCACAAGGTTGAATCATTAAAGAAGTGGGTGGATTATGTCTGACATTCAAATGTTGCTGTCTGTCTCCTCAGCTAGAAGGTATTCTGGTGTATACCGGCACGGTCTCATTTCACTCCAGCTGACAAAGGGCCGACTGTTCCTGAGGGGAGTGTTACATCTCAGTAGGAGAAGTTCGCTTAGGCGTTCGCTGGCTACGATTCCTTGACCGATAAGTAGATGACCTCACTTGCCTTACCCCCAGTGTTCCTGCACAAGCACGGACTCCTCCTCTTCTCCCGTGGCAACCCCCACTGGGCTTTCTCGTCGTTCTTTGCAGCTGGCAATGGCTCAGCTGTGCCAATGTCAACACGCCTTCTGGGCCTCGCGTCCTGAGCTTGAACACGGACTCTCTCGCCCATTTAGCTGCTTTTTTGTTCCCTCGTAGCAATGACTGCCTGCCTGTTTGACCTTCTCTCATACCGACTTGTTCTTTGAGCATCAACTACGGCATGCAGGCACTCGGAGAGAAGGTAACGCATCCATGGTGCTGTGAGGGGCGTCTCCATTCCCGGGGCGCTTCTCTTTCCGACATACTGAGAAGCGTTTACCAATTAAATGACTCAAGGCCATTTCCTCAAATGCAATGAAGGCAAACAAATACGTGTGCACTTCCCCCAAATGCACGTGGTATGACGGAAAGTTATCCTTCTTGCTTATCTTGCCGTAGCCTACATTCCTCGTGCTTAACACCCGAGCCTGCCAGCCATTTTCCGGAGACTTGGACACCGTCATTTGCACCCCATTACTCCGCTAAGCCCTCAGGCCGACTCTCCTGAACAGGTGTCCCTCCACATCACCTATCCCCTCATGTGCCACACCGCTAGAGCACACGCCCAAAATACCGTGTGCCTTCTGCTCGCTTGGGCACCAAAGTGCGGTTCTGCACACGACGGGTGTGAGGAACAGGTGACGTAGACACTATCTCTTATGCACAGAGAGGGAGAGATGCTTGCACCGCCTCGAGGAGTTGACCGATGCTCGAGAGACTTATGTTAAGCCCAATCGTCAAGAGAGTCCGGTACACCTCAGAAACGCCATGATTCACAAGCAAGTACACAGAAGGTGGTTAGAAACTGGGGGTGGTTTTTATTGAGAATAAGGCATCCGTTTATTGTCAGGATGACCCACGCAGTCCTGGGGAGAATCACAGGCCGAGGGGTCAAGGCTAACCTTTGGGAAAAGGGTCAGATGATAGCACAGAGCCTCTGGCTACGGAGATGCATTTCTCCCAGTGGGTAAGTGGAGCTGAAAGAGTCTGCAGCATGGAATTCCTGGGATCATAAAATCGGGGGGCATGGACCTCCAAATCCGCATGGTCTGTCCTAGTGTCATTTCTGAAGCTCCCAGGCCTTGGGCAGGGAAGGTCTACCAGCAAGAAGAATAACAACTCCTATAGCAAGATGGCCAGCAGCCGTAGCCACTGCCGAAGTAGGGGCTGTATCCGCAGCCATAACGGGAGCCATAGCCCCAGCCACAGGAGGGGCCGTAGCCACATCCCCAGCCAGAGCCGTATCCCCAGCCAGAGCCACAGAGGCTGCCACAGTAGTTGGAGCACATGCTGTCAAGGGATTAGCGTGCGGGTGGGTTGCAGGAGGGTGTCTCTGAAGTGTGTATGTCTTCCCGTTCCCTTGGCCCTTTATATACTGTCAGTAATGGGCACAGCATACCATGCGTTCCCTGACTTATCCAACAAATATGTCAACAACCATTACATGCCAGTCACCGTGGACAATCAAAAAACTGCTTTGCTTAATGTGATCTCATCACTCTGGAGACTCTTGTTTTATTCACACAGCACCATGGCTGCATTTTAATTGGCTCTGCTCCACCATCATGTGCCAGCGCGTACACCTGGTACTCACATCCCGGATGCCTCTCGTTAAATATGTAGCTCTTAACACCAGAATGGGGTGACTGTGGGACCTAGAGGCTCCTCTCTCTCCCTCCTCTTTCCTGAAACACACGCCCTGACCTATGAGCAGGTATGCTCCCATGTCCTTTCCTGATCATGCAACTCTTGCCATGCTTCTGTGACCCAGAAACCTGCAGCCAGCTACCTACAACGAACATCCTGTGGTGGGATCCAGCATGATGTCCATTCTGTGATTTGGGGAATAGAACAGCCCCAACAGCAAAGAAATGCCGTCCCCAAAACCTCACAGGGCTGAGTTCCGGACAGCGTGGTTTCCGCTCATGCCGATGCAACTGCAAATGAGCTTCCTCTCCACACGGGTCTAAATCTAAACGATCCTTCTCTTCTCACTCTGTAACACCAGCCAGCACCCAGGGACGGAGGACCAGTGTGTTTCTCCATGTTCGTCTGAGTGAAGGTGATTCTCTTTAGTCCTCATGTTCTTTCGGGTTTTAACTGAAATCAGCAGCTTCCCAATCAGGCAGAAGGTACACTGAACGTTCTTTTGACTGGAGCAACCACGAAATCCACATGGAGAGCAGTAGGAGCTCGGGAAGGTCAGTCCTGCCACTGAAGGCGCAAATGTCACCACCACAGTGGGAGTGGGGATCACCTACTTGATCGCATGCCCTCGACTCGCATTTTCACCAAGTGGCCCGCTTCAGTCCCTGAGAACGGTCTCTCTTACACACACGTCCTGCATCCGAAATGGTCGCTACCGGGTATTGGTCGATACTGGTCAACACCCAATCTGAAAACTCTGTCAGGCTTCAGCCCTAACAAGAAGCAGGAGGGAAGCAGGTGTCCCTACTGAGGGCTCTCATTCTTTGGCCTGCATCCCTCTCTGTCATCCCTGAAGTTCAAACCTCACATTTCTACCTCACCAACAGAGAATTGCTGCGAGAGACACGTCACGCTTCAATACCACTGCCACCGTCCACTTTCTGACACAAGGCTGATGGCTTCTTGAAAACGCCCTCTGCGTTTGCTGCATTATTTGTAGTGCTTTTCCCTTTAGGTGTCTGCTCAGGGATCTGTCATGGCAGAAACCATGTCTATTCTCTACTTCCCTCAATCACCAGTGCTCATTAGAGTGCCTGGCATATCATTTGCACACCCACAAGGTTGAATCATTAAAGAAGTGGGTGGATTATGTCTGACATTCAAATGTTGCTGTCTGTCTCCTCAGCTAGAAGGTATTCTGGTGTATACCGGCACGGTCTCATTTCACTCCAGCTGACAAAGGGCCGACTGTTCCTGAGGGGAGTGTTACATCTCAGTAGGAGAAGTTCGCTTAGGCGTTCGCTGGCTACGTTTCCTTGACCGATAAGTAGATGACCTCACTTGCCTTACCCCCAGTGTTCCTGCACAAGCACGGACTCCTCCTCTTCTCCCGTGGCAACCCCCACTGGGCTTTCTCGTCGTTCTTTGCAGCTGGCAATGGCTCAGCTGTGCCAATGTCAACACGCCTTCTGGGCCTCGCGTCCTGAGCTTGAACACGGACTCTCTCGCCCATTTAGCTGCTTTTTTGTTCCCTCGTAGCAATGACTGCCTGCCTGTTTGACCTTCTCTCATACCGACTTGTTCTTTGAGCATCAACTACGGCATGCAGGCACTCGGAGAGAAGGTAACGCATCCATGGTGCTGTGAGGGGGGTCTCCATTCCCGGGGCGCTTCTCTTTCCGACATACTGAGAAGCGTTTACCAATTAAATGACTCAAGGCCATTTCCTCAAATGCAATGAAGGCAAACAAATACGTGTGCACTTCCCCCAAATGCACGTGGTATGACGGAAAGTTATCCTTCTTGCTTATCTTGCCGTAGCCTACATTCCTCGTGCTTAACACCCGAGCCTGCCAGCCATTTTCCGGAGACTTGGACACCGTCATTTGCACCCCATTACTCCGCTAAGCCCTCAGGCCGACTCTCCTGAACAGGTGTCCCTCCACATCACCTATCCCCTCATGTGCCACACCGCTAGAGCACACGCCCAAAATACCGTGTGCCTTCTGCTCGCTTGGGCACCAAAGTGCGGTTCTGCACACGACGGGTGTGAGGAACAGGTGACGTAGACACTATCTCTTACGCACAGAGAGGGAGAGATGCTTGCACCGCCTCGAGGAGTTGACCGATGCTCGAGAGACTTATGTTAAGCCCAATCGTCAAGAGAGTCCGGTACACCTCAGAAACGCCATGATTCACAAGCAAGTACACAGAAGGTGGTTAGAAACTGGGGGTGGTTTTTATTGAGAATAAGGCATCCGTTTATTGTCAGGATGACCCACGCAGTCCTGGGGAGAATCACAGGCCGAGGGGTCAAGGCTAACCTTTGGGAAAAGGGTCAGATGATAGCACAGAGCCTCTGGCTACGGAGATGCATTTCTCCCAGTGGGTAAGTGGAGCTGAAAGAGTCTGCAGCATGGAATTCCTGGGATCATAAAATCGGGGGGCATGGACCTCCAAATCCGCATGGTCTGTCCTAGTGTCATTTCTGAAGCTCCCAGGCCTTGGGCAGGGAAGGTCTACCAGCAAGAAGAATAACAACTCCTATAGCAAGATGGCCAGCAGCCGTAGCCACTGCCGAAGTAGGGGCTGTATCCGCAGCCATAACGGGAGCCATAGCCCCAGCCACAGGAGGGGCCGTAGCCACATCCCCAGCCAGAGCCGTATCCCCAGCCAGAGCCACAGAGGCTGCCACAGTAGTTGGAGCACATGCTGTCAAGGGATTAGCGTGCGGGTGGGTTGCAGGAGGGTGTCTCTGAAGTGTGTATGTCTTCCCCTTCCCTTGGCCCTTTATATACTGTCAGTAATGGGCACAGCATACCATGCGTTCCCTGACTTATCCAACAAATATGTCAACAACCATTACATGCCAGTCACCGTGGACAATCAAAAAACTGCTTTGCTTAATGTGATCTCATCACTCTGGAGACTCTTGTTTTATTCACACAGCACCATGGCTGCATTTTAATTGGCTCTGCTCCACCATCATGTGCCAGCGCGTACACCTGGTACTCACTTCCCGGATGCCTCTCGTTAAATATGTAGCTCTTAACACCAGAATGGGGTGACTGTGGGACCTAGAGGCTCCTCTCTCTCCCTCCTCTTTCCTGAAACACACGCCCTGACCTATGAGCAGGTATGCTCCCATGTCCTTTCCTGATCATGCAACTCTTGCCAAGCTTCTGTGACCCAGAAACCTGCAGCCAGCTACCTACAACGAACATCCTGTGGTGGGATCCAGCATGATGCCCATTCTGTGATTTGGGGAATAGAACAGCCCCAACAGCAAAGAAATGCCGTCCCCAAAACCTCACAGGGCTGAGTTCCGGACAGCGTGGTTTCCGCTCATGCCGATGCAACTGCAAATGAGCTTCCTCTCCACACGGGTCTAAATCTAAACGATCCTTCTCTTCTCACTCTGTAACACCAGCCACCACCCAGGGACGGAGGACCAGTGTGTTTCTCCATGTTCGTCTGAGTGAAGGTGATTCTCTTTAGTCCTCATGTTCTTTCGGGTTTTAACTGAAATCAGCAGCTTCCCAATCAGGCAGAAGGTACACTGAACGTTCTTTTGACTGGAGCAACCACGAAATCCACATGGAGAGCAGTAGGAGCTCGGGAAGGTCAGTCCTGCCACTGAAGGCGCAAATGTCACCACCACAGTGGGAGTGGGGATCCCCTACTTGATCGCATGCCCTCGACTCGCATTTTCACCAAGTGGCCCGCTTCAGTCCCTGAGAACGGTCTCTCTTACACACACGTCCTGCATCCGAAATGGTCGCTACCGGGTATTGGTCGATACTGGTCAACACCCAATCTGAAAACTCTGTCAGGCTTCAGCCCTAACAAGAAGCAGGAGGGAAGCAGGTCTCCCTACTGAGGGCTCTCATCCTTTGGCCTGCATCCCTCTCTGTCATCCCTGAAGTTCAAACCTCACATTTCTACCTCACCAACAGAGAATTGCTGCGAGAGACACGTCACGCTTCAATACCACTGCCACCGTCCACTTTCTGACACAAGGCTGATGGCTTCTTGAAAACGCCCTCTGCGTTTGCTGCATTATTTGTAGTGCTTTTCCCTTTAGGTGTCTGCTCAGGGATCTGTCATGGCAGAAACCATGTCTATTCTCTACTTCCCTCAATCACCAGTGCTCATTAGAGTGCCTGGCATATCATTTGCACACCCACAAGGTTGAATCATTAAAGAAGTGGGTGGATTATGTCTGACATTCAAATGTTGCTGTCTGTCTCCTCAGCTAGAAGGTATTCTGGTGTATACCGGCACGGTCTCATTTCACTCCAGCTGAGAAAGGGCCGACTGTTCCTGAGGGGAGTGTTACATCTCAGTAGGAGAAGTTCGCTTAGGCGTTCGCTGGCTACGATTCCTTGACCGATAAGTAGATGACCTCACTTGCCTTACCCCCAGTGTTCCTGCACAAGCACGGACTCCTCCTCTTCTCCCGTGGCAACCCCCACTGGGCTTTCTCGTCGTTCTTTGCAGCTGGCAATGGCTCAGCTGTGCCAATGTCAACACGCCTTCTGGGCCTCGCGTCCTGAGCTTGAACACGGACTCTCTCGCCCATTTAGCTGCTTTTTTGTTCCCTCGTAGCAATGACTGCCTGCCTGTTTGACCTTCTCTCATACCGACTTGTTCTTTGAGCATCAACTACGGCATGCAGGCACTCGGAGAGAAGGTAACGCATCCATGGTGCTGTGAGGGGCGTCTCCATTCCCGGGGCGCTTCTCTTTCCGACATACTGAGAAGCGTTTACCAATTAAATGACTCAAGGCCATTTCCTCAAATGCAATGAAGGCAAACAAATACGTGTGCACTTCCCCCAAATGCACGTGGTATGACGGAAAGTTATCCTTCTTGCTTATCTTGCCGTAGCCTACATTCCTCGTGCTTAACACCCGAGCCTGCCAGCCATTTTCCAGAGACTTGGACACCGTCATTTGCACCCCATTACTCCGCTAAGCCCTCAGGCCGACTCTCCTGAACAGGTGTCCCTCCACGTCACCTATCCCCTCATGTGCCACACCGCTAGAGCACACGCCCAAAATACCGTGTGCCTTCTGCTCGCTTGGGCACCAAAGTGCGGTTCTGCACACGACGGGTGTGAGGAACAGGTGACGTAGACACTATCTCTTATGCACAGAGAGGGAGAGATGCTTGCACCGCCTCGAGGAGTTGACCGATGCTCGAGAGACTTATGTTAAGCCCAATCGTCAAGAGAGTCCGGTACACCTCAGAAACGCCATGATTCACAAGCAAGTACACAGAAGGTGGTTAGAAACTGGGGGTGGTTTTTATTGAGAATAAGGCATCCGTTTATTGTCAGGATGACCCACGCAGTCCTGGGGAGAATCACAGGCCGAGGGGTCAAGGCTAACCTTTGGGAAAAGGGTCAGATGATAGCACAGAGCCTCTGGCTACGGAGATGCATTTCTCCCAGTGGGTAAGTGGAGCTGAAAGAGTCTGCAGCATGGAATTCCTGGGATCATAAAATCGGGGGGCATGGACCTCCAAATCCGCATGGTCTGTCCTAGTGTCATTTCTGAAGCTCCCAGGCCTTGGGCAGGGAAGGTCTACCAGCAAGAAGAATAACAACTCCTATAGCAAGATGGCCAGCAGCCGTAGCCACTGCCGAAGTAGGGGCTGTATCCGCAGCCATAACGGGAGCCATAGCCCCAGCCACAGGAGGGGCCGTAGCCACATCCCCAGCCAGAGCCGTATCCCCAGCCAGAGCCACAGAGGCTGCCACAGTAGTTGGAGCACATGCTGTCAAGGGATTAGCGTGCGGGTGGGTTGCAGGAGGGTGTCTCTGAAGTGTGTATGTCTTCCCCTTCCCTTGGCCCTTTATATACTGTCAGTAATGGGCACAGCATACCATGCGTTCCCTGACTTATCCAACAAATATGTCAACAACCATTACATGCCAGTCACCGTGGACAATCAAAAAACTGCTTTGCTTAATGTGATCTCATCACTCTGGAGACTCTTGTTTTATTCACACAGCACCATGGCTGCATTTTAATTGGCTCTGCTCCACCATCATGTGCCAGCGCGTACACCTGGTACTCACTTCCCGGATGCCTCTCGTTAAATATGTAGCTCTTAACACCAGAATGGGGTGACTGTGGGACCTAGAGGCTCCTCTCTCTCCCTCCTCTTTCCTGAAACACACGCCCTGACCTATGAGCAGGTATGCTCCCATGTCCTTTCCTGATCATGCAACTCTTGCCAAGCTTCTGTGACCCAGAAACCTGCAGCCAGCTACCTACAACGAACATCCTGTGGTGGGATCCAGCATGATGCCCATTCTGTGATTTGGGGAATAGAACAGCCCCAACAGCAAAGAAATGCCGTCCCCAAAACCTCACAGGGCTGAGTTCCGGACAGCGTGGTTTCCGCTCATGCCGATGCAACTGCAAATGAGCTTCCTCTCCACACGGGTCTAAATCTAAACGATCCTTCTCTTCTCACTCTGTAACACCAGCCACCACCCAGGGACGGAGGACCAGTGTGTTTCTCCATGTTCGTCTGAGTGAAGGTGATTCTCTTTAGTCCTCATGTTCTTTCGGGTTTTAACTGAAATCAGCAGCTTCCCAATCAGGCAGAAGGTACACTGAACGTTCTTTTGACTGGAGCAACCACGAAATCCACATGGAGAGCAGTAGGAGCTCGGGAAGGTCAGTCCTGCCACTGAAGGCGCAAATGTCACCACCACAGTGGGAGTGGGGATCCCCTACTTGATCGCATGCCCTCGACTCGCATTTTCACCAAGTGGCCCGCTTCAGTCCCTGAGAACGGTCTCTCTTACACACACGTCCTGCATCCGAAATGGTCGCTACCGGGTATTGGTCGATACTGGTCAACACCCAATCTGAAAACTCTGTCAGGCTTCAGCCCTAACAAGAAGCAGGAGGGAAGCAGGTCTCCCTACTGAGGGCTCTCATCCTTTGGCCTGCATCCCTCTCTGTCATCCCTGAAGTTCAAACCTCACATTTCTACCTCACCAACAGAGAATTGCTGCGAGAGACACGTCACGCTTCAATACCACTGCCACCGTCCACTTTCTGACACAAGGCTGATGGCTTCTTGAAAACGCCCTCTGCGTTTGCTGCATTATTTGTAGTGCTTTTCCCTTTAGGTGTCTGCTCAGGGATCTGTCATGGCAGAAACCATGTCTATTCTCTACTTCCCTCAATCACCAGTGCTCATTAGAGTGCCTGGCATATCATTTGCACACCCACAAGGTTGAATCATTAAAGAAGTGGGTGGATTATGTCTGACATTCAAATGTTGCTGTCTGTCTCCTCAGCTAGAAGGTATTCTGGTGTATACCGGCACGGTCTCATTTCACTCCAGCTGAGAAAGGGCCGACTGTTCCTGAGGGGAGTGTTACATCTCAGTAGGAGAAGTTCGCTTAGGCGTTCGCTGGCTACGATTCCTTGACCGATAAGTAGATGACCTCACTTGCCTTACCCCCAGTGTTCCTGCACAAGCACGGACTCCTCCTCTTCTCCCGTGGCAACCCCCACTGGGCTTTCTCGTCGTTCTTTGCAGCTGGCAATGGCTCAGCTGTGCCAATGTCAACACGCCTTCTGGGCCTCGCGTCCTGAGCTTGAACACGGACTCTCTCGCCCATTTAGCTGCTTTTTTGTTCCCTCGTAGCAATGACTGCCTGCCTGTTTGACCTTCTCTCATACCGACTTGTTCTTTGAGCATCAACTACGGCATGCAGGCACTCGGAGAGAAGGTAACGCATCCATGGTGCTGTGAGGGGCGTCTCCATTCCCGGGGCGCTTCTCTTTCCGACATACTGAGAAGCGTTTACCAATTAAATGACTCAAGGCCATTTCCTCAAATGCAATGAAGGCAAACAAATACGTGTGCACTTCCCCCAAATGCACGTGGTATGACGGAAAGTTATCCTTCTTGCTTATCTTGCCGTAGCCTACATTCCTCGTGCTTAACACCCGAGCCTGCCAGCCATTTTCCAGAGACTTGGACACCGTCATTTGCACCCCATTACTCCGCTAAGCCCTCAGGCCGACTCTCCTGAACAGGTGTCCCTCCACGTCACCTATCCCCTCATGTGCCACACCGCTAGAGCACACGCCCAAAATACCGTGTGCCTTCTGCTCGCTTGGGCACCAAAGTGCGGTTCTGCACACGACGGGTGTGAGGAACAGGTGACGTAGACACTATCTCTTATGCACAGAGAGGGAGAGATGCTTGCACCGCCTCGAGGAGTTGACCGATGCTCGAGAGACTTATGTTAAGCCCAATCGTCAAGAGAGTCCGGTACACCTCAGAAACGCCATGATTCACAAGCAAGTACACAGAAGGTGGTTAGAAACTGGGGGTGGTTTTTATTGAGAATAAGGCATCCGTTTATTGTCAGGATGACCCACGCAGTCCTGGGGAGAATCACAGGCCGAGGGGTCAAGGCTAACCTTTGGGAAAAGGGTCAGATGATAGCACAGAGCCTCTGGCTACGGAGATGCATTTCTCCCAGTGGGTAAGTGGAGCTGAAAGAGTCTGCAGCATGGAATTCCTGGGATCATAAAATCGGGGGGCATGGACCTCCAAATCCGCATGGTCTGTCCTAGTGTCATTTCTGAAGCTCCCAGGCCTTGGGCAGGGAAGGTCTACCAGCAAGAAGAATAACAACTCCTATAGCAAGATGGCCAGCAGCCGTAGCCACTGCCGAAGTAGGGGCTGTATCCGCAGCCATAACGGGAGCCATAGCCCCAGCCACAGGAGGGGCCGTAGCCACATCCCCAGCCAGAGCCGTATCCCCAGCCAGAGCCACAGAGGCTGCCACAGTAGTTGGAGCACATGCTGTCAAGGGATTAGCGTGCGGGTGGGTTGCAGGAGGGTGTCTCTGAAGTGTGTATGTCTTCCCCTTCCCTTGGCCCTTTATATACTGTCAGTAATGGGCACAGCATACCATGCGTTCCCTGACTTATCCAACAAATATGTCAACAACCATTACATGCCAGTCACCGTGGACAATCAAAAAACTGCTTTGCTTAATGTGATCTCATCACTCTGGAGACTCTTGTTTTATTCACACAGCACCATGGCTGCATTTTAATTGGCTCTGCTCCACCATCATGTGCCAGCGCGTACACCTGGTACTCACTTCCCGGATGCCTCTCGTTAAATATGTAGCTCTTAACACCAGAATGGGGTGACTGTGGGACCTAGAGGCTCCTCTCTCTCCCTCCTCTTTCCTGAAACACACGCCCTGACCTATGAGCAGGTATGCTCCCATGTCCTTTCCTGATCATGCAACTCTTGCCAAGCTTCTGTGACCCAGAAACCTGCAGCCAGCTACCTACAACGAACATCCTGTGGTGGGATCCAGCATGATGCCCATTCTGTGATTTGGGGAATAGAACAGCCCCAACAGCAAAGAAATGCCGTCCCCAAAACCTCACAGGGCTGAGTTCCGGACAGCGTGGTTTCCGCTCATGCCGATGCAACTGCAAATGAGCTTCCTCTCCACACGGGTCTAAATCTAAACGATCCTTCTCTTCTCACTCTGTAACACCAGCCACCACCCAGGGACGGAGGACCAGTGTGTTTCTCCA
Source organism: Manis javanica (assembly GCF_040802235.1). Taxonomy (NCBI): domain Eukaryota; kingdom Metazoa; phylum Chordata; class Mammalia; order Pholidota; family Manidae; genus Manis; species Manis javanica. Next base: position 53,020,022 of record NC_133158.1, on the reverse strand, counting down.
TGTTCGTCTGAGTGAAGGTGATTCTCTTTAGTCCTCATGTTCTTTCGGGTTTTAACTGAAATCAGCAGCTTCCCAATCAGGCAGAAGGTACACTGAACGTTCTTTTGACTGGAGCAACCACGAAATCCACATGGAGAGCAGTAGGAGCTCGGGAAGGTCAGTCCTGCCACTGAAGGCGCAAATGTCACCACCACAGTGGGAGTGGGGATCCCCTACTTGATCGCATGCCCTCGACTCGCATTTTCACCAAGTGGCCCGCTTCAGTCCCTGAGAACGGTCTCTCTTACACACACGTCCTGCATCCGAAATGGTCGCTACCGGGTATTGGTCGATACTGGTCAACACCCAATCTGAAAACTCTGTCAGGCTTCAGCCCTAACAAGAAGCAGGAGGGAAGCAGGTCTCCCTACTGAGGGCTCTCATCCTTTGGCCTGCATCCCTCTCTGTCATCCCTGAAGTTCAAACCTCACATTTCTACCTCACCAACAGAGAATTGCTGCGAGAGACACGTCACGCTTCAATACCACTGCCACCGTCCACTTTCTGACACAAGGCTGATGGCTTCTTGAAAACGCCCTCTGCGTTTGCTGCATTATTTGTAGTGCTTTTCCCTTTAGGTGTCTGCTCAGGGATCTGTCATGGCAGAAACCATGTCTATTCTCTACTTCCCTCAATCACCAGTGCTCATTAGAGTGCCTGGCATATCATTTGCACACCCACAAGGTTGAATCATTAAAGAAGTGGGTGGATTATGTCTGACATTCAAATGTTGCTGTCTGTCTCCTCAGCTAGAAGGTATTCTGGTGTATACCGGCACGGTCTCATTTCACTCCAGCTGAGAAAGGGCCGACTGTTCCTGAGGGGAGTGTTACATCTCAGTAGGAGAAGTTCGCTTAGGCGTTCGCTGGCTACGATTCCTTGACCGATAAGTAGATGACCTCACTTGCCTTACCCCCAGTGTTCCTGCACAAGCACGGACTCCTCCTCTTCTCCCGTGGCAACCCCCACTGGGCTTTCTCGTCGTTCTTTGCAGCTGGCAATGGCTCAGCTGTGCCAATGTCAACACGCCTTCTGGGCCTCGCGTCCTGAGCTTGAACACGGACTCTCTCGCCCATTTAGCTGCTTTTTTGTTCCCTCGTAGCAATGACTGCCTGCCTGTTTGACCTTCTCTCATACCGACTTGTTCTTTGAGCATCAACTACGGCATGCAGGCACTCGGAGAGAAGGTAACGCATCCATGGTGCTGTGAGGGGCGTCTCCATTCCCGGGGCGCTTCTCTTTCCGACATACTGAGAAGCGTTTACCAATTAAATGACTCAAGGCCATTTCCTCAAATGCAATGAAGGCAAACAAATACGTGTGCACTTCCCCCAAATGCACGTGGTATGACGGAAAGTTATCCTTCTTGCTTATCTTGCCGTAGCCTACATTCCTCGTGCTTAACACCCGAGCCTGCCAGCCATTTTCCAGAGACTTGGACACCGTCATTTGCACCCCATTACTCCGCTAAGCCCTCAGGCCGACTCTCCTGAACAGGTGTCCCTCCACGTCACCTATCCCCTCATGTGCCACACCGCTAGAGCACACGCCCAAAATACCGTGTGCCTTCTGCTCGCTTGGGCACCAAAGTGCGGTTCTGCACACGACGGGTGTGAGGAACAGGTGACGTAGACACTATCTCTTATGCACAGAGAGGGAGAGATGCTTGCACCGCCTCGAGGAGTTGACCGATGCTCGAGAGACTTATGTTAAGCCCAATCGTCAAGAGAGTCCGGTACACCTCAGAAACGCCATGATTCACAAGCAAGTACACAGAAGGTGGTTAGAAACTGGGGGTGGTTTTTATTGAGAATAAGGCATCCGTTTATTGTCAGGATGACCCACGCAGTCCTGGGGAGAATCACAGGCCGAGGGGTCAAGGCTAACCTTTGGGAAAAGGGTCAGATGATAGCACAGAGCCTCTGGCTACGGAGATGCATTTCTCCCAGTGGGTAAGTGGAGCTGAAAGAGTCTGCAGCATGGAATTCCTGGGATCATAAAATCGGGGGGCATGGACCTCCAAATCCGCATGGTCTGTCCTAGTGTCATTTCTGAAGCTCCCAGGCCTTGGGCAGGGAAGGTCTACCAGCAAGAAGAATAACAACTCCTATAGCAAGATGGCCAGCAGCCGTAGCCACTGCCGAAGTAGGGGCTGTATCCGCAGCCATAACGGGAGCCATAGCCCCAGCCACAGGAGGGGCCGTAGCCACATCCCCAGCCAGAGCCGTATCCCCAGCCAGAGCCACAGAGGCTGCCACAGTAGTTGGAGCACATGCTGTCAAGGGATTAGCGTGCGGGTGGGTTGCAGGAGGGTGTCTCTGAAGTGTGTATGTCTTCCCCTTCCCTTGGCCCTTTATATACTGTCAGTAATGGGCACAGCATACCATGCGTTCCCTGACTTATCCAACAAATATGTCAACAACCATTACATGCCAGTCACCGTGGACAATCAAAAAACTGCTTTGCTTAATGTGATCTCATCACTCTGGAGACTCTTGTTTTATTCACACAGCACCATGGCTGCATTTTAATTGGCTCTGCTCCACCATCATGTGCCAGCGCGTACACCTGGTACTCACTTCCCGGATGCCTCTCGTTAAATATGTAGCTCTTAACACCAGAATGGGGTGACTGTGGGACCTAGAGGCTCCTCTCTCTCCCTCCTCTTTCCTGAAACACACGCCCTGACCTATGAGCAGGTATGCTCCCATGTCCTTTCCTGATCATGCAACTCTTGCCAAGCTTCTGTGACCCAGAAACCTGCAGCCAGCTACCTACAACGAACATCCTGTGGTGGGATCCAGCATGATGCCCATTCTGTGATTTGGGGAATAGAACAGCCCCAACAGCAAAGAAATGCCGTCCCCAAAACCTCACAGGGCTGAGTTCCGGACAGCGTGGTTTCCGCTCATGCCGATGCAACTGCAAATGAGCTTCCTCTCCACACGGGTCTAAATCTAAACGATCCTTCTCTTCTCACTCTGTAACACCAGCCACCACCCAGGGACGGAGGACCAGTGTGTTTCTCCATGTTCGTCTGAGTGAAGGTGATTCTCTTTAGTCCTCATGTTCTTTCGGGTTTTAACTGAAATCAGCAGCTTCCCAATCAGGCAGAAGGTACACTGAACGTTCTTTTGACTGGAGCAACCACGAAATCCACATGGAGAGCAGTAGGAGCTCGGGAAGGTCAGTCCTGCCACTGAAGGCGCAAATGTCACCACCACAGTGGGAGTGGGGATCCCCTACTTGATCGCATGCCCTCGACTCGCATTTTCACCAAGTGGCCCGCTTCAGTCCCTGAGAACGGTCTCTCTTACACACACGTCCTGCATCCGAAATGGTCGCTACCGGGTATTGGTCGATACTGGTCAACACCCAATCTGAAAACTCTGTCAGGCTTCAGCCCTAACAAGAAGCAGGAGGGAAGCAGGTCTCCCTACTGAGGGCTCTCATCCTTTGGCCTGCATCCCTCTCTGTCATCCCTGAAGTTCAAACCTCACATTTCTACCTCACCAACAGAGAATTGCTGCGAGAGACACGTCACGCTTCAATACCACTGCCACCGTCCACTTTCTGACACAAGGCTGATGGCTTCTTGAAAACGCCCTCTGCGTTTGCTGCATTATTTGTAGTGCTTTTCCCTTTAGGTGTCTGCTCAGGGATCTGTCATGGCAGAAACCATGTCTATTCTCTACTTCCCTCAATCACCAGTGCTCATTAGAGTGCCTGGCATATCATTTGCACACCCACAAGGTTGAATCATTAAAGAAGTGGGTGGATTATGTCTGACATTCAAATGTTGCTGTCTGTCTCCTCAGCTAGAAGGTATTCTGGTGTATACCGGCACGGTCTCATTTCACTCCAGCTGAGAAAGGGCCGACTGTTCCTGAGGGGAGTGTTACATCTCAGTAGGAGAAGTTCGCTTAGGCGTTCGCTGGCTACGATTCCTTGACCGATAAGTAGATGACCTCACTTGCCTTACCCCCAGTGTTCCTGCACAAGCACGGACTCCTCCTCTTCTCCCGTGGCAACCCCCACTGGGCTTTCTCGTCGTTCTTTGCAGCTGGCAATGGCTCAGCTGTGCCAATGTCAACACGCCTTCTGGGCCTCGCGTCCTGAGCTTGAACACGGACTCTCTCGCCCATTTAGCTGCTTTTTTGTTCCCTCGTAGCAATGACTGCCTGCCTGTTTGACCTTCTCTCATACCGACTTGTTCTTTGAGCATCAACTACGGCATGCAGGCACTCGGAGAGAAGGTAACGCATCCATGGTGCTGTGAGGGGCGTCTCCATTCCCGGGGCGCTTCTCTTTCCGACATACTGAGAAGCGTTTACCAATTAAATGACTCAAGGCCATTTCCTCAAATGCAATGAAGGCAAACAAATACGTGTGCACTTCCCCCAAATGCACGTGGTATGACGGAAAGTTATCCTTCTTGCTTATCTTGCCGTAGCCTACATTCCTCGTGCTTAACACCCGAGCCTGCCAGCCATTTTCCAGAGACTTGGACACCGTCATTTGCACCCCATTACTCCGCTAAGCCCTCAGGCCGACTCTCCTGAACAGGTGTCCCTCCACATCACCTATCCCCTCATGTGCCACACCGCTAGAGCACACGCCCAAAATACCGTGTGCCTTCTGCTCGCTTGGGCACCAAAGTGCGGTTCTGCACACGACGGGTGTGAGGAACAGGTGACGTAGACACTATCTCTTATGCACAGAGAGGGAGAGATGCTTGCACCGCCTCGAGGAGTTGACCGATGCTCGAGAGACTTATGTTAAGCCCAATCGTCAAGAGAGTCCGGTACACCTCAGAAACGCCATGATTCACAAGCAAGTACACAGAAGGTGGTTAGAAACTGGGGGTGGTTTTTATTGAGAATAAGGCATCCGTTTATTGTCAGGATGACCCACGCAGTCCTGGGGAGAATCACAGGCCGAGGGGTCAAGGCTAACCTTTGGGAAAAGGGTCAGATGATAGCACAGAGCCTCTGGCTACGGAGATGCATTTCTCCCAGTGGGTAAGTGGAGCTGAAAGAGTCTGCAGCATGGAATTCCTGGGATCATAAAATCGGGGGGCATGGACCTCCAAATCCGCATGGTCTGTCCTAGTGTCATTTCTGAAGCTCCCAGGCCTTGGGCAGGGAAGGTCTACCAGCAAGAAGAATAACAACTCCTATAGCAAGATGGCCAGCAGCCGTAGCCACTGCCGAAGTAGGGGCTGTATCCGCAGCCATAACGGGAGCCATAGCCCCAGCCACAGGAGGGGCCGTAGCCACATCCCCAGCCAGAGCCGTATCCCCAGCCAGAGCCACAGAGGCTGCCACAGTAGTTGGAGCACATGCTGTCAAGGGATTAGCGTGCGGGTGGGTTGCAGGAGGGTGTCTCTGAAGTGTGTATGTCTTCCCCTTCCCTTGGCCCTTTATATACTGTCAGTAATGGGCACAGCATACCATGCGTTCCCTGACTTATCCAACAAATATGTCAACAACCATTACATGCCAGTCACCGTGGACAATCAAAAAACTGCTTTGCTTAATGTGATCTCATCACTCTGGAGACTCTTGTTTTATTCACACAGCACCATGGCTGCATTTTAATTGGCTCTGCTCCACCATCATGTGCCAGCGCGTACACCTGGTACTCACTTCCCGGATGCCTCTCGTTAAATATGTAGCTCTTAACACCAGAATGGGGTGACTGTGGGACCTAGAGGCTCCTCTCTCTCCCTCCTCTTTCCTGAAACACACGCCCTGACCTATGAGCAGGTATGCTCCCATGTCCTTTCCTGATCATGCAACTCTTGCCAAGCTTCTGTGACCCAGAAACCTGCAGCCAGCTACCTACAACGAACATCCTGTGGTGGGATCCAGCATGATGCCCATTCTGTGATTTGGGGAATAGAACAGCCCCAACAGCAAAGAAATGCCGTCCCCAAAACCTCACAGGGCTGAGTTCCGGACAGCGTGGTTTCCGCTCATGCCGATGCAACTGCAAATGAGCTTCCTCTCCACACGGGTCTAAATCTAAACGATCCTTCTCTTCTCACTCTGTAACACCAGCCACCACCCAGGGACGGAGGACCAGTGTGTTTCTCCATGTTCGTCTGAGTGAAGGTGATTCTCTTTAGTCCTCATGTTCTTTCGGGTTTTAACTGAAATCAGCAGCTTCCCAATCAGGCAGAAGGTACACTGAACGTTCTTTTGACTGGAGCAACCACGAAATCCACATGGAGAGCAGTAGGAGCTCGGGAAGGTCAGTCCTGCCACTGAAGGCGCAAATGTCACCACCACAGTGGGAGTGGGGATCCCCTACTTGATCGCATGCCCTCGACTCGCATTTTCACCAAGTGGCCCGCTTCAGTCCCTGAGAACGGTCTCTCTTACACACACGTCCTGCATCCGAAATGGTCGCTACCGGGTATTGGTCGATACTGGTCAACACCCAATCTGAAAACTCTGTCAGGCTTCAGCCCTAACAAGAAGCAGGAGGGAAGCAGGTCTCCCTACTGAGGGCTCTCATCCTTTGGCCTGCATCCCTCTCTGTCATCCCTGAAGTTCAAACCTCACATTTCTACCTCACCAACAGAGAATTGCTGCGAGAGACACGTCACGCTTCAATACCACTGCCACCGTCCACTTTCTGACACAAGGCTGATGGCTTCTTGAAAACGCCCTCTGCGTTTGCTGCATTATTTGTAGTGCTTTTCCCTTTAGGTGTCTGCTCAGGGATCTGTCATGGCAGAAACCATGTCTATTCTCTACTTCCCTCAATCACCAGTGCTCATTAGAGTGCCTGGCATATCATTTGCACACCCACAAGGTTGAATCATTAAAGAAGTGGGTGGATTATGTCTGACATTCAAATGTTGCTGTCTGTCTCCTCAGCTAGAAGGTATTCTGGTGTATACCGGCACGGTCTCATTTCACTCCAGCTGAGAAAGGGCCGACTGTTCCTGAGGGGAGTGTTACATCTCAGTAGGAGAAGTTCGCTTAGGCGTTCGCTGGCTACGATTCCTTGACCGATAAGTAGATGACCTCACTTGCCTTACCCCCAGTGTTCCTGCACAAGCACGGACTCCTCCTCTTCTCCCGTGGCAACCCCCACTGGGCTTTCTCGTCGTTCTTTGCAGCTGGCAATGGCTCAGCTGTGCCAATGTCAACACGCCTTCTGGGCCTCGCGTCCTGAGCTTGAACACGGACTCTCTCGCCCATTTAGCTGCTTTTTTGTTCCCTCGTAGCAATGACTGCCTGCCTGTTTGACCTTCTCTCATACCGACTTGTTCTTTGAGCATCAACTACGGCATGCAGGCACTCGGAGAGAAGGTAACGCATCCATGGTGCTGTGAGGGGCGTCTCCATTCCCGGGGCGCTTCTCTTTCCGACATACTGAGAAGCGTTTACCAATTAAATGACTCAAGGCCATTTCCTCAAATGCAATGAAGGCAAACAAATACGTGTGCACTTCCCCCAAATGCACGTGGTATGACGGAAAGTTATCCTTCTTGCTTATCTTGCCGTAGCCTACATTCCTCGTGCTTAACACCCGAGCCTGCCAGCCATTTTCCAGAGACTTGGACACCGTCATTTGCACCCCATTACTCCGCTAAGCCCTCAGGCCGACTCTCCTGAACAGGTGTCCCTCCACGTCACCTATCCCCTCATGTGCCACACCGCTAGAGCACACGCCCAAAATACCGTGTGCCTTCTGCTCGCTTGGGCACCAAAGTGCGGTTCTGCACACGACGGGTGTGAGGAACAGGTGACGTAGACACTATCTCTTATGCACAGAGAGGGAGAGATGCTTGCACCGCCTCGAGGAGTTGACCGATGCTCGAGAGACTTATGTTAAGCCCAATCGTCAAGAGAGTCCGGTACACCTCAGAAACGCCATGATTCACAAGCAAGTACACAGAAGGTGGTTAGAAACTGGGGGTGGTTTTTATTGAGAATAAGGCATCCGTTTATTGTCAGGATGACCCACGCAGTCCTGGGGAGAATCACAGGCCGAGGGGTCAAGGCTAACCTTTGGGAAAAGGGTCAGATGATAGCACAGAGCCTCTGGCTACGGAGATGCATTTCTCCCAGTGGGTAAGTGGAGCTGAAAGAGTCTGCAGCATGGAATTCCTGGGATCATAAAATCGGGGGGCATGGACCTCCAAATCCGCATGGTCTGTCCTAGTGTCATTTCTGAAGCTCCCAGGCCTTGGGCAGGGAAGGTCTACCAGCAAGAAGAATAACAACTCCTATAGCAAGATGGCCAGCAGCCGTAGCCACTGCCGAAGTAGGGGCTGTATCCGCAGCCATAACGGGAGCCATAGCCCCAGCCACAGGAGGGGCCGTAGCCACATCCCCAGCCAGAGCCGTATCCCCAGCCAGAGCCACAGAGGCTGCCACAGTAGTTGGAGCACATGCTGTCAAGGGATTAGCGTGCGGGTGGGTTGCAGGAGGGTGTCTCTGAAGTGTGTATGTCTTCCCCTTCCCTTGGCCCTTTATATACTGTCAGTAATGGGCACAGCATACCATGCGTTCCCTGACTTATCCAACAAATATGTCAACAACCATTACATGCCAGTCACCGTGGACAATCAAAAAACTGCTTTGCTTAATGTGATCTCATCACTCTGGAGACTCTTGTTTTATTCACACAGCACCATGGCTGCATTTTAATTGGCTCTGCTCCACCATCATGTGCCAGCGCGTACACCTGGTACTCACTTCCCGGATGCCTCTCGTTAAATATGTAGCTCTTAACACCAGAATGGGGTGACTGTGGGACCTAGAGGCTCCTCTCTCTCCCTCCTCTTTCCTGAAACACACGCCCTGACCTATGAGCAGGTATGCTCCCATGTCCTTTCCTGATCATGCAACTCTTGCCAAGCTTCTGTGACCCAGAAACCTGCAGCCAGCTACCTACAACGAACATCCTGTGGTGGGATCCAGCATGATGCCCATTCTGTGATTTGGGGAATAGAACAGCCCCAACAGCAAAGAAATGCCGTCCCCAAAACCTCACAGGGCTGAGTTCCGGACAGCGTGGTTTCCGCTCATGCCGATGCAACTGCAAATGAGCTTCCTCTCCACACGGGTCTAAATCTAAACGATCCTTCTCTTCTCACTCTGTAACACCAGCCACCACCCAGGGACGGAGGACCAGTGTGTTTCTCCATGTTCGTCTGAGTGAAGGTGATTCTCTTTAGTCCTCATGTTCTTTCGGGTTTTAACTGAAATCAGCAGCTTCCCAATCAGGCAGAAGGTACACTGAACGTTCTTTTGACTGGAGCAACCACGAAATCCACATGGAGAGCAGTAGGAGCTCGGGAAGGTCAGTCCTGCCACTGAAGGCGCAAATGTCACCACCACAGTGGGAGTGGGGATCCCCTACTTGATCGCATGCCCTCGACTCGCATTTTCACCAAGTGGCCCGCTTCAGTCCCTGAGAACGGTCTCTCTTACACACACGTCCTGCATCCGAAATGGTCGCTACCGGGTATTGGTCGATACTGGTCAACACCCAATCTGAAAACTCTGTCAGGCTTCAGCCCTAACAAGAAGCAGGAGGGAAGCAGGTCTCCCTACTGAGGGCTCTCATCCTTTGGCCTGCATCCCTCTCTGTCATCCCTGAAGTTCAAACCTCACATTTCTACCTCACCAACAGAGAATTGCTGCGAGAGACACGTCACGCTTCAATACCACTGCCACCGTCCACTTTCTGACACAAGGCTGATGGCTTCTTGAAAACGCCCTCTGCGTTTGCTGCATTATTTGTAGTGCTTTTCCCTTTAGGTGTCTGCTCAGGGATCTGTCATGGCAGAAACCATGTCTATTCTCTACTTCCCTCAATCACCAGTGCTCATTAGAGTGCCTGGCATATCATTTGCACACCCACAAGGTTGAATCATTAAAGAAGTGGGTGGATTATGTCTGACATTCAAATGTTGCTGTCTGTCTCCTCAGCTAGAAGGTATTCTGGTGTATACCGGCACGGTCTCATTTCACTCCAGCTGAGAAAGGGCCGACTGTTCCTGAGGGGAGTGTTACATCTCAGTAGGAGAAGTTCGCTTAGGCGTTCGCTGGCTACGATTCCTTGACCGATAAGTAGATGACCTCACTTGCCTTACCCCCAGTGTTCCTGCACAAGCACGGACTCCTCCTCTTCTCCCGTGGCAACCCCCACTGGGCTTTCTCGTCGTTCTTTGCAGCTGGCAATGGCTCAGCTGTGCCAATGTCAACACGCCTTCTGGGCCTCGCGTCCTGAGCTTGAACACGGACTCTCTCGCCCATTTAGCTGCTTTTTTGTTCCCTCGTAGCAATGACTGCCTGCCTGTTTGACCTTCTCTCATACCGACTTGTTCTTTGAGCATCAACTACGGCATGCAGGCACTCGGAGAGAAGGTAACGCATCCATGGTGCTGTGAGGGGCGTCTCCATTCCCGGGGCGCTTCTCTTTCCGACATACTGAGAAGCGTTTACCAATTAAATGACTCAAGGCCATTTCCTCAAATGCAATGAAGGCAAACAAATACGTGTGCACTTCCCCCAAATGCACGTGGTATGACGGAAAGTTATCCTTCTTGCTTATCTTGCCGTAGCCTACATTCCTCGTGCTTAACACCCGAGCCTGCCAGCCATTTTCCAGAGACTTGGACACCGTCATTTGCACCCCATTACTCCGCTAAGCCCTCAGGCCGACTCTCCTGAACAGGTGTCCCTCCACGTCACCTATCCCCTCATGTGCCACACCGCTAGAGCACACGCCCAAAATACCGTGTGCCTTCTGCTCGCTTGGGCACCAAAGTGCGGTTCTGCACACGACGGGTGTGAGGAACAGGTGACGTAGACACTATCTCTTATGCACAGAGAGGGAGAGATGCTTGCACCGCCTCGAGGAGTTGACCGATGCTCGAGAGACTTATGTTAAGCCCAATCGTCAAGAGAGTCCGGTACACCTCAGAAACGCCATGATTCACAAGCAAGTACACAGAAGGTGGTTAGAAACTGGGGGTGGTTTTTATTGAGAATAAGGCATCCGTTTATTGTCAGGATGACCCACGCAGTCCTGGGGAGAATCACAGGCCGAGGGGTCAAGGCTAACCTTTGGGAAAAGGGTCAGATGATAGCACAGAGCCTCTGGCTACGGAGATGCATTTCTCCCAGTGGGTAAGTGGAGCTGAAAGAGTCTGCAGCATGGAATTCCTGGGATCATAAAATCGGGGGGCATGGACCTCCAAATCCGCATGGTCTGTCCTAGTGTCATTTCTGAAGCTCCCAGGCCTTGGGCAGGGAAGGTCTACCAGCAAGAAGAATAACAACTCCTATAGCAAGATGGCCAGCAGCCGTAGCCACTGCCGAAGTAGGGGCTGTATCCGCAGCCATAACGGGAGCCATAGCCCCAGCCACAGGAGGGGCCGTAGCCACATCCCCAGCCAGAGCCGTATCCCCAGCCAGAGCCACAGAGGCTGCCACAGTAGTTGGAGCACATGCTGTCAAGGGATTAGCGTGCGGGTGGGTTGCAGGAGGGTGTCTCTGAAGTGTGTATGTCTTCCCCTTCCCTTGGCCCTTTATATACTGTCAGTAATGGGCACAGCATACCATGCGTTCCCTGACTTATCCAACAAATATGTCAACAACCATTACATGCCAGTCACCGTGGACAATCAAAAAACTGCTTTGCTTAATGTGATCTCATCACTCTGGAGACTCTTGTTTTATTCACACAGCACCATGGCTGCATTTTAATTGGCTCTGCTCCACCATCATGTGCCAGCGCGTACACCTGGTACTCACTTCCCGGATGCCTCTCGTTAAATATGTAGCTCTTAACACCAGAATGGGGTGACTGTGGGACCTAGAGGCTCCTCTCTCTCCCTCCTCTTTCCTGAAACACACGCCCTGACCTATGAGCAGGTATGCTCCCATGTCCTTTCCTGATCATGCAACTCTTGCCAAGCTTCTGTGACCCAGAAACCTGCAGCCAGCTACCTACAACGAACATCCTGTGGTGGGATCCAGCATGATGCCCATTCTGTGATTTGGGGAATAGAACAGCCCCAACAGCAAAGAAATGCCGTCCCCAAAACCTCACAGGGCTGAGTTCCGGACAGCGTGGTTTCCGCTCATGCCGATGCAACTGCAAATGAGCTTCCTCTCCACACGGGTCTAAATCTAAACGATCCTTCTCTTCTCACTCTGTAACACCAGCCACCACCCAGGGACGGAGGACCAGTGTGTTTCTCCATGTTCGTCTGAGTGAAGGTGATTCTCTTTAGTCCTCATGTTCTTTCGGGTTTTAACTGAAATCAGCAGCTTCCCAATCAGGCAGAAGGTACACTGAACGTTCTTTTGACTGGAGCAACCACGAAATCCACATGGAGAGCAGTAGGAGCTCGGGAAGGTCAGTCCTGCCACTGAAGGCGCAAATGTCACCACCACAGTGGGAGTGGGGATCCCCTACTTGATCGCATGCCCTCGACTCGCATTTTCACCAAGTGGCCCGCTTCAGTCCCTGAGAACGGTCTCTCTTACACACACGTCCTGCATCCGAAATGGTCGCTACCGGGTATTGGTCGATACTGGTCAACACCCAATCTGAAAACTCTGTCAGGCTTCAGCCCTAACAAGAAGCAGGAGGGAAGCAGGTCTCCCTACTGAGGGCTCTCATCCTTTGGCCTGCATCCCTCTCTGTCATCCCTGAAGTTCAAACCTCACATTTCTACCTCACCAACAGAGAATTGCTGCGAGAGACACGTCACGCTTCAATACCACTGCCACCGTCCACTTTCTGACACAAGGCTGATGGCTTCTTGAAAACGCCCTCTGCGTTTGCTGCATTATTTGTAGTGCTTTTCCCTTTAGGTGTCTGCTCAGGGATCTGTCATGGCAGAAACCATGTCTATTCTCTACTTCCCTCAATCACCAGTGCTCATTAGAGTGCCTGGCATATCATTTGCACACCCACAAGGTTGAATCATTAAAGAAGTGGGTGGATTATGTCTGACATTCAAATGTTGCTGTCTGTCTCCTCAGCTAGAAGGTATTCTGGTGTATACCGGCACGGTCTCATTTCACTCCAGCTGAGAAAGGGCCGACTGTTCCTGAGGGGAGTGTTACATCTCAGTAGGAGAAGTTCGCTTAGGCGTTCGCTGGCTACGATTCCTTGACCGATAAGTAGATGACCTCACTTGCCTTACCCCCAGTGTTCCTGCACAAGCACGGACTCCTCCTCTTCTCCCGTGGCAACCCCCACTGGGCTTTCTCGTCGTTCTTTGCAGCTGGCAATGGCTCAGCTGTGCCAATGTCAACACGCCTTCTGGGCCTCGCGTCCTGAGCTTGAACACGGACTCTCTCGCCCATTTAGCTGCTTTTTTGTTCCCTCGTAGCAATGACTGCCTGCCTGTTTGACCTTCTCTCATACCGACTTGTTCTTTGAGCATCAACTACGGCATGCAGGCACTCGGAGAGAAGGTAACGCATCCATGGTGCTGTGAGGGGCGTCTCCATTCCCGGGGCGCTTCTCTTTCCGACATACTGAGAAGCGTTTACCAATTAAATGACTCAAGGCCATTTCCTCAAATGCAATGAAGGCAAACAAATACGTGTGCACTTCCCCCAAATGCACGTGGTATGACGGAAAGTTATCCTTCTTGCTTATCTTGCCGTAGCCTACATTCCTCGTGCTTAACACCCGAGCCTGCCAGCCATTTTCCAGAGACTTGGACACCGTCATTTGCACCCCATTACTCCGCTAAGCCCTCAGGCCGACTCTCCTGAACAGGTGTCCCTCCACGTCACCTATCCCCTCATGTGCCACACCGCTAGAGCACACGCCCAAAATACCGTGTGCCTTCTGCTCGCTTGGGCACCAAAGTGCGGTTCTGCACACGACGGGTGTGAGGAACAGGTGACGTAGACACTATCTCTTATGCACAGAGAGGGAGAGATGCTTGCACCGCCTCGAGGAGTTGACCGATGCTCGAGAGACTTATGTTAAGCCCAATCGTCAAGAGAGTCCGGTACACCTCAGAAACGCCATGATTCACAAGCAAGTACACAGAAGGTGGTTAGAAACTGGGGGTGGTTTTTATTGAGAATAAGGCATCCGTTTATTGTCAGGATGACCCACGCAGTCCTGGGGAGAATCACAGGCCGAGGGGTCAAGGCTAACCTTTGGGAAAAGGGTCAGATGATAGCACAGAGCCTCTGGCTACGGAGATGCATTTCTCCCAGTGGGTAAGTGGAGCTGAAAGAGTCTGCAGCATGGAATTCCTGGGATCATAAAATCGGGGGGCATGGACCTCCAAATCCGCATGGTCTGTCCTAGTGTCATTTCTGAAGCTCCCAGGCCTTGGGCAGGGAAGGTCTACCAGCAAGAAGAATAACAACTCCTATAGCAAGATGGCCAGCAGCCGTAGCCACTGCCGAAGTAGGGGCTGTATCCGCAGCCATAACGGGAGCCATAGCCCCAGCCACAGGAGGGGCCGTAGCCACATCCCCAGCCAGAGCCGTATCCCCAGCCAGAGCCACAGAGGCTGCCACAGTAGTTGGAGCACATGCTGTCAAGGGATTAGCGTGCGGGTGGGTTGCAGGAGGGTGTCTCTGAAGTGTGTATGTCTTCCCCTTCCCTTGGCCCTTTATATACTGTCAGTAATGGGCACAGCATACCATGCGTTCCCTGACTTATCCAACAAATATGTCAACAACCATTACATGCCAGTCACCGTGGACAATCAAAAAACTGCTTTGCTTAATGTGATCTCATCACTCTGGAGACTCTTGTTTTATTCACACAGCACCATGGCTGCATTTTAATTGGCTCTGCTCCACCATCATGTGCCAGCGCGTACACCTGGTACTCACTTCCCGGATGCCTCTCGTTAAATATGTAGCTCTTAACACCAGAATGGGGTGACTGTGGGACCTAGAGGCTCCTCTCTCTCCCTCCTCTTTCCTGAAACACACGCCCTGACCTATGAGCAGGTATGCTCCCATGTCCTTTCCTGATCATGCAACTCTTGCCAAGCTTCTGTGACCCAGAAACCTGCAGCCAGCTACCTACAACGAACATCCTGTGGTGGGATCCAGCATGATGCCCATTCTGTGATTTGGGGAATAGAACAGCCCCAACAGCAAAGAAATGCCGTCCCCAAAACCTCACAGGGCTGAGTTCCGGACAGCGTGGTTTCCGCTCATGCCGATGCAACTGCAAATGAGCTTCCTCTCCACACGGGTCTAAATCTAAACGATCCTTCTCTTCTCACTCTGTAACACCAGCCACCACCCAGGGACGGAGGACCAGTGTGTTTCTCCATGTTCGTCTGAGTGAAGGTGATTCTCTTTAGTCCTCATGTTCTTTCGGGTTTTAACTGAAATCAGCAGCTTCCCAATCAGGCAGAAGGTACACTGAACGTTCTTTTGACTGGAGCAACCACGAAATCCACATGGAGAGCAGTAGGAGCTCGGGAAGGTCAGTCCTGCCACTGAAGGCGCAAATGTCACCACCACAGTGGGAGTGGGGATCCCCTACTTGATCGCATGCCCTCGACTCGCATTTTCACCAAGTGGCCCGCTTCAGTCCCTGAGAACGGTCTCTCTTACACACACGTCCTGCATCCGAAATGGTCGCTACCGGGTATTGGTCGATACTGGTCAACACCCAATCTGAAAACTCTGTCAGGCTTCAGCCCTAACAAGAAGCAGGAGGGAAGCAGGTCTCCCTACTGAGGGCTCTCATCCTTTGGCCTGCATCCCTCTCTGTCATCCCTGAAGTTCAAACCTCACATTTCTACCTCACCAACAGAGAATTGCTGCGAGAGACACGTCACGCTTCAATACCACTGCCACCGTCCACTTTCTGACACAAGGCTGATGGCTTCTTGAAAACGCCCTCTGCGTTTGCTGCATTATTTGTAGTGCTTTTCCCTTTAGGTGTCTGCTCAGGGATCTGTCATGGCAGAAACCATGTCTATTCTCTACTTCCCTCAATCACCAGTGCTCATTAGAGTGCCTGGCATATCATTTGCACACCCACAAGGTTGAATCATTAAAGAAGTGGGTGGATTATGTCTGACATTCAAATGTTGCTGTCTGTCTCCTCAGCTAGAAGGTATTCTGGTGTATACCGGCACGGTCTCATTTCACTCCAGCTGAGAAAGGGCCGACTGTTCCTGAGGGGAGTGTTACATCTCAGTAGGAGAAGTTCGCTTAGGCGTTCGCTGGCTACGATTCCTTGACCGATAAGTAGATGACCTCACTTGCCTTACCCCCAGTGTTCCTGCACAAGCACGGACTCCTCCTCTTCTCCCGTGGCAACCCCCACTGGGCTTTCTCGTCGTTCTTTGCAGCTGGCAATGGCTCAGCTGTGCCAATGTCAACACGCCTTCTGGGCCTCGCGTCCTGAGCTTGAACACGGACTCTCTCGCCCATTTAGCTGCTTTTTTGTTCCCTCGTAGCAATGACTGCCTGCCTGTTTGACCTTCTCTCATACCGACTTGTTCTTTGAGCATCAACTACGGCATGCAGGCACTCGGAGAGAAGGTAACGCATCCATGGTGCTGTGAGGGGCGTCTCCATTCCCGGGGCGCTTCTCTTTCCGACATACTGAGAAGCGTTTACCAATTAAATGACTCAAGGCCATTTCCTCAAATGCAATGAAGGCAAACAAATACGTGTGCACTTCCCCCAAATGCACGTGGTATGACGGAAAGTTATCCTTCTTGCTTATCTTGCCGTAGCCTACATTCCTCGTGCTTAACACCCGAGCCTGCCAGCCATTTTCCAGAGACTTGGACACCGTCATTTGCACCCCATTACTCCGCTAAGCCCTCAGGCCGACTCTCCTGAACAGGTGTCCCTCCACATCACCTATCCCCTCATGTGCCACACCGCTAGAGCACACGCCCAAAATACCGTGTGCCTTCTGCTCGCTTGGGCACCAAAGTGCGGTTCTGCACACGACGGGTGTGAGGAACAGGTGACGTAGACACTATCTCTTATGCACAGAGAGGGAGAGATGCTTGCACCGCCTCGAGGAGTTGACCGATGCTCGAGAGACTTATGTTAAGCCCAATCGTCAAGAGAGTCCGGTACACCTCAGAAACGCCATGATTCACAAGCAAGTACACAGAAGGTGGTTAGAAACTGGGGGTGGTTTTTATTGAGAATAAGGCATCCGTTTATTGTCAGGATGACCCACGCAGTCCTGGGGAGAATCACAGGCCGAGGGGTCAAGGCTAACCTTTGGGAAAAGGGTCAGATGATAGCACAGAGCCTCTGGCTACGGAGATGCATTTCTCCCAGTGGGTAAGTGGAGCTGAAAGAGTCTGCAGCATGGAATTCCTGGGATCATAAAATCGGGGGGCATGGACCTCCAAATCCGCATGGTCTGTCCTAGTGTCATTTCTGAAGCTCCCAGGCCTTGGGCAGGGAAGGTCTACCAGCAAGAAGAATAACAACTCCTATAGCAAGATGGCCAGCAGCCGTAGCCACTGCCGAAGTAGGGGCTGTATCCGCAGCCATAACGGGAGCCATAGCCCCAGCCACAGGAGGGGCCGTAGCCACATCCCCAGCCAGAGCCGTATCCCCAGCCAGAGCCACAGAGGCTGCCACAGTAGTTGGAGCACATGCTGTCAAGGGATTAGCGTGCGGGTGGGTTGCAGGAGGGTGTCTCTGAAGTGTGTATGTCTTCCCCTTCCCTTGGCCCTTTATATACTGTCAGTAATGGGCACAGCATACCATGCGTTCCCTGACTTATCCAACAAATATGTCAACAACCATTACATGCCAGTCACCGTGGACAATCAAAAAACTGCTTTGCTTAATGTGATCTCATCACTCTGGAGACTCTTGTTTTATTCACACAGCACCATGGCTGCATTTTAATTGGCTCTGCTCCACCATCATGTGCCAGCGCGTACACCTGGTACTCACTTCCCGGATGCCTCTCGTTAAATATGTAGCTCTTAACACCAGAATGGGGTGACTGTGGGACCTAGAGGCTCCTCTCTCTCCCTCCTCTTTCCTGAAACACACGCCCTGACCTATGAGCAGGTATGCTCCCATGTCCTTTCCTGATCATGCAACTCTTGCCAAGCTTCTGTGACCCAGAAACCTGCAGCCAGCTACCTACAACGAACATCCTGTGGTGGGATCCAGCATGATGCCCATTCTGTGATTTGGGGAATAGAACAGCCCCAACAGCAAAGAAATGCCGTCCCCAAAACCTCACAGGGCTGAGTTCCGGACAGCGTGGTTTCCGCTCATGCCGATGCAACTGCAAATGAGCTTCCTCTCCACACGGGTCTAAATCTAAACGATCCTTCTCTTCTCACTCTGTAACACCAGCCACCACCCAGGGACGGAGGACCAGTGTGTTTCTCCATGTTCGTCTGAGTGAAGGTGATTCTCTTTAGTCCTCATGTTCTTTCGGGTTTTAACTGAAATCAGCAGCTTCCCAATCAGGCAGAAGGTACACTGAACGTTCTTTTGACTGGAGCAACCACGAAATCCACATGGAGAGCAGTAGGAGCTCGGGAAGGTCAGTCCTGCCACTGAAGGCGCAAATGTCACCACCACAGTGGGAGTGGGGATCCCCTACTTGATCGCATGCCCTCGACTCGCATTTTCACCAAGTGGCCCGCTTCAGTCCCTGAGAACGGTCTCTCTTACACACACGTCCTGCATCCGAAATGGTCGCTACCGGGTATTGGTCGATACTGGTCAACACCCAATCTGAAAACTCTGTCAGGCTTCAGCCCTAACAAGAAGCAGGAGGGAAGCAGGTCTCCCTACTGAGGGCTCTCATCCTTTGGCCTGCATCCCTCTCTGTCATCCCTGAAGTTCAAACCTCACATTTCTACCTCACCAACAGAGAATTGCTGCGAGAGACACGTCACGCTTCAATACCACTGCCACCGTCCACTTTCTGACACAAGGCTGATGGCTTCTTGAAAACGCCCTCTGCGTTTGCTGCATTATTTGTAGTGCTTTTCCCTTTAGGTGTCTGCTCAGGGATCTGTCATGGCAGAAACCATGTCTATTCTCTACTTCCCTCAATCACCAGTGCTCATTAGAGTGCCTGGCATATCATTTGCACACCCACAAGGTTGAATCATTAAAGAAGTGGGTGGATTATGTCTGACATTCAAATGTTGCTGTCTGTCTCCTCAGCTAGAAGGTATTCTGGTGTATACCGGCACGGTCTCATTTCACTCCAGCTGAGAAAGGGCCGACTGTTCCTGAGGGGAGTGTTACATCTCAGTAGGAGAAGTTCGCTTAGGCGTTCGCTGGCTACGATTCCTTGACCGATAAGTAGATGACCTCACTTGCCTTACCCCCAGTGTTCCTGCACAAGCACGGACTCCTCCTCTTCTCCCGTGGCAACCCCCACTGGGCTTTCTCGTCGTTCTTTGCAGCTGGCAATGGCTCAGCTGTGCCAATGTCAACACGCCTTCTGGGCCTCGCGTCCTGAGCTTGAACACGGACTCTCTCGCCCATTTAGCTGCTTTTTTGTTCCCTCGTAGCAATGACTGCCTGCCTGTTTGACCTTCTCTCATACCGACTTGTTCTTTGAGCATCAACTACGGCATGCAGGCACTCGGAGAGAAGGTAACGCATCCATGGTGCTGTGAGGGGCGTCTCCATTCCCGGGGCGCTTCTCTTTCCGACATACTGAGAAGCGTTTACCAATTAAATGACTCAAGGCCATTTCCTCAAATGCAATGAAGGCAAACAAATACGTGTGCACTTCCCCCAAATGCACGTGGTATGACGGAAAGTTATCCTTCTTGCTTATCTTGCCGTAGCCTACATTCCTCGTGCTTAACACCCGAGCCTGCCAGCCATTTTCCAGAGACTTGGACACCGTCATTTGCACCCCATTACTCCGCTAAGCCCTCAGGCCGACTCTCCTGAACAGGTGTCCCTCCACGTCACCTATCCCCTCATGTGCCACACCGCTAGAGCACACGCCCAAAATACCGTGTGCCTTCTGCTCGCTTGGGCACCAAAGTGCGGTTCTGCACACGACGGGTGTGAGGAACAGGTGACGTAGACACTATCTCTTATGCACAGAGAGGGAGAGATGCTTGCACCGCCTCGAGGAGTTGACCGATGCTCGAGAGACTTATGTTAAGCCCAATCGTCAAGAGAGTCCGGTACACCTCAGAAACGCCATGATTCACAAGCAAGTACACAGAAGGTGGTTAGAAACTGGGGGTGGTTTTTATTGAGAATAAGGCATCCGTTTATTGTCAGGATGACCCACGCAGTCCTGGGGAGAATCACAGGCCGAGGGGTCAAGGCTAACCTTTGGGAAAAGGGTCAGATGATAGCACAGAGCCTCTGGCTACGGAGATGCATTTCTCCCAGTGGGTAAGTGGAGCTGAAAGAGTCTGCAGCATGGAATTCCTGGGATCATAAAATCGGGGGGCATGGACCTCCAAATCCGCATGGTCTGTCCTAGTGTCATTTCTGAAGCTCCCAGGCCTTGGGCAGGGAAGGTCTACCAGCAAGAAGAATAACAACTCCTATAGCAAGATGGCCAGCAGCCGTAGCCACTGCCGAAGTAGGGGCTGTATCCGCAGCCATAACGGGAGCCATAGCCCCAGCCACAGGAGGGGCCGTAGCCACATCCCCAGCCAGAGCCGTATCCCCAGCCAGAGCCACAGAGGCTGCCACAGTAGTTGGAGCACATGCTGTCAAGGGATTAGCGTGCGGGTGGGTTGCAGGAGGGTGTCTCTGAAGTGTGTATGTCTTCCCCTTCCCTTGGCCCTTTATATACTGTCAGTAATGGGCACAGCATACCATGCGTTCCCTGACTTATCCAACAAATATGTCAACAACCATTACATGCCAGTCACCGTGGACAATCAAAAAACTGCTTTGCTTAATGTGATCTCATCACTCTGGAGACTCTTGTTTTATTCACACAGCACCATGGCTGCATTTTAATTGGCTCTGCTCCACCATCATGTGCCAGCGCGTACACCTGGTACTCACTTCCCGGATGCCTCTCGTTAAATATGTAGCTCTTAACACCAGAATGGGGTGACTGTGGGACCTAGAGGCTCCTCTCTCTCCCTCCTCTTTCCTGAAACACACGCCCTGACCTATGAGCAGGTATGCTCCCATGTCCTTTCCTGATCATGCAACTCTTGCCAAGCTTCTGTGACCCAGAAACCTGCAGCCAGCTACCTACAACGAACATCCTGTGGTGGGATCCAGCATGATGCCCATTCTGTGATTTGGGGAATAGAACAGCCCCAACAGCAAAGAAATGCCGTCCCCAAAACCTCACAGGGCTGAGTTCCGGACAGCGTGGTTTCCGCTCATGCCGATGCAACTGCAAATGAGCTTCCTCTCCACACGGGTCTAAATCTAAACGATCCTTCTCTTCTCACTCTGTAACACCAGCCACCACCCAGGGACGGAGGACCAGTGTGTTTCTCCATGTTCGTCTGAGTGAAGGTGATTCTCTTTAGTCCTCATGTTCTTTCGGGTTTTAACTGAAATCAGCAGCTTCCCAATCAGGCAGAAGGTACACTGAACGTTCTTTTGACTGGAGCAACCACGAAATCCACATGGAGAGCAGTAGGAGCTCGGGAAGGTCAGTCCTGCCACTGAAGGCGCAAATGTCACCACCACAGTGGGAGTGGGGATCCCCTACTTGATCGCATGCCCTCGACTCGCATTTTCACCAAGTGGCCCGCTTCAGTCCCTGAGAACGGTCTCTCTTACACACACGTCCTGCATCCGAAATGGTCGCTACCGGGTATTGGTCGATACTGGTCAACACCCAATCTGAAAACTCTGTCAGGCTTCAGCCCTAACAAGAAGCAGGAGGGAAGCAGGTCTCCCTACTGAGGGCTCTCATCCTTTGGCCTGCATCCCTCTCTGTCATCCCTGAAGTTCAAACCTCACATTTCTACCTCACCAACAGAGAATTGCTGCGAGAGTCACGTCACGCTTCAATCCCACTGCCACCGTCCACTTTCTTACACAAGGCTGATGGCTTCTTGAAAACGTCCTCTGCGTTTGCTGCATTATTTGTAGTGCTTTTCCCTTTAGGTGTCTGCTCAGGGATCTGTCATGGCAGAAACCATGTCTATTCTCTACTTCCCTCAATCACCAGTGCTCATTAGAGTGCCTGGCATATCATTTGCACACCGACAAGGTTGAATCATTAAAGAAGTGGGTGGATTATGTCTGACATTCAAATGTTGCTGTCTGTCTCCTCAGCTAGAAGGTATTCTGGTGTATACCGGCACGGTCTCATTTCACTCCAGCTGAGAAAGGGCCGACTGTTCCTGAGGGGAGTGTTACATCTCAGTAGGAGAAGTTCGCTTAGGGGTTCGCTGGCTACGTTTCCTTGACCGATAAGTAGATGACCTCACTTGCCTTACCCCCAGTGTTCCTGCACAAGCACGGACTCCTCCTCTTCTCCCGTGGCAACCCCCACTGGGCTTTCTCGTCGTTCTTTGCAGCTGGCAATGGCTCAGCTGTGCCAATGTCAACACGCCTTCTGGGCCTCGCGTCCTGAGCTTGAACACGGACTCTCTCGCCCATTTAGCTGCTTTTTTGTTCCCTCGTAGCAATGACTGCCTGCCTGTTTGACCTTCTCTCATACCGACTTGTTCTTTGAGCATCAACTACGGCATGCAGGCACTCGGAGAGAAGGTAACGCATCCATGGTGCTGTGAGGGGCGTCTCCATTCCCGGGGCGATTCTCTTTCCGACATACTGAGAAGCGTTTACCAATTAAATGACTCAAGGCCATTTCCTCAAATGCAATGAAGGCAAACAAATACGTGTGCACTTCCCCCAAATGCACGTGGTATGGCGGAAAGTTATCCTTCTTGCTTATCTTGCCGTAGCCTACATTCCTCGTGCTTAACACCCGAGCCTGCCAGCCATTTTCCAGAGACTTGGACACCGTCATTTGCACCCCATTACTCCGCTAAGCCCTCTGGCCGACTCTCCTGAACAGGTGTCCCTCCACATCACCTATCCCCTCATGTGCCACACCGCTAGAGCACACGCCCAATATACCGTGTGCCTTCTGCTCGCTTGGGCACCAAAGTGCGGTTCTGCACACGACGGGTGTGAGGAACAGGTGACGTAGACACTATCTCTTATGCACAGAGAGGGAGAGATGCTTGCACCGCCTCGAGGAATTGACCGATGCTCGAGAGACTTATGTTAAGCCCAATCGTCAAGAGAGTCCGGTACACCTCAGAAACGCCATGATTCACAAGCAAGTACACAGAAGGTGGTTAGAAACTGGGGGTGGTTTTTATTGAGAATAAGGCATCCGTTTATTGTCAGGATGACCCACGCAGTCCTGGGGAGAATCACAGGCCGAGAGGTCAAGGCTAACCTTTGGGAAAAGGGTCAGATGATAGCACAGAGCCTCTGGCTACGGAGATGCATTTCTCCCAGTGGGTAAGTGGAGCTGAAAGAGTCTGCAGCATGGAATTCCTGGGATCATAAAATCGGGGGGCATGGACCTCCAAATCCGCATGGTCTGTCCTAGTGTCATTTCTGAAGCTCCCAGGCCTTGGGCAGGGAAGGTCTACCAGCAAGAAGAATAACAACTCCTATAGCAAGATGGCCAGCAGCCGTAGCCACTGCCGAAGTAGGGGCTGTATCCGCAGCCATAACGGGAGCCATAGCCCCAGCCACAGGAGGGGCCGTAGCCACATCCCCAGCCAGAGCCGTATCCCCAGCCAGAGCCACAGAGGCTGCCACAGTAGTTGGAGCACATGTTGTCAAGAGAGGAGAATTCGGGTGGGTTGCAGAAGGGTGTTTCTGAAGTGTGTATGTGTTTCCCTTCCTTTGGCTGTTTATATACTGTCAGTAATGGGCACAGCATACCATTCAATCCCTTACAGATACAACAAATGTGTGAACAAGTTAAAAAAAGTAGTTTTTAAACCATGCTGTTCACTTTGGACAATGAAAAAAGTGCTTTTCTTAATGTGAGCTCATCACTCTGGAGACCTGTTTTTTTCATAATGCAACATTTGATTGGCTCTGCTGTGCAATTGTCGCAGTACCATGTTTGCCAGACCAGTATCCTGATATTCATTTATGAAATTCTGATTTTAAAAGTATACCATATAACACAAGATTTGACTAAATGTATGAAAATATTTGCTTTTTTTTCCTCTCCGCCTTCCTAAAATGTACATATCTTCCTCTTAGGGAGGTTCTCTCATGTCATTTCTTTAATCATTGCAACTTTTTGCCATGCTTGTTCCTACCTTCTTGTACTTCCTTTCCTTCCCAGCATCCAACTCTCCTCAATCAGGAGAAACAGATCAGTGTCTGATCATTCAAAAGCATGTTCTTTCATTTTGACACTGACTTTTTATCAGGATGGTGACTGTGTGCTATATATTGTGCTTTTTACATTTTCTCCTCCTACGTACCAGCAAACTGAGTTCCTGATTACAGGCAGCCTCTCTTTTCTCTCCCATTTTCCTTAGCTCTCTTAGTGTTTTCATTAAAAATCTTTTATAGCTTAACAAACTTTATTTCGATGAGTAAGCACAAAGTCTCAGTTAAAACAGAAACAAACTTGTTTTTTTTGCAATGCAGATCTTATCAGAATGTTGCACTATATGATATAAGAGCATTTCTACTATTTAATAAACCATTATTTTCTTCTCTAATCACTGCTATTCCTTGCACATTTAATTTGGAAGCTGATGGAGAATGGATATCTTTAGGCCTCCTATAGCACAAGGAGATTCTTAACTCTGGACACTTTTGTCATATAAAATCGCACTAAAATCAATTTTATCCTGCATTTATATGTATATTTGACTCATTCAGAGTTCTCAACAATACCTATTGAGCAGAAGTTCTTAATCTTATACAAAAATCTTATTCAAAAATATTTGTTGTGATTTTGAAATATAATATGTCTGCTTTTTTCCAAATAATCATATCATTCTAAAGACTTTAACAGAAAATAGGGAAAGTAAGTATCATTTCTTCTGCCATTAATATTTTTCTTGCCACTTTTCCCATTTAAAAACTCTTCTTTATACATCAAAACTTAGATTGGATATGCACAGATATGTCATTGTACTTGTCAAGTATATATATATATGTCAATGTATTATTTGTGTTGCAAAATTCCATGTGCAATGTAATTCAGCACTGCACTAAAAAAATATCCTTCTAATACATTATATGTGAATTGGATAAACAAAAAATCGATAGGAAAAACTTATTTTTCAATGAACTTCGACTTCGCATTTGTATCACTAAAGGATTACAAAATGTATCCACATCCACAACATAGTAAAGACTAATGTTCAACATCATTAATCAGTACTCCTCAGCCTTTTATCATGAATGATATTCCTTGCAATGGTCTAGGTGGGTTAGTTTAGTGGGAAGTGATCATAAAGACACCTGCTCCAAGTTCTTGATATTCTGGAAAAGCCTTAGAACCTAGTAGACAATGAGGTGCTTTTCAGAAATGAGCTTTGCCCTGACTTTTCCCTCTCACCTGGGCTCTTCCTTTGGGTACAACACTGCCAATAACACACTTCATGCAGTAAACTCCTACTGAAATCAAATCAACAGGAAAATTGCTCCCTTTTCACACTTGCATTTATTTCACCATCTTGGAAGGACTTATGCTTAAACTCTATGAACTTTCATTTAAAAGAACATTTATAAACTCTAAAATGACAGGTTATCCAAGCAAAGTTAGAAAGGAAGACCACACACCCTTCCTGTGAGGTGTGGATGGATGCAGAAACAATGTCCCTGGTCTCTGTAATAAATATCCCCTGCCATCTTTCCAGTGTCCCAGGAAGCCTTGTAGCCCTAAAATCTACTCCTGGAATTCTAATACTGCTTTTAATCCAAAGAACAGGATCATAAATCCATTTACCTGCATCCCCTCTTCCATTGAAAATATTTTCAATTTTGTCTCGACTTACCCCAAATTCACCATTTTTCCAACTGAGGTTTTCTCATCTCCACACAGTTTTAAAATGGTAATATGTACATATGCATTTTTGTTGATTGGTTTGCTTTTTTAAGCATTCCTTCAGCAAGTCAGCTGATTCCACAGACACTAAGTACACACCACAGGCAAGGTGCTGTGCTGGGAACTGGAAGTTTGCAAAGACAGATCACATGTGGTTCTCTCCCAGGATAACCATCTGCACTCACAGAGACAATGTTCTTATCAAGGCCACCCTATTTTATAGTCTTTATTTCAGTGCTCAACTTCTTTCCATGCCACAAGAAAATAAAAACAATGAAACTGTTGACATATCTTTATCAGTAGTTCTCCACTGGGAGTGATTCTGCCCTCTTCGTCTCTTGGAGATAGCTGACAGTATCTGGAGACATTGTCAACTATCAAGCTTTGGTGGGTTGGGGTGGGGAGGTTCTCCTGGCATCTAGTGGAAGAAACCAGGATGATGCTCATTCTCCAGGTGCAGAATAGCCCCAAAAAACAAAGAAACATTGGTCCAAATGTCAATAGTGCTGAGATCTGGAAACTCTGGTTTATCACTATGCATCTACAAATAAGCTTCTATCCCTTTAAGTGTATAAATCAAAATATACCCTCGCTTCTCACTCTATGCAAAACATCCAACCTTTCCATCAGCAATTTTCAGTCATGAAAAAGTGGACTTTTCTTCTGTTTGTTTGGGGAAGATTTTTTTTTGTTTACCTTACTTGTCTAGGTTTTACTTAAATCACCATTTTCAGAATCAGGCAAACTTCATAATTAAAATTATTTTTTTGCATGTAACAACTGAAATCCAAGTTGGAAAGGCATACAAAGTCAGGAAGACAATTCCTTCTAGTGAATATGCCAATTTCATTAACAAAGGAAAGAATGGTGATCCACTACTACAATAGGTATTTTCATAAAACTATTGATTGCACTTTCTGAGAACTTTCATTTTTAGACATTTTTTCTTCAGTTGAAAATTCCCCACCTCGTCTTTTTCTGATATTGGTCACTGATTTAATCTGATCTCTCTGTTATGCTTCATCCTTAACAATAAACTTAATGAAAATATATTCCCATTGCTTTCTCCTTTCTTTCAGTTTCTTTCCTTTTTTGTCATCCCTGAAATTCAAAACTAGAAATTCAACTTCACAAATTCCCTGGAACAGACACTTTACTTTTCAGTATCACTGTCAACAACGCTTTTATGCAAAAATACACCTGGATTATGGATAAAGATGTCTATAGATATTGCATTATTTTAAAAACCCATTAAGATCTCTGAATGGCAAAAAAAATCTCTATTCTATGCATCTTTCAATCACCATCTCTGAGTACAGTGTTGCCAGATAATTTGCACTTAATCTCCAATAAAATATTTCTTGAATAAAAAAATTATGGATTAACTCAAGTACTTGTTCAAATGTTGCTGTGCCACTTACAAGCTTTAAAAGATATTTGGGTATATCCTTAAATTCTCTGAAAACCAGATTTTTCTTTCTAAAATCGGGTTTAAGCATTTTACATCATTGTTTTTCATGTTTCATGCCTACTCAGTGCTTTGGGGTGGAAATTATACTCAATAAATATTATACCCTTCATCTCATTTTTCTCACACCATAGTTTTAAATTTTGATCTAATAATAGTTTTTCAAATTTCCATACCTATTGTACTAAAATGCTGAATTTGTCTGTATTTAATATAATAACTTCATGGTATAGTAAGTATATATTGTTCTAATTAAAAACTTTTTATGATGAAAAAGAAGCAAAACCCCTCAGAAAATAAATTACTCCCCTTTTATATCCTGACTTAGCCATTTTGTATACTAATTTGTTATTAAACTACAGTGTCAACATTGTGTCATTAGACATGATGTCATGCATATTTCCAACTTCAACAATTAGAGGATGACTTTAATTTTGAATTTATAAGGCATATGATGGGAACATGTTTAGGTACATATAATTAAAAATTGGTATGTTTTTTTGAAATTCCCAAAGGGTCAAAAGGTCAATTAATAGTAGAAATGTATTTTAGTTTTAGAATTATGCTATTCTGATAGCTGAAGTGTCATCTTATTATAAGAGATTTTATTCAAGATCGAACATTTGTAAAACAATAAATTCTCAATAACCATGTGAAATCAGTTCCAGATACCCATAATTTGAGATATATGTGAATTTTCTCCATATGGTACAGTTTTTTTTCTAGTCTCCAATCCTAAACAATCTTCTCATCTAAACTTTTATTAAACAATGGAAAAATTCCCAGTATACCAATCCATCCACACTGTATCTTGTAAAGTGTCTTTATACACATTATCTCAATTCATTTTCACAACCTTGTGAAATGAATAGAGCAGGTACTTAGCAAACAGATGTTTAGAAAAGAAGCTGAGGCTCAGAGTAATTAAGTCACTAGCTGAAATTACACAGTGGGTGAGTGTCAAAGCCAAGTCTTCTTAGTGTTCTGCTAGTAAGCTCACGGCATACATGCTCTTCCTGGCCCAGCCTTCTCCTGCTCCTGGAAAAAATATACCCTGTTCTCTAGGTCCTCTTAGGACAGGAAGTTCCTCCGGGAAATCCTCTCTAGATCTGGCTAATGATTACAGTTCTCCCAACAGTGATCATAAGTGCACATGAAGAGTCACTCTCCTGCCCTCCTGTCTGACCCCCTGTTTCCTCTTCATGTGTCAACCCAAGGGCCCCCTCTTCTTAGAACTCTTTCCTGACTCGGAACACTAAATAACCCCTCTGTATTTCATAACTCCTATGATATATCACCATAAAAACAATTACCTCATTCTATTTTGAATTTTATTACTTCTATTATGAATTCACTGAGAACTGAGCTCATTTGAATAGATAGGAAGGTAAGTAGGTAGGTAGGTAGGTAGGTAGGTAGGTAGGTAGGTAGGTAGACAGATGGATAGATAGATATAGATAGATGATGATTGATGGATGATAGATAGATAGATAGATAGATAGATAGATAGATAGATAGATAGATAGATAGATAGATAACTGATAGGTAGGTAGATAGATAGATAAAGAGAATCCACAACATCTATCATAATACAACTATTTCATTTTTTTCCTTAGACTCTAAGTTGGATTAACAACTCTTTTCCACACTGCTACGTATCCAGAAGACCTGATTTTATTTGAAGAAAGAATGACTGAAATTCATACCAGCCATAATATTCTTCCTATTTTTCTGCAATACTTTGCAGGTGAAAAGCTGGCTTCTCCCGTTCATCCACACTCTCTACTTCTCCTATAAACACAGGAGACAGCAAATCAGAGGGAGAATGAATACCTCCCTTTACTTTCTTGTCTCTGTGAGTGCTGTCATTTTCTCTGCCAATCAGGCCTGACACTTCCAACTCATTCTGGATGAACAGGTCACAGTATCTCTGGCCAGATGCACATCAGGTCACCACTGATCCAGGAGCTCTCTCTGTGGTGATCTTGATGGCACTGCCTGTGGTCAGACACCTTCTCCACATGAATTACCAAAGAGCAGCCAGTCTGACTTTTTGGCTTTAGCAACTGGAAGAGGTCTTACATGTAGAAGTCATTCTTCCTATAACTATTATCCTTTGGTTTGCATTGTAACCTCTGGGAAGCAAATAAAAGTCTCTTGTCACACAGGACTTTAAATATACACTGATAAACCCTACCACTTCTTTTTCCTAGTCTAGATATTATAAGGATACATTTCCACTAAGTTTCTCTTCCTTGTACATCTCTTCTATCTTGCCCCTCATCAGGTACAGAATTTAGACATTCGACCTCCAAATGGGTTGAGAAGTCTGTCATTTCTTTCCCCTTACTGATGTCAATACTCAATTCGGATCCACATGACATCTTCCCTGAATTCTCCTATTCTCATGTCTCTTCCTCTGCTGATCCACTCTGCAAAATTCACCAGTATCATTTTCAATTAACATAATTCTGATTTCTGCACATATCCATATACAAGTGAGTTTTTTTTTGTTATTTCATATGTGAGTAGTCACTAAACAGCAAATTATTGCAAAAAAGAATGCTTGAGAGATGTTTGGAAAAATGAATGATGTCACAGAGAAACACACACACATACACAAAGACAAGGGGACCATCTGCTGCCACAGCTGGGCTAAGGGCTACTTTTAGCCACTAGGGTGCTTTGTCCAAGCTGGGACCTTAGGCTTGGCCTCCTGCAGGGCACAGCACCCAGTTCCCACATGTCTATGGGAAGGAGTTCTTTGACAAGGCTGACAAACTCCACTTCTTACGCAGCCCTGTTAGGGGTGCCCCATTGCCAAAGGCCCCTGGGCTGGGTTAGTGTTAGCCTCTGGAACCACCTTTTCCTGCACCAGCCTTTACTACTAGGCTCTGACAGGAGACCCGAGCACCCAGACTTTAGCCCCTGTGGAAGGGAGCCTTCTCAGGGTGGCTTGCCTTAGCTTCTTGAGGTTCCTTGTGTCTAATTTCTGGGTATTTTTTTGAGAGATAGAGTCGGGAGAGCATCAAAAGAGAAAGGCCAAAAAAGAGGGGGGAGAGAAGTTGCAAAACTGTGGTCACTGATGATTTAAAGTAAGATTGGTGATACTGACTTGATTCAAAGAAGCATTACATAAGGAAACTGATTTGCCCCAGTGTGGCACACTGGTGCTCATGGCCAAGGCCACAGCATAGAAAAATACCAGGAAATGCAAGAGCAAATTTCAGAAAACAAATTGAAATTTTATCTTCTTTACTCCATTGACATCAAAGCCCATCTATGGCAGAGGAATAAAAGTGGTCAATGATTACTCTTTAAAACAGATTTCCTCTTGTCACTTCAGCAGCAAAGGATGCTCTAGTAGTGGTTTCTAACAGCAAGAGAAATTGCATCTCCTGTGGCAAAATGAATGATAGCCATGCAACTGTAGCCATGGCCAGAGTTTGACTCAAATGTCCACAGCTATAGCCAGATCCATAGCCATACCCAGTTTGGGGAGTTCCTACGTCCAGAGCCAGAGCCACAGCCAGGGCTGTACCCACAGCCACCATAAGAATCTCCATAGAAGTACCAACTCCTGGTGTTTAAGTGACAAATATGTCAGTGAGCTGTAAGATGTGTATGTGTTGTGGTGGGGAGGCTTTGCAAGTCTGAATGTCACCCACAATCTCAGACCTTTCCATGCAGTCAGGGGTTGGGGGGAACGCACTGCGTCTACCTCTTTAGTCACATAACAATTTGCCTCAAGTGAACTCATTTTACCAGGCACTCCAATTCTCTTAGGAAGTCTCTTAAATTAGCTCTGACCCAAAATTTATCTCTAGTTAGTGTTGAGCCTGGAGTGAAATTGCCTTGTTTTTTGTTACCCTAATTCTACGAAAAATATCTCTCTCACATGACTCATGACTTTATACAGGCCAAAATATGTATTTTGTCCTCTAATTAATGTCAGTGGCTTTGAAATTGTGTGTGTGTGTGTGTGTGTGTGTGTGTGTGTGTGTGTGCGTGCGTGCGCGCGTGCACAAGCATGCGCATGTGTGTGTATGTTTATCCTTGTTAGGCAAAACTAGTACTATTATTATTATCATTATTCTCATTTTGTAGAAAACAATACTAAAGAACTGAGATTTAAAACAGTATCGATTTGGCCAGAATCACACAACTGTATAATGATAGAGATATCACTGAGTCATTTGACTCCACATTCTTTATGTTTGGCCTCAAAAGAAAGGCAGAATCCAATAAGTTAGTTTTCATTAAAGACAAAATGCCAATATTTGCAGTTCGTAAATTGTCAACCTTCATGACTTGCTTTGTTATACTAACAGATCATTTCTTACATTTTGTTTTGACGTTCATAGGTTTGTATAAACCAAATGCAAGTTGATAATTTTAACTATGCTTCTGTGAGTCCCAAGTATCTCTTAATGAGTGAAGTACCATTACCACCTGCTCCTTCATTCATATTGCTCCAAGTTTTGTCCCTTGAGTTCAAAATTGCCTACTATTCTTCTTCCTGAAAGAAGAGTTAGATAAAAACAAGTTTAAGAGTGAATCAGTTTGGTTGTTTGCTTTAGTTCTAGATTAAAGCCTGTATAAAAGTATGTTAACTTTAGTCCTGATCAGGCTTAGACTTCCATCATGATTGTGTTCCACTCCTGCCACCTACCCCCTGCAAAAATCCTCAATACACATGCAATTCTTTAAAATTCCATGATTCTACCCACATAGCAAATTCTTACCTGCCCATTCCCCATACAAATTAGAATGATGGTATTTACTTGCACAAGCTTAGTTTGATTCTTCACTAGTCACTAAACAAATCAATTCAATTTATCCATCATGTGCTAAGTGCACACAGTATATAAGGAAAATTTAAGGTCACCTGCACCAGTGTGAAACCAGTTCAGCTGCCCAAGGCCAGTGCTCAGAAGGGGTCCCTCCTTGGTGTTTAATGCCCCACAATCACCATCTTTAAGGTCTTATCCCTCCTTAATATCTTCGAATTTTTAAATGAAGAACAATGGAACACAGGCTGGGGACTCGGAGTGTCATTTCACCACAGTCCCATCTTCCCACCCTCCAAGGAGCGGTCCCCAGTTTGCCTCTGCCCCATGCTTTCCAGCAACTGCTGCCACCTTCTGTCCCTCATGGAAGGAGGGACAGGCATGGGAAGGGTTGAGCTAGCACCTGAGAGGGTCTAAACTCTCTCAACAGGTATCCCGGTGCCCAAGAGCCCAAGATATTAAATAGTAATCAAAAAGCACTATGATATGTCAAAAGAGACAACAGAATAGAGGAACAAGTTTTTGTTCTGCTTTTTAAACAAGGGGGATCACATTTTCAGTTTGTACTGGACACTGCAAATGATGTACCTGGCCCTGGACACAAAGCCAAAGATTAAGAAGATAGAAGTAGGAAAGACACGTGTTCTCAGACCTGCAAGATTCCACCCGTGATGTAGGAATTAGTCCTTGACTCTGCACCTGGTCCAGTGCTCACTAGTTCCATCTACAACTAACTCTTCTCTGAAGGGTAGGCTCTGCCCCCAGTGCAGCCTTCCTCTTACATGTGAATTTCTCAGTTCACTGTAATTTGCATTTCCATCCCCATCATAGCCCTAAACCTACTTTCTGGAAGTCACCAAGGATGGCACTGCCTGGTTGCTAAACAGACCTTAGCATTATTTAACCTTCCTGGAGCATTTAACAACATAAACCTCCATCTCCTTATTGAATTTTAATTCCTTACCTGACAAATTTTCCCTCAAAATACTTAAGTTCCCCCAAAATACAACTGATCTATGTTTGCTGGAAACAACTCTACTGATCTTGCCACAATATAGTCTTATATATTCTTAAGTTGATCTATATGAAAGTCTGGTTATTCTATTATAAATATGTCTGAATTAATATTTTAACAATGAAGCAAATAAGACCACTCAGATAATAAACTAGCCTTAAAAGTTTTACTACACATTGCCTTAAGCATTTTGTACAATAATTTATTACCAAAGATAAACACTAAACAGTATGTTGCTAAGCTTGGCATCGTGGCATCGTTTGGAGCTCATTAACCTTGATACGAATAGGTGTCACCTGCTAAATACTTCCGACCTAGGAACTGAAGGAAAGTACTATACTGATACTAAATATGCTCATTATCCCATAGTAATTCACCAAATATCCTCAATGCTAAGTCAAGAAACTTTGAGTCGTTCTCTTCCACAAAGAATATCATCCAACAGAAATATTTGTATAAACTTAAGTCTTTAAAAATCTTTAAAAAATGTTTTAAATTATTTGATCCCAGAAAAAATGTTATTCAAGAGGTAGCAATTATTTTAATTGCAGTTTTACAGAGAAAATAAAAATGAGTGAAAAAGAAAGGGTTTTCCCAGTCTCCCAGCTCCTAAGTGGCCACACACCGACTTTCAGATCCAGAGCTCCTTCTCCTGATCCACGTCATACAAGGTGACTTCCCAGTCTCTTATTGAAGATGTCATAACAAAGAGATTAACTGGTTCCCAAGAATATCCACTCCATCAAAAATGATTCCAATAAATAGTCCCCAGTGTTTTTAGGGTCCCTGGTGGAAATGTCATTATCTACACTGGGTTCCTCTTGAAGTTACTTTGATGAGTCTTGAGGAATCAACACCCTTGTTCCTAGTTCCCAGGTGACATAGCAGGCCCCACAGACTGCTGCAGCGGAGCTGACAGAACATCTCTGGCCAGCCCTACGAGATTCCTAGACTCTGAAAATGTTTGCAAGAGAAGCCTGAGACTGCCTCTCCTAATCTGGCTCCTCCCATAAAGGCCAGACCTCTGTCAGTTAGAGGATACTTTTCAGTTCTTTCTCCCTTCTTTGACCTATAAATTCATTTCCATAATCATCTGACAGTCTACCTCCCCCATTCATCCTTTAAGAATGGACTTGAGTGTCCTGAGCTTCTCACTCCCCATCATATCTGATTTTGATGCCTCTATTTTGGTTTCTTTCCCAAAACACCACATATGATGATTACTAAAATTACGTGATCTGTACTAGTAAATTGACTCATTGGGGAAAAATTTAAATAAATACTGCCATCTTGGCCAATTTCAAACTACAACATGATATCACTGATGGGGAGTTGGGAGGACACCATTTGGTTCACCCTCACAAGCTGTGCAGACTGGCTCCGGCACACCTTTGCCAGAGTCTCATAATGCGGCGCTTTAGAAACAAGAATCCCAGCTTCCAATTCTGGCTCTGCCACTTACTAGCTCTAGAGCCTTGGGCAAGTCACTTAACTTTTCTGTACTTTAGTTTCCTTGTCTATAAAACAAGTATAATGATAGTATCCAGGTGTTGAAAGAATCTGAGTTATTATATGTAAATCACTTAGAATAACAAGACCAAACACTCAGATAATAATACTAGGCTCTAGTAAGTGCTATTTAAGAATTTTTTTTTACTTTTGATATAAAATGGAATGTGTGATTTTGTTATATCTCCCACACAGCAGAAGGTGAATTCCTTGGAGTCTAGAACTTTATTTTATACCACTAAATCCAGCTCTCCTATGAAAGTCAGCACATCATATTTCACCAGTGTTTGATGAATGTTTATAGTTCAGAATCTAAAAGAGACTGGCCCATAAAAAGAAAATTTTGATCTTTCCTCAAAGGATCTATTCACATACACAGACACACACACTCACATATTATCTGCCCCCTACTTTGTATCTCAGTTTTTTTCAATACTGGAAGAGATCTCTCCACAATGTGATGGCATTTCTAAAACTAATACTATTTTATCTCTCCCTCCATTACAGAAACTCGTACAAAATCATGTTATTTTTTTCTGTTTGTATAACCAGAATCATCATTGTTCCCCAGCCTTTATATTTCAATGCCGCTCTTTGCTTACAGAATCCCAGAGTGTTACATTTAAGAGGACACTTGAAAGGAAAGCTAGTACTGCCTCTCCTAGATGCTAGCATTCCATCCACACAGCCACAATTTGGTGACATGGACAACTTTCATACTTTCAGAGACAGGGGAGCCAGGCAGGCTGCTGATCCACTTTTCAGACAGAACTGATTTTGAGAAATGTCTTATGTCAAGAAGTCTAACCCCATGAATCTTCCATTTATTCATTGATTATGGACTCTTGAGTTGGACAAAGTGAATAAAATACAGTTATTGAATGGTCTTCAAATACACACCACTAAGACAATGTTTCCTGTCCCCTTCCTATCACTTGAAATACTATGAAAACAGGCTTCCTCTTTTTTCTGGTAAGAGCAGTCATCCATGCTTCCATTTTCAAATGTTGATATTCAGAAGGTAAATTATTTCCTTCTATTTTCCATATCTTGTTTTTCTATTAATTTTATCCTTATGGATCTAATCATGGTTTGTTTTGCAAGCAAATCACTGTGACAAGTTCATACACTCACTGTATATCTTTTTTGAGGTGCAGAATAGGGTTACCTCTGCTGTTCTTTTATAATAGCTACTTAAGGTAAAACAGAGAGAGAAAAAGTGAAATCACTCCAGTAGTTTCCTTTCTTCCTCTTGCACTAAAGGGAAGTACAGTACAAAAGATCAAAAATACCCATGCGAAAGACAAAACCTCAAGTTCTCAGCTTTTTGTAGAAATGTTTTATTATTCAATATAATCAGAAATTTTGACAATTTTTATCCATTAAAAAGTGTAGCTGTACTCCCTCCATGCTTCCTGAAACCAAACATCTCTCCGCACTTGTTCCTCACATGTCTTCTCTCTCAAGTAGTTTTATGCCAACATTTTCAATTTTACTTGTTGGCTTAAAAAGCGATAAGCTCTTATGCAACACAGATGGTACCTAAGGTGGCACGTCAGGTCAACCAAACTCCCACGATGACCCTCACGTTTCCTATCCACTGGCATCCATGCTTTTTTGTAATCCCATCACCTTGAATATAGGCAGGACCTGTAATATCCTTGTAACCAGTAGCATATCATAAAAGTGATGGGACATCATTCCAAGCATTATGTTACCTCATACAGCAAAAGGGAGGGATCTTGCTGACATAATTAAGGTGCCCAAACAGTTAGTATTTGTTAATCAAAAGGGAGGTATTTTGCCCCTGGGTGCAAGAACTCAAAGCTGCATTTCCACTCTCTCTGTCTCTGTGTCTCTCTCATTCCATTGCTAGTTTTGAAGAATCAAATGTCACAAATAAATTCTACAGCATGAGGAAATGAAATCCACCCAAACCCTGAGGAAACCTGATATCGATCTTTCTATCTGAGCCTCCAATTGAGAATTTGGCTTGGCCAACAACTTGATGTTAGCCTGTGAGACACTGACCAAAGGTCCAGTTAAGTTGTTTCCAGACTTCTGACCTACTACTGGCAGATAATAAGTATGTACTACTTTAGTTGACTAAATTGGGTAATCTGTTACACAGCAGTAAAAATTAATACACATGCAAAGTTCAGGGGAATTGCAAGGCTGAAGATTATGTATTTTAGTCTTATGTTTCCAATCTGTCTTGAAGTTCTTCCTTTACCCTGTGTCATTAATGACCATTAATCTCCCTTTTTCTTTTGACCATGAAGCTTCTTAAAGCAGTAGCTTATGCTTTTTCTTCATTCACTTCCCAGTTAAGCAAACTTTACTCTCATCACTCTAAAGTATTCAGTATTCTCATTAAGATCTCCATAATCAAACTAAGTGACCTAACCTATGTTATGACATAACTACTATGTTATTTTACAAAGAAGCAGAAAATAAAAAGGGTCAAACCATGGAAAAAATATAATCTCGTTCAGTGGCCTTATTTGCTTGAAATGCTTTATGTAGGAATATATTATTTAAAATATAATGAAAGTAGTCTGGTATTATATGATACCTTGGAGTTTAATAACTAACTAAGGGATGAACAACTTTTATCCTCACAGAAGCCCCTACTTGGAGACATTCCTGTATGTTTGATTGTGAATAGCTGCAATTCTTCCTTGAAATTCTATTACTATCAAATGACTTGGATGACATTTTAATGATAAATTTTTCAAATGTAATAAGCCCTACTCTTAAAGCTAAATATAATCCTCACAATACCTTATGAAACAGGTACTATGTATAAAAGCAAAATTTTTCTGAGGCCCCACATTTCTCCTCCTAGTTACTACCTCAATTATTTTCCCAAAACGGAGAACCAAAAATACAACCAATATCACAACTTTTAATAACATAAGTTAGTTTTATCTGTTTTTAAATTTTAGTTAAACAGAATCATACCCATCCATTACATTGTGCCTGCCTTTTGTTCATCATGTTTGAGCAATTCTTCCCTGTTTTGTATATGTCAAAGTGATGTATTTTTCATTTCTTCACAGTATGTAACTATGAAAAGATCACATTTCACTTAGGCATTTTGCTGTTGATGAACACTGGAGTTGTTTTAGGTTTTGACTATTAAAAATAATGCTGCTAGGAATATGCTTGTGTCCTTTGGTAAACATACGATGCACTTCTTTGCAGAATAGTCTTAAGAGCAGAATTACTTGATCATAGGAGATAATTAAACTCATTCTGAAAGATACTGCCAAGCAATTACCAAAATTATTATTCCCTCTGACAGGAAGTGAAGGGACCATTTATCCATATCTTCAATAACCTTTGATATTGTCTGTATTTTATGCTTTTGCCATTCTGGTTAACATGTAGTAATATCATTTATAGTTTCAATATGCATATCTCTAATAACTGGTGAAAATAAACACCTTTTAAAATGTTTGCTGACTATGTGAATATCACCTTTGGTTAAGTGTCCAAACCTTAAGTCCCTTCCTCTACTGTATTGTCTCTTTTTTCCTGACAAATTAATAATTCTTTATATATTTTGGATACAAGTCCTTCATCAAATATAAATAGATATAGTAAATATGTTATTCCAACCTATGCCTTACCTTTCACTTTCTTAAAGGGTGTTTTTTTATTAAACAAATATTATTAATTTTAATATTGTGCCATATGTTCATTTTTCCTTGATGTTTTACACTTCTTGTATCTTTAAGAAATCTTTGCCTACTCCAGAATTCTGAAGATGATCTCCTATGTTGCCAAAAACCTATGTTATTTCACATTTAGATCTGTGCTTCTGTTCAGCAGACATTTGTGTATGGTTTAAGGTAGGGGGTGATTTTTCTTTAAAATGTGGATATTCAATGACCAGTACTATTTATTGGAAAAAATAGTCTTTAAGCTACTGCATGCAGGAGTCATTTTTGCCATAAAACAGAAATCCATATGTGTAAGGGCCTATTTTTAATTCTATTTTCTTCCATTTGTCTATTTCTTTAGATTTGAGCCAGTTTTGCAGTCAGATATAATATAGTAACTGGAGTTGTTATTCCCTTATGATAGGTTATGTAGTAAGTCTTCATTATCTCTGAGGGTGCCAAGTCCTTAGGTTTTCTTGCTATTCTTGTTCAAAATTGCTCTAGATCCTGAAAGCATTTGCATATCCCCTTGCAATCCTGCTGTACATCCCAATATATCCCTTAAGGTAGGAGAAATTTGTTGTTCTAAGTTCAAACCACATATCCTCTCTCAGATTATTCACCAAACTTCTGGTCTCTCCTTAATGTCCATTCTACACTTCATTTTCAAACTAAGTTTCCCTGTTTGTATACAAGTATGATGGTATAGAATACAAAAAAGAACCAACCACAAATTACTGAGAATAAATATATACAAATAAGTATTTGAATTGAGCAAGTTAGAAACAGAATTCACCCATCTTCTGCTACCCATTATTGCAAGAAGCTCGGAAAGACACAAGATAGTAATGATTCAGACAAAAAGTATGCACAAACTGATTAGGTCCAAAGAAATTTATTTAGGGGGGCAAGTGGTGATTTTTTCCAACAAGAGAGAGTTCATAATACAGAATCAGAAAATACAAAGAGGTTATAGTTTCTTTTGAGAAATAATCCAACTCAAACTTCAGTCATTAGTTGATTATGGAACAACTGGTCACTAGGACTTATGGGAACAACTACTTAAACCTAAATGGTTTCAAGTAGGTGATAAGCACAAAAAAGAGATGAAGACTTTGAAGTAGACTTGACCTTAGAAGAATTGGGGGAAATGTTATGCTTGTTCTAGTAGCAAAAGAAATGACATTTTCTGTAGCAAAATGGACCATAGCCATAGCCAGCACCACAGCCACAGCCGTATCTGGAACCATAGTCAGCGTTCAGTCCTCTGAAGCTCTTGGATCCACAGCCAGCTGTAGCCAAGGCCATACCCACAGATGTCACTGGGTGCACAGCCACAGCCTCCGCAGGAGTTTCCATAGTAGTAGCCCATGGTTTCAGGAGTAGTGAGAAGTTTCTAAAGTCTGAATGTCACCCACACACCTGAGAATCTCTAGACTGTGAGGAATGGGTGGGGCTTACTTCAGTAGGACCCTGCTTCTTGTCATCACAGTAATTTGCATAAAATGAACTCCTTATTTTGGTGGTTCCAAATTTCTCATAAAGTTGCTGTGTAATTTGCTGACTGTTAGTACTGAATCAAGCCAATCACCAAACTTGGAAGAAATTGATATTAAAACATGTTCAGTTGCCTTAGTTTTAAATGGCAACATTCCCTCTTTGCTAACTTCTTTCCATAATATTTTCAGTAATACTCTTTCCCATATGCCTCAAATGCCT
Organism: Manis javanica; assembly: GCF_040802235.1. Taxonomy (NCBI): domain Eukaryota; kingdom Metazoa; phylum Chordata; class Mammalia; order Pholidota; family Manidae; genus Manis; species Manis javanica. Next base: position 52,979,810 of record NC_133158.1, on the reverse strand, counting down.
AGTATATATTCCCACTAAAGTAATGTGTAGCAAAATCCAGATCATCAACTGAGACGCAACACAGAAATCACCTTCTCCAGGAGGCCCTCCCTTGTTCCCACAATCAGGTTCACATACTCCTTCTCTGAGGTCATTGGTTTGACCATCTGTCATGACCCCAACACACTATCCTATCATTTTCTCTGATTATCTATCTTCTAATTTAATTTATTTGCTTGTATTTTGCTTATTTATCCCTAAGACCTAGCCCAAAGTCTGATTCAGAGAAGACACTGGGCAAATAGTGGTTTAATATATGAAAGAATGAATGAGGGAGAAAATTTATTAATTGACTAATGAAAGACAATGAGTCATTAGATTTGATAATATTTAAGATCCTTCCAATCCCATATCCTATTTTTATTATTTTGATATAAAGATAAAAACACAAACTTCAACAATTATAGTTAAAATAACCACAAATATTGACAATTACATCTGATTATAAAACACTCCTAACACATAGTCACATAAACACATATTCTCAAAAGAGCCCTGTGAGAAATATTTTACAATTTGTTCTTATTTTATAAAAGATTAGAGATTAAGTTACAATCACACAGCTCTTCAGCATCAAAACTTAAGTCAGCCCTTTGGAATGTCCCAGCTATGGCTTTTCCCTTAATGTCCCAAAACAAGAGAAAGATAAATAAAATACTTTACATCTGAGGTGAGTTTTTTTGGTATAATTAATCTACAGTTACATGAAACATTATGTTTACTAGAGTCCCCCCATCACCAAGTCCCCCCAAAAAACCCCATTATAGTCACTGTCCATCAGCATAGTAAGATGCTGTAGAATCACTAATTATCTTCTCTGTGTTGCACAGCCCTACACGTGCCCCCCCTACATTATACAAGCTGATCAAAATGCCCCATTTCTTTCCCACCCCCTTATCCCTCCCTTCCCACCTGTCCTCCCCAGTCCCTTTCCCTTTGGTAACTGTTCATCCATTCTTGGGTTCTGTGATTCTGCTGCTGTTTTGCTCCCTCAGTTTTTTCTTTGTTCTTATACTCCACATATGAGTGAAATCATTTGGTATTTGTCTTTCTCTGCCTGGCTTATTTCACTGAGTATAATACATCCATGTTGTTGCAAATGGTAGGATTTGTTTTCTTCTTATGGCTGAATAATATTCCATTGTGTATATGTACCACATTTTCTTTATCCATCCATCTACTGATGGACACTTAGGTTGTTCCCATTTCTTGGCTATTGTAAATAGTGCTGCGATAAACATAGGGGGACATATATCTTTTTCAAACTGAGCTGCTGCATTTGTAGGGTAAATTCCTAGGAGTGGATTTCCTGGGTCAAATGGTATTTCTATTTTGAGCTTTTTGAGGACCCTCCATACTGTTTTCCACAATGGTTGAACTAGTTTACATTCCCACCAGCAGTGTAGGAGAGTTACTCTTTCTCCACAACCTCACCAACATTTGTTGTTGTCTTTTGGATGGTGGCGATCCTTACGGGTGTGAGGTGTTATCTCATTGTGGTTTTAATTTGCATTTCTCTGATGACTAGCGATGTGGAGCATCTTTTCATGTGTCTGTTGGCCATCTGAATTTCATCTTTGGAGAAGTGCTTGTTCAGCTCCTCTGCCCATTTTTTAATTGGACTTTTTGCTTTTGTTTGTTGAGGTGCATGAGCTCTTTATATATTTTGGATGTCAACCCTTTATCAGATCTATCATTTATGAATATATTCTCCCATACTGTAGGATGCCTTTTGTTCTATTGGTGGTGTCCTTTGCTGTACAGAAGCTTTTCGGCTTGATATAGTCCCACTTGTTCATTTTGCTTTTGTTTTCCTTAGCCAGGGAGATATGTTCATAAGAAGTCACTCATGTTTATGTCCAAGTGATTTTTGTCTATATTTTTCTCTAAAAGTTTTATGGTTTCATGACTTACATGCAGGTCTTTGATCCATTTCTAATTTAGTTTTGTGTATGGGGTTAGACAATGATCCAGTTTCATTCTTTTACATGTAGCTGTCCAGTTTTGCCAACACCAGCTGTTGAAGAGACTGTCATTTCCCCATTGTATGTCCATGGCTCCTTTATCATATATTAATTGGCAGTATATGTTTAATATCTGGATTCTCTATTCTGTTCCACAGGTCTGTGGGTCTGTTCTTGTGCCAGTACCAAATTGTCTTGATTACTGTGGCTTTGTAGTAGAGCTTGAAGTTGGGAAGTGCGATGCCCCCTGCTGCTTTATTCTTCCTTCTCAGGATTACTTTGGCTATTCAGGGTCTTCTTCAGTTTCACATGAATTTTAAAACTATTTGTTCCAGTTCATTGAAGAATGTTGTTGGTATTTTGATAGGCATTGCAATGAATCTGTAGATTGCTTTAGGCAGGATGGCCATTTTAGCAATATTAATTCTTCCTAGTCAAGAGCATAGAATGAGTTTCCATTTGTTAGTGTCCTCTTTAATTTCTCTTAGGAGTGTCTTGTAGTTTTCAGGGTATAGGTCTTTCACTTCCTTGGTTAGGTTTATTCCTAGGTATTTTATTCTTTTTTGATGCAGTTGTGAATGGAATTGTTTTCCTGATTTTTCTTTCTGTTAATTCATCATTAGTGTATAGGAAAGCTACAGATTTCTGTGTCTTAATTTTGTATCCTGCAACTTTGCTGAACTCAGATATTAGTTCTAGTAGTTTTGGAATGGAGTGTTTAGGGTTTTTTATGTACAATATCATGTCATCTGCAAATAGTGACAGTTTGACTTATTCTTTATCAATCTGGATGTCTTGTATTTCTTTGTTTTGTCTGATTCCTGTGGCTAGGACCTCCAGTACTATATTGAATAACAGTGGGGAGAGTGGGGATCCTGTCTTGTTCCCAATCTAAGGGGAAAAGCTTTCAGCTTCTCACTGTTAAGTATGATGTTGGCTGTGGGTTTGTCATATATGGTCTTTATTATGTTGAGGTACTTGCCCTGTATACCTATTTTGTTGAGAGTTTTTATCATGAATGGATGTTGAATTTTATCGAATGCTTTTTCAGCATCTATGGAAATGATCGTGTGGATTCTGTCCTTTTTGTTGATGTGGTGGATGATGTTAATGGATTTTTGAATGTTGTACCATCCTTGCATCACTGAGATGAATCCCACTTGATCATGGTGTATGATCCTCTTGATGTATTTTGGAATTTGGTTTGCTAATATTGTGTTGAGTATTTTTGCATCTATGTTCATCAGGGATCTTGGTCTGAAATTTTCTTTTTTGGTGGGGTCCTTGCCTGGTTTTGGTATTAGAGTGATGCTAGCTTCCTAGAATGAGTTTGGAAGTATTCCCTCCTCTTCTATTTTTTGGAAAACTTTAAGGAGAATGGGTATTATGTCTTCTCTATATGTCTGATAAAATTCAGTGGTGAATCCATCTGGCCCAGGGGTTTTGTTCCTGGATAGCTTTTTGATTATTGATTCAATTTCTTTGCTGGTAATTGGTCTGTTTAGATTTTCTGTTTCTTCCTTGGTCAGTCTTGGAAGGTTGTATTTTTCAAGGAAATTGTCCATTTCTTCTGGGTTTTCCAGGTATTAGCATATAGATTTTCAAAGTACTCTCTAATAATTTTTTGTATTTCTGTGGGGCCCATCATGGTTTTTCCTTTCTCATTTCTGATTCTGTTGATGTGCGTAGATTCTCTTTTTTTCTTAGTAAGTCTGGCTACGGGCTTATCTATTTTGTTTATTTTTTCAAAGAACCAGCTCTTGGTTTCATTGATTTTTTTCTATTATTTTGTTGTTCTCAATTTTATTTATTTCTTCTCTGATCTTTATTATGTCCCTCCTTCTGCTGACTTTGGGCCTCATTTATTCTTCCTTTTTCCAGTTTCAATAATTGTGACTTTAGAATATTCACTTGGGAATGTTCTTCCCTTCCTTCTTTAGATAGGCCTGTATTGCTATATACCTTTCTCTTAGAACTGCCTTCGCTGCATCCCACAGAAGTTGGGGCTTTATGCTGTTGGTATCATTTGTCTCCATATATTGCTTGATCTCTTTTTTAAATTTGGTCATTGATCCATTGATTACTTAGAAACATGTTCTTAAGCCTCCATGTGTTTGTGAGCCTTTTTGTTTTCTTTGTACAATTTATTTCTAGTTTAATGCCTTTGTGGTCTGAGAAGTTTGTTGCTAGAATTTCAATCTTTTTGAATTTACTGTGGCTCTTTTTGTGGCCTAGTATGTGGTCTATTCTGGAGAATGTTCCATGTGCACTTGAGAGGAATGTGTATCCTGCTGCTTTTGGGTGTAGAGTTCTGTAGATGTCTGTTAAGTCCATCTGTCCTAGTGTGTTGTTCAGTGCCTGTGTGTCCTTACTTATTTTCTGTCTGGTGGATCTGTCCTTTGGAGTGAGTGGTATGTTGAAGTCTCCTAGAATGAATGCCTTGCATTCTATTTCCTCCTTTAATTCTGTTAGTATTTGTTTCACATATGTTGGTGCTCCTGTATTGGGTGCATATATATTTATAATAGTTATATCCTCTTGTTGGGCTGACCCCTTTATCATTATATAATGCCCTTCTTTATCTTTTGTTACTTTCTTTGTTTTGAAGTCTGTGTTGTCTGATACCAGTACTGCTACACCTCCTTTTTTCTCCCTATTGTTTTCATGAAATATCTTTTTCCATCCCTTGACTTTTAGTCTGTGTATGTCTTTGAGTTTGAGGAGAGTCTCTTGTAAGCAGCATAGAGATGGGTCTTGCTTTTTTATCCATTCTATTACTCTGTGTCTTTTGATTGGTACATTCAGTCCATTTACATTTAGGGTGATTATTGAGAGATATGTACTTATTGCCATTGCAGGCTTTAGATTTGTGGTTACCAAAGGTTCAAGGTTAACCTCTTTACTGTCTAATTGTCTAACTTAACTCACTTATTAAGCTATTATAAGCACAGTCTGGTGATTCTTTATTTCTCTCCCTTCTTAGTCCTCCTCCTCTATTCTTTATATGTTAGGTGTATTATTCTGTGTTCTTTTGTGTTTCCTTTGACTGCTTTTGTGAGTAGTTGATTTTATTTTTTGCCTTTAGTTAGTATTTGGTTGGTCTGCTTTCTTTGCTATGATTTTATTTTCTCTGGTGACATTTATTTAGCCTTAGGGGTAGTTCCATCTAGAGCAGTCCCTCTAAAATACCCTGTAGAGGTGGTTTGTGGGAGGCAAATTCCCTCATCTTTCGCTTGTCTGGGAATTGTTTAATCTCTCCTTCATATTTAAATGATAGTCGTACTGGATACAGTATTCTTGGTTTAAGGCCCTTCTGTTTCATTGCATTAAATATATCAGGACATTCTCTTATGGCCTGTAAGGTTTCTGTTGAGATGTCTGATGAGAGCCTAATGGGTTTTCCTTTGTATGTGACCTTTTTTCTCTCTCTGGCTGCCTTTAATACTCTGTCCTTGTCTTTGATCCTTGCCATTTTAATTTTTATATGTCTTAGTGTTGTCCTCCTTGGGTCCTTTGTGTTGGGAGTTCTGTTGGCCTCCATCATCTGAGAGACTATTTCCTCCCCCAGTTTGGGGAAGTTGTCAGCAATTATTTCTTCAAAGACACTTTCTATCCCTTTATCTCTCTCTTCTTCTTCTGGTACCCCTGTAATGCAAATATTGCTCCATTTGGATTTGTCACACAGTTCTCTTAATATTCTTTCATTCCTAGAGATCCTTTTATCTCTCTCTGAATCAGCTTCTCTGTATTCCTGTTCTCTGATTTCTATTCCATTAACAGCCTCTTGCACCTCATCCAGTCTGCTCTTAAGTCCTTCCAGAGATTGTTTTATTTCTGTATTCTCCTTCCCAACTTTATCCTTTAACTCTTGCATATTTCTCTCCAGATCCATCAGCATGGTTATGACCTTTATTTTGAATTCTTTTTTTGGGAGATTGGTTAAGTCTATCTCCTCAGGCCCTCTCTCAGGGATTGTCTGGGTAATTCTGGACTGGACCATATTCTTCTGCCTTTTCATGGTGATAGAGGTAGCTGTAGGCAGGTAGCATGTGTGTCAGCTGGGAGAACAAAGTCCTTTCCTGCTTGCTGGTCACCTTGCCCTTCTCCACTGCCTGTGTCAGTTACCCACACTCCTGGAGCAGCCTCTGGATTAATCCCCTAAGCTGCTGTGAATAGGGACTCTGTCAGGGTAGGGCAGAGCCCTGTGAGGAGTGGCAGGTGCACCAGGTATGCTCTCCTGTGAGAGCGGTGCCCCCGCTGGGCAGCTGTGCACTGGCAGCACCCTTTGGGTCTGGCCCAGGTGGCTGTGTGACAGGAGGAGATTCTGGGCAGCTGCTGGGGGCGCAGCTGCTCCTGCGCCACTCCACCACCACTGGCTCATGTGGGCCACTCCCAGGCCCCTCTGGCACCACCACTGCCAATGCACACGGGCCTTTCCCAAGACCCTCTGGTGCCACCACCACTGGTGCATGTGGCCTCTCCCCACTGCAGACATGCACGGCCACTCTACTGCTACTGGGCCAGTGTGTCAGGGTCCCCACCAGCTGGGGGAATGACTGGAAGGCTGCTTATCACCATGAGGGGCTTCAGAGCTGCAGAGCTGTGCTGCCACCCAGGGGGTTAGGTTGCCTAGAGTTCCCCAGGACTCCCAGCTGCTGGGCTGATGTGTGGAGATGATTTCATTCAGCTGTGAGGTCCCTGTCCTTTTAAGACTTCCAAAAGCACTTGCTTTTTTTTGTCCCAGGAGAGCCGGTTGCAGGGACCAGCTCACAGGTTTTGCTTTTCCATTTCTTTAATATCCAGCACACTGTGCACCGTATGTCTGCGCTCCCAGTGTGGATTACTAGAGCTGGTTGTTTAGCAGTTCTGGGCGTTCCCTCCCTCCCTGCTCTGACTCTTTTCCTCCCACTGGGGAACTGGGGTTGGGAGAGCTCTCGGGTCCTGCTGGGCCGTGGCTTGTATCTTACCCCCTTCATGTGATGCTGAGTTCTCACAGATGTAGATGTAGTCTGACTGTTGGTCTCTGTTTTAGGAATAGTTGTATTTGTTGTATTTTGAAAAATATATATGTTTTTGGGAGGAGATTTCTGCTGAACTGCCCACGCCACCATCTTGGCTCTTCCTCTATCTGAGGTTTTTAAATGAAACTTATAGTCAATACATCTTCTAAGTAATGAACAGGTATGACTCTTTTCTTCTATAGCCCAAATCTTTTTTTCATTTTCTTTTTTACCTCCACTAGTGTAATTTAACTATTAACACTTCTTAAGTAAACCACATTAATTAGCTCTTACATTTGCCTTTTCAAACTCAAGGTATTGTGCTGGGGTAGCACAATGTTATTCTCTGGTTTTGGAGAAAGGGGCCCTATTATTCTTATGATAAGGAGTTATAACACAAGGAATTAGGGAGAAAAAACAATAACTTTTCCAGCAGCTTTAATTTTGAATCTCATGAAATAAAGTGTCATAAATCCACAACCTCCACTTACAAGCATGCCTTTTATTCAAACCTTCCTCAGCCTTATTTAATTGTGGGTGCTATGATTACCCTTTCCTCTAATAATCTTCTGAAATATCAGTGCTCCCAGACTCCAGAAATTGTTATAAATGCATTTTTTCACTACCATTGCCAAAAAGTAGATTTTATTGCAATAATCTTTATTTCCATTAATTTTTTTGTTTCTTTTTCTATGGTCATCTGACAACTTGTGAGCATTCTTTAAGCATGTACAATGTAAAAGGCATTAGGAAACAATTTTAAAAATACATGTCCCTTTCTTCTAGCTCTACATTTGTTTTCAGGGGATCCTCTTTGACCCTGCAGGCCAGCTCTTTGTGACCCAAGGGCACTTCTTTTTCATGTTATCAGGCTCCACTTCATCATGACTGCATTCCAACCCCACCAGCCACTGCAACTGCTCTTGGTCAGAGCAGTAACAATGACCCATGTTCCAATGTTCAGGAGCCTGCTTTCTAGCAGAGTAACTATGCATTTTTCTTGAAAATTTGCAATCCTTAGTTTACTGATAACAGGCTGTACTTCCAATCCTACTTCTCTGAGAAATTCTTATTTTTCACTGGCTCCTCTTAATGCACCCTCTGCCTATCCTTTTCATTATTAGGGTTGCCTTAATTCTGTCTTCACCATTTATTTCTCATTCTCTACATGCTTAACCAGTTATCTCTGCCATTCCCATTGTTTGAACTACCTGTGATTCCAAGTACATGAATTCAGATTGGTAAAAAAGACAATTTCTCATGAATGTCACTCAGATGTCACAAATTCCACGTCTTCTTTTACACCATTGTATTTCCTAGGACCTTAAGTAGTGTCCTGGACTTTGTCAGAGCCAATAAGTATTTTTTATATGGATGAATGAGTAAACATATACTATTCATCCTTAAATATTCTCTTCCTCCGATGTTTCTACTCTCAATGATAGGTACCACCCAATCACGCAAGCTACAAACCTGGAAGTCATGCCTCACAATAACACCAATATCCAAGTAGTCATCAGGTCCTGCTTCTACCTGTGATATATACATCAGGAATCTACACCATATCCTGAGGCCATGCTGCATTCATTTATCGTCATCTTTCCTGCATTATTGATACAAATTATTTGATCTTTCTAGCATCAATACATCCTGTAAGCCACCACCATAATTTTTCTAAGCTACAGTCTGATCATGTGTCTTCATTAATTCCATACTTCCTGTCACCATGACAGTGAAATACGAATGCTGAACTTAACATGACATACTATGTATGTTCTTAAGTTTGCCAAACTACTCGCAGTACAGTGATGTGAATCCTAGACTGCACGACATTTTTAAAAAACAGCTTTTGAATGAGGCTGGCAGGAAGACTCCCGGGTTTTTCACACTTTCCTATCTTTTCACATGCTCCTTTGCCTGCCTGAAATGTCTCTATCAGATGGCTGTCCAACAAACCCAGCCATTCACCTTTCTTTTGTGACATTTTTAGGACTTCCTTTTACACTAGGCAGTGTCCAGCACAGTATTTCATTAAGGGCTTTACAGATGAGTAAAGTAAACACATAAGAAGAGGAATTACTTTCATCTTTTGTTTTATTGTTTATTTTGAATCTTATAGATTCAAAGATTCATAGATGAGTCTTAGTTAAAAACAACTGCATAGCATTGATACATAACTTCGTTACAATCTTCATCTTACTGTTTTTTCTTTCTAGGAATCCCTTGGATGCAATGATTTTTTTTCCTAGTTTATCTTTTACTCTCCCATTGCCTATCATATGCAGCAAGTATGTGTTCTCATTATTTGCTACATGGATGGAATGGAATGGAATTGGGTTGGATACCAAAAGTTAATTCTTGCTGTAATGTCTAACATGAATTGGAGAAAAGAAAAACTAAAATCATAGGGAACCTTTATAAGGTCATCACCTAGATAAAAGGCAAGGAATTTCTGGCCTTCCTCAGTTGAAATGACACTCCAAAGAACAAGTTATAAGAAATACAAACAGAATTTGGCAAGGGTCTGGTAGTAAAGGAAAAGGAGAACTGGATGATGATAACTTTCCAAACATTTGATACCTTGGCAATAGTAACATTATTTTAGTATATGTTATTTTACTTCTTTTTACAGTTAAGATGATTTTGACTCTCTATGGGTCAACTTTATAGGATAAAGGAAAGATTCCCACAGAACACAATTAGAAATGGCCCAGTTTATGTTACTTGGCAATAACAGTGATTAAAATGAGTAACAAAAGCTCTGACATTCATCTCTGTTGGGTATTCCACACCCAGAAAATGCTCATAAATGAAATAATCTAGTTATTAATTTTACACCTTTGCCTACTGTTGTAACCACCACAGTCCCTTACTATAAACACAGTTTGAAGTTATTATATCATTTATTTTATCATCCTGGTATAACAGCAAGTGGGGTAACCATAACAAAGTATAATGTTGGCCCAAGTGTTTCTATTAGCAATGACCCTCCCAACTTTACATCAATTTCTTTCTCAGAACCTCTGGATCACCAACAAGCTATAATTGGGTAAATGTCTGGGAGAACATAAATTCCAATGGTAACTCATCATTACTTCTTTAAAATTATAATAGTCCAGGGAAGCCAGTGTTGGGCTGCCCTCCTACATTGCACAGAGCAGAAACCCAAGGGAGGACATTTCTTGTAGCCTGAGTTATGCTGACACTATTAGAAAAGCATGAAATGCTTCTTTCATATGTACTAAGATTGTGTTTGCAACCAACAACTCTACAAAATAGAACTGAAAAGCAAACCATGTGTGAGATTTTATAGCCAGGATTTATCTTGTGCCAACTGAATAATTTTCCTAGCTTTCTGAGAGAAAATCATAGCAATACATTGCATGTAATGTTGAAAGGGAAAAATATTATCTCAAAAGAGATATGACTGTACCCATACAATCCAACCCTATGAAATGTTGCATATGCAGCTGGAAATTGAAATCTGTGAAAAGACCCTTGAAAACCTAGACTTTGAAACAGGAAGTAAGAATGTCCATGATGGTGCTCACCACACTGTGGTGCTTAGTAAGCTAAACCAGCATTTCACTTAACAGAAGGTTATTGCTGTGGATTGAATTGTGTGGTCACCTGCCTATCCTCCCACCTCCCCTTCCTCACCCTGGGCCCCAATCCATAGGTTGAAGCCCTGAACCCTCCAGTGTGATGATATTTGGAGGTGGGACTTTGGGAAGGTAATTAAGTTTGGATTAGGTCATGAGGGTGTGACCCTCATGAAAGAAGGAAGAGAGACAGATTGAGATTACTGCTTAGCTTTTTTGAATTTATTTGGAAGGAAAATAGTAAAAATATTGTCAGAAATGGAAACAAAATGGTTTTCGGGTGGTCGGTTCTCTTTAACAATGGATAACTAGAGGAACCAAAGAGTAGACTCAACGTTGTTCAAAGCATTAGAAAAATATGTAGCTAGCAAATTAAATGAGTATACATGTTAAAGAAAATATGAATTTTATCAGGAAACGAACCTATGGATATAATATCATAGGCAATAATTTTCACTTCTGTTGAGTTCTGTACTCTTAACACTCAATGTGAAATAAGTAGGTAACAATATTCTGGATTTTTTACCTTCTATTTTCATCTGCCTCTGCCTGAAATAGCTCTACTATTAGTAAATTGATACAATTTGGCACATGAATTATTTTTAATACCAGTAAGTATTTGTATTTTTTTCCCTATGCACTAGCAAGATTTTATATTCCTGTCTAGGTTTAAAGTTTTGAACTATTACTTCTGGTAATAATATCACAAAATAGGTGCTTGATTAAATATAAAATAGATTGAAATAAATACAAAAATAGACCCCTTATTGACACCTAATATAATTTAACTTACAGAAAGGTCTTGATTTTTCACCAATTTAACTATAAAAATACTCGACCTTGTCTTCACATGATCAAACATGTTACGTGAAACTTAAAAAAAAGAAAAGAAAATCAGACAGTATTCTACCTATTTCAAATATCTGAATGTTGTGTCTACATTTGCCAGAATTTCTAATTTTCAAATATTTGTCATAGTCAAAAAAATCATCAGAGTATGTGATGGAGCAGCCATAATACTCCATTTATGAGGAGCCCCTCAGGCCACTGGGAATGCAATCAATTGAGTACCAGACCATCACATCTGATTAAGCACTCCCTGATTTTATTAGCAATTTAGGAACTTCAGTTTAATGCTGAGGAAGGAATCAGAAAGTATTAAATCTCATGTATACTTTTCTTTTATAGGAGGGAAAACTTCATTTGGTATTCAGTCCATGGTCAGTAAAGAGGCCATCTAGGGAGAAAAACATACTGAAACACAGGTATGTATACAATGAATAAATAGAGGGAAAATATTCACAAAAACATAGAGTTTTAACAATAGCCATACTTTTGAGTTAACCGTTCTTTCCAGTAAACTTTTTTAGAACTCAAATGGAAATGCCAGCAATAACTAATGAAATGAGGCCCCTGCTCTTTGCAGTCCTCGGAACCACTATATTATTTAATAATCTTTCCAGATTTTTCTCTGTATTTCTTATGGATGAGAAACAACTTCTGTAAGAAATTTCCAGAAACCTAAGCAACACCTGAAAATACACAAAAGAAAAGAGGGAAATACGCAAAAGAAAAGCTGAATGTGGATTCAGCTTGTATTAACATATTTTATAAGGACGCTATAACATTTTACTGTATTTTATAATTGTAATTAATTCATTCTCTCTTATATTTATTCATAAAATCAATGTAGATTTTATGAAGAGGACTAAAGGTAAAATACACAATTTTCTAAGATTAAAATGTGGGGGGGAATCAGCATGAAGAATTATTAATTTAATATTTTTTTAATTAGACAATGTCTTTGAATTCCATCAAAATTAATCATATAGTGAAATGAGAATGGATTTTGAAATCAGAAAGTCACACTGAATCTCCAGCCACATTTATGTGATATCAAATGTCATTTGAACTCACTGAGATGCAGTTTCTTCATTTCTAAAATAAGTGAAGGGAACGGGACCACAGTGTGTGGGGAATTTAAAAAATGAGATGTTAAGGCCATCCTTATCCATTTCATTAGGTTATTATAAGGATACAATGAAATGTTTTTTGCAGAAGTGTTTTGTATTAAAAACTGAAAGCAATACAATTTACATCATTATAAAAGAAAATTCATACATGAACTTATTTCACAAAAATGTGTGAGTCCATATATGCCAGACACTGTTCTGGGCTGGAGATACAGAGGTGAATCAGAAGTAAAACACAATCTCTGCTGGCTTATTTCATTTAGCCTAATATCCGCTAGGCCGCTCCACATTATCACAAATGGCAGGACTTCTTTCCTTTTATGACTAAATAATATTCCATTGTATATATGTACCACCTCTTTATCCATTCATCTATTGACAGAATCTAAAAAACAAAACAGCAATAGACTCAGACACTGAGAAGTGACTGGTGGTTACCATGGAGGAAGAGTTGGGGTGGGAAACAGGTAAAGGGGATAAAGATGCACAAAAACTCAATCATAATATAAATTAGTGACAAGGATGAAAGTACACCATAGAGAATATAGTGAACGGTTCTATAACACCTTTCTATACTGACAGAGAGTAACTGCATTAGTTGGAGTAAGCATTTAATAATGTAGATTGTTGAATTGCTATGTTGTATACTTGAAGCCAATATAATATTGTATATCAACTATAGTTCAAAATAATCTAAATGAATAAACTAAGTTCCATGAAAAATATTTTTTTTATGTATGAATTTTCTATTGTGATGAAGTAAGTTGTACTGCTTTCAGTTTTTTAATACAAAATTTCAATACACAGACTCTGAGATTACAGAACTTCCAGTTAGAAGAGCTTTCAGGTGATTGATGATTACAAATTTAGACCTTGTGCCCTTTTATTTTTCAAATTTATATATAATAATTACCCCAAAATCTGAGGACAGAATAAGACAGTGAACCAAGTGGTAGTTTTTTGAAAATTTTAAAACACCTGCCCCAGTGCTTGGCAACATACATTTAAACTTTTGGTTATTGAGTGAACTTATGCAGTAAAGTTCACTATTTATTGGAACATATTTTTGAATGCCCTAAGGAAACCTCTTACATTTTACTTTTAAAATGACACATTCTTCTTTCATACACAGAATCTCCCATGTTATTTTTCTCCAGGATCTGAACTTACTTGCCCAAAGTTTCCTAACGTCACAGACATATAAACTATATTTCAAGCATGAACATTGTATGTGAGCCACAAAAGAGATAAAAATAGACTAAAATATAAGGAAGGCCTCTACAGTTTATTTTATAAAGGACATACCCACAGCCCAGACTGGTCAATAAACAGTGTTTAAGATAAGTCAGTTGATGGCAATTGATAAACATAGTAATATTTTCATGTGCTACAGGAGTAAAAGAGTCTATGGTTTTCATAAACACTGTGGGAAGAAAAAAATAGTAAGTTCCACATTATAACAAAGACTAAGGAGGTTTCCTAGGTAATATTGTTTTGTAACACTTGAAACTTAGAAATTGGGCATCTCTGACATAAAAGACTGGAAGCAGAGCCCAAAACCATGACAAGCTCATTCATCTAATCCTTATTCACTTCTGTATTCAGCTCTCTGCACAGACCAATTCTTGGGGACTATTACAACTCAAAAGTGGCCTGGTTTGTAAATAGTAAAAAGAATCAGTCTTTGACAAACACAAACGGAAAAATATCCTGTGAGGTGAATCTGAATTCATCTATTTAGCAACTGTGCTCTAATGCATAAACTTAATAGAGAGGTAGGAATGCAATAGTTTGACAGTATAAGAGCAACTGCTTAAATGGGGATTGCATCAAAATGTTGGAAACTGCCCCAGAGGCTGAAGAGTAAACTGCAGTGTCCTGCTGCTGGCCACTGGTCACTGAAAAAAAAAGATAAATGTAAAGAAGATCAACACAGGCTTCTTCAAATTCATCATAGATACTAGTGAGAGGAACACAAATTCTAGAGAGTCAAAAATCAGCAGGAAGGTGACCAGCATCTTTGGGAATATGGTTACTAGGGAGACTAACCACTGCCAGGGCTTTATCCACAGCCACAGCTTGACCCACAGCCACTGCCATATCCAGAACCTCACCTCCAGCCTGGTCCGAGGTCACTCCCACATCCACATCATAGCTCACAGCCACAGCCAAGGCCTCAGCCACAGTCCCCCTCCCCCCACCGCAAAAGTTCCTGTCATAATTGGAAAGCACGATGTCAGTGGTGAAGTTTCAGTTGCTTGTAAAGGAAAATTGATGTCATTCATTGCCAAGACCTATATATTAACTGCTGGGAACAGGTGGAGCATGTCTCATACATACCCTGCCTCCTCACTTCTTGCACCGGTTTTTGTAGCAGCCTCTCATTATTTTGTGGTGTCCTCTTAAAAAAGGTTTGGTCACAGCAGTTCAGGAAGTCTGTGGATCACCTCCTGCTACCCTGGGTTTCCCCCAAATAAGTCCTCAGTTTAAAATAAGAATTATGTTTTTATGAAACATACTTCTCAGATGTTCTCATACTTAACTAGCAGCGCGACACCTGTTAATTAATGAAAAGTTCCCATGGGAGCACCTATCCACATGAGACCTATGACAAACCCTTTTGCCTCTTCCATCATCCTGTTATTTTACCTAAAACTATAAACTCAGCTTGTTCCTCCTTGCAATTTAGCACATCATACTGGCCAGTACTTTCATTAATGCATAAAGCTACAGAGGTAGACTTATGTCTGTGTCAACCTGCTTTCAAAATAACATACAGCGCTGATTATGGTAAATGTGCTATCAAATCTATAGAGCTAATTAATGAGGAAACTTATCAACACATGTATCAAAAATTATGCTGTAAAAGCACACAGGTTTTCACACACGGCCTCTTCATTCCCATGTTTTCATTGATGGGAAGCTCTTGCCTCCAGAGTGTGATGGTAGGTCACCTTGTTAAACCTGATAATAGAAATTGCAAGAGACCAAGAGAGTTGGAGCCTCAAATGCCAGATAGTCCACAACTGTCCTCTCTGGGGAAATCAGATTCCTTATTCTCTGAAAGCTTTGGACTGTTTTATGAAGATGAAGCCCTGGAGAAGGATTTGAATGATATGAGCAAAGAAATTCGTCTAATCTTGTCTATATATGCAAAGATCTTAAATGAAAGAGCAGCAGAAGATGCATCTGACATTGACGAGACAGATGAACTCGTCAAAGAAGCCAATGCTACTGAGCAC
Source organism: Manis javanica (assembly GCF_040802235.1). Taxonomy (NCBI): domain Eukaryota; kingdom Metazoa; phylum Chordata; class Mammalia; order Pholidota; family Manidae; genus Manis; species Manis javanica. Next base: position 52,963,990 of record NC_133158.1, on the reverse strand, counting down.
TTTCTAATACAAAAAAGAGAGCTCCTGAGACAGAGGTTTACAGTGATTTTGCAAACACACTGCACAAGTAAAATTGTATACTGAAAATAAGCTGAGAATTTTAAGTCCATTGTAATGAAATAATGTCATGCTTTGAAATCTCTCTAATTGTTAAAAAATGTGTACCTTAAATATAGAAGAGGGAACTCCTTGAATTTCTAGATTTAAAAGGGACTTTAAACTAGACATTAATGTGATATAACTTTTCTTCTGAGGGTCAAATATTTGGCATATTTTATAAAAGTGCAAATTATTTAAATTATATATGGATTATTTTCTTTCTTTTTTTTCTTAAATTTCCTATCCTTTCTTAAACTTCTAAAAGAGGACTCAGTGATTTAATTTGATAATGTTTAACAATGTCTCACTTTCTCTTTTAGAATATTTTGTTCCAGTAGAAGAGAGATGGCTCTGGAGATAGTTCAAAGATGTTTTCCATGGTCAGCATTATAAAAAAAATTAAAATCTAAAGGTAATTTGTCCAGTTTCTCAATATGTAATAAGATATAACTGCTATTGCTATTTAATATTACCACTGGATTATTTTCATTATGTTTTATTACACATGGTTAGCAAAAATTGTTGGTTTTACAACTATTTCTAAAAAAAAAGAGAGAAAAAGCATACAATTTTTTTCCCTTTGTAATATCACATCTGCCTAACTTGTTGGCTGTTAATAATATTTTGATAACTTATCCAACCTTCATGTAATTGTATATGTTATTATTCAGAATTTATTCCTACAGTCAATCTAGTAAAAAATGCTCCATACTTCAACATGTTCTCCGAATTACTGCTCTTCCTTCTATTTCTCTTTTCTCATGGCCAAACTTCAACATCTTTTGACAACTGACCCAATTATAGTTATACCCAAATGAAGAAATAACATGATCATAAGTATAATGCCCTTTAAGTGTATTGTTTTACTGAGAGACATAGTAATAACAGTGCAGTCACAAAGAAAAGCTAAGGGGACCGTGCACCTAATTAGTTGCTGTAATTTTTTATATTGCCCCCCTTTAATCTCAAGGGTATTCTGGTTTGGATAATAGATTATGTCAATGCCCTCTGGTCACTGGTTTGAGGGCCAGTCTGCCTAGGTTCAAATCCCAGCTTTGTCTTTGGCCATTTGTGTAAATTTGGACAAGTGCAACCTCTCTCTCAGTGGGTTCATCTGTTATTGAGGATAGTAACAGTAAGTGTTAAGGATTAAATGAGTTAACATATGGAGAAGCATGGAGAAGAGCATCTAGAATAGCTAATTATATTTACATTATTAAATGTTAGCTATGATTATTATTTCATATACTAAAATCAACTGTACATTCAGAGAGAGAGAGAAGAGCAACATCCGCTTATGGCGTATAGAGCTTCAGAAGTGAATCAAATATGAGATAGAAAACAAACTAAACAGTATTATTTGATTATACACAGCATTTAGGACAGAGAATGTTAAGAGGGATCTTTGGGATTGCGCAACTTTTAGAAGGAAATTGTTGTCAGCTTTGAGGTATTTTACCTGAGGCAAAATGTATGCTAATATTCCATAGAAATGTTAACAGTTGGGTTTGAATATTAGTTTTAATTTAATCATCACGGAATACAGATAGGACGCTTTGAGAAAATTCTGGAGATGAAAGAGATATACATAAGTTGCTGTTAATATGAATAAGGTAGTTTTTAATTAAATGTGTTAAGTATTATTTTATTTTTTAAAGATAAAAGTAGAATACATAAAAAGACTTTCCCCTAGAATAATAAACACTGTGGAAAATGAGTTTCCCACAGAAGTTTTCACTTAAAGAATGGCTTGGTATGTTACCTATTAATGTTCCTAAAAATCTGGGAATTTAAAACATTTTTTTGGAAGGCATGTGGTATGTTTTGAATAGCCTTATCTAGTTTGATCAGCATTTACATAATTTTTCCTTTTTTTATAAGTATGACAGAAAATATTCATCTGGTAGAACATGTAGTTGATTAACTATTTCTAAAAGCAACAGTGGATTTGAAATGATTAATCCTATTGTTTCTCTTTAGAAATGGCAACATGGAGATCAAAGGTGATTAACCTGGACTGGAAGCCAAGCCATGGTGATAGAATATATAAACACTCAACTCCACCAAATAAGAATCACTCTCATGACCTTCAGATTATCGAGAGATCCACAGACAAGATTCACTAACTGGACTAGATACTCTCTTACTGCCAGTGTCTCTCAAAGTTCTGAGCTTTCCCCAAGAGAATTCAGTTGTGCGAGGAAGCAAAGTCAAAACAGTCACAATCAGTACATTGAAACGTTCAGAAAATTCCAAAGGCTTCAAAGTTGATTTGCATGTAAAGAAAGAACTACAAGAATAAACTTCTACTTCCAGTCAGCATACAGAAGATAAGAAAAATCTTCCCTCCCATAACCAGAAAAGCCCAGACAGAAGAAAATCATACTTCTCCTAACAAAATGGAGCTAACAGAGAGCAATAGATGCAGAGTCCTTGATGAACTGAATTCAAGAGACAAGCGAACCTCACAGAGGAGCAGGAAGCCCTGGGAGCTCCCATTCCTGAAGGCAGGTGCCTGCTCTAGGTGCAGGCAGAGCAGACACAGAGGAAGAATTTTTTAAAAACCCTTATATAGTTCAAATATGAAAGAGAAGCCAGTTCCCTGATTTTACCTCCACACTATGAAGCAGTTCTGATTTCCAGCAGGGGATCGAAGGCGAAAACCAGCTTAACACCTCAAAAAGTGTACCGGTGAGCCACAAGGGAAGAAAACATGTTCTAACTTAAGCGTCCAACTCATGAGTGTCACCATGTCTTTTATTCAAAGCCAGTACTACCTTCTTTTAACCTACATCTGACATCACTCTGATAGCTTGCTCTGGAGGCTGTAAGTGACAACATATAAAATGTAATAGCAGTCAGCTAGTGCATTTAAGTCCCTGAAATGAAAGGAGATTTGCTATTATAGAAACTGAACTCATCAGCTTTAAGTGGCGTGTTGGAACACAGCACACTAAATCTAAACAGACCTTATCTTAACATGCAACAGCTAGGGCAAAAACATTCATAAAGGCTGTCTTTTCAAATAATAACAGCTTAAATTTTATAATGTTTAACAGTTTACAAAATGTTTTTAAAGTTGAGTATGGTGATTAAAAATAATAAATTCCATTTTACAGAAAAGAAAACCAAGGTTTAGAGACATTAAAACTACTTTTAGATGACCAACCAAATAGTGAATAAAAGGGTAATTTGCAGCTAAACTCTCTTTGTTCTAAATATAGGGCTCTTTCTATAGTAACACGAAACCACACTCTTTCAAACAGGTAATATTGAAATAACATGCAGGATCATGTCATCACGTAGATGAAAAGCAAGGGGTTTGCTTGCCTTGGCAATCTGACACAGTGTTATACCAAAGCCATCACACTGTCACTGGCTTAAGCTTCTCTTCCTATCTAATAGAACCTAAGGGAAAGGCCTCTCTTCAACTCTCAACCTGAACATGTGTTGCTGGTATTGATGCATTTTCAATGAAGCAATCTCCCAAACTGAACTTAAGGTGACGCTCTCAGAATATTTTCGGAGATGGACTCATAATTTTCATCATCACTTTTACATTAAATTAATTCCTGATATCCTTGCTGTTTTAAAATATAGGTCTTATTATTTAGGTTCAGTTCAGTGAGGCAAACAAATCAGATGACCAGACTGATCTTGAAAAAATAGTTTGCTATACAGATCCCAAGAAGAGGGGCCGCCGCACCACAGGAGGACGCATGGAGAAGAGTTAGTATCAGTCAGGAGACCAAGGGAGAGGGAGAACGTGGCAAGAGCTTTTATTGTGTTTTCCGTGGGAAGGAATGGTGAGGCAGGGTAAAAAGGTTTAGGATTGGCTAGTTTGAAGAATTGTAGCAGGTTCTAGGGCATAGGATCTAACCCAGTTGTCTGCTACTTGGCTTTGGGGTGATTTGAGCACTTAGATAGTGAGTCTGATGAAGGAGGTGTTTGGGGATCTGGATAGGTTGGTTTGCATTTGAAAGGTAGACTCATGCTGATTTGTTTGCTATCTCAAGAAACTGGGAAACCAGTCCCTCTAGGGTCAGCAGGTCCCCAAATATAAAGGCATCAAAATACAGAAAATAAAAGACACAAGTAATACACGTGCACAATACTTGCTTCTTCATTCAATAACTTGAGAAAAATGTATCCAGCATTGGATGGTAATGGACCAGTGCTATTAATTTTCAAGATAAACTATTTATGAACTATCAGTACCTCAGATATCACTGCATGCACACAAAGCTTAGCATCTCTACTAGAATAGAATGACAGGAAAGAGATATGACAGAAGAACTACATGCATGAGTTTGGTTATGTTACAGGCTGAGTTTGTTCTCGGTTCTTGTCCCCACCACACCAAGGAATTGAAAGGCAGAGAGACATGGTAGTGAAGCAGAGTGAAAGTTTTATTTGAATACACTTCAAGGGAAGAGTGGGCCAGAGTCAAGGTAGACAAAGGCCCCAAACTTTTAGGGGAGGGTCTATTTATCATGACTTAGCCAGTCATGATAGCACTTCTCTGATAGACAGGGTGATGTCATTTGACAGTTCTAGTTATACACTCATTCCTCTTGGTGCTCATGTCTTTTCCCAAAATGCACCCAGAAAAGCCCATGGAGGGGAAATAAAACCACAATTTTATTTTAATGAGACTATGAGGAGGTGTAGTTTGGGTGATTCTTAGTTTTGTTCCCTCGTCTAAGTTGGGACCTGTTTGGGATCAGTTTGGCCAGTCCCAATAGGCAAGAAGTTAATCTCCCTGCAAAGCTGAGATAGGGAAGCAGCAGGAAATTACCCCTGCCCAGTTAGAGCACAGTGTGGGCCCTGGAAAAGTACAAAGTCTTACTGAGGCTTCAGGAATGTAAAGGAAAAACAGGGTACTGAAGATTTTTCAAGAAGGTGGAAACAATGTAATAATGTGCCCCACCACCACCACCACCACCACCAGGACCCAGTGATATGGAACAGCTTCCTGACCATAGCCAGGTAGGCACATTAGTTTACAATAGGGTAACCAGGTAACTTTTAATGAGACAGGTTAAAACATAAGTAGCATTCTGGTTGAACCTACAAGAAACAGCTCCCACTGCAACAGGCATAAAACCCTAGACACCAAGACCCCAAGTGGCAGCCTTGCCCCTTCTGCACCTATGGAATGTTCCATACTTTCTCTTACTCTGAATAAAATTTCTCTGTAAATCTCCTACCTTGCTAGTTCATGAAGTTCACTCTTCAACTTCATGAACAAGAACCCCAGCATCAAAGCCCTTGTCTTCACATGGGACCGCCTACCTGGGCAGAGTTTGGGCAGTTTTTTTTCCTTAAACCTTATCTTCCCCTTCACTAGATGTTCATTTCTATCTTTCTTCCTAACAGTTATTTTGGCAGCAGATTCCAGAAAGCAGATTGTCAATCTACAAGCAATCAGATATCCTGCTATATTGGTATTATCTGTCAAGTGCAATATTAATGTTTTTTTCAAGCACCATTTAATGTGATAAATGCTATTCCATTTGGTTTGGAACATCTCATACAAGCAAATAACAAAGACATTCCAAAATTTTCTTTATGTCATGTAGTTTGGCCTTGACTAAAGAATATGATTTAATTAGCTCACTATCTTAATGATTATGGATAATTTTAGTTCTGTTTCTCTACTGTGTGCTGTAATTATGCCCTGAACATAAAACTGAAGGATGAGAACAAAAATCATAATGTCCATAATTACTAAATCACTCATAGCCTTCACCATGTTTTTACCATTGTCGCTGGCAATTGTAATCACTTTTCTTTACTGATTTTCCTTTGTACAAATACATTTTTCCACCAGATTCACAATATTGTTCACTGTGTGAGTTTGAGATCTCTCAGCAAAAGAGTAAGGTAGAATTATGGTGGGTTTCATCACTAAAGCAACATATTATCAACTTTAAAAGAAAAAAGTTTTTTTCCGTTGTTTCCACATGTCCAAATGTTTAATATATAAGATACAGAACTAGCATATTTAATTATATCATTAATCATTTGGGGAACAGAAGAACATAATTAAGGGGAAAAAATTAAGTTTAATTTAAATATTTTCTAGAAGAAAATTTGTACTTTAGGATCATACCTTGGGAAATTACAAAAATATTTGTTTTACACAAATATTCAATCAGAGAGTCTGGAGCTCTAATTTCAACATGTATTTTTCACAGGCTTTATAAATTATAAAATTTATAAATTTATAAATTTATAAAATTATAAAGCAATGTCTTCCTTAAGTATTTTTCTAAAGTTTGTTGTTTTGAATCTTTTAAAGTGAAAACCAGATGCCTTTGGGGTATCTTCTTTTTCTCTAAATCATTTTTCTGGTACTGAATTTTAGTGTTCTATTTTTAGTTCATTCTTAAAAGATTTATTAAAATCTCATATAGAATATTTCCTGAAATACATATATGTGGGTAAAATTGCAGTATTTCCAGAATCTCTCCCCTGGCTTTTGTGCATCTCCATATTAATAGGTAATTACAGGGAGCAAGGGTTTATCCGGACCAGAAAGGTTGGGTGGAGCTCTCTTCTGCTGAGAAAGAGATGGGACGACTGCTTTTAAGAAATAAATGGGTTTCTTAAATTTTATTTCTCCCTCTGACTGATTTCGGTTTCAAAGGTATTTTGCTCCAGGATTTTCCCCCCAGAGTAAGAGTTGCAGTGTATCTCACTGAAATTAATAATTAAAAGGGGTTCAGTTTAATACTGTATAGGCTACAAAATAAATTCTACAAAGATTAGAATTAGCATATAAACTGTTAAAAAACAAAATTCAATCAAGTAAGTTTGAAGATCTAATTGATTTTATTAAGCAATTCATGAATCAGGCAGCATGCCATCTAGCATGCCGTTTTAGAGAAATGCTCCAGAGTTGTTTTTTTTTAATGGTTCCTATAGACAGGAGGGTGGGGCAAAAAATTATTATCAAAAGAGATCAGGGACTTATTAGAGATGAAGTCATTCTCTCTTGGGCAGGGGCTTTTGTGCAGATTACCTCACTCAGAAGTTCCAAATTGATTATTTTAAAATCCACTCCTGGGAGAGGCTGAAACTGCAATTAAACTGAGCATTAAGCCCTAGTTTGGTGACTTGGACTAAAAGTGACCCTGTGTTGGGCCTGCTTTTTCCTTTTTAACAAAATCAAACTTTCTCCTACCTTATGCCAATATTTAAACTTTTAATAATACTTTTGGCTCAAAAGGCATACTGTGTTCTTGCTAAAGAAATCTAGATTTGTAGCACTGCAGGTGCAAACCTCAGAACAGGAGCATCAGCATCTCCTGGGAGCTAACTAAAGAAGGAATGAGAAGCCCCAACCCAGACCCACTGGAATGGAATCTGATTTCTAACAAAAACTTCAAATGATTTGGGGTTCTGCACCAACTTCAGTATGTGGAGGGTAGCAGGGGCATTCCCCCAACACCACCTACCAATTTTTGGGACACCAGCTGGTATCCCAATTTAACTGAATCTAACATTGTCTACCTGGGCATAGATTCATATCCTACAGGTTAAGGACTCATTCCTACAAGATTCACCCCCCACAGGTCACTTCAGATGTATCCCAAACCTAGGTTTTTTACCTGTACTTCTGACCAACTGGTTATAAATTAGAACCCAATGACTCCTTTATTGGGTTCATTTAATTTACTCAGGTGGCCCACAGAACTCTGAGAAACAAATTACTTACTAAATTACCGGTTTATTATAGAAGGATGTAACCCAGGAAGAGCCAGACAGATGAGATGCAATAAGGCAAAGTGTGGAGCTCCTGTTCCTTTGAGACAGGGACCATGGGCTTAGACAGAGTAAGGTGAGGCCCTCTGAATAAAGCAAGGAAAGATATTTACAAAGCAATGTAACAATGTAAAGTCCCTGTCAAAACTCTGCCTTCAGCATTATGCAAAGTCAAGGTCACACTAATTCTGTAGGGTAAAGATACTAGACTGGGAATATAGACATCTTCAGTGAGATCAGTTAAAGGTCAAAAGGCCAGGAGGAACTTGGCCTGGAACATTTGAGTGTCTGTAACGGTATCTCAGCATAACCCATGACTTCACTGTAAACAGCCCAAGCAAACAGACAACAACCCAGCCCACCTTGAGGGCAGGGCAGGTGGTACAAGCCCACACCCTAAACCCTCAATTCCCAAAAATCCTCAACTGCCTATAAATCCCCTAGACAACGCACGACGCTGGGCTCTCTTGTCCCCTCCTGGCATGAGTCAGGAGCTCTTTCCTCTCACTTTATCTCTAAATAAAAGCCTCTCCTACCTTGAGTGTTTGCTAAGTTCATTCTTCGACTCCGCAAACAAGAACCCCAGCATCATCCTCTTCAGGTGCATCACTCTTCCCTGCATCTCCACACATTCAGGAACCTGGAAGCTCTCGAAATGCCCTGCCTTTTGGGGGTTTTTATGGAGGCTGCCTTACATAAGCAGATTGATTAAATCAGTGGCCATTGGTGACTGATTTGACCTCCAGCCCCTCTTGCCTCCCCAGAATCTTAGAGGGTAGGACTGAAAATTCCCACCTTCTAATCCTGTTCTTGGCTCCCCAGGCAATCAGCCCCATCCTAAAGTGGAGTCCCTAAATCACTTCATCAACATAACAAAAGATACCTTTGTTGCTCTCATCACTTAGGAAATTCCAAGGATTGGGGGAACTCTGTGCCAGAGATGGGGATGAAGACCAAATATGTATTTCTTGTTATAAAACAAAATTTAACTGAGTAAGTTTAAAGATCTAACTGGCTTTCCTAAATGATTCATGAATTGGACACCATCTGTTAGCAAGTAGAAAGGACCTCCTAGGAGCTGTACAAAATGTAAGATTTTTATAGGCAGAAAAGGGGTGGGACAAAATGGTTTTTAGCAAAAGAAAAAGGATTATTTCAAACAAGGCTACCTTCACTTAGGGGAAGGCAGGGGGTCTTGCCAAGCAGATTACCTCACTAGTGCTGACCAGGAAATTCCTGACTGATTTAAAATTCCACTTCTGGAAAAGGTTGAAACTCTAATTAAGACTTGGTTTGCCATCCTGGAAACAAGTGGCTGTTATAGTCAGTAGATAGCCACACGTAGGCAGAGAAGGGGAAGGGGGACTTTGGCCAGTGTTTACATCCAGCTGGGTAAGTTGTTCTCAAGGGATGTGGTCTGAGAATATAAATAAGACAGGTAAAAACTGACTAGTTCCAGCATGGAGAAGTTGACCCTGAATTCACCTCCAAATACATCAACACACTCACCAACAATAAAAATCTTACCTCCCCAGCCATGACAGTTCTGATGGGGACCAAATAGTCAAAAATCCCTCTACCTGAATAAGGTTGGAGCAGATAGGCACTTTCACTCAGATTTCCAGAAACAGAAACCAAGACAAATGTTGAATTTATCCTATATGTACATTTTCTTCCTTATTCTGTTACTTGTTTTCTTGAAACAGAATATCTGCTTATATGTAAGTACAGGACAACATGTTCATAACATACAATGTGGAACATATTGCTTCTTTCAAACAGGAAGAATACCACCCTCTCACCCACTCTCATCTACAAAATAACCCATATCAACATCTTGACAAACTAAATATGATAACATAAAAGATTGTTGTGTGTATTGTGCTTTTCTCAAGAAGACTAATTAGTATCACAATGAATACCATAAATTTATAAATAAATTTCAGGGTTGTCCCCATACCCCCCAAAACTAGCAAGAATGACCAAAAGGTCTTGGTATTGCTATAAAACAAAATTCATTCAAGTAAAGTTAAAGAACTAACTGACTTTATTAAGCAATTCATGAATTGGGCAGCATCCATCTAGCAACTAGAGAGAAGCTCCAAACAGTTTTACAAAACAGAAAGTTTTTATAGACAGGAAGGTGGAGGGAACGTTATTTGGCCGTGGGAAAAATTGTAATATTTCCAGAATCTCTTGCCTGGCTTAGTGCATCTGCATATCAATAGTTATTTCAATGCGTGGAGAGAAGTGGCCCATCTACATATCAATAGGTAATTATAAGGAAGTGCAAGGGCTTATCTGAACCAGAGAGGTTGGGTGGAGCTCTTCTTCTTCTGCAGTCCAGTCAAGAGAGAGTGCTGGGATTGGGAGGGGGGCGAGAGGTGATTGGGCTTCAGGTGGCGCTGGCGGGAACTGAGGACCCCGAAGAGAAGCCGGAAGTTTGTCATCTTACTGGTGGGGGCCCTTCATTCCCCCCTTTCTCCTCTATGGGGTTGTGGACGTTGCTTTCTCTCTGACTGCTTCCTGCTGAATGGGGGTGGAGAAGGGAGTGAGGGCTTGAGGATCGGGAGGAAAGGGTTGATAGGACTCCCCACAGTAAGGACGAGTAGATGTGGACTTCTTCAGGTTGGAAATCAATGAAGGTTCCCTGTAACTATAGGTTGAGGACCTGTTGATTCCAATGGTGCTAAGAGGATATGGGTGTCAGGAGCCAGGCGTCTGCCGCCATTGTTTCCAGAAACAGTTTCCAGCGGGGGAGAGGGGTCCATCTCAGCGTGTGGTGAGGAGGTTATGTGAGGGTGAGGGATCTTCTGTGGCCATAAGCTGGTAGTTCCTGAGTAAAAGTTGGCTGAAAGCTTGATTAGAGATTTTTCCAACTTGGGATTTGATGAACTTTATTATACAGGGTAAGAAGAGACAGGCGAGAAGAATGATTATTATGGGGCCTGCAATGGGCCAGACCCAGGTAAGGAGGGGGTTTGTTAGTATTGAAGAGAATGGGTTGGAATTGGAAGCAGAGTGGAGGCTGGAGGCAAGGTCGGTGAGTTTGGTAATGTCAGTTTCTACAATGCTAGATTCATTGATGTAATAGCAGCACTCTTCCCGGAGGAAGACGCAGGTGCCGCCCTTCTCGGCTGTTAGCAGATCTAAGGCCCGCCGGTTTTGAAGGGTGACCTTAGCTAGCGAAGTGACCTGTCTTTGGAGAGAGGCTAGGGAATCAGCAGTGGATGTCAGGGCTCCCTCAAGCTTGGGGTTGAGATCTCTAACTGCCCATAGAGAGTGACCCAAGGCTCCTCCTGAAAACCCTGCCCCAATGGCTGAGGTGATCAAAGAGATACCGACCATGATGGTAAGGAAAGCAGCCCTTTTTGTGCGTGAGGGCAAGGGAGGTTGGAGCTCAAGAAATTCTGCCATGCTGTAAAGTGTAAACTGTGGGATTAGGGTGATGAGAATGCAGGGTGTATCGGAGTTGAGAGGCAGTGAGTTGAAAAGACTGCCATGACACCAAAAGAAGTGTCCCGGCTGTGTAAAAGTCTTAGAGCCGGAGGTAGGGATGTAGATAGAGAGGCAGTGACGTGTGCTGGAGGGGTGTGGAGTTGGGCCTACACAGTGGTGGATGGTGAGATTATCTGCATATTCTGGTTCCCATAGGGGTATGTCTGCCAGGGGGCGGAGGGGTTGTCCTTCTGCATGGAAGGGGTAGTTGTAAATATTAAGGGGCATGGCGGCCAGCAGTGGGTGCTGTAGTGATGAGCACAAGAAACAATTGGCAGTGTTGAAGGTGTGGTTGAGAAAGATGGTGGTGTCCTGAATGAGCTGTAATGAAGAGTAGGAGGAATAAGAAGATGAAGAGGCGCCGTCAAGAGTTTGGATAATGACTTTTTCGGAATGTCTGATATCTGATGCAACTTGAGAGATCTGGGAGTGAGAGGGAACATACTCTCGAGAGATATGAAGGGTACCGTGGGGGGTCAAGGATCCTCTGTAGTAAACTGAGGCTGTGACTCCGGCAGCCCATCGAGAGTCCCAGGGATCTGGGATTGATGAGGAGAATGAGCTGTTGGGATATTTCATGAAACGGTTGGAGGAGTAATACTGTGGGTACTGGAAGTTACCCATGTAGTGAATGGCGCAAGACCAGTAGGGACATCTCCTGTAGGTATCTGGCCATCGCCTGCAATAGGCTTGTTTTTGGTCATAGAGGAAGCAGAGGTAGGGAGAATAAGGGTAGCTGCTAGTGAACACTTCAGTGGAGGGAGGAAAGTGGAGGTATAAAGGCTCAGAGCAGCTTTTCAGAGGGCAGTCTGATGTGGCAATGAGGGCAGTAACTTTTGTTTGATGCTGTGTGTAAGTCTGTCTGACTTTGAATCGCCATACAAAGGAGGCTGGGGTGGTGGGGAAAACAATAGGAATGAGGAAAAAAGCGAGAGAGCAGTAAAGGAGGAAAAAGTCATGATTCGGGTATGGATGGCAAAGGGGGTGAACGGGATTTTGGAGGAAAGAGGACAGTAAGGTCAGGAGTCTAGAGGGAGGAAAAGTCTGTAAACTTTTGTAGGTTAAGAGATCTTTTAGGTGATGTGGGGACAGAATGGTAAGGGGCGCCCTGAATGTCAGTTTATGAGCTTACTTCTGCAAGAGCTGTCTAGCAGCTAATGCTCGTAGGCAGGGGGTTCATCCCTGAACTGTGGGGTCTAATTGCTTGGAGAGATAAGCTACTGGGGCAAAGGATGGGTCATAATATTGGCCTAGGACTCCTAGAGCTTGACTGGACCTCTCATGAATGTATAATGAGAAGGGCTTCGACAAATCAGGAAGATGGAGAGCTGGGGCTTCCACAAGGGCTTGACGGAGCTTAATGAAGGTGTGTCTGGGTGAGGAGGATAATGGTCCTTCGGGGGGGCCCTTGCTGAGGTCGTATAGGGGTCTTGCTAACAGGGAGAGGTTAGGGATCCACTCTCTAAAATACCCAGCCAGGCCTAGAAAGGAAAGGATTTCTGTCTTGGTTTTGGGAACAGGCAGGTCAGAGAGGAGTCATTTTCTGTCTAAGGTAATGGACTTTTTTTGTTGAGACAGAAGGAATCTGAGGTAAGTGACAGAAGGGGAAGAGATTTGAGCTTTGATGGGGGATACCCGGTAACCTCTGGAAGCTAGAAAGTTAAGTAGGGAGGCAGTGTCAAGTTGAGACTGTTCCCACGAGGGACTGCAGAGTAGAAGATCATCCACATATTGTAATAAGGTGGACTTGGAGTGATCATGATTAAACTGTTTGAGGTCCTGAGCTAGGACCTGTCCAAAAATATGGGGACTATCTCAGAAACCTTGTGGCAAAACTGTCCAAGTGAGTTGTTCAGAATGTCTTGTGTATGGGTCCGTCCAGGTGAAGGTGAAAAAATCTTGGGAGGAGGGGTCCAGAGGGATAGAAAAATGGGCCCTTGAGATCTAGGACTGAGAAGTGGGATGCCGAGGCAGGGATTTGCGATAAAAGGGTGTATGGATTTGGAACTAAGGGATGGATAGGGACAACGGCCATGTTAATGAGGCAAAGGTCTTGGACAAGGCAGAAAGATCCGTTGGTTTTTTTTTTTTAACAGCTAATATGGGGGTATTAAATGGGGAGTGAGTGGGTCTGAGGTAATTTTTGTTTAAGAGATCTTGAATGATGGGTTGGAGGCCTATGAGGGCTGAAGTGGTTAGGGGGTAATGGGCCTGACAGATATACTGAGAGGGGTCACGTAATTTGATAGAGGCAGGAGGACATAGAGCCATGGAGGGGCTTGTAATGTCCCAAACTTTGGGATTTATGGGGTGTATGAGGGCGGAACCGGAGCTTTCATTGGATAGAGGGTGGTCATCAGCTATGAGGGCCATCAGAAAGGGAGTACTGGGGGCTATGGGAATGGATATAGTTATGGAAACATGGAGGAGAGAAAGGATGTCCTGTCCTAGTAAAGGGATGGGACACTGGGGCATAACCAGGAAGGAGTGGGAGAAAGGTATGGGACTGTCTTGGATTGTGCATAAAAGGGGGGAGGGTTTAATGGGAAAATCTGTTTACCTCCTACCCCGACTATAGGAGTAATGGCTGGCGTGGTAGGGCCCCGGTATTCTCGCAAGACTGAGAAGGTGGCTCCTGTATCTAGGAGGAAGGAGATGGGGCGACCATCTACTATTAAAGTAACCCTGGGCTCCTGTTTGGTGATGGAAATTATCGGACGAGAAGTGCCCAGGCCCCATCAATCTTCCTCTGCCAGCCCCACCACGGTGGGCTTAGGATGGGGGTTGTTCATCCAGCCTCCCCTTCAGGTGGTTGGGCAATCAGACCCCCAGTGGCCCTTTTTGTCGCATCTGGGACATGGGGTGGTAGGAGATCTGGGGGAGGGGCACACCCTTGACTAATGTCCCTCTTTTCCGCACTTGAAACAAGCTCCTGGGGGGGCTTGTTTGTAGAGGGGCACCAGGTTATGCTTTTATCAGCTGGGCCAACATTTGGAAATTGGCCTGATCAGCCTTTTGTTTACGGCGCTCTTTCTCCTCCTCCTGGTTATGGAAGACTTTAAAGGCCACTGTTAGGATCTCAGTCTGTGGGGTAGCGGGGCTCTGTTCTAACTTTTTGAGTTTAGCTTTAATGTCGGGGTAGCTTTGAGCTAGGAAGTATGTCATAAGGACATGTCTTCTGTCAGGCGTTTCTGGGTCAAGGCTGGTATACTGTAATAGGGCTTGAGTGAGTCTGTCTAAGCTACGTCCTGGAGGGGGGGGCAATAATTTTGGGAGGCCCTCAGGATCGAGTCTGAGGGGGACTGAAAGGTTCTGGCTCAGTCTGTGGGGGAGTGACACGGTCTAGCCGCGCCTAGTCAAGCAGGTCTTGACGTGCGGAAGGGGGGCAAAGAAAATAAAGAAAGATAGAATCGGACTCACGTGTCGCCAGCCAGCAGCCTAGCTGCTTCCCTCTGCCGCTCTAGTTGGGCTTGAACTCATGACTCTGAGGTTAAGAGTCCCATGCTCTACTAACTGAGCTACAGCAGGGCTCCAGTTAATTGCCTATGGAATGTGTAAACAGAATGTTCTTTGTTCTCCATTCCTGCCATATCGGCAAGTGGGGGAAGGGCATAGCTAGAAGCAGGGGCAGTGTTTCTACACATCTTCAAGGTCTGCCTATTTTCAGAGTGAGGAGTCTTGGCTCATCAAGATATGTTTTTGTGGACAGGTAACTTCTAAGGACTGCACCAGTTGTTCTCTAGCTTGTGCTTTCCCATGCCGCATTCAGACATGGGGGAAGGTGCTTTCCCATTCTCCCTACAAACATGTGAGAAGACAAAGGTGGTCTCTAACAGGGGAGAAACAGGTGATGAGAGCAAAGACGGAGGAGGCCCCCAGGACCTAGTTAAAGGACGGCTGAAAGGCTCAGGCTTAATCCGCGGGGGACGAAGGCACGAAGGCAGAGGAGGTGAGATGGGGGAGGAGATGGTGGGGGAGGAAGGGAGAAGGGCTGTTGTAGGAGAAGAAGGGGAAGGGAGTGAACGGGAGGCTTCTGCGGGGGCTGGAGCTTGCAGGCTAGGAGAACTTGGGGGGGCAGGGGGAGAGGAGGAGGTGGAAAGCTTCCATGTAGGGAATCTCCTTCCATTTTTTCAGGCGCTGGCAGTAGTTAAAAAGATCACAAGTGATGTTAGGATCAAGAGTTCCCCCTGCGGGCCATTGGTTGTTATTGTCTAGGGGGTATGTCGGCCAATCTTGGGAGCAATATTTACGGAGAAGTTTTGGTTTTATATCAGGCATCAGGGAGAGGGTAGCCAGATGCTTAAGCAGGCATTCAAGAGGTGAACTTTCAGGGAGGGAAGAGGAGGCTCCCATGGCTAAAGGACAGAGAAGGAGACAAACAGGGGAAGAGGAACGGAGATCCTCAGACTGGAAGCAGACCGCAAGGAGACAAAGTGCGTCCCCGATGATCCTTGGTGGTCTGCGGAAACTGGTATACGAGTCGGAATTTCTTAGGAAGTGTGGGTCATCACCCAGACTTCCCTAAGAAGGCAGAGTGCCGGAGTCACGAGGTACCTAGCGCTAGGAATTTTCAGCAGACAGAACAGATTTTGGCGGATGGAACAGAAGGAGGGGGGGGGGAGGGAGTGTTCTCATACGCAAAGGAGTCACCTCATTTATGGCTGTTGGAGGGGGGCCTGAGGGTCTGCCGCAGCCATGAAGGCCTGAGGTGGGGATTTATGGCTGTCGGAGGAGGGGCCTGAGGGTCTGCCGCAGCTGTGAAGGCCTGAGGTGGGGATTTATGGCTGTCGGAGGAGGGGCCTGAGGGTCTGCCGCAGCCGTGAAGGCCTGAGGCGGGGAGAATTCCCTCCTCGTCCCCGAGCGTCAGGGCCTTGCTGGACGATCACGGTCAATGGCACTGTGATAGCTCGGGGGAGAGTGGCCCACTCTGGGGGGAAAACTTACCTAAAGGCCAGAGAGGAGTGGTGAGTGTGAGGAGCCAGCGCCGGAAAAAGAGGACAAGGGCAAGCTGCTGCTGGTGTCAGGGGGAAGACCGGGCCCAGTTGGGGTGTCCCGTCTCCCGGGTTTCGGCACCAATGAAAGGAAGGAGCGACACACAGTAGCAATTCACCTGAGAATTCCGCTTTATTAGGGAATGGTGCTGGGTTATATAGGAAGGGGCATGGGTGATTGTGGTGTTACTTCTACGGGGCTGATGGCTGTTGGCTAGGTGCTGGGATTGGGAGGGGGGTGAGAGGTGATTGGGCTTCAGGTGGTGCCGGCAGGAACCGAGGACCCCGAAGAGAAGCGGAAGTTTGTCATCTTACTGATGGGGGCCCTTCAGTAAGTATGAATTATTCATTCATTCTTGTAGGTATTCAATACTTAAGACAAATTTAAAAACCAGGAGGCTAGTAATTAAGGTCTTTAATCTTTTAGCATTGATATTAACCGATAAAGGAATATTCTTGTATAGAGACCAAATACACTCAGTCCTCTGAAGAATTTCATAGGTAACATTTAAGCTATGAATCCAAAGGAAAATATATTATTTCAGAACACAGGAATGCTCCTTTGCAGACATTTTTGGTACCATATAAGTCAAAACACTTTAATGTTTCAACAGTGATCAACTGGAGGGGACCTAGGTCCTAAAAGAAAGTATAAAATTTAGGTAAAGATCTGAAGAGCTTTTCAGAACAGCAAAAATAAATAAATTCCACCCAAACATGAACTTCTAAAAATTCAAAATCATGTCAGACAGAGGACAAATTCAGGAAAGAAGTAAGCAAAACTAACAATTAAACTATTCTGGGATCCAGCACACAGACATAAACCCAGTATCCAAACTGAATGCAGAATGAAAACAATACATAACAACAACAATACAACAAAATAGACCCAAAAAATCAGAGAGGAGTCAGATTTGCTACTCCAGGAAAAGAGTACTTTGAAAAATGAGCATAGAAAAACGACCCTAACTTGAACTAAAGTGAACTATGACTCCTTCACCTGATCATAACATTGCATTAAGAGGAAAATGGACCTTTAAATGGAGAGTACCTGAGAAACTTCAATAAAATTTATTTCAGTCAATCCACTTTGAAGCAAAAGTCAGTTCCATACTTGCATTTGGATTCCCAAGAACAACAAAAACAGGGAAATTAACATTAAAAACTAATGTTAGAACTGGTGCCTAGGTGTGAGGTAAGCAGGCAGATGCAATGACCCCAATGACAGGCAGATGCAAGGTGTGTAAGTCCCCAGTCAAAAGGTGGTAGCGTCCAGATGACCAGTATCTTATGACACAGCAAGTTGGCTTCTATAGCCCAGCCAACAATATCCACAGCTATATCCAAGTCATTAGAAACTAGAGCCAGAGCCTCATGTGTAACCCAGTCTCCAAAGAGAGACTATATTCAGAGTCACAAAGCCAGAAAAGCCTGGGTCAGGAGAGAAACTGGGGGCGGGGAGTTGATAACCAGCCAGAATACTACTTGTTGTAATACATCATACCAGAACTGTTAATCTTAGAAATAACAGTTATTTTACCAGCAAAAACAAGCTTATTTAGGAATAGCAGAGAATTGCAATTTCCAACAAGACAGGTAAGGCAAAACCATAGGCAAGGCCAGAGAACTTGAGGAGACCTTTGTAACTGTTTCTGAGCAAAAAGTCCATTGCAGGAAACTCGGGGGTTGGGGGAGGGGGTCCCATGTATTGTGGCTTCTCATTGGCTGGTTTGTGACAGTCTCTCATTGGCTGAGCTGGGCTTGGCTGAAGGGCCAAAACCTTCCTTCCCCTGCTGGGGAGTAAAGTAGCTAAAAGCAGCAGGGACTTGTAAGGTGTTCTCTTCCAGTGGGGTCTGTGATTTTGAGGAGTTTTGGGCAGGAGCACTCCCCTTGCTGGTCTCCTTATGCCATGTCAATAAGGTTTTCCTTTCTTAATTTTCACAGAACTACAGGCACCCTGCAATATCCAGGAGCAAGTAATTAGTCTACCCCAGGATTTATAGTCCACCATTCCATTTCTGTCTACCTCACAGCGGGTCAGATGCTGCAAGTAAAGTCCCTAAATCATTCTATTAACTGTTTAAAGAAAATAAAAAACATCATTAATCTTTATCCTCTTACATAAGGAGTGACCTTGTACTCCTTAAATGTGATTGGACGTTAAGTTGTAATTCCTCTGTACCTATATCAATCTATAAACTATACTAAGAAGTAAAAGTCTTTAATTGTTCACCCCAGCACTACAGCTCTGAAACTTCACTGTGCTCCATTCTACTCAAGCATACTGAAATTTCTTTATCCTCTAGTAAGATCTCATTCCTCTCAAAAACCTTTGACAGGGTGAACCTTTCCTAGAAACTGGGAGCTTCTGAACAAACCTCACTTGGTGAGGATGTTGCTTTCCCATCACAGGGTTTTGGGTGCTGATACACACCTGCACTCCCACCGGGAAGATGAATGACTGACAGGACGTGTCCAAATGTAGCAACTGCCCACAAATATTACCCCAAGATATTGACAGACTCCAGTCAAAGTAATGGCCAACATTAACTAACGCCATGGACCTGAAGCCACATGTGAGTAAAATTGTAACATTTCCAGAATATATCGCTTGGCTTTGGTGCATATCCTCAGGGGTGGAGAGAAGTCCATCTCAATGTCAATGGGTAACTGGGCAACTGAGGGCATGTCTGAACCTGAGAGGTTAAGGGGAGGGGCTTGCTTGCTTGCTTGCTTTTTCTGGAGCAGTTTGTAAACAATAAACGGGTTTTCAACTTTATTTCTCCCTTTGACTGATTTCAGTTTTTAGAGGTATTTTGCTTCAGAATTTCCTTTCCCTGGACTTACACCACAGCATACTGTTTCTCTTAAAAAGCATCCAGATGACAAACGACTTCACTTGCTTTTTGCAGTGTGAAGTTGCTTTAATATATACCTCTCCTCAATGAGGATCGTATTAAACTTAATAGTTGCTCATCCCTGAATTGAAGGAAAGCTCAAGTAGACATACCAAGGCTCTGCTCAGGAAGCAGATTTGAGAATGAAGAAGTCTATTCTACACTTTGATTTGTCACCATAACAGGAAAGCAACACAAACAAATCTTATCTATTCAACAGATCTCTGGACAGTACTTTGAAATCTACAGAAATTCCATCCTGGCACCAGAGTCCTCCTTTTTTATTTGTTTTAATGGTATGTTGAGAGCCACTGTAACTTGAGGGGGTTGGGATATGTTCCCAGCCTGGGGCAAATTACCTTTGAAACCAAACTCAGTTAAAGGGAGAAATAAAGTGGAAGAAACCCATTTATGGCTTATCAGCAGTCATCCACTTCTGTTCGCCCATGCCTCTCATATGCTGGCTACAAAAGTGGACCTCATCCAACCTCTCCAGTCTATATATGCCCTCACTCCTGCTTATAATCACCTATTGATATGGAGATGAACTACTTCTCTCCACTGATTGGAAACACCTATTAATATGAAGACGCATAAGGCCAGGTGAGAGATTCTGGAAGTGTTGCAATTTTACCCACGCTGTCATTTGACTTTCATTAGCGAACATCATGCAAAGCATTATCCCTGGCTTTAATTTTGTCTTGAAAGTACAATGGCTTTCCTTCTTACTGATGTATGTTTACTAATTTCTATTTACTTTCTATCATTTTACTTGTGATAGCTAGATTACCTTGTTTCCAAAGCAATTCAGAGGACTTTTCTGATTATACCAGCATTTGGACGATTCTCTATGAATATATCAGTATTTTATGGTTGTGGGTAGATGGTAGAGGAGATGTTGTGGGCGGATGAGGGGGTGGGGCTGAGGGCAAAACTGTTGCCGAGGCAACCTCCCGAGGTACCAGCCTCTCCGGTATTAAAGACCTGCTGAGTTGTAATTAAGAAAGTAAAAACACATCAACCGTGGGCTCCTCAAGGGGAAGAATAGCCCCCAGCCCAGGTTGTGGAGCACTCCATGCTCTGTCCCTATACCCAGGATGAGCTTGTAGACATGATCATCTGGTTTCTACAAAAGCCATCAGAACCTCTGCCTACATGGCTTTCAAATCTTTAGAATATGGGGGTGGAAAACATTGTCATGTCAGGTTCTGAAATGGGTAAACTGATGCCTCACCCTCCCCTCTGGCAGCAGTTGCAAAGTGTCCATGACACAGGGAATCAGGCACAGCTTGGCTGACAGGAGCCATCAGGGCAGTTTGGCCTAATCAAGGTGATTTGCCATACTTACCCACTAGCTGGAAAATGTATTTGGAGCTGCAGCAGGTGTTACAGGAGCTGGGCATGAAAAATATCATCTATAATATGGACCCCCAGAGCCCTGATGAACACTTGTTCACCATAGGAATGAGACATCTGGTGCTGCATACAGCTCCCCTATTTCTCTTTGGGTCCCTAGTGACTATTCTTGACCCCCACATAGGGCATCCCATAAGTGAGGTTACTAGTGCTTTAGCCAATTGGGAGAGGTTGAAATAATAAGAGCATGGAAAGATGTATGGGCTATGACTGAAAGAGGTACAAAAGGCCCCGTGAAGGTCTCAAGGACGCAGATGTGGGTTGATTTGATAAAGGCCAGGGTAATGAAAGAAAAACTTGATGGGCAGCCCAATAGGATCTTGTTAGAACTGTGTCACAAATTAAAGCCAGAGCAGCAGTTCCACCCTTTGAGGTCCAAGACACAGAAGCTGGAGGCAAAGCCCCATGTTTGTCAGATAAAACTAAAATTATCTCAGAAGCAGTTATAAACAAGGTCCAGGCTTTTCCTACACCTAACACTGAGGAAGTATTACCAGAGTTTTTGGGTCTTTTGGGCTAATGGAGAGTGTTTATCCCACCCTTGACACAAATTCTGAAGCCCTTATTCTAGTTTGTATGAAAGGACATCAAGTGAGACTGGGATAAAACATGTGCAGCTGCTTTTACTGTCAAGGCCATAGAGCTCTCTAGTATAATGGATTCATCAAGGCCCTGTGAGCTAGATGTGCATGTAACCAAAGAAGATTATGGGTGAGGCTTCTTGCAGCATTTTGAATGGATGCACCAATCTATTGGATTCTGGTCACAACTATGGAATGGAGCAGAGGTCTGGTACACCTGGATAGAGAAGCAACTGACTGCTGTGTACTACACCTTGCTGGCTGTGGAGATCATCATTAGAACAGCTCTGACCAAGGTAATAATCATCTATCCCATTGCTGGGTTAGTGCAAGACTGGACCCAAAGGTCACAGAGTGGCATGGCATAGATGCCTATACTGGCCAAATGTGGTATGTATTTACAGTAATATAACACCCTCTCCAATAGCCCCTTAAGTAGAGAACTCCGACACTTATTAGGGTGAGTGACATACACCATGGAAAGCAGGAAGAACTTGCTTTTGAGTCATTGGTAGGTAAGAGTCCTTATCAGGAAGGAAAAGCCCCTATACCTGAAGATGCTTGGTATACAGACAGTCCCAGTTGTGGGCAGCCCCCGAAGCGGAGGGCTGTGGCTCTCAATCCTAAAACTGAGACAATATGGATGGAGGATGGAGATGGGAAGAGCAGTCAATGGGCTGAGTTGCCAGCAATATGGCTTGTGATCACCCAGGAGCCCTCTCTATAGTTGTGTGCATTGGCAGCTTGGCCGTCTATCAGGGCTTGATCCTTTGGCTACTGACATGATGCCATGCCAACTAGATGGTTGGTCACTGACCCCTTTGGGGCCAAGAGTTGTGGCAACTTTTGATCAGACTAAGACAGTTACCATATATCATGTGACTGACCATTTGCCTCTGTCATCCCCAGGGAATGATGAAACAGACACATTGGCCCAGGTGCATTGGCTAGAAGGAAACCCTGCCTCTGATGTGGCCCAATGGTTACATCAGCATTTGTTGCACACCGGGAAAAAGACAATGTGGGCTGTAGACCATCAGTGGGGCTTGCCATTGACCTTTGAAGAAATCAGCAGAGCCAGAAAGGAGTGCTTTGTGTGCTCCAAGAGGGACTTACACCAAATCCTGCAGCAACATGAAACATAGAATAGGGGCTGATACCCCTTGTCAGGTGGCAGATAGACTGTCTTGGGCCTCTGCCCATATCAGAATGATATCAATATGCCATCACCTGTGTGGACACAGCTGCTGGACTGTTGGTTGCTTTTCTTGCATGTCATGCAGATCAGCAAATGACAGAAAGGGGCCTAAGGTGACTCTCTGCAGCCTATGGCTGGCCTCAGGTGATTGAGGACCATCAAGGCACCCACTTTACTGGGCATAGTTATAAGCATGGGTGTAAAAATTGGAATAAAGTGGAAATTTCATGTGCCATATCATCCTACCAGGGCAGGCATGATAGAAAGGTACAATGGTTTGTTGAAATCTGGCCTGTAGTCAGACACCAATAGTCTACAGGTCTGGTCAGTTTGCTTATGGACAGTGCTATGACATTTGAATGAGAAGCCCTGAAAAGGAGACTTGAACCCTGTGGACATGCTAACACACATTGCTGCCTTTCCTAAATAACCATATGTGCAAACCAAAGAGAAGTTATTGAAGCCTGGATAAAGCCAGAAGAGCAACATCCTGCTGCCTCCCCTACTGCATTAAACCTGAACCTGGACACTCTGTTAAGTGGTCATGGCCCTGGACATTCCAACACATGGAAGAGTGATGTATGGCCCTTCTGGCACCTTGGGAAAAAGGCCTGGAAGCTGGCCTCCTGTGTGTTCCTTGAGTAATACTAGGGTGGCCCCCAAAGATCATGTTAGAGTACCCAAAACATCTGGGGGTAAGAGCATCTTAAGGGGAAGCTTTGTTTTATCTTTATGGCTGGTGAATGTACCTCCTATTGCTCTATATGTTGACCCATCTGTAACTCCCAGAGGTAGGTGGGTGAAAGTTGGTATACTAGGCCAGGACAAGATCCCATTCCTGCCACTGTCCTATGGCAGGACCCTCTCTTGCATGCATCCTACCTGAGAGACAAGATTTGCCTATGCTGGTGTCATTAAAGCATGTATCTTATCACCCTTAAGGTTACTTTCTTTTATAGTCCCTGTGGCCCAGATCCCAACCCCTGCTGCAGCTTCCACTTTATGATTGCTCTGAACTCTCTGCCTAATCAGCTACTGACCATCTGTGTAACAGGCAAGCTATGAGCTTAATCTGCATAGGATTTTGAACCTAGCTGAATTCTCCAGTTTGAGGGTTATCATGATTTTATTGCTGTTGTTGTTGTATGTTATTAGTCTGGTTACAGTGCTCCAGTTTTCTCACACAGGGGCCACTGCGGAAGATGGGGAGTAGATTGGAAGGCAAGATTTCTGGAGGGGTGGGCTGTGGATAAAATTGCAGCATTTCCATAATCTCTCACCTGGCCTTAGTGCATATCCACATCAATAGGTGTTTCCAAGGGGTGGAGAGAAGTAGTCCATCTCCATATCAATAGGTGATTAAAAGTGGGAGCCAGGGCATATCTGGACAGGAGACATTGGGTAGGGTCCCTTTTTGCACCCAGGTCATGAGAGGCACAGGTGAGCAAAAGTGTATGACTGCTTGTAAGCAATAAATGGGTTTCTCCCACTTTATTTCTTCCTTTGACTGATTTCGGTTTCAAAGGTAATTTACCCTGGGCTGGGAACATATTTTCTCCCCAGGGTTACAGATGGAAACTGTGGCACATGACAGGGTAGTGGTTGCCAAAAGAAAAGTTAGAATTACCTTTGAAGGTTGAAGGACAGCTAGGATTAGGTAAACCTTAAAGACAGGATTTATCCAGCATATCTGAATACAAGATTCTGAGAAACAACATTCTGTCAAGAGTCTGAATGTGATCTTCCTTGGCAGTTCTCTAATACTTCTTTGCTTTCTTCCCCAATCCTGCCTCTTGTCAACAGTCAGGAAAAATACTTACAGCTGCTCCCTGCCCACGGCATAGTGTTTAACCTGTATGTCCTGCCTCCCTGAGCGCTGGCCTCACGAGGTCAGTCACTGACAAAGCAATGCTTTACTCGATCAACGAGTCAATTTACAGGTAAGATCACTTGCCGTTTTGTCATCTTCTCTTCTCACGCTGTTGGTAATTATACCATTTTTAACTCCTTTAGCTGAACTGGGGTATGGGTCATGAGTAGTGACAAGAATCTTCTCAGAGAAACAGAACTTTCTTAAAATAGATTATCAAAGTACAGCTTTTAAAAGAGAACGCAAATATATTCATAAATGTTATATTCTAGAAGAAAAAAACACAAGAATCTGTCCTTCATGATCTATCTTAAAAATTCTTTACAAGCCAGTACCTATATGGGAAGAGAATCCTAAAAGCCTTCACAGAGCAAAGGAAAAAAAAAACATGCATACAAAGAACTATAGATCAGAATGGTATTAGGTTTCTCAAAATAAAAATTGAAAGTCAGAAGAAGATGAAGCAACATTTTCAGCAAAATGAAAGAAAATTATTTCTAACCTAGAAAGCAAGACAATCTATAAACTTTCAGGGTAAAATAAACATATTTTCAGACACAACAGGTCTCAGAAAGTTTACCTAAAGAACCACTACCTCAGAAAACTGCTGAAGGATGTTTTTTGCCAGAAACCCAGAAATCCAAATGAAAATCCAAGCAATAAGTGGTGTTAAAGAGGAAGAGATAAGAGCTATGCAGCTCACCTAGAGGGCAACAGTCCAAACTCCAGAGGCAGCAGGGCAGAGAGAGCTCTGAGAGGAATATTTTTAGGGGAAAATGGATGTGCAAACCTATTGTGAGGAATTTTCCAGTCTGCCAAAGGGGTTGGAGAGAGATTCTTTGTGGTAAATTTAGGCAGTTATTAATTCCTAGAAAGGAAATGCCATTCCAACACACTATGGATTTAGGGTAAATATTGTTTAAGTAGTCATGCTAGTGTAAATACTACTGTGATATAACCATATGGGAAGGTTTGGAGTGGGGAAGGGTGTGTCTTGGATGAAGTACATACAAAAATGAACCCAAGGGGAGGGTGGGCTGCACAACACAGAGAGGACAAGTAGTGACTCTACCACATTTTGCTAAGCTGATGGACAGTAACCGTAATGTGGTTGTTAGGGGGGACCTGATATAGGGGAGAGCATAGTAAACATAGTATTCTTCAGGTAAGTGTAGATTAAAAATTTAAAAAAAAAAAAGAAAGAAAGAAAGAAAAGGGGGATTACTCCTTAACAGGATAAAACTATTGGTAAATCAAAGATCAACGCATGCTTTAAATATCCTTAATGTTGATCACTTAAAGGGTGTCAGATGATCAGCTATGGAGGTACTCTTTTCTGATAATATTCCTTTCTCTTAATTAAAAAAAAAAAAAAGCAGTTACTGTGTGCTGACCTCCAATGAGTTCTGCACAGTGGTATAGAGGGCATGTCAAAGTGTGGGCAAAGGGTCTGTTTGTTTCTACGCAGAAGATCAAGGCCTAGCTTGGATACCCAGAAAATGAACTAAGATACGATATGAGGAGGAGCTTCCGGCATCAGCACTCTCTGGAGGACTCGTGCCGGGGGATGATCATCAAAAAGCCTCCACAGGGATCCGGACGATGCTGCGGTTGTGGCTGCATCCAGCCCACCGTCTCCTGGACTTGCCATAAGAAGGAGGAGGGAGATGTCTAGGCTGGCATGTGCATACAGTGAGACAACGAATTTGACTGGATCTGTACTGTTGGAACTCAACCAGGAGTTGGGAGGGGTGCAAGTTGTAGCACCCCAAAATCTCATGACTATAGACTATCTATGGTTAAAAGAACATATGGGATGTGAACAGATCCCAGAAATGGGCTGCTTTAATTTGTCTGATGGTTCAAGTACAGTTGGAAAATATCCATCATATCATAGATAAATTTTCACAAATGCCTAGGGTGCCTAAATGGTTTTCTTGGCTTCACTGGAGATGGCTGGTAATTATAGATTTGATTTGTTTATGTCACCGTATTCCTATTATGTTAATATGTGTGTGCAAATTAGTTAGTAGTTTAAAACCTATACATACTTAAGGTACTATACAAGAAGATATGTCAAAGAAATAATCAATCCTCCCAAGTTTCCTTCATATGCTACATCTATAGCTTTTCTTCTTCCTTCCTAATTACAAACCTTAAACAGAATTCGTGCCTCATATCGAATTTACCGAGTATCATAATTCCTCCAGGTGGTAAAGATACCTCGAGACAAGTGCTGGGCATAGAAGCCACAGGGCATAAATCTGCAAAGAAGTAAAAAGCTAACCTTTGCAAACAATATGGCTTCTCTCTCACTTACCAACTTTACATTTCCCTGTATGGCCCCGGAAGATGACTGGTTAGCCAGAGACGGGTAAGATTCCTCAAGGGAGGAACAACCTAAGACAGGCACAGTCGCAGGGGGGCCATCAGGTGAGAATTTGGGGATCAACAGAGGTGAGGCTCAGAAACTCACCCCCCCTGCTTTGAGAGAAATCTTCTGCATCCGTGGATGTCTTGCTGCCCTTGTCTAGCCTGGATTAATACTTAGTCCATAGGCACACACCTGATCATCTGATCATCTACATTTGCCTTCTTACAGCACTAAACTATGTTTTCTACCTTTATCTTGCATCTACCTACCACTTCAGCATTTTATTAAAAATAAAAATAATAATAATAGGAGAAATGTGGGATCAACATATAAATCAAGTACAAAAATCAAATGAATATTCATATTTGACCTGATGGTTTATAGGTCATATTGCATGATCAAAACCGAAAGTTTCTGTGATGACTGCCCTTGTACTGTTCACCATGTAAGAATTTATTCACTATGTAAGAATTCGTTCACCATGTAAGAACTTGTTCGTTATGCTTCAGAAGATTGGAGACTGACGAGAATTAGGCTTGAGATGGATTAATGATTGTACATTGAGCATTGACCCCCCTATACTGAATTTTATTGTTGTTAACAACCATTTGATCAATAAATATGAGAGATGCCCTCTCAAAAAATAAAAAAAATAAAAATAAAAAAATAAAAAAAAAAATATGCCCTCAAACTGCCATTGTATTCGTGTGTGGCTCATAGGTAGATTTTACTAATAATGCACCTTCACAGTAGCTTCCTATTTTAAAGAGTTATTCTTACTAAATATATAGTCTGCTCTCTTGTTTCCCTGCTGCCAAAGCAGTGTGTATGAACAAATCAATAAACATATGAACATAGTTATGCAATTAAAGAAATCATTTAAAAAAAAAAAAAAAAAAAAAAATGAACCCTCATCTTGTGTAATAAGAAGCCAATAAATCTTATGTAAAATTGAAAAATAAACAATGCAGAATAAAATTATTATGTGGACATGAGTTAGTGTGAAAAAGAAGTCGGAAGTACTTGACAATAGTTGACACTGGGTAGAAGAAATGCAAGATAAGAAGGGATAGGTCATGAGGTTATATTTTTGGCTGCTTTTTTTTTTGTAGAAGTTTCTTTTGAAACATCCATTTAATCCTTGATCATTTTTATAGTTAACCATTAATTATGTAAGATAAATTTAACTACTGGTAAGTGCTATAAACAGAGTAATTGAAGAAGGTGCTTCAGGAAACTTTCTTCCAGGATCCTAGAGGACACAGGAAGAACTAAGAAATAAGCTCAGTTTCTTTCCCTGTTTTGATTCTAGTGCTTTTCTCTAGGATCTTATTCAATTTCCTACATTCTTAATAAACTTCAGATGATTAAACAGAATCAGTATTCTAATAAGGGACTAGACACTGCCATATAGCAGAAGGATCACCTCTGACGTGTCATACTTCTTTTAACTCACACTATAGGTTCTTCTTTAATTACACATTGCAATGGCCTGAAATTGGAGGACAACAGGTGTCCTGAACCCTGAAAATATTTCTAACCTTTGATTTAGTATCTTTGCTCTACTTGGAGTCTAACAGAAGGAAATAATCAAAAAGTATTTAATGATGTATATTGAAACATTTTTTCGAGGGATGAGTGCTTGTAAACACCCTAAATACGAAAAATTGAAATTAAATAAATAAAACATGCTGTATTTATGTAGAGAAATATGATACAGTCATTTGAAAACTATGTTTTCATGGTATTAAGCAACTCAAAAGAAAATTGAAAGCCAGAAGAAAATGAAGCAACATTTTCTATGTTGAAAATTATGTTTCCAAATAATGTTTAAATAAGAGACTCTTCAAAATAAACACACTATAAAAATATTTTAAAATTATTTACTATTAACCACTAAGGAGATAATGTTTGTTAATTTTTGATTAATGGATAATATCTGTTTTTTCTTTCTTTGTTTTCTTTACTATTGGCAACATACAATGTTCATAGAAAAAGTTACGTTTTTTGTTTTTCTACAAAAGTATATCACAACCCATATTCTTCTAATCTTTTCCTATGCGGCTCAATTTCTTTCCCTGTTTTGATTCTAGTGCTTTTCTCGAGGCTTTTATTCAATTTCCTACATTCTTAATAAACTTCAGATAATTAAACAGAATCAGTATTCTAATAAGAGTCTAGACACTGCCATATAGCAGAAGGATCACCTCCGACGTGTCATACTTCTTTTAACTCACACTTGTATAGGTTCTTCTTTAATTACACATTGCATTGTTGAGTCATTCCCAGTGTATGACCTGTTTGGTTTATGCAATAATTTCCTGAGCCAAGATTTCTCTGTCCTTTTCCTGATGCTGCATTGTGCATGTCTCTCCCTCTCCCACTTTGATTTTTATCGGTCACTTTGTTTAGGTTGCCTTTGAAATCTACACCTAACCATCAAGGTTTGGGAATACAGCTCAACTGAGCAATACACTGGAGCAATATGGTGAACATCTCTATTTCTTTATCCAGGTCAGTGTTTCTTAAAAGGTGATTCCAACACCATCTGCTTCATAATCATTTATGTGCTGATTAAAAATACAGATAAATGGCTGTGTCCCAAGGCTACAGAACCAGAATCTATGGAGGCAGAGCCCTGAAGTGTGCATCCTTCAACAGCCTGGCTAGAGTTTTTATGCATGCTCATATTTCAAAATAAGGGAATCTAGGTAATTGTAAAATATATTACACATATTTTATATATCTGACAATGTTGATAAGACACTTTCAGAAACTGCAAGTTTCTCTATCCTCACATTTCTTTTCTTTCAAAGGCTAGATCAATCAACCTGGAAGTTCAGGCCTACCTGAAATTCTGGAAGGAATTCTGCTCTTCACCTAGTCATAGTCCAAGCCCCGTTCAAGAAGCTTAACAGACACCATATAAAACATACCTAAAGAAGTCTGTTTCAAAAGGTTATATGCTATATAATTTCATTTAGTAACCTTGTCAAAAAGATAAAGTACGTGGATGGAGAGCAGGTAGATGGTTGTCAAAACTTAGGGAAAGAGGATGACTAAAATAAGGAAAGCATGAGAGAGTATTTTGGGATGATAGAACTGTTTTATATCCTGATTATTCTGATAAATACATAGATATATTCATATTTTAAAACATATACACAATTTTACTGTATATTGACTTAAAAAAACTTAAAATCTAGCTTGATAGATTTTTAAAGGTATAAAAATCCTCCATTCATTTACATAGCCCAGATTATATCCTTGGAATTACATTTTCCAGAGAGCTTTATATCTACATTGTTTTACTACATATACAGATGCCATGTACTATATTTTGCTTTGATGTTGCCACATAGGCTTACATTGAAGGAGATTATAAGAAATAGACATTAGAAATTGATTATAGGTTAATTCTTGAAGTGCTCTTAAAGTGATAGTTAATAATGATGATGATAATTTTTTTTAAAGATTCCCTAGCATCAACAGCTAATCTAATGCAAGAACATGAGCTCCAAGAAGGATGTGATTACTATTCTGGGGACTGTAGTTTTTGCTGAGTTTTGATCCCTAAAGCAGCTAATTCTTCTGCCGTTTGTCTCCCATGTCCATTTTTAAGATGTCAAGTTTGGTGATTCAGGAATAAACCAGAGTGTGAAATACAAGTAGCTGTAGCAAAATTCACCTATTTTGACCTTTTATATCTAAAGGATTTTAAAATGCATTCCTCATCTTCCTTCATGAAGTCAATTAGATTTTTCAAAAGAATAATCTTAGCCTACTGAGTGAGGTAAATGCCACCCTAACATCATTGGGATGTGTTTTAATTCATAATTTTTTCCTTTGGTAGTAACAGTTTAGCCATTAAATTCATACACCAGATGAAAGACATTAGCCACATAAACAAAAAAAACAAGCTGAAAACAGTATGTGATGGACATAGAAGAATTATTTATACATTTTAAGATAGCTTCTATACACTTACATTGTAAACACTGAGCCAGAATAAAGACAAGAGCAAACTAGAAAGTATTCTTTAAAAGTTAAAACTCTGTATTGAGGTACATAATAAGCTGGAAATTGGATAGGATAAGAACAACTTTGATTCCAAGATTTCTTACACAAGAGTGTAATATGATAAGAAAAATGAAAGATGAGCCCATGCAAACTCACCATGGACTGTTTACTTTTACCTTAAACCAATGTCCCTTTAGGAGAGAGAATGCTTAGAATAACCAAGTATTATCTCCAATGCAAAATGCAGTAGGAAAATACATCCACAAAGAATGAGTCAAGAAAAAAGAACAGGATTGTATAAATCACATTTATTATATAGGCTAAGCATATTTATTAGAATAAAGAAGTCAATGAAAAAACACTGAACCATAATTTAAGGGGAAACATGAAAATCAAATATCCTGGGTGAGTTTAAAATAAGGTACAGCATTCTATCAAGAAAAAATTAAGACTTCAATTAAAGTTCATGATCACTCTACTTTTCAAAGCTCAATGCACAGCGAATCTGAAGTCCACATTTTATTCTCTGGGAAGCTATCAATAAAACATTGCTTTAAGTTTGGTTCCTGAGGACACAGATTATGACACAGTTCACATGGTCCTAAGTTGATTAATAGATGTCAAATGTCCAATATCTTCTGTAGTCAAGTGGCCTAAAGCCACCATATGCATATCTAAAGCCAGAGCCCACTGGGGAGCAGGTGCTGCCATATCCACAGCCAACACTATACCTCAGGGGTTAGCCACAGTTGCCCCAGTAGGATCCTGAGTAGATGCCCTCATTAAAGAAGACAAAGGACATTTTGTTAGGAGTTGACCATTTAGTAGCAAAGACCACATTTCCTGAGAACAACTTGCTCCATCTACCCCAAGTCTTCTATACACCCTCACTAGAGGGTGTGGTGACAAATACCTGCTTTGTTCCTTGGAGTCTTCATTGTTCCTTAGAATTGTTTAACATTGACTGTCTGCCTAGGGTCCCCTTAATGAGTTTAGTCTCTATATTGTGGAAGGTACTGAGGCGTCATCAGTCCTTAGTAAAAGGAAGTTCCCAATTTAACCATCAAGTATCAGACTTCCAAACAACCAGAAATATTCTTAGTATATTATCTAACACTGCTTGTGAGATTACAGATATTTTCTGACCACACAAAAGCAACTACTAATACTGTCTTACCTGTGAGGTTAAAACTATCCAAGATTCTTCTCACAAGAAATTTTTGATACATGATTGAGCTGTTTTAGATGTAGATGCTTTCAAAACTAATATAAATCTTCTGTTAATCATATCTCATGAGACCCAGAGTGCTTACTTCTCATTAAGAATTTATTCCACAATTAAATTGCAATTATTTTGTCTTCAGTGGTTGCTTGATATTTATCAATTATGAGGGAATATATTTTTATATTTATGAGTAATCACTTTTTGAGGATGGCCACTACCTTAACTAACTTTTTCATGAATTTTCACCTTCTTCACTGTTTCTCCTTTGTCATGGAATTATGAACCATGTTTAGGTTCTGAGTTAATTAAATAGCATTAATGCTATCCAAGACCTACCAGGCATGAGAAAATAAGTAATTAGAAGAATGGAGTATCTTACAGGGTCAACCATGGGAGATAAAAGACAGTGTAGTTTCCCTCAAGAATCTACCCTCAAGAAACATGACTTTTTGTATATAATACTGCACTCAGAATGAGAAAAACACATCAAAAATACATTAGTCTTTCAACAGAAACCAAAATAATATTTTGAACAAATATATGTCTACATCTTATATATACTTAAATTATTAAGCCAGCAGGCTTTTACCTGTTTAACTATTTCCTAGGATATGATAAATATTACTAAGAAAAGACCCAGTGAATGACTGAAACAGGAAAAAAACTAGATTATAGCATTAACGTTCAAATGTAATAAAACAAAAATAATTCTTCCAATTTTACTTAATTCCTTAAAATACCCCATTGCTTAGAAAAGTATAAAAGAAGATGCTGTGGAACTTGGTATATATTTTGGAAAGGTAAATGAAAAGAATGTATTCAAATTTCTACTTAGCCCTGGATTGATTAGGTTTAAATCCACTATTCTATATGCATTCAAATCATGTGAAGAATCCTACTGGAGCTTATGATGGGGTAAATGAAAATTTGCACCCAGAATTTCCCATCCTATTTTCATATCAATAGGCGACTGCTGGGTCAAGGGGTAGAGAGAAAACCACCATCCTCCCCTCCCCTCCATTCCTGGTATGTAATTGGTCTGGTGCCTGCCAGTCACCAGGGACCTGCCCATGGAGTTCCTCCCGGAAGAAGTGGGTGGGGGGAGGGAATGTGAGCCATGGCCATAGGGACAGATGGAGCAGGGGCTGGCTGGTGAACCCAAGCAAGCTGTGAGCAATAAAAACCCTTCCTCCCAACCTGCTCTTCCCCTTGTTCTCCTTCAGTTTCATCAGATCCTTAGGGAACTTTCCCTAGGCAGGGAACTCCCTTACTCCTGGAGATACATTGTGAGAGTCAGAAGGGTCCAGTGAATCCAAAATCTGGCTTCGTAGGTGTGATGCTTCTGCAGGCTGCCTCTACAGATGGTGGGGTAATACCCTTGGACCCCCATATGGGTGGTGGGGATTCACCCAGTGATCCCCCCAGTGGGGATTTGGTCTGGTGTGAGGTGCCTCCTAGAGGAGTGGGCCCCTCCCCGGAATTGGGGAAGGTGGGAATGCCAGAGGCAGTGGAGTTGGCCCTCCTCAAAATAGGAGACTCCTTAGAGGAACTGAGTGACCATGAGGTGGAAAGAAAAGTGGGGTGGTTGTTTCTTGTGGCATTAGAAAGGGTTACTAAGAACAGAGATGCCCTTTGGTGACAAGTGACAGAACAGGAAAATGAGTGATGGGATGCTCTGTAAAAGAAACAAAAGCTATTGGGAACTGAGATCACACTGCTGAAAGACATGCTAGTGGCACAACAGGGGGCAGCAGAAAAATGCAGGCTGCAAGAGGCCATAGGGAAGGTGAAGGAAAGAGTGGTGCCTTCAGCTCCAGAACTGGTAGACAAGACATCAGGGGAGGAGGAGCCGGTGACAGATGATGGGGTGGGGTCAAGGACAGAGCTGTTGCTGAGACCACTGCCTGAGGCACCAACTGTATTGAAATCTTGCCTGGTGGTAGTTAAGAAAATAAATACACAACAATCATGGGTTCTTCAGGGAGAGGAGCAGCCTCTTCCCCAGGTTGTGGAGCATCATGCTCCATGCCTATACCCAAACCAAGCTGGTGGATTTGAGCACCCTGCTTCAGCAGAAGCCCTTGGAGCCTCTGCCCATGTGGCTCTGTGTCTTTGGTGTTTAGGAGTAGGTGGCATTGTTCCGTCTGGTCAGAATGGGTAAAGTGACTTCCCTGATGATTCATTCCTCTCTCCAGCAGAGGTTACAAAATGCCCACCAGTCCCCAGGGAATCTTGTGCTTATGGATTGGTTGATTATGGCCCTCCCCATGGTATGGCCTAATCAGAGTGATTTACCATACTTCCCCACTAGTGGGCAGAATATGCAGAACTCCAGCAGGTTTTACAGGAGTTGGGCGCAATAAATATCACCTACAATATGGACTCTCAGGGACTGATGAGTTGTTCACCATGGGGATGAGAAACCTGTTGCTCCATACAGTTCCCCCATCTCTCTTTAGGTCAATACTGACTATCCCTGACCCCCACTTAGGGAAACCCATAAGTGAGGTTATACTATACCAGATCTGGGGGAGGTTGAAACAATAAGAGAATGGAAGGAGAGATGACCTGCTACAGAGGGAAAATATTCGAAGGGTCCGTGAAGGTCTTGAGGACTGAGATGTGAGTTAATTTGATAAAGGCCATGACAGTGAAAGAAAAACTTGATGGATGGCCCAATAGAATCTTGCTAGAACTGTGGCAACAATTAAAGCTGGAGCAGTGGTTCCAGCCACTGAGGTCCAAGACACAAGCTGGAAGCAAAAACCTCATGTCTGGTCCATGTGTCTGCAGAACTTCCTGGGGGAGTACTCAGATCCCACCTGGGGCCCCTGCCCCACAAGAAGGTGATTGGACATTGTGGTTTGACTGAGGAGGGATCAAAGCCCCCACCTTGGAGGACATGGTGGGGACTGGAGGCCACATGTAGAATTAGCAGTTCATTGGTCCCCAGTGAATGTACAATGTGTCCTGGTGCTGGTGGACACAGGAGCTGAGTGCTGTGATTCATGGCAACCCCGAGTAGTTTCCTGGGACCCCTGCTGTGATAGATGGCTATGAAGTTAAGGAAATTCGAGTGAAGAAGCCCAAATCCCATTGGGAATAGGGCATCTACCTCCAAAGAAATATACTGTGTATATTTCTCCCATCCCTGCGTATATTTTGGGAGTGGATATCCTGCTGAGCCTGTGGTTACAGATCACTTCAGGTGATGAGGATATGTGTGGTAAAGGCAGTTCCGAGGGGACATGCTAAGCAACTGCCTGAGCTTTCCCTGTACTTTAGTGGGTGGCATATACTAAGCAATGTAAATTGCCTGAGGGACATAAAGAAATTGGAGAAACTCTACAGGAGCTGGAGAAGGTGGGCATCACAAAGCACACTCATAGTGCTTTTCATTCACCAAATGTGACCATTGAAAAAGCTGGACAGCTCCTGGCATATGACTGTGGATAATAGAGAATTGAAAACATCACAGCCTCTTTGCATCCTGCTGTCTCTTCTTTAGCAGCCCTTATGGACATCCTCAGTCTTGAACTAGGGATATATCATTATGTTGTAGACCTTGCTAATGATTTCTTCTCTATTGATTTAGCACAGGAAACTCAGGAACAGTTTGCTTCACATGGGAAGGCTGGCAGTGGACATTCACTGTCCTTCCACAGATATACTTCCACAGTCCCACCATTTGTCATGGACTTGTAGCCTAGGACTTTGCTGCATGGAAGAAACTGCAAATGGTCTGTCTGTATCACTACATTGATGATATTATGCTCACGTCTGATTCTCTTGCAGATTTAGAAGGGACAGTTCCTAGACATCTACAGGAGAAAGAATGGTCTGTGAAGAGCACCAAACTTCAGGAACCTGGTTTGTCAGTAAAGTTCCTGGGGGTTGCCTGGTTGGGCAAGACTAAAGTTATCCTGGAAGCATTCATAGGTAAAGTCTCAGATTTCCCTACCCTTACCACTGAGGCAGTATTACAAGAGTTTTTTAGTCTATTGGGCTACTGGAGGGTGTTTATCCTGCACGTGGCACAAATTCTCAAGCCCTTATACCAATCGGTATGAAAGGGAATCAGGTGGGATTGGGGTAAAACGTGCAGCAGCTTTTACTGCTGCTAAGTAATCCCTCAAGAACGTATAGACCTTCAGGGCAATGGACCCATAAAGGCCCTGTGAGCTAGATGTTCATGTAACCAAAGATGGTTATGGGTGGGGCATGTGGCCATGGCTTGAAAATACCCACCAACCTATTGGATCCTGGTCACAACTCTGGAAAGGAGCAGAGGTCCAATACACCTTTATAGAGAAGCAACTGGCCTCTGTGTACCACACCTTGCTGGCTATGGAACCCATCACTGGAACAGCTCCAACCAAGGTAATAACCACCTACCTATCACATCACAGGATGGGTGCAAGACTGAACCCAAAGGCCACAGAATAGCATGGCACAGATGCCTACACTGGCCAAATGGGGCACATATTTACAGCAGCATAGCACCCTCCCCACTAGTCCCTTAAGTGGAGAACTCCAGTGCTCTTTGGGCCAGTGGCATATACCAGTGGAAAGCAGGAAGAACTTGCTTTTGATGTTTGGTATACAGACACTTCCAGTAATGGGCAACCCCCAAAGTGGAGGGCTATGGGTTTCCACCCTAAGGCTGAGAAAATATGAATAGAGGATGAGGAGGTGAAGAGCCATCAGTAGGCAGAGTTGTAGGCAGTGTGGCTTATGATCACCCAGGAGGCTTCCCCAATAGCTGTCTGCCCAGACAGCTAGGCTGTCTATCAGGGCTTAACCCTGTGGCTATCAACATGGTACCATGCCAACTGGATGATTGGTCACCAGCCCCCAAAGGGGCTCTGGTCAGACTAAAACAGTTATTTATTATATACCATGTGATTGGCTATTTGCCTTTGGCATCCCCGGGGAGTGATGAAGCAGACACACTGGCCCAGGTGCACTGACTAGAAGGAAAGCCTGCCTCTGACATGGCTCCATGGTTACATCAGCATTTGTTGCACACAGGGCAAAAGACAATGTGGGCTGTAGACCATCAGTGGGGTTTGACGTTGACCTTTAAAGAAATCAGCAGAGCCAGAAAGGGGTGCCTTGTGTGCTCTAAGAGGGACTTACACCAAGTCCTGCAGCAACATGGGGCAATAATTACAGGGCCAATATCCCTTGTCAGGTGGCAGATAGACTATATTAGGCCTCTGCCCATATCAGAAGGAAATCAGTATTCCATGACTTGTGTAGACACATCTACTGGCATGTTGTGCAGATCAACAAATGACCAGAAAGGGCCTAGAGTCTTTATGCAGCCTACGGCTGACCACAGGTGATTGATAGCAATCAAGTCACCCACTTTACAGGACATGCGTTATAGGAATGGGTGCAATAGTTAGGGATAAAGTGGAAGTTTCATGTGCCATATAACCCTATCAAGGCAGGCATGATAGAGAGGTATAATGGTCTGTTAAAATCTGGCCTGATGTTAGACACCAATAGTCAGACACCAATAGTCTACAGGGATGGTCAATCCACTTGTGCAGAGTGCTACAGTGTTTGAATGAGAAGCCCAGGAAGGGGGCATTGAGTCCTACGAACATACTAACACACATGCTCCATCTCCTATACAACTGCACATGCAAACCAAGGAGGAATTATTGAAGCCAGGATTTGTCCAATAGAGCAACATCTTACTGCCTGCACCAACCACGCAAAAACCCTGGAGACTACATTAAATGGATGTGGCCCTGGACATTTTGACACATGGATCAGTGATGGCTGGCCCTTCTGATGCCTTGAGGACAAGGACTGGAAGTTGGCCTTCTGTGTGTTCCTGGAGTAACAGCAGAGTTGCCCGCAAAGATCACAGTAGTGTACCCAATGCAGCTGTAAGGTAAGAGCATCTTACAGGGAGTTTTGTTTTGTCATTATGGCCAGTGCATATGCCTCCTATAGCCCTACTTATTGACCCATCTGTAGCTCTCACAGGATGTTGGGTGAAGATCGGGTTTTCTAGACCAGTATGGGACCCCATTCCTGCCACTATCCTATCACAGGACCACTCTTTTGCATGCATCCTACCTGACGGACAGGATTTGCTCATATTGGTGTTATTAATACATGTATCTTATTGCCCTTGAAGTTATTCTTTTCTGTGGTCTTTGTGGATTGGGCATGCCCACTAGCCACAGATACTGCTTGCTGAGTATGCCCAGAGCCCCCTGGCAGTTCAGCTGCTGACCTTGTGTGGAATGTGCAAGCTATGGATTTAATCTGAGTGGGACTTTGAACTCAGGCCTAAGGATTGTCATGATTTTATTGCTACCTGTGTCATAATTGCTGTTATTGTTGTATGTTATTAGTCTGGTTGCTTCTCTGGCTTTCTCACACAGGGGCCATTGTGGAAGATTGGGGGCACATAGATTGTAGGGTGAGAATTCTGGAGTGGTGGATCCTGGAGTAAATGGAATTTTTCACCCAGAATTTCCTGCCCTATTTTCATATCAATGGGCTATAGCAGGGGTGAAGATAAAGCTGCCATTCTTCCCTCCCCTCCAGTCCTCCTACATAACTGGTCTGGTGCCTTCCAGTCACCAGGAACCTGCCCATGGAGTTCCTCCGGAAAGAGGCTGGAGGGGGAAGGTAGCACATGCCATACCTGTATGGGACAGATGCAGCAGGGGGCTGGCTAGCAAACACAGGCCAGCTGTGAGCAATAACAACCCTTTCTCTCAGGTTGCCTTTCCCCTCATCCTCCTTAGGTTTCATC
The DNA here is from genome assembly GCF_040802235.1 of Manis javanica. Lineage (NCBI taxonomy): Eukaryota > Metazoa > Chordata > Mammalia > Pholidota > Manidae > Manis > Manis javanica. The sequence continues at coordinate 52,925,267 of NC_133158.1, read as the reverse complement.
AGACTCATAGGGAACTTGCCCCAGGTGGGAAACTCCTTTACTACCGGAGCTAATTTAATATTAGGTGGAAGAACAAAGTGTTTGCCTTGAAGTTAAGAATTCACTAATGTATTCTCTATTTCCTTCAATAGAGTGTATAATATGTCCAAGAATATGCTAAACCTTGCATAGGCTTACTTACAGTTCTGCTTTTTTCATTTATTAGAGTGTAACTTGGTCAATAGGTAATATAATGAAAGGACCACAATAGTAGAATTAGAAGATTTGAATTCTGGCCTGAGAGGTACTTATATTTGTGTGAACTTTGATAGCAGCACCACATTCCACACCTCAGTTTCAAAGAAGTAAAGAAGAACTAACTTCCTTTCCTAATTGATGAGGTTTTGTGATGCTCTAATAAGATAATGTAGATGAATATACAGCAAAATCATATGGTACTATGTATATATATGTTAAGATTATTGTTTTCTTTTGTTCATTCTAAATCTAACTCTTAAAAGTGGTTAACTAAAACTATTTTATGTGAATTTGGTGAGCCATTGCATTTAATGTTCTTGAGCAACATTCCACAGATGGAGTGTGCCTCAGGAATCTAATAGATGGCTTGTTAAAACACATATTGCTGACTCTTTGAGGAAGGAAGCAGAAGGCTTGAGAATTTGTCTTTCTAAGATGTTCTAGAAGATGCTGATGCCTCTGGTCCAGAAACCACACATGGAGAAACATGGTTCTGGAGATGATATAAAATTAAAGAGAATAGTAGTATAGAGAAATGTATGTCCGTATCCCCTGTTAATAGCCAATTAATTTTTAGCTGAATTTCAAATCAAGCCATTATGTGATGTATTCTTCGATATAAACAGTTATTCTGTGATATTTGGGATCCAAAATAAATAGGTTTGACTTTATTACTGGACTTTGTATATTTATATGTAAATTAAATTAACCTGGACATCACCAACTCCCCATTTGAGTTGGCCCAGCTATTAGGGCTAACATCTTCTGGTCCCATATAAAGGTCAATCTTCATTTTACTGGATTTAAATTATTGTTTTTGTTGTACAGTGTAACTGAAAATATGACCACCATAAACATATTTAAACAAAAAATAAGATGTTCAAACCACATGTCTTTTGTCAACTCAGGTAAGTTTTTGAGGAGAAAACAGAAGTGCTCTCAAGATGAAAAATCACCAAAAAATGTGTTAGAGCAAAATGTATTTCAGATAAGAATCAGAAGTCTAAATGATGAACTTCTGGAAAAGTTCAAAGACTTACAGGCTGAAGGTGATAAGTCTGGATGTGAACTTGGTCAAGTATATGCAAAAGCTATATTTGGTCAAGCAGCATCATGGGACACAAATAAAGGTAGAATCAGATTGGAAACAAAGGAGTAAAATGTCCCAGAAGTGCCATGGTCTCAGATATGTAAATCAAACAGTAGGCTACCATTGCCCAGTATCTTGTAGAGCCAAGTGAACAACTTCTATGCCATAGACCACAGGTAAGAAGGTGCTACCATACACACAGTCAGTACTGTGACTGAGGGAATACCCATAACTTCCCCAGTAGCCATTTGGGTCAAAGTTGTCAGGGAGGATACATCGTCAAGGAAATGAGGATTTGATCAGGCAGCAAGGTTGATGGCTACTGCATATAATGGGATCCTGATTCCTAGGTGGTTCATATAACCTCAATGGAGGGCTGTGATGAAGAAATGTACCTCCTTCATTCTTTAAATCAAAATAACTGAAATTCTCACTAATATCCTAAATCTCATTGAAAAAAGAAGAGATCCTCAATATCCTTGAAAGATGTTTAAGCTTAATTAACTGCTAAAGTCAAAGGATTCTTCTTTATGGGTTTTGTCCCTATAAAGAAGTTACTGCCATGTCTTCAAAGTCTTGGATTAAACAAGACTCCAAATATAATCCTCCAATTATCAGACTTCTCAACAGAAAAAACTATATGGGTTGCAACACCAAGTCATGTTTTTAGCCCACAGGAATTTGCTGAATATCCTCATGCTTCATGAGGATTTGAGGTATAGTTTATACCAGGATTTGAGGTATAGTTATTAAAGAGCTTGCAGATCTAACAAACCTTTCAAACCAGAAACAAAGGCAAAACAAAGAAGCCTACAATCAACATAAATGTATGTAGCTAATTGCCATAATTACAAAATGTTGAGTAGACACAATGGGGCAGGAATTAAAGTAGGAGTTCATGTAAATGTAAAATGGTACAGATGAATTAAACTTTAAGGTTGGAAGAGCATAGCACTCAGGTGATAAAGGAAAGTTTATCTTGATATCACAAACTACAGAAACAAGTTTGAAAGCAAATATGTGCTTTAAAAAAGTTGATGACACTTGTTAAAGATGGCAAGGCCACTTTTATTCAAGGGGAGTTACTGCAATGTAGTAGGATGGGTTTTTTAATAGTGGATAGAGATTGGGCTCAATTCCTAGTAAAAGGAAAAGTGGGAATTTATAGCCAAGAAAAAGGGTGGGAGTCAGTGGATAGAAAATTAATAAGAGAAAATTTCAAGAGTAAGGGGAATCAGGATTGGTTTAAGGCTACACCAGCCTAACAGGACTCTTGCTGAAGGCAAGCCAGAGTCATCAGCCATCATCATCTGGGAGAGCGCAGAGGATGAGGAGCTTGATCAGATATTGAGGGGAACAGATATTGAGAGTGAGGGGTTCTGGTTTAACTGACTAGGCAGGTTTCTTGCTAAAATTGGACAACTCAGAGGCAGACAAAACCAAAAATCAAAGCCCAGGTTAGAGGAGAGTTCAGTGGAGCCTGCCTGGACTTTGGTCAAGGAGAAAATCTTTGTCTGATGCACAAGGCTCTTTCCCTTCCCTTTACCTCCTTCTTCACTGGCCTCCTATTTCCAGACTGTGTAACTTTGGATAGTTCATTCATCTCATCAGTCTAAAGCAGAACATCAAATAATTCTTGACATTTATGAAGAATTGTGCTGAAAAATGCTCTATATTTTATTTCTCTAAAATTCTAAGGGACACAGTTGAATGACACTGAGAGAGCTGGGGGAAGAGAAATTGCTGCAGGATGTTATTGCTTCAGTCTCTCAGTAGATCTTACCAAATGGCATCTGCAGCCTGCTTGTCCATCTTGGGAGGATGTTGTGGGGCCCAGAGTCCACACATTTATGAAAACTCTCTTGGGTGTCACCAGAAAGAAAGAACAAGGTCCCTTCATGGAACACACAGTTCTATAGGATGCAATCAGAGTTGACTCTGGTTGGTAAGAGGAAGGCAAGAGGGCTTCAGCATCAAACACACCCAGTTAGGAACCCTGCTCTGCCATTTTCCAGCTTTGAGACCAGGAACATATCATTTGAACTTATGAATTTCAACTTCCTCTTACATAAAATGAGGGTAATAGAACTTGGAATAAAACCAACCTCATAGGGCTATGGAAAGGAGTAATGACCAACTACAAGCCCAGGAATATATTCAAAACTAGTTCTTCTTGCCTACTTATTTTTATCATTGAAATGACTGAAAAAATCATACTAGATAACACACTCAAACTAATGGCCTCATGTAAAATCTCAAATGCACTCACTTCAGAAAGTTTTCAGTGTCTAAGAGATCAATGGAATGAAAACGTGGTTACGAACTTTCAGCTCGAAAGTAATTATATATTCTAGAGATGTACACAAGGTTGGATGGTTGATTTTAAGTATGACTCTATTTGCACATTTGCCATCAGAAAGCCATGAGTTCACCATGTCCACTGGCAGCAACTGTCACACTTTAGATGGCTCTGCGGATGCTGCCCTCTGGCTGAAGGAGAACAGGGAAATCAAAAATCACACCCACGGAAGTAGGAAGCACTTCCGGTTTCTGCTTTGCTTTCTATGTCTGAAAATTTGACAAAAGAGCAAACACCTTTTTTGGATGAAAAAAATGTTTTACTTTGTATAAAATTTATCAAGTGCCAGTGTCATTGATTTATTCTTCAGTGTTTTATGTTTATACTCCCATTGTATCTTCAGTAAATGGAGAGAATTCTGACTTGCAGGGTATTTGATAATCTTCCTTAGATACTCATTGTAGCTGAAGACTTTTGGTAGGGGATGGGTCTGGAAGGCAGGGCCAGTGTGAATCTTTGAAAATAGTGGCTTACTGGGGCTAAGATTTCTCTGTCCTGGAAAGGTCTTCTCTTGATCTCTCTTCTTGCTGAGAAACTGCTCATAGATTACTTAGGTATTGACGCTGCCTTAGTAAGATTTATGGGAATAGAAGAGAATCCTGTGGTCTTCTAAAAGGCACGAACTTTGAGGACAAAGAAGAAAAGGCGAAAAAGAAGAAAATACAGGCAAAGGAGAATGGGAGAAAGGGAAAATCATTTGGCAAAAAGAAAAAAAATGATGTAAGATCCTACATATCATAGACTCACTATGAGCCTGTCATCTTCACCTTCTTGTCATAATTTCATGGCCAGGACCTCTATTGATGGTGTAATCAAGCACTCTGGACATATAGGGAATAATATTTGAAAAACATTTCTCCACCAACCTTGCAACAGAGGACAGGTATTAGCTGCCTTTAAAGTAACTTTTAGAGAATATTTGGGATTTTTCACCTTATCTCACTATTTTATTTTATTGAAGTATAGTTGATACATAGTCTTATATTGGTTTCAAGTATACAACATAGTGGTTCCACACTTACCTGCATTATTAAATTCTTACCCCAACTAGTACAGTTAGTCAACATAGGAAGAGTTTACAGAATCATTGACTGTATTCTCCAACCTGTACTATTATCCCCATGACCAACTTATAATGATTGAGAATTTTGGTGCCCCTTTATCACCCCCTCCCCACCCACCTATCCTAATCCCTCCCTCATGGTAATCCAGGTCACTTCTCACTGTTTATGAATCTAGTGTTATTTTGTTCATTTTTTTTTCCGTGAAAAATAGGATTTATTTTGAGTGTACCTGTTTTTTTTTTTAGATTCCACACGTAAGTGAAATCATATGGTATTTGTCTTTCCTCACCTGGCTTATATAACAACCTGGCTTATTAGTATAGTAATCTGTAGGTCCATCTGTATTGCTGCAAATGGCAGGATTTCTTTCTTTTTTGTGGCTGAATAGTATTCCATTGTGTATATTACCACATCTTCATTTTTTTTTTTGACTTTATTTGTTTATCTAGAAAAATAAATCCACAACTCCGGTACTATATTTGCCTTGAAAATTATATCTGCCAAAAAGCAAAATGAAACAAAGAAAGAAGAAAAGAAAGAGAGGTTAAATATACTCATGTGCCCAGTATTGTAAATATAACTTGGAAATTAATTTATGACATTCATATAAAGCTAGTTGATTTAGATGGTTTGGTTTTCTGGCCTTTGTGTACTTTGTCAGTTCCATAACATTACAGATTTATACAACCAAGCTTTTTTCACAGCATTGTATCCCATTCCATCTTGCCTGAGCCTGAGCTTGACTTCTGATACTTTCTGAGAGCTGAGTATTTCTCCTAAGTGATCCTAAAGGGCCTGGTGACAAAAAGGCCTCAAGTTTCAAACCAATTAGCAGAAATCTTGGTACTTGACAGGGTCTGGGTATATCCCTCTAAGGAAAAAAAAAAGCCCACTAGTAATGATTCTGTTTCCAAATTTACATTGTATTTCTCCTTTAAGAAGTCAGCTCATTGGACTTTATCCTAACTATCCCTTGCATAAACATCTTAGATTTAAATAGCGTTTCTCAGAATTGTAAAGCACTTTTACATCCATTCTCTTACTTCACTGCATCTTCAAACAACCCTGTGGGGCAGATATGGCATATGAGGTATAGTTATTTAACAGATTGGTTTCTAACATTAATTTAACAGATGTTCATTGAACAACTACTGTTTGCCAGGCACTGTTTTAGATAATGGCCATTCGGTGGCAAATAAAACACACCAAAACCCTGCTAAAATCACTTCAGTGACTTGCCCAAGAACATAAAAAGTTAATCAAAAATATTTTGACTGGTGTGTGTACCATTATTCCTATCTTAAATCAGACAAATGAAGAATAGAAAACTTACTTTTCTTGACTCTGTCTTCTAGAATATTGATGGCACTTCTTGTATAGACTTGTTCAACCACATCTGCTCACCATCATTTGCACCCATATATTCTGGCTTCAGTCTTTCTTTAGATGAACTATTTTATATTTCTACTTAAATACAGTTCCTTCACATACAAAGCCCTTTTCTCTTACTTAAGGACATGGATCCAGACAACTCTCTCCCACCTACATCAATTCCACTGTATCAGCACTATTGTAAAAAAGTATGTAATTTTTTCCACCTATAAAACAAACTTCTCTAGATCCCATTTTCTCTAGCCACTCACCCATTACCCACTACCATTCCATTTTTCTGTTCTTTTGCAATGAAACTCCTCCCTTTTAAATCTCTAATGTTAAAGTCAATTATTTTTTGAATAAATGCAGAGTAAATGAACTAGGAATTATTTCACATAAAGATAAGTAAGTTCAAATATTCAAAGGACTTGTCACATAAAAATTGAAAAGCCCAAACTGGTTCTATTTTTCTCCAAAAGGCAGAGCTACAACTAGTGGTTAGAAACATCCAAAATGATATTTATACAAATAGTTTCAATTTCTCCAATATAACAGATGCTATACCTTTTCAAAATAAGAAAGGAGATATGTCTTTTCTAGTATATAGTGCTCTTGGACCTCTCAAGGAAGCTGAATTTTCATGTCACATCCTCCAGGGCAGCAATTATATCAGAAATAAATCCCAAGTCAACTAACTGTTCTGTTAAGAAAATGGTCTTTTGTTCCTCACTGTATTTAACTTCTACATTAGGTAGAGCATCTTCTTCATCAATTCACCTATTGATGGACAATTTGGTTGCTTTCAAATATTGGCTATTGTAAATACTGCAGCAATAAACACAGGAATGCTAATATCTTTTCAAATCAAGGATTTTGTTTTCTTCAGGTAAATTCCTAGAAGCAGAATTTCTGGGTCATATGGTGTTTCTACATTCAGTTTTTGAGGAGCCTCCATAACTGCTTTCCACAGTGGCTGCACCAATTTACATTCCCACAAATAATGTAGGAGGGTTCCCTTTATTCCACATCCTCACCAACAATTGTTATTTTCTGTCTTTTGCATAGAGACCATTCTAACTGGTGTGAGGTGATATCTTATTGTGGTTTTGATTTGCATTTCCCTGATGATTAGAGATATGGGGCATCTTCTCCTTCACCTGTCAGCCATTTGTATTTCTTCTTTAAAAAAATGTATGTTTCAGGTTCTCCACCCATTTTTAATCAGATTATTTGTCTTTTTGATGTTGGGTCATATGAGCTCTTTATATATTTTGAATATTAAACCCTTAATGGATAAATCATTTACAAATATATTCTCCCATACTGTAGGCTGCCTTTTTGTTCTATTAATGGTGTCCTTTGCTTTACAGAAGCTTTTTAGTTTGATGTAATTCCACTTGCTCATTTTTTAAATTGAAGTATTGCTGTTATACTATCTTATGTTGGTTTCAAATACACAACACAGTGAGTTGTTCAACAGTTACCCATATTATTAAATCCTCACCCCCTCTAGTGAGGTTACTATCTATCAGTGTAGAAAGATGTCACAAAATCATTGACTATATTCTCCATGCTGTAATACCATCCCTGTGACCAACTTATATTGTGATTGTGAATTACTGTGCCCCTTTATCCCCCTCTCCCTCTGCACCCACCTACTCCAATCCCTCCATCTTGATAACCATAGTAATTTCTGAGTGCCTCTGAGTCTGCTGCTGTTTTGTTCCTTCTGTTTTGCTTTGTTTTAATATTCCACAAATAAGTAAAATCATATGGTATTTGTCTTTCTTCACCTGGCTTACCTCACTAAGCATAATACTCTATAGATCCATCCATGTCACTGCAAATGGCAGAATTTATTTTGTTTTAATAGTTGAATAGTATTCCATGTGTATATGTACCACTTCTTCTTTATCCATTCATCTACTTATGAACACTAAGGTTGCTTCTGCATCTTGGCTATTGCAAATAGTGCAGTTATAAATAGGGGATCATATGTCTTTTTGAACCAGGGATTTTGTTTTCTTTGGGTAAATTTCTAGGAGTGGAATTACTGGATCAAATGGTATTTCTATTTTTAGTTTTTTGAAAACCTCCGTATTGCTTTCCATAGCAGCTGCACCAATTTACATTCCCACCAGCAGTGTAGGAGGGTTCCCATTTCCCCACATCCTCGCCAACACTTGTTATTTCTTGTGTTTTGTATAGTGGCCATCCTAACTGGTGTGAGGTGATATCTCATTATGGTTTTAATTTGCATTTCCCTGAATATCAGTGATGTGGAGTGTCTTTTCATGTGCCTGTTGGCAATTTGTATTTCTTCCTTGGAGAAGTATCTGTTTCAGGTCCTCCACCCATTTTTTAATTGGGTTATTTGTTTTTTGTGTGTTGAGGTGTATGAGTTCTTTATACATTTTGGTTGTTAGCCCCTTTCAGGAGTCATTTATGAATACATCCCCCCATGCCACTGCTGATGGTGTCCTTTGTTGTATCGAAGCTTTTTAGTTTGATGTAGTCTCACTTGTTCATTTTTTATCTTGTTACATTTGCCTGAAGAGATGTGTCCAGGAAAAACTGTTCATGCTTATACTCAGGAAATTTTTGCCTATGTTTTCTTCTAAGAGGTGTATGGTTTCATGTCTTACATTTAGGTCTTTGATCCATCTTGAGTTTACGTTTATGTATGGAGTCAGAGAGTAATCCAGTTTCATTCTCTTGCATGTAGCTGTCCAGTTTTCCCCACACCAGTTATTGAAGAGACTGTCTTCTCCCCCACTGTATATTCGTGGTTCCTTTATCATATTTTAATTGACCATATATGTATTGGTTTATATCTGGGTTCCCTATTCTGTTTCATTGATCTATAAGTCTGTTCTTGTGCCAATACAAATACTGTTTTGATTACTGTAGCTTTGTTTGAATAGCTTGAAAGTCAGGGTGCATAATACCCCCAGTTTTGTTCTTCTTTCTTAAGATTGCTTTGACTCTTTGGGGTCATTTGTGGACCCATATGAATTTTAGAATTATTTGTCCTAGTTTGTTGAAAAATGCCATTGGTACTTTGATAGGAATTGCACTGAATTTGTAAATTGTTTTACACAGGATGGCCATTTTGACAATATTAATTTTTCCTATCCATGATCATGGGATGGATTTCTATTTATTTGTGTCTTCTTTAATTCCTCCCATCAGTGTCTTATAGTTTTCAGAGGGCAGTTCTTTCACCTCCTTGGTTAGGTTTATTTGTAGGTATTTTATTCTTTTTGATGCAATTGTGAATGAAATTATTTTCCTGATTTCTCTTTGCTAGTTCATTTTTAGTATATAGGAACTCAACAGGTTTCTGTGTATTTTGTATCCTGCAACTTTGCTGACTCCAGCTATTAGTTCTAATAGCTTTTTTTGGTGGAGTCTTTAGAGTTTTCTATGTTTACTATCATGTCATCTGAAAATAGCGATGGTTTCACTTCCTCCTTACCGATTTGGATGCCTTTTATCTCTTTTTCTTGTCTGATTGCCATGACTAGAACTTCCACTACCATGTAGAATAAAAGTGGTGACAGTGGACATGCATGTCTTCCTGATCTTAGAGGAAAAGCTTTCAGCATTTCACCATTCAGTATGATATTAACTGTAGGTTTATTGACTATGGCTTTCATTATGTTGATGTATGGCCCTCTATACCCATTTTGTTGAGTTTTTATCATGAATGGATGTTGAAATTTGTCAAATGCTTTTTCAGCATCTTTGGAGATGATCATATAGTTTTTATCTTTCTTTTTGTTAATATGGTATATGATATTGATTGACTTATGAATATTATACTATCCTTGCATCCCTGGAATAAATTTGACATGGTTATTATGATGGATGATCCTTTTGATGTATTTTGGAATTCAGTTTGCTAATATTTTGTTGAGGATTTTTGTATCTATGTTCAGAGAGGATATTAAGCTATAATTTTCTTTTTTGTAGTGTCTGGTTTTGGTATTAGAGTGATAATGGCCCTGTAGAATGGGTTTGGAAGTATTCCCTCCTCTTCTATTTTTTGGAATACTTTAAGAAGAGTAGGTATTATATCTTCTTTAAATGTTTGGTAGAATTATCTATGAGGCCATCTAGTCCTAGATTTTCATTTATTGGGAGTTTTTTGATTACCAGTTCAATTTAATTACTAGTAATCAATCTGTTCAGATTTTCTCTTTCTTGCTGGGTCAGTCTTGGAAGATTGTACATTTCTAGGAATTCATCCATTTCTTCTATGTTGTCTAATCTATTGACATCTAAGTTTTCATAGAATTCTCTTACACTTCTTTGAATTTCTGTGGGGTCAGTTGTAACTTCTTCTTTTTCATTTCTGATTTTGTTTATTTGTGTATCCTCTTTCTTTGCAAGTCTGGCTAGGGGGTTACAATTTTGATAACAAGCTCTTGGTTTCATTGATTTTTTTTCTATTGTTTTCTTAGCCTCTATTTTATTTATTTCCTCTCTGATCTTTATTATGTCCCTCCTTCTACTAATTTTGAGCTTTGTTCTTCTTTTTCTACCTCCTTTGTTTGTAGGGTTAGACTGTTTATTTCAGATTGTTCTTGTTTCTTGAGATAGACCCCTTAGAACTACTACTTTCCTCTTAGAACTGCTTTTGCTGCATCCCACATATTTTGAACCATGTGTTTCTTTTTTCATTTGTCTCCAGTGTTGTTTGATTTCCTTTTTTTATCTGTTTCTTGATCCATTGATTATTTAAAGGCATGTTGTTTAGCCTCCACATGTTTGTGTTTCTTCCAGTTTTTTTTCTTGTAATTGATTTCTAGTTTCATACTGTTGTGGTCTGAAAAGATGGTTGATACAATTTCAATGTTCTGAAATTTTTTGAGACTTGTTTTTGTGTCCTAATATGTGATCTACTTTGGAGAATATTCCATGTCCACTTGGAGAAAAAATGTGTATCCTGTTGCGTTTGGGTAGAATGTTCTGTAAATATCTGTTAGGTTCATCTGGTCTAATGTGTCATACAACACCTCAATTTCCTTTTTTATATTCTTCCTAGATGATCTATACATTGAGGTAAGTGGGGTGTTAAAGTCTCCTACTATTATTGTGCTGCTTTCAATTTCTCTCCTAAGGTCTGTAAGTATTTGGTTTATATATTAGGTACTCTTATGTTGGGTTCATAGATACTTCTTGTTGCTGTGTTCTTTTGTTGGATGGATCCCTTTATCATTATGTAATGTCATTCCTTTTTTGTTGTTGTTACTTGTTTGTTTTGAAGTCTGTTTTGTCTAAGTATTGCAGCTCCAACTTCTTTTTCATCCCTGTTCACAGGGATATGTTTTTCTACCCCTTCAGTTTCAGTTTGTGAGTGTCTTCAGGTCTGATGTGAATTTCTTGTGGGAAAAAAGTAGGTGGGTCTTTTTTTTATTCATTCAGTCACTCTGTGTCTTTTGATTGGAGCATTTAGGCTATTTACATTTAAAGTAACTATTGATATGTAAGTACTTATTGCCATTTTGTTTAATGGCTAGTTGTTGTTCAATGTTCCCTTATTGTTTTTCTTGTTCTTCTCTGAACCTTTCTTCCTCGCTTGCTCTCTTCTCTTGTGTTCTGTGACTCTCTTTAGTGTTATGGTTGGGTTACCTTCTCTTTCATTTTTGTCTATCATAAGTTTTTGATTTGTGGTTACCATAGTACTCTCCTATGACATACTATGAATATAACAATCTGTAATAAGCTGGTGGTCACTTAAGTTCAAGCATATTCCAACAGCTCTACATTTATTAATTCCCCTCCTCCCTGTATTATATATATAATACCTTATTTTACATCTTCGTATTATGTGATTTCCTTAACTAACTTTTAGATGTACTTGCTTTTGTTACTTTTGTCTTTTTGAGCTTCATAGTAGTTTTCAAGTAATTGATCTTACTACCTCTGCTGTATGTTTTGCTTTACCAGTGGAAATTTTTCCCTTTCTTGTATTTCTTGCTCCTGTTTAGGGTTTTTTCTCTTCCTTTTAAAGAAGTCCTAACATTTCTTGTAAGGCTGCTTTAGTAGTGGTGAACTCTTTTAACTTATGTTGATCTGTAAAGCTTTTTATCTCTCCTTCAATTCTGAATGATAACTTTGCTGGGTAGAGCATTCTTGGTTGGAGGGTTTTTTTCCTTTCAGCACTTTGACTATATTATGCCTCTCTCTTCTGGCCTATAGAGTTTCTGAAGAAAAAAATCAGCTGATAACCTTTTGGGGTTTCCCTTATATATAATGCAATGCTTTTCTCTTGTTGCTTTTAAGATTCTCTGTCTTTCATCTTTGACATTTTGATTAGGATGTGTTTTGGTGTGGACCTCCTTAGGTTCATTTTTTTTAATTTTTTTTGGCACTTTCTGTGCTTCCTGGATCTAGTAGACCATTTCCTTCTTCAGATTAAGGAAGTTTCAACTGTTATAGTTTCAAATAAACTTTCTGTTCCCTTCTCTCTCTCTTCTCCTGGTACTCCTAGATGAGGATGTTAGGACATTTGATGCTGTCTCAGAGCTCTCTTATCCTACTCTCATTTCTTTTAATTATTTCTTCCTTCTGCTGTTCAGCTTGAGTGCTTTCCATTACTTAATCTTCCAAGTTGCTGATCCCATCTTCTGCATCCTCTAGTCTGCTATTCGTTCCCTCCTGTGTATTTTTTTATTTCATCTGTTGAATTCTTTATCTCTGATTAGTTCTTTTAGACTTTCTGTCTCTTTGCTAAGGTCTGCCTTGAGTTCTGCTATTATTTTCTCAGTCCAGTGAGTACCTTTATAACCATTGCTTTAAACTCTTTATCAGATAGATTGGTTAACACCATTTCATTTTGGTTTTTTTCTGGAGTTTTTTTCTTGTTCTGTCATTTGAAGCATATTCCTGTCTCCTCATTTTGTATGACTTTCTGTGCTTAGTTTTATGAATTAGTTGAAAGGGCTCACTCTCCTAGTCTTGAGGATTGACCTTGCATAGGAGAGTCCCCTGTGTAGACGGCATGTGCAGCATGGTTTTGGCAAGCTTGAGGTGGAGTGTGAAATGAGATTTTCCTGGTACTGAGGCACCCAGGATGTGGTCCTGGGAACACAGCCTTGGTGGCCCTTGGAGGGGCTTCTGGGTCGATGCCTGTGGATTCTGCAATGGCAGACGGATGGTGGTGGGCCAGCAGAAGGTCAGAGGCACATACCAGGTAACTCCCAGATTGCCACCAGCTGTGTCTCCCTTGCCTCCTCACCCATATGCCCTTGCATGCTACAGGCCACTTGGAACTGCCCCAGGGACCTACTACATTGGACATCCACCAGATCCTGCTGTTGGTTTGGTGCAAGACTCAGTGCACATTCCCCCTTGCCCCTATATTCTCTGAGATGCTCCCAGAAATTCCCAAGTAGGTACCTGCCAGTCCTTCTCATGGCTGGTATCAGGCACTGTGCATGCATGCATTCCCCTGCAGCCCCTGCACACTCTGGGCTGCTTTGGGGAATTCCTTCGCCTGTGCCCACTGGGTCCAACTCATGGCCTGGGGTCAGGCCCACACACAACTTCCCCACTTTGCTCTGGGGAGTTGCCTCAGTGGCACCAGCCCAAAGATTAGTGCATGCTGTCTGTGAGCTGGGGAGATTTCTAGTCCTGCTGATAGGGGCTAGGCTGGTGGATAACAGCAGGCAACAAGGCAGTACTGCTGGATCACCCCCAGATCCTGCTCTCAGCCACACTAAAATGGGAGGAAGGAGGCAAAAAATAGTTCTGGCCAGCTCCCCTATCCCAGATTGCCTCCAGTGGTTTCCTTGCCAAGTGGCAGATGTTTAGTTCTTAAACTTAGGTACTCTTGCTTATGGTCTAATTGCACTTTAAACCACTGACTTCTTTCCTATCCCTCAAGGAAGGAAGTCCATACCTGACTCTCCCAGCAATATGTCTTCCCCTCCCCTCTGTCAGTGACAGTGCTGGGGGTAGGGTTCCTATGTGTCTATCTCTCCTGCTCTTTTGAGGGTTTTTTTATTTACTCTTTCTGTCTCTCATTGTACAGAAGGTGTTCACTTTGGTCTCCATTCTTCTTTAGGGTGAAATACTCTGTGTGTAGTGTAGATGTGGTGTGTAGATGGAAGGTGGATTCAGGCTCTCTCTACTTCACCATCTCCCCTGTGGAATCCTCCATATTTTCTATCAAAGTTAGGTTGGAAAAGTCTTTGGAATTTTAAACCTCTTCTGTGTATCAGATGTTTAGGTATAAATTAGCACTCTTATACTCAGCTACAACTAATGAATCATTCCTTGTAAGCAATCAAGAAATTGGAGAGCCTGGCAACTACAACAGAGGGTTAGGAGAGTGAACAGAAAGCCTGAAACCAGGTTACAGATGTTAGTGAAAGACACAAGAGTATTTTTTATACATAAAACGTGCAAATGTTGAAAACAAATCTTTAAAGTCACTTGTAATGTGCAAAATCCCTCCCTTATGGAGATAAATTGGTTATGGAAACAAGTCATTAAGAAAACAGTAAGCAAAGTAGAAATAACACTGCACTCTAGATTCAAGTGAAGGTTATGCAATGTGATCCTGTCAGTGCAACACTTACTCACAGACTCATAACTCAAGAAAATACTTCATGGCATTCTCTAGCTGTGTCTTCCTTCCAAGAATTACTCTGAACCACTCTATAATGTAGGAAGGAAATTTCTCTCTCTTTCTCAAAGATTCTCCTGTAGATACTATGTCCTTAATACTCAAATCACCTTTCTCAGTCTACAGGCTCTATTCACTACAGGCTCTATTTCTCACAGGCTCAAATACATGTAGCTTAGTTTTTCAGATAATTAAGATAATTAATTATTTAAGTAGGAAAATAGGAAATAAAAACAGTACTTCTCTTCATGTTGTGACCCACTGAAATGAATCCAAGTCATGAAATGCACAGACATCAGGCTTCTAACACACAAATGACTATAAATTATAGTTACAATAAGTTAGCAAATCGTTGTTTAACATCATTTTCATGTTTATTGCAGAAATTTGTCAGGCAATCCAGTCATGTCCATTGAGTCTCTACTATGTGCAAAATACTACAATACGGCTCAGCTCAATACCATACCTGATCTATGATTAGAAATCATTGCCTGACAATTCTCCACAGACCACAGCTGAACCTGAGTGTTGCATCAAATGTTTTCTTCTACTCTTCTTTCACTTTATTCATAAAATGTTATTTATTATGTTTTCATTTTTATGAATCATATATAAATATGGATGAAACATCCTAGCTCCTAGGTTCAAAATACATGGAGGAAGCTGAAAAGGATGTGAAATGAAAATGAAAAAAAAGAGTCCTGTAATTGTTCCAAATTGGTGGCACAAAGGTAAATTATGGAGGTTTTTTTTTTAAAAAAAAATACAGCTTCCCAGACCCCTGTAAAATCTTCCCATCAGAATTTCAAAGGGTGGGATCTGAGAATAGGTATTTTTAAAAAACCGTAGTTAATGGAAGTGAGTTACAGATAAAAATCACTGAATGACACCAAGTAATGTAGAACATTTTCATATTACATAGAAAAATATGAGTTCATAAAGTCATTCAGTAATATGTGTTTTCATTTAAACAGAGCATGGCTTCAGAGCCTTCATCCCCAGTGCTGTAGTTGAAAGGTGCCAGGTACAGATCCTGTACTTCAATGTAATTTTGGGGACATAAAGGACTCCTTCCTCTACCCTTATCTTGTTGAGATGGAATCAGTTTTCCTTTATCAGGACTCAGTTGCCTGGGCACAAATTAATTAACCAATTAATGTGTGTGTGCATCTGTGTGTCTGCGTGTAATGGCCTAAAAGAGTCCTGCTTAAAGTCTGGACCTCAGATCACCTGAACTAGAATACTGGGAGTGCTTCTAAAAACCTTATATTTCTGGCTCATCCATGCTGTTGCTAATGACAGGATTCCCCCCTTTTAGAGGCTGAATAGTATTTCATTGTACATATGCCTTTTTTTTTTTCTATTCATCTCTCCACAGACACTTAGGTTGTTTCATATCTTAGCTACTGTGAATAATGCTGCAGTGAACATGGGGGTGCAGGTATCTCTTCAAGATAATGATTTCATTTCACTTGGGTGCATACCCAAAAGAGAGATTGCTGGATCATAAGGTAATTCTATTTTTTAACTTTTTGAGAAACTCGATGCTGTGTTTCATAGCAGCTGAACCAATTTATACTCCCATCAGGTTCCCATAGGGTTCCTTCTTCACCACATCTTCACCAGCAGTTGTTATCTCTTATCTTCTTGATTACAGCCATTCTAACAGGTGTGAGGTGAAATGTCCTGTGGTTTTGATTTGTATTTCCCTGATGATTAGTGATGTTGAGCACCTTTTCATATACTTGAGAAAAAAGCTAACTATATGAGGTAAATTATATGTTAATAAGCTTGACTATGAGAATCATTTCACAATGTATACACATATCAAAACATCCTGTTGTACTCCTTAAATAAATACGATTTTTATTTGTCAATTACACCTCAATTAAGCTGGGAAAAAATTCAGATTTCTGTACCTTACCTCAGAGTTACCAAGTCAGAATTCCTAGGAGTGAAATATAAGAATTTACACTTTGAGCCAGCCACACAAATGATTCTCCTACATATCAAAATTTCAGAAACAGTGGATTCGATTCTCTGAGGTCTCTTCAAGGCCAAATTGTATATAACACAATCATCATTCTAGAGCAGTGAAATAGACATCTTGTAATTTCAATATGATCATCTAATCTTGAAAAACCCCTCTTTTCTTTCCCTGTTTTGTTATAACCTGCTTGTTTGAGTAAATTAAAATTCTCAGCATGAATTAACATGCAGCCTCCAGAAAGTGTCAAACTGGATATTTTATTGGCTATAACAATAGCCTACTGGAAAAGAATCTACTAAGTAAATACCCTTGAACAAAATGTTTTTAGAATTTTTTAGAAGATATCTCTTGAGTGAAAAATAGTGGAGAAAATACTCTCTTCTAAAATGATCTCTCCAAATAGCCTTTACATTTTTAGCTACAAGGTAAATCATTTGCAATAAAGCAATGTACAGATATCCAATACAACAGCAAGCTTAAGCCAAATCCTGCTGTTACCAAGAAATACATGTACTATACATAAAATGCTTTCAACATGAGGACTGAGACATCTTTGACCTGGCTAGTAAAAGGAATATTGCTTTCTTCTCTAAAGGAACAGAGAAAGGCTGATATATCTTGAGATATACTTCCTCGTCTAGGAAAAATATTTCCTTTTTTCCTCAGGTCTATGAAAAAGTGCTCATATCTTTTAAGAGTAAAACTGACTATCTGGTATTGATTCTACAAAGATTAAGAAGCTTTCTACAGTTTTTTCAAACCTAGTGCTTCTAAGCTGTAAAGTAGACATGTTAGATGGTTTGATGTAGGTGATTTATCCCATTCCCTAAAAGACTTTCAGAATCCCAAATACACCTGTAATTCTATTTTTTTGATACCCCAGAATTTTTAAATAGGGAACATGATATTTTATTCTATGATCATTAGTTCCTGGAAAAGGGAATACAGTGGGTTTCATTTGCACTAATAAGGAAATAACTGATGTCTCCCAATGTTGGGTTTTCTTGAAGAATGACAGGAATGGTGAGATGAGACACCAAGCAATGAATGGTGTGCTCCTGGCCCAAGGTTTGCAGGTGGGTATCATATAGTTAAGGGAAGGTTAAGATAGATTTTTTTCATGACAAGCAGACCCGTCTTGCCTGCTTATCCCCCAAGATTAAGGATTATTTGCTTTCTCACAGCTTCTAACACCCATGTGAGAAAAATTAACCCACTTCCCTCCCCACTCAATGCAACAGAAAACATACGCACACCAAAAAGGGAAACCACTCCAGTGAGAGGATTATGCTGGTTGAGACAAGTTTATTGAGAATTTGACACACACATCCACAACTTTGTCATGAGAAGAGTCTGAGCAGAGTGAAACCTTCAGAAGACATGCATGGTTGGGTGTCAAGCCCCTGAAAATGTCCCAACAAAGGTCATCCAGGGAAGGTGGCTGGAGGCAGCATCTGGTTTTTCATTTTCTTCTCTCGGGACTCTGATGCTAGGTCTGAAAAGCAGCAGTGAGGAGGTTGATGAACAAGTGAAGACTAAAGATGTAAATAATGGAGGGACCTAGAAGGGTGCCTTTCATCCTTGGGAGAGAAGATTCTATGCCTCAGGAATTCCAGCAAATCAGTAGAGAGCAAATGGCCAGTATCTTCTGTAGCCATAAGCCCCACAGCCGTTGTAGCCATAGCCAAGTCCATAGCCCACTGGGGAGTAGGTGCTGCCGTAACCACAGCCAACACTATACCCCAGTGGGTAGCCGTAGCTACCCCAGTAGCATCCTGGGAAGGCAGCACCGGAGAAGTCGTTGCAGTACATGGTGTCAGGAGTGGAGGGCTTCAGTAGCAGGATGATGTGTTTCCTCTGAATGATGGACTCCCTAGTCCCAGGACTTACTTTATATACCCTGGCTGTGGGGTGTGGTGAGAGACACAAGGCCCTCATTTTCATTCCTGACACCAATTTGCATCACAAAAAGCTCATTAATTTGTTTTCCTTTTGCTGAAGATATCTTTACAGTTGCTTAGGAAAGCTCTCATGTGACAGAACATGGGATTCCTTCAAATAAAGTGTGCCCCTTCATAAAAATGTATTGCAGTGACTTCAAAGCACTAGGTCTTAGAGACCTTAAACATAGTTCTCTGCAAATGGGCTTTATAAAACCAAGTAATATTCTTAGGTTGGTACCTGTTAATCAGTCCTCTTTCTTTCTGAATTTCTATAACACATGGTTGGAGTTCAACAAATAAGTGTTCAGCAAGTTAATAAATGAAATAGTAAATGCATAGTGAGTCCATCTAAAAATTGAAATGTTTTTAGTATTTACTTGACTAAAGAATAATCTTCTTGGTAGTATGCAAGACAAATGCCACCAGGCACATGACAATGACCCCTATTTTTCTCCATCTATAGCTACCCTGTTTAGAAGATTGGTTAAAATTTTAAACTTAATTATAATTCCCACCTGGACTATACCTAATATCACATTTCTAGACAACTGCCAGAACTAATAATCTTACAAATGTAAATATATAAATAAATGGAGTTTGTGGATTAGTTCTAGGAATGAATTGTGAACCAAATATGATTTGTTGGTCTGACACATGTTTTAAAATAAATGTTGAAAATAGTAACAAGTTAACAAATACAAAAATCAATGGGAAATTTTATTCTAAAATGTATGATTTTTTTCCACTAGATCTAGTAAAACCAGTTTATCCAACAAATGTGATGATCTCGTGAAGGTGACAATATTATATCAACATTTTACTTCCTATAGCCCAGGATAGGGAAGGAAAGTCATTCCTCTCTAAGTAGAAATTTAGTTCCCAAATACAAATTGATCAAAACTCTATTGGGTCATGCAAAACCTAGTAAATTATTCTCTGAGACCTGCGTTGAGATTCTCCAGAATGGCACTGAGTAGAAAACTCACAGAAAATACAGCAGAGGAGGCCACATGGTGCAGAACTAGAAAGGCACAAAGCTGAAAGGAATCATTCTTAGAAAGCCATAGGATGAATATGTATTACATATTAGCTCCCAAATTTTTACTTTGAATTCCAAAGGAAACTTTTCTCTCTGTTACCAGAAGCTAAGACGTAAATCCCTGGGAGCACATGGAAGTCACAGGTTGAATCCAAGGTCAAGATGACATACTTGGAAATATACAAAACTGTGTCAGTGTTCTAACCACTAATTGATTACTTATGGAAGAGGCTTTTTCTGAACATATGCAGTGCTGTCTCACCAACCTCCTTCATGAATAATGCTCTATGACCACCTAATGATTCAGCATTCAAAACTCAAACACTTCATGTGACTTCTAGCTAAATAAGGCCAGGGAATTAAAATTAGCCTTGCTCCCCAAATATAAAGATAGCAACACAGATCCTTCCCTAAAACTCATAGAATGATTCACATTATAGTTCTACCATCATCACATTGCTCTGCTCCATAAAGAAAAGCTAGTAACATTTGGAAAAATGAAAAGTTAAACAAAAAATAGCATGGTACAATGGGAAAAAAAAAGATTTGAATTAATTCCAAAGTTCAGTTATGATGGTCTCTGTAAACAGTTGCTCTCCCAGTGCCTACCCAATCTGAATGAAATGCTAGTTTTGTACACGAAGACGCAATATCCAACTCTGTATCTGAGTAGTAATGGTGAATAAAAATTAAAATATATCCTCATTTAAAATTAAGCCCTTTGTTCAGAGAACATCCTGAATTTTCTCTAGCAATTCTACTGGAGACCCTAAAACAATAAAAGTTTAGGGAAATACACTGTTTGTTAACAAGCCATTTAAAATCAAAAGGGGTAACTAGTTTAATCCTACATTGGGCCTAGGAAAGCTTTATTCTGACATACGTTTATCTAAGGGGCATCTAGGTTTAATAGAGCCTAAAGTTTATACAATGTTAAGAACTCTCCTTATGAAAAAGAATACAAAATACAAATACTAAATAATACAAAAAAAAGCATTTGTTAAAATGGTAAAGGAACTCACAAAAAATTAAACACTAACAAAAATTATGCAGGCTACAAAATCCTGGAAAAAAAATTTATTACTTAACCACCTGACACACATCCATGATACTTTTTCCACTGATGCTCTGGCTCCATCCTTTCAAAATGTTTTCTCCATCACTACTCATCCCCCATTGGATGCTATGGACAAATTCACACCAAGATGTGAACTCTAGTCCTGCAAACTTCACGTCACCGATTCCAGGTGAACTGGGAGAGTAGGTGGTAGAGAATTCCCGGGAGCCATCACCACTCGAGGATGGCTGGAAATAGCCTAATTAGACCCAGAAGTGACTGCAAACCACATCACTGTATTGTCCATATCCAAATAAAATGTATCTCCTACTCAACTTCTCATTAGCCAGATCCCAGAAAGGTCTGTGGCCTCTCCAGTGTCTCCCAACATGAGGGGACGTGTGCTCACAGGGCCCCCAGGTGGAAATCAGCAGCAGTCGAAACCAATTGCAGTTAAAATGTCTTACTTTTGTGAGTTTCTCAAAAAAAAAAAAAAGTCATGTGAGACGGAGATTAGAAAAAGAGAAAAGTATTACGGTCTCACATACAAACTGACATAATATTGGACTAACCATGGCTGGATATTTATGGGCTTAAGTAAGGTTCATGACTCTTTAATTTTAGTAACAATCTTAAGATGTTATCTAATAGATTTGATTTCTCCTTTAATAATTCCTTGACTTCAAATAAGGTCTGACATGAATAACTATAGGGAAAAAACTTGTTCATTGGTTTGCTACAAAGGAGCAAGAAATGTATTGTGTACAGATCTTAGAAATAGAGTCAATTCCAGCTGCACAATAAAGCCATTCTTATCAGCTTCAAATATGAAATTTTCAGCTTTCAATATATAGGAAATGAAAGAGAAATGATAAGCCCATACTTTAGATGAGTTTTAGAATATATATCAGTCACAACTTTGAAATACAAAAGTTATCTGCCATTCATCTTCTCAAAAATTTTATTCTTACAGACATTTATTGAGCATCTACTATGTTCCAAACATGCTGTTAGGTGCTAGAAATCTAAAGATGAAGGAGAAATGAAAATTAAATGGAAAATGATAAATAAATGAAAATAAAATGTTATACATGCTCTACCCTCAGGATCCACACAGCCCTCTGTAGGCTTTAGGGGTGAAGGAGAGAGTGGACAGTTCTACCAGAAGTAGGGGGGTAGTTTAAAATGAGTGTAAAATGCTGAAGAAAAAGGGGACACCTTATAGCCAGCCTTAATAACCAGAGTTGATGTGATGTGACTTATGATCATGGGCAACTTTGCTTCCCAGGGGACATTTGACATGTCTGTCATGACTGGGGGTATGCTGCTCAGCTTCTAATGGGTAGGAGCACAGGTCCGCACCACACAACCACCACGCCAGCAACCTCTCACCCCAAAGACCCATCCAGCCCAAAGTGTCAATAAGGCCTAGGGCCAGAAACACCACTTTAAATACAAGGTCATGTGCAGTCACGTATGGTTGCCAGACCCCAGAGTGTCACATGTTAGGGCCAGAACTTGCTGACCAAGTCTTGGGGCCAACTTAAAACACAACTTCAATACCTGGTTACTCAGAGCTTTGGGGGCTAAACCACATTTGTGAGGCTCCTTGGTTATTTGTCAGAGCAAGCACCTAATTAACAAAGCTTGCTATTTGATGTAGAACTCATGTGGTTTCCTTAAGAAACAACGTGACACCACAGCAGCGCCTGGGTGTGTAATAGGCCCACTGAATCTTGTCAGAAACACCTCATGTGTGTTTCACAACTGACATGAAAGAGTCCTTCCAAAGAAGGCATGTTTTTGCTGTAAGCTTTTACTCACCAATGGGATAGGAAAGTCATTTTTAACACCTACCCTCTAGTTTTTAGTAATGCTAACAGAGGAGCTGAGGTCTACTTCTTATGTCACAAACAGAGAGTTAGAGCCAGAAGTGGAAATGTGTACAAATTTAAAGCACAGCACCCACCTGCAAGCTGAGTTAGTTGAAGGTTAAAGGATAAAAATCATGGTCTGCTGTGCTACCTCTGTGCTAATACAGACTCACCGATGAGAGGAAGCATGGCACTTCAACTGATTTACTCACTGCTTTGCCCTTTGAAAGGCCTGAAGTCATGTCCTTCTGATGACCTTGAAAATAATGGTTCACAGTACTGCCAAATAACAAATAATGGCAAGCTCAATCTACTGAAAACACCATTTCTTCAAAGACTTTGCTGACCAAAAACTAAGTATAAAAATAAATACATTTAATTTCTAAAGATTAGGACCCATATCCCAAAGACATCATCTTTAAATTTAAGGTTGTTCATTAGGAAAGGTTTGTAAATTCTGAAACTGCAGACGAGTGCATTCAACATGGACATTTCAAAATGGGAATAATGAGGCACATTTGTAAAGCAGATTACCAGCAGGGGAGAATGATCAGAAAGGGAAGAAAAAACAGCAGGACGCTGTAGTGCATACACCACTGTCAGAGACAATGTCATAAGACTCAGAGGCAAGTCCCTGGAAAGGAATTGGTGTCTGAGGAACAGACAACTATATGCAACACATTCAGGAGTCTTACAGAATATCCTAAGAGGCCTCTGCCCAGTAGGCTTTAGAAGCAAGAAATTTTCCGATTTATCTAATAGAAAGCTCTCCCAATACAATTTTAAATGCTTTTCCTCTTTCCTCAATAGAAATGAAAAACATAAACTGGTTTTCCCGTAACAATAAAAATAGAGCAAAAGCAGAGGGAAAATAATTTTTAACAAAACCTGACTTTTTTGCTGGAAATTTCAGCCACCCTTTATAAATCAAAAATAAGGTGGACCTCCCCCTCTACTTCCTTTGGGATAAGGATCAACAGGACTGGACCGGAGTTCAAACTTTATGTGCACACAAATCGCTTGAGAAGCTTGTAAAAGCGCAGATATAATTTGATGAAAGGAGGAGTCTAAGATTCTGTATTTTGAATAAGATCCCAGATGATGTTGGTGTTTCTTGTCTGCTGACCATATGTTAGGCAGCAAGGGGATTAGACTTTTTCTCTAAGGTTTTAAATCATTACATTAACTCCACAAATATTTACCAAGTGCCTAAGATACAATGCTGGTGATATACCATAGAAAAGATACGGTGCTTGTCCTCAAGGAGCTTATCACATACACGCTATTGTGAGGGACTCAGACCTGTCAATCAGTGAGGGCAACAAAGATAAACAGCAGCCCAGACAGCACTAATGGCAAGCCAGAACATTCGCTACATCCATATATAACACCGGAACTTCAAATCGGATGAAATCCATCTGGCAGATTCCTGGGGTGGAGAAGACCTTTTGAAGGATTTGTGCGTTCACTGGATGAAGAAGAGAACAGAAGGAGCAAAGAACTAAGGACGGTCCCCCTGAAGGAGAAGGAAGCATTTTAAGGACAGAACGGAAATGAACTAGAGAAGTCACTAGTCTTGTGAGCTATTAATTGATCTTTTCCTGAAGAAACAAAAAAAAAAATCAAAGAACTTGTGAAAGAAAGTCATTATCAGAGTTGAATTTTGAGAGAATCATATGTCTGCTGTATGGAAGATGGTTTGGAGATTGGCTGGCAGACTGGACAGTAATGCAAGCAAGAAATGATAAAGGTACAAACTGAAGCAGAAATATTAGGAATGAAGACCTGACACTATGTCTTAGAGATAATGAGAAGGGAAAAGCTGAGGACTTTGTATCAAGATAAATAATGGTATCAAGATAAAGAAATTATTTAGCAAGCTTGTGAAAATACTGGAGAGTCTTGATGACATCAATTAGGGTTAAATCAGCAAACACATAGTTAATGTTCCACCTCCTTTATCAGTGGTATGAGAGGAATCAGAAGACCTCAGCTCAATACCTTGGCTCGAGTCTCAGTTTTCCCACTGGGTGAATATTTACCCACTTGGGAAAATTGCTTAATTTTCACCAATTTCCTCATGATACCTATCTCCCAAGATACTTGTTAGAATTAAACAAAATTCAGTGCTGACAAACATGTGGATGAAAGGGAACAACCTGCGCACTGCTGGTGAGAATGTAAATTGGTACGGCCACTATGGAAAACAGTATGGAGGTTCCTCAAAAAATGAAAAATGGAACTATCTTGTGATCTAGCAATTCCACTTCTGGATATATATCTAAAGGAAATAAAGAACACAAACAGGAAAAGATATCAGCACCCCTGTGTTCACTGCAGCATTATTTACAGTAGCAAAGACATAGAGGCAACTTAAGTACCCATGGATGAATAAGGGAAATGTGACACACACACCCTGGAATATTATTCATCCATAAAAAATTAAAAAGTCTTGTCATTTGCAGTAACATGGATGGAACATTATGCTGAGTGAAATAAGTGAAATAAGACAGAAAAAGACAAATACCATATGATCTCACTTACATGTGGAATCTGGAAAAAACAAAACAAAACAAAAAACAAACTGAACTCATAGGTGCAGAGAATAGACTGGTGGTTGCCAGTGGAGGGCTGCAGGGTGAGCAAAATGGGTGGAGGTGGTCAAAAGGTAACAAATTTCCAGTTATAAATAAGTTCTGGGGATGTAATGTACAACATGGTGGCTATAGTTAATAATACTCTATTGTATATTTGAAAGTTGCTAGGAGAGTAAATCTTAAAAGTTCTCATCACAAGAAAAAAATTATAGCTATGTACAGTGATTGACATTCACACTTAACTGTGGTGATTATTTTGCCATATATATAAATGGATCATTTTGTGTGCCTGAAACTAATAATGCTATTTGTCAAATTTATCTCATTGAGAAAAGAATTAAATAGAATTCTATGGAAATATCTTGTAAACTGTAAATGACTATGTATATATAAGGTATAATTATTAATGGCATAAGAGGAATATTGAGCAGGAATGTTTCTGGGAAAGAGTTGTATGACTTTAAAAGTGCTACATAACTAGGTTAGCATAGAGAGATGGACTTAGAGCCAGACCCTCCTAGATGGCTATATCTTGGTATTTTTCTTTACAAATAAATGATATTGCTCAAATTATTGTACTTTTTGATATTGATTTCCTTTTCAGTAATATGGTAGAAAATGAAGCCTGCCTCAAAAAGCTGTTATGCAAATGAATAGTGAAATTTTCTCTTGTGGTATCTGCCCCATAGTTACTGCAAGAGAGAGAAAAGTTATTGTACTTACTGCCTTCTTGCCCCTCTTTAAATTGTTTATATTTTTTAGGTTCA
The DNA here is from genome assembly GCF_040802235.1 of Manis javanica. NCBI lineage: Eukaryota > Metazoa > Chordata > Mammalia > Pholidota > Manidae > Manis > Manis javanica. The sequence goes on along the minus strand of NC_133158.1, from coordinate 52,899,238 downwards.
AAATGGCAGACAGACCTATCAGACCTATACAGATTTTCTCTTCCCTTTCCCCACAACCCATTAAACTGTAGTAAATGGTGGAAGCCAAAATGACAGAGAGAATTACAAGGATAATATTGATTGAGGAGAGATTGACTGAATTTCTGGATGGTGGAAAGGAGATTGAGGGAAAATAGAAAAGAGGAAGCCGCCACAGGAACTCTGAGAGCAGGCGGCTCACAAGCCAATCTTCCCTTCAGATTCCCAGAGAGACTTGGGACTCATGACATTAAGGAAAATACCAAGAATCTAGAGCTCCTGGGAAATTACTGATTCTCTGATTGGAACATAAAAGTTCAAGATGAGCCTGGAACATCTTGTTGAGCCAGAAAGTAAGAAATTGATCAAATAGTGATGGGGGTGATTTTTAAAGGACATGGGAGTCTGCATGAAGGCATTTCTACTGTCCAAATCTGGGATAATTTAAGCATCAAAACTAATACTTATATTAATGGATTATAACATATTGAGTAAGAATCCACAAGTCCATGTTGATGTAAATATTAACGCAAATAAATAAGCACACAAAAATAAATGGAGATGTTTCTTTCTTACAGTGGAATGCCAACCAACAAACATAAAAGGATTTATAAAATAAGAAAAATAGTAAATGGATCCTAAAGTTAGTGGGTGAAAGCTTGATAAGGAATAGGATATTTACACGGTGCCAGAGTATCAACACATATTAATTAAGGACAAAAGGGGAAATAGCAACTTTACACTGAAGAAGCCTAAAGGACAAGTAATCAAATTTAATACCAACCAAATTTGCATAAACTGAAAAATATGCCCCTTGATATGATGTGCTGATAATACAGTATCACTTCTATGGCATCTCTACCAAAAATTCTTAATATAAATCTAATCATGAGGATAAAAAGACTAACCCAACTCAAGGGACATTCTATAAAATATTTGGTCTGCATCCTTCAAATTGGTTGAGATCAAGAAGGACAGAGAAAAGCTTAGGAACTGATCCAGATTAAAGAAGACTAAAAAAGACATATGAGATACTGGATAGGGTCCTGGACCAGGGAGAGAAATGACCACCAAGGACATTACTGGGACCACTAATTAAATTTGAATTTGCACTGTGGGTTAGGTAATAGTATTATACCAACACTAAATTTCCTAATTTTCACAGTTATACTGTCCTTGATCTTAGGATAATGTGAATGATGTCTGAAACTTACTCTGAAGTAGATTTGACACTAGGTAAATATTATATATATTACATATATTATATATATATATACACACACACATATGTATACACATACACATATGCACATAGTATTACATGTATATAGTGATAAAGTGGGTCAAAATATAAACATTGAATAAGTCATGGCATGTAGGACTTTGCACTATTATGGCAACTTTTCTGTAAATCTGAAATTATCAAAATTTAAAAATTGTACATTTGGCAAAGCACAACATAATTATGTCTTTAGAATAGAAAGCATACATTAGCCGTGATGATAGAATCTAAACTCTTTCAGTTGGTAGAGATCCTAAGTTACCCTTTCAGTACTTGATGCCCTGGAATGTCCCTGCCAGAGGCCATCCTCTCAGTGTGCTGGAGCTTTGCCAATGACAGCCCACTTCACCCTCTCATAGCCCTATTCTTTTTCCCTTTTGCACAGCCGTATTTGTCTTGATATATAACTCTTACTCACCCCTCTCCTGGTCATGTTTATATACTCAAACTTCACATCTGTGCAAGCCTACAACACTGTTTATAGTATTATGTATAGACTAGGAGGAAAAATAACCACAAGAGACAACTGACAAAATTATTGGGACAACTGACAAAATTTGAGTGTGCACTGCAGTAATAGTATGATAGATAATAGTATACATCAATACTAAATTTCCTCATTTTAATGAGGAAAAATGTGCTTGTTAAGGTAAATGGTTATCGATCTTATCACAGGCTATCTCCTACTTGGAGTCCTTGGAAGGAAATAAGTAATGAGTAAGGAATATCTGTCTATCTTGGATATTCATTTATAGCACACTAAAATAGGAGACTATTAAATGCCCTTTAAATATTACATGAAGTGTATTTAACATACCAGGACATATTTTTGTGTCTTACTTATTTCTGTGTCTCCAAAACTTAGGACAATGGTTGGTATTGTATCTACTTGGTGAGAATCTGTGGAATAACCATCTCTTGAAAATAGCTTCTCAAGCCAGAGTCTCTGTCTTAGGTGTTTTTACAGCCTCAAAATTGTGAACACAGTGGCCAGAGCCCACTAATACTTCATGCACACATGAATGCATTTTACCTTGGGCTATATAATAGTTTGAATGCACAAAACAGATTCAACACGTTGATGAAAAATTATTGAGTATGTTCTCTGAGACAGACAGGGGTACAATAAATATTTGGTATGTGAATGAATGAGCTTTAATTCAAACACAGTATTTTGCTTCAATAAAACAGAGATTTCTCAGTAAGATAAGAATATAAACCACATATCAAGTACTTTTGATGGTGACTATCATTCCAAAGAATAAATGCTTTATTTTTAGTACACCTATATGTATAATCAGAGGTGAAGAAGGTGGAAAAATGAAACCTATAAAAAAGAGAAAAAATTACTATGTGATTTGAACTGTTAGCTTCCCTTTATTGATGAAATCTTAGAAACTTCTAAAAACAGCATTCATAACTAAGTCCATGTCATCGAGATTCTTCCAGTGTTCTGTGGGGTTCAAATACCTCTAGAACTGAGTTTTATAAACTGTAGGAAGAGGGAGAAGAACCAAAATCGAATTGTGTCCTTAATAAAAAAGATGAATTTTTTTTTTTTAGCATTCAAGAGCTGAAAACTGTTCCTGCTTATAATCAGCAAACAGAAACAATAAACCAGTGAGGTATAATTGGATTTAATTTAGGACATTTTTAGGGACTTTTTAAAAATTGAAATCTCAACATGAAGGGAAAAAATGGTAGTCATCATCTTATCCTGGCACACAGTCTGAAATCAGATTATGATTTGTTTAAATCAACCATTATAGGTTGAAACTGGCTGATGAATTCAAAATAAAAACACAGTAAAATAAACAACCAAAACAAAAGTATTTGTGCTGAATGAAATAGATTTATTAAGAGACTAACAGCAAAACCCCTTCCTACCCACGTCCAATTGTAATACGTTGATGTTGATGTAGAATTTAATAATACATGAGCAAAGCAACTACAAGACACAAACTACTTGCTTCATTGCTAAAATTCAGGGATGTCAGAGAAATACATCATGCTTTCTTTGTCTGTAGATGAGCATCAGTTTAGCATTTGACACCTAGATGGTTTGTTCAGCGTCATCAGAGATGAGGACCTTGGGAAGAAAGACATCACCAAGAAGATGGAAGATGTTTCACCTAAGCACATCTGGAGGCAGGAAGACAGTCATTGTTCTTCAAATGGTTCTGTGCACAGAGAATTGATTGAGAGTCTTGCAGTTGCCTGGAGTCATTGATCCATCAGTAAGTGCTGTAGCCGAAGCCAGAGCCGGAGCCCCAAGGCCTCAGAAAGCTGCTGCCATAGCAGCACCCCAGTCCATTGATGTTGCCCAGGGAGCTATAGCCACTGCATCCGTAACCATAGTTCAGGGGAGAGCCCAGGGGCACGACGCAGTTCAAGGGGGTGTCTCTGAAGGTCCCGTGGAAGTTGGTTCCATAGCAAGGATAACCTGGGAAGTAGTTTCCGCAGCAGAAGTAACGAGTCATGGTGGCAGGAGTGGAGAAGGAGTTGAGTAGATTTTGAGGAGCAAGTTACCCAAGTGGCGAATGATGGTCTCCTCCTACACAGGGCTTTTTATACCTCCAGCTGGTGGCCTTGTCCGGATGTCTTCCCACCAATTTGCATAAATAACTCTGTTACTTGCTAATTAAATGCACATAAAGGAAGCCGCAGACTCAGTGCCCATGTTTTTGTTGGCTTTTCTGTTTTCAAAGGAATGTGTCTACCTTCAAAGCCAGAGGTCATCCCTGAAACACAGCTGAATTCTTTACATTAGTGACCATAGTTTAATTACTCTTGGCATGGTGTGAGACTCTTTAAGTCCTCTGATTATAAACTGCTCCCCACTGACATAGCCACCCTAAAAAAGTTTTGGCAACAATGTAAACACTCCTATAGGTTCTTGAAATTCTCTCCATATAGCATTCAAAAACAATGGCATACCAACTGCTTCATAGGTATGGAGTTTCTTTTGGAGTGAAGAAAATTATTTGGAACTAGAGGTGGTGACTGCAAAACACCATGAATGTAGTACATAACACTGAATTGTTGGCTTTAAAATGGTTCATTCATGTTATATGAGTCTCACCTTCTGAATTTTTTTTTAATTTTTAAAGCATTGTTGCACTATCCATTAGAGCATGTCTTTTGACAGAAGCCGCAAGAATATCAAATTAACAGGTAGCTGTGTATAGCCTACCTGTAATTTTCATATATTTCATTACCTACCTGTAATTTTCATGCATTTCATTTATGAGCATCCTCCTTGTTAATACATGTAATTTTTTTTTCCATGGAAAACACACAGTCCTTGTAAATCATTTTGAACATTGCCAAGCTGTCTTCTTGTGGAGTTGCCACACTGGGGCTGAGTGGCACGATGCCTACTTTCAGAGTCATGTTATACCATGCTTGGTTCTTACTGACTCCTAGTAAAACAAGCCTAGGATGTCGTGCTCCATTATGAAATACCAGTTATATTCAAGAACGCAACACTTACTTCTGCTCCTACTCTGCCCTGTATGGCTATTTCCTGTTTGGTGAAGGTAAACCAGAATGAATTTAAGCTCAGCAAAACTAAGTCTATTCTAATTCACATGTTTAGGAAATGATCTTTTTTAATAGGTGAAAAATGTCTTGATCCTCCGAAACTAGAAAAAGAAAACTTCATGGATACCAATTCCTTTTGCTTATTCTCCCCTTAAGGGACAATCATAGACCCCAACAGACAAAAGTAGTTATTTGTCAGAAATCTCTCTCTATTAAGATTCTGCCTCTCTCAGTTCTCTGACAGAAGGACTTCCTACAGATCATTTTACATAAGTGGATATGGTTTCCTTTATTCTACAAACTGATTACATATTGCAAGAGTTTATAGTTGAAATCAAAAGATAAGGTCTATTTTCAAATTCAGTTTTTAACAAAGAAATGAATTAAAATGATAAGCGACTATGTCCTCAAGTGTCCAAATTATGTAAACTCTACCTCAGCGAATCTGGAAAACTCAAAAATATGTCTGTGAAAGAGAACAGAGGTGACTGCTCTCATTTCATCGTAACTGTTGGGTGGTTGGTTAGTTGAAAACTTTTAACCTCTGATTCTACCAGACGTTTGAATCTGTAATTTGTATCTGCTGCCACCTTGTGGCGGTGGTGTTTCAGTTACTCCGTCTGAACCACGGGACTGGAATCCAATGTAAGCAGGCAGAAGACCGCCCTGAAGAACTTGTTGGAAGTGTAGGTATCCCGAGTTCTCCTCTCCCACTACCGCCATAAGATTCTGGAAATCTATATTTTTAATGGGTATCTCAGGTCATTCTCATGAATAAATCATCCAGATAAATTCCAGGCCAGTCTTTCATGAGATTTCAAGGAATTTTTCTACACTTAGCCTTGTTGAAATTGCCCTGAGCGGCTTCTCTCTCATTGACAGGTGTGGTCAGTCACAGGTAGCCTGTACCCTTTTACTCTGGGTGATAGAAATAATTAAAGAAAAAAAAATCTTAAGTTGTCTTTTCTATTCCCCTGTGCTTGCTCTTTCTCACATACACCTAAACAGAAAGGGAAGTAACAGCAGTGTGGCCCGCATCTCCACAGACGTAGAGCCACCTGAGCGCACCTATGAATTTTTCACCTGTCTTTTGCTTGTTCTTTTTCCTATTTCCTATTAGGCTTTCCCAGAGAAAATTCTCAGCCAAATATTTGATTGTTATTCAGTATTTGTTTTTATTTTAAATACCAGTAATAATAAATATTCGTGGAAGGCTTACCCTGTGCTAGCTCTGTTCTAAACACATTATATTTACTATTTATATATGTTACCTATATATATAGTGAAAGGACTTCCTATGCATTTTTCCAAGCACTTAACAAATACTTATGATCATATGATGTGGGTGTTTTGATTATTTAGAAGAAAAACTGAGGCCAGAGAGTTTAAGTGAATTGCTCAATGTCACATGGTCAATAATTAGCAGAAATGAGCTCCAAATCCATGCCATCTACCTTCAAAGCCATGCTCTTAACAACTTTGCTGTAACGCCTTTGATATGTCATTAATGTTTTAAAAGGTTTCAGCTTGCGAAGTGTCATAAATCACTTTGTTATTCTCTTGAAGAACTTATCAATAAAATAAGGCTAATTTGGTTGCTAAAATAAACCCCCCAAAATTTCTATGCTTGGAAGGATGTATTTTATACTCCCACTCTGCATCCCTCTCAGGTTGGTTGGTATCTTGGATGGGCGTCATTCTCATCCAAAGCGTTAGGCTGACAGTTGTCATTATACCTCATTGACACATACTGTGTCACAGCACATGTTTGCTCCCAACGACTTCCACCAAACATCATGCATCACTTCAGAACTCTTCTCATTCTCTAAAGCAAGTTCCACACCCACTCCTAACTTCAGGGCTCAATAAGTGCAATGCTGCTATGTACCTGGAAGCAGGAAATCCACACTGTTGTAGAACAGCATGAATGACTTACAAAGAGTGTTTCTAGTCCTTACACAGACTAAGAGAGCTTGCAAAACATTTTAATTATTTTTTAAACACACTTTCCAATATTTAGATAATACGATGATAACAGAAATAAAAGGGTTTATTTTTATGGCTAACATAATTTTACTTGAGTATAGCTAAAACAGTATGGTTTACTATTTTATTAAAATTATAAGAAAGTATAATTTAAAATAGTTCTGATCCAGGACAATTTTAATATATAGCTTTCTATGTAATTCATTCACTATCAATCTATACGTGATTATAGATTACTTGATAGTTTCATTTTTTTCTTTCTCTTCTTTCCTCCACACCTGCCTAGTCACTATGTAATCTAATTGAGGGAAAGGTTGCCATAAATTTTAATTTTCAAAGAAAGTTCCTCAATGATAATTGATTTAAGAAAAAAGAAATCAGTTCTAACAGCAAATTTTGACTTATTTGTGCATTTTTTTTAAATGAATCAACACTATAGTGTCTATGAGGAATAAATAAGAAAGAGGCCTGCTTGGCATATTCACTTAGAGATTTAATGGGCATCTTATAGACAGGGCTTATGCTCTACTGTGTGGCCTTTCAGCTCCTGCAGGAATCATCTCTATAGGTTCCAAGCCATGTCAAGCCAGTATGAAATAATGGTGCTTCCCTCATTCCCTCAGCAGACATCTCTTACCTCCCTACCAAGGATTTCAACTTTACCACCGGAAAAGACCCTGGAATGCCTATGTGGCGCGCATGCATATATAATCCGGGAGTATAGGGAGTCAATGCCTGTCTTTGACCCAGAGAGAAGGGCGTGGATATATTCTTCCCACCTGCTCTGCAGACAGACTGTCCTGGATACTTAGATACCTGCTTGGGGAAGGGCCCCTGGAGTCAAGCACACACACAAGTACTATTGAGGCTGATTCTACAAGGCATCCTGATTTGAGCTCTGCCCTCTTCCCTGCTTCACTCCCCCTACCCTTTACTCCCACTTCCTAAGAAAGAAGTGATGTATAAGCCCTTCATCTGCAGTTGCAGATGGACGTTCTGTCTGTGTGACTTGCCTGTTCTGGACATTGCCGCTAAATTCAATCATCCATGCGGCCTTTCGCATCTGGCTTCTCTCTCTCAGTGTAAGGTTTTCAAGGTTCCATATTGTAACCTGAATCAGCATATTTCACTCCTTTTTATTTTCAAGAGCATGCCACTGTATGGATATACTACATTTTGTTTATTCATTTATCGGTTGATAGACACTCAGTTTGCTTCCAGTATTTGATTATTACGAATAATGCTGCCTTGAGCAATTCATGTGCAATTTTTAACATGGCAAAACTTGAGCTCCTATTTTTTTCTCACACACCTGTTCTTTCCCTAGCCTTTCTCATCTTACTAAATAACACTGCTATCTAATTGCTGAGAACAAAACCTTAATTCCTTTTGTCATTATAATTCCTTCATCCACTCTGTCACCAAGTCCAGTCAGCCCTGCCTTCAAAATACAGCTCAAATTCATTCGCATTTTCAGTTCCCCCCACTGTCACCTTGTCAAACCATCACCTTTTCTACTCAGGACTACTGCTGGTTTCCCTTCTCCCACTTTTACTCTTCCTCCACAGAATTTTTCCTAACAGCTAATGTGATCTTTTCAAAATAAAGTGGGCTTTACCATAGTTAAAAAGCATTCAGTGACTTCCAATTGCTCTTAGGAAAATGAAAATCCAAATTTCTTACATGGTCTGGCTGTTGCCCAACTTTTCTACCTCGTTTCATATAACTCTTCCTCCCTTCCTATGGTCCAGCCACAGGGGTGTCCTTCCTCACTGTGTCTTCCTGACTGGGATGCCCTGATGCCAGCCACCCATCTCTCTTGTTTGTGCCTGACTAATCCATTGTTGGACTCGGTAAATATATCTTAATCTCTTAAATGAGTGGATGGATGAATGAATGAATGAGTTGGTTGTTGGAGTGTGCCATGAAAGATGAGTATGATTTCAACAGGTGGAGAAAAAAAGGTATTAGGGGGAAGGAATGCCTTCTAGGCAAAGACAGAACAGAAGCGTATGGGTTTATTTCGGGATTGGTGAGCTGATCCATTTAGACAGAGGATTGCACATATGTAAGGGAGTTACGGGGAAATATCTAGCAAATGGGTGTCAGAGTTAGAGAACGGCTGGCCTTACATGCAGGACAGGTATGGGTATAGAAAAAGAGCAGTTACTAAAGGATTTGATTGAGGAAATTATGTGATTGGAACTGACTGTAAGGGAGAGCTGTAGAGGGAGGGGTACCTATTAGTATCCTATTAGAATCCTCAGTTCGAGAAATAATCAAGAATCTGAGTTAGGCTGGTGGTAATAAATTGAGAACAAGAAGATAGATTTGAGTAACATTGTGGAGGAAAGATGTGCAGTACTTACTTAGCAATGAATAAGATGTCAGCTGCAAAGGAAAGAAAGGGATGCAAAGAATTACTCCTGGTACAGGGTAAATGGCTCCTGGCAATGGCAATAGGAAAGCCAGGAGAAGGATTTTTATTTTGAGGCATCACTTGTGACAAGGAGTTTTTAGATCAACATTTGGAAGTGAAGAAAAACAGCCTGGAAGAAAAAAATGCAAAATATAACAGTGGGGCCTTCATCTTCCTTAAGGGAGTACTTCAAACAATGTGGGTGGACAAGATCCACCAGATGAAAGAAAGACTGAGAAAAACACTGGGGATGCCTATTTTGAGAGGAATGAGGAATGAGAGATGTCAGAGATGCCAGTTAACAAGACTTAGAGAGTAGCAGGGAGTCAAGGCAAAGCTAACAGACACTGTAACAAGTGGGAACTTTCAGGGTCAGAGAAGCCAACAGTACCTAATGCTGCAAGAGAGTCAAGGAGGATGAGGATTGAGATTGTTTCACTGAATTTGGCAAAAATAGATGTCCTGATGACCTGTGAGGAAAGCATTCAGTGAATGAGAGAGGAGAATCTGTAGAGTAAGTGATTAAGAATTGTGCCATTGTCTAAGAAAAGAGCTAATAAATGGTATATTATCCTTCACAGATGATTATCAAAGAAGGGGAGAAAATGATGAGAAAAGACAGCTCAAAAGGATCAAGCAGTAGTTTCTGCTATTTGTTATCTTTTTATGTATATAATCTAAGAAATCTGCATGTTAGAGCTAGAGGAAACATTGGCCTTCATTTTATACATGAGGAAAGTGAGATTCTGGAAAAGAAAATGAAATATCCAGTATTGCATTGTCAGTGTTGATGTGATCTTAAAATCAAGAAGTCTTTAGTGCTTGCCCATTACAGACAGACTTAAATCCAACCAATTGCTCAGGAAAAAAAAAAATGAATTCCTTTTCTGCACCTTAGCTCCTGTGGTGAACAGGCCTAAGATGGCTGCATGGCTCCTGCATCTTGCTCTTCAGACCTTTTTCTGCTGCACATGGAGCCTGCAACTTGCTTCTAATGAACGGAATGTGAAGACAGTGACAGGATGCAACTTTGGCAAGTACATGGATAAGACTATAACATCTCTCTTACTAAGACTCCCTCCCTTGCCCATTCTGATGTTATGAAGACCCCCATGGCAGAAGCTACAGGCAGAATCCAGCCAGTAGCCAGCAAAAGAAACTGAGGCCCTCAGTCCAATTGGCCATACAGTACTGAATTCACCAACAAGCATGTGACCTTGGAAAGGGTTCCTTCCCCAGCTGAGCCTTGGGGTGAGAATGCAGCCCCAACAGACAGTCTGGTTGCATCTTTCAAATGAGACCATGAAGCAGAACCAGCAAAGCAATGCCCAGAATCCTCACCCAGAGAAACTGGGATAATCAATGTGTGCTGTTTTAAGCCCAAGTTTTGTGGTGATGTGTTACACAGTGAAAGAAAACTAATACAGTCCCCCTGTATGACACATGTACACACTCTGTCATTGATCTAATAGGATCCAAAATTATCTAAAATCTCCATCTCCACTGTCACCAGCCACCAAGAGATATCATCTCTTTGTTCTCTACTCACTTCAGGTGAATTACTCTTTTGCACATTGTTTGACACAAGGCATGAGAGATATAGGCCAGCCCACCCATTTGCTTAAATAACTGTCCTCCTCACCTTTGCGCCAGACTGTCAAATTGCTTCCACCTGTTTCAGCAGTCCTGCATGTGACCCATTCTCTCTGCTTTCTGTCTTTAAGGACTTCCATATTTCTGCTCTTCTCTGGTGGCAGTCTTTTAATTCTTCCAGGATTATGATCTGTTCTTTTTTTAAAAAGGAAACTGTCTTTTCTATAATTTCTAGGGATCTACAAAAGAAGTAGGAGGTACCTGCATTTAGTCTGTAATTTGATACAATATCTTTTCCAGAGTAATTTTCAGTATATTATGCTGCCTCCCCAAATATCCATTTATAAATGTATTTCCTGGAACTAAATTCTGACAGGGACATTTTATAATGGTTCTTGTAAGTACTATGTATCCACTGCAAATTATGTTTATGAAGAATATTTAATGGTATTGCCAAATGCTCACACTGTAATGATAAGTAATAAGACAGTATAAAACCTATATATTAAGTCTTTGTCCTGCTTGAGACAAAATTGTAAGCCATACTAAAGAATAATATTGACAGGAAAATAGAAAAGGGATATGAGAACAGACCTTAGAAAATCCCCAAGAGCCTGAGAGAGACAGAGAAGTAGAGAGAGGGAAAACTAGAGAGAGAGACAGGCACTAAAGAAGATTGTGGAAATCCTGGCAGTTTTCCTGGAGTAGGACACAAGGGAGCTGATTCTTAAAGAAGTTAAGGGAGCCTGAGTCAAAGGGAGCCAAGAGAAGTAAGCAAAGAGATAACAGACCAAGGAATCTATGGAGGAAAGGGAAGGAGATGAGAAAAGCATGGCAAATTTTATGTTTTAAGACACTGGTATCACAGAACCAGGCACAAAGAGCATTTTAAAAAATACATTAATAAACCAGTGCTAATTGATTAATTGGTAAAGTGAAAAAAAAAGTTCTAGATAAAATCTGTATTGTAACATTTTTATAGCAGCCCAACAGGCAATGTCAACTCTGAACTCTCTCAGGAGCCTTGCCCTCAAGTCTGCTGCCCTTGGCAGAGTGAACATGAACAGGGCAGCCACAGCACTGGGCAGCCTCCCATTAGTATGTCGCACACATGAGTCATCTATCTTTGAGCCAACCCCACTGTCTTTGTCCCAGTTATCTTCAAAGGTATCATTTAGACTAGGGCAACAGAATAGCACCAGGAAGTGTTTGCTCCCAAAAAGCAATCCATAAATCCCTATTAAATACCTATAAATCAGCTATTTATGATTCCCTCTTCTCCTGTCAGAGCACAGATTGCCCTACAACAATTATCCTGGTATTGCCTTTTCTATCCCTTCTTCCTGGATTTCTCCATTCCTCAGTTTTATCAGTTAGATGCATGACATGGGTTTTAAACAGTAACTGAGAGATGCCTGTTGGCTCAGTTAATCCAAGAATATCTGTTTCCTGGTTTTCCAAGCAGAAAAATAAACTAAGATTATCAGAGTTTCTAAATATTGTAAAACAGTGGGTCCTAGACCACCTCCAGTGATTGGTTGAGTTTCTATTATCCTGTTGTATACAAATCAACAGAACACTCTAGTCAGTGCACACAACTATACAAAACATTCTAAAGAGTTTTCCCTCCAGGCTTGATGTGGTCTATAAAACTGAAGTTTGAGTGTCCGAAAAATTTGGACATAACTTCAAAACCAGTAGTGAATAAGTAAAGACCTTCTCTAGAGAATCATTAAAAGATAAAAAGAAGGTTTTGGTCCTATGATTAAGGAGAAAAATTATTAAATGTATTTATTCATGCAGTCAACAAACATTCATTCAGTATCCTTTAAGTATAAAGTTCTCTTCTAGTCACTGCTGAGAATATCAAGATTAAAATATAGAGTCACAATTTTCCATAAAAATGGCATGGCAGAAAGAAGGAAATATAAATTATGGTAAAATCTTAGAACACCTAGTACCATTAGAAAGTAAATTCATTGGACTGGGTTGAGAGTATGGTAGATAGGAGTCAGAGTAGAGACTTGAGATTCATGAGAATAGTTTGGAGAAGCAGTGGTGAAGGATGCCATAATAAAATTTAAAATAAAATAAAATATTACTTCTGTAAGGTAGAGAAGCACAAATTGCAAGTCTAGTCATAAGCACTAAATAACTTTAAGTTTGAATAACACTAGTAGTTGGATTAATGAACCCACAGAGGAGCAAAGTACTAATATTAAGCCTAGAAAACCAAACTGCCTTCCCAGGTCTAACAGAGAACTAAGACATAGCCTCACCAATAAAATCATACTTATTTTTAACCAGTCCCGGGCAAGTTGCCCAAGTGTTTTTCAGATATAGACTATTTTCATTTTTTCTTTTTTCAGCACTCTTTTACAGCATGCATAGAATATATAACTTTGCCTTTACAAAGAGTCTGAGCACTAGATTAATATCTTAAAACCCTTCGAGACATCCTCTAACAACCTATAAAATTCAGATTATTCCCTTAAGCAAGAAAGTGGGGACTCTTAATATCACTATTTCATTGGCTAGAAAAAAAAGTAGATAGAAGTAAGAAAAAAAAAGCTAAAATTGTGACCATCAGTCAAGATTAAGACCTGGGTTTTCTAGCTTCTAGAAATTATACTCTTCCTCTAAACACAAATTATTCCACTGAATTTGGAAAATCAGTAGAGTTCCCATAGACCCAAAAAGGACTATTCTGGCAGTCTGGAAATTACTAATATTATAATTAGGACCAATAGCAATAACAACAGAAATTATTATTGATTGAGTACTTCCTATGCCTGGCACTCCTCTAAGTACACAACATGCACTATTTCTTCTAATCTTCATAAAGTCCCTATGAGCTAATTAGTACTATTATTTCCACATAGTAGTTGAGGACACTGAGAAACAGAGGTGAAGTATTTTGCCCAAGGTCCCATATCTCTTAAGTGTCAGAGCCAGAACCCAGTGGTCTTGGTGAATGATAAGAGTGGATGATGGAATAAATAAGGGCCTAACAAAATAATACTTAAGGACAAAATCAAGGTTAAAGTTTGAGTTATATCACATGAATCTGTATTTTGTAATTATGATTTTATTGTACTTTTTAGTAGTAAATAGGGGCCAAAAAAGAAGAAATGGAAGGTAAGGAATGGTGGGTTCTTAGAGACAAAGAAAAGAGTTAAGGATCACAGGAGATGCTGAGAAATCTGAAAAAGCCAAGTTAAATTGGGTACAAGTGGTATCTAGACAAAGCTGAATTGGCAGGCAAGCATGTAGGGAAGAGGAAAATGGCTTTCTCTTATTGTGCAATTTCCACAGTAAAAATACTTGTTTTATACTGTGAATTACTAATAATGTCACCATCAGGAAAGTAAAATAGCACAACACCCATGAAGGACAATTTGGCACTATTAGGCAAAAGTTCATATGCATTTACTTTCTGACTCAGAGATTTCCTTCTAGCTATCTCAATGATGCGATGACAAAATTAGAAATGACATGTGCAGAAAAGTATTCATTGCATCATAATTTTCAAAAGTAACAATTGGAAACAACCCCTTATATCTACCAGTAGTAGAGTGGTTGAATACTTTGTATGCCACATCCATGCAATGTGGTAGTAGGTAACTCTAAAGTGAATGCATAAGGATCTCTGTGCCTCAGAAGGAGTTATATCCAGAAATTACTAAGCAAAAAAGCACAGCGCAGAGTATTTGCATTATGCTACATTTTGAGTAAGAAAGGGAGATATACAAGTATTTATCCATATTTATAATTTTTAAATGAAGCAGTAGAAGTGTAAACCAAAGAGTCATAAAAATAGTTACTAATAGGGGCACGGAGAGCAGATGGGGAGACAGGATATACCTCATTTTACAGTTTTGCCTTTGGAATCATTAACTATTTTAATAAATTTTAAAGATTAAATGGAAAGGAAAGAAGCATCTGAAAATCGATGTGAAGCAAATGAATCTAACCAAATGTCAGGTTGGGGGCATAACACCTCAAAGAATTATTATTGCAAGTGACTCTAACACACAGAATTTCGGCTGTGCATCCCTAGGGGTGTAATACTCTTAGACAAAAAGAAATATAAAGAAACCTTAAATTACATTCAGTAATTTTGTTAGTAGTAATATTTTGTTTGTTATATTGAAACTATTATAGGTATATTATAAGATAATGTAAATAAAAAACTAAGATTTTTCATCTTAAGAGAGGGAAAAAGAAATTTAAAAATCAAAGTAGTTAACTAAAACCCCTTAAATATGAGTTACAAATATCAGGAAACAATACATCATTTATTTTTCTCTTTAAAAGATTACAGATTTCCTGACTCTGTCTGCTAAAAACGTCTACAATGACAACTCCATAGTAATGAGGACCTATAGCATCAGATTGTGTGCCCTTAGCATCATTTTGTATCAAAAGGGAAACACTCCCTAGAGAAGTTACTGACTCCAGGTCTGGAGCAGGAAATGTACAAAACAAGCCTGAGACATCTGTGCCACAAGGAAGGGGTGGGGAGGATGGAAAGGAAGGGAAAAGAAGAAAAGGAAAAGCCTGAATCTAACCAAGCTTCTAGAACAGGGTTTCTCAGACTGGGCAATGTTGACATTTGGGGTCCATTGTGTGGAGGTTGTCTTGCATTGTAGGGTGTTTATTTAGCAGCATCCCTGGCCCATACCTACTAGATCCCAGTAGCACATCCCTCTTCAAGTTGTGATGATTAAAATTGTCTCCAGACATGGCCTAATGTCCCATTGTGGTCAAAACCATCCCAGTTTAAAACCGTTTAGCTCTAACTACCATTTCACAGTAAATATACAATGCAGAGGAAGAAATCAAATGAAGTGCAAGGGAGCCATCAGCCAAATCCAGAATGGGTTATCACCATACCACAATCATTAGTAAAGCCCTTTTGCCATCTGACTGGTTAGTGACCCCGAATCCCAACTTGAGAATCTGCTTTCTAGGACTATTTCCTGACCCACATGTGTTAGTGTCACTCTAAAAGCAGTAAATGAGATAAAATTTGTAAGTGAGATAAAGTTTGTAAATAAGGCAGTAAATGAGGTAAATAAAACAAGCAGTTTACTTGGGACATGCAGGTAATATTGATAGGGAAGTGGGGAAGGAATACAGAGAAGGGAAGGAAATCAGTACATGGAATACTGTCCAGTCACCTGGGAAACAGTGTTATACACAAACCTAAGCATAAAGTCTCTGGGAACCGAGGAAGCTGGGCCTTCCTTTTCGCACACCAACTTCCTCCTAACACTGATTGTGGACTGTGCCTGCCTTGTTGCTTCGTTGGCACTTCCAGCCTGCTCCGTACAAGAGCTTAACAGCTCCCACAGTTCAAGGGGGAAGCACACAGGCAAAGAGATTATTGACCCTTGCAACATGATGGAGAGATATGGGAATATCTGCTACATAAAGTAAAATGATACTTGAGATTTGTTTCAAAATTCTTAAACAAAGAAACAAGCGAGGGAAGATAAGCCAAATAAAACAGGCAAGTGTTGACCGTTATTGAAGCTGCGATGAGTGCAAGAGTGTTTATTAGTATCTCCAGCTTTCTGTACATTTGATTTTTCATAAAAAATTTAATGAAATTTATAGCACTACCTACCATTATATTATATTGATTATTACAAGAACCTATTAACTTCTGAGAGTTCCATCTCTTCTGTTTCATTTGCCTGGTGTATTGAGGCTTCACAAATATCTATTAGCTTATTCTCCTCACCATCAACAAAATAACAAATGAAAATTACATAATTCTACATTTTTATGCTACACACAGGATTTGAATCTTATTGAATAAGTACTTTTGTTCTGACTCAAACTGAATACTAATTCATATTAAAATATCTAAGCTAAAATAAATAGAAGTGAGAGAGGGTACTCAAAAAAAAAGAAGAGCTAGAGAGAAGTGAATTTATGTTTTAATATAGGAGAGGAAAATAACAAAACATTTCAAAGGAAACTTTGATTATTAGGCACCAAAAGGAGAGCTCTTTAATTCATTAATAATTTTTAATATCCATAGCTTCTCTTTGAAAGATTAAGACAAGATGGTATACTACACTATGAGAGAGAACAGTTAAACCCCTGTGTGAAAGAACAGGCATCCATTCAGTAGGATATCTTGTATGGAGTGTGAGAAATTCAAATCAGTAATTTACTATTAAATGAAATATTATACTCCTTAAAATATATTCACTTCTAACAACGAATAATGACCCCATAGGAAATTTTTAAGAGTTTAACCAGGTATATTTCAAAAAAGCTTTATTTCACAAAAAGGTAATCGAATGAGCAGCCCTCTAGACTAACCATAGCCCCAAGCAGTAGAAACATGCCTTACAAATTAAAATTGTCACTGCTCTTAGTGAAAAGTTCAGCAGGAAGTTACAAAGGCATAATAGTGTGACATGGTAGGTCGTAACATTTAAATAAAGAGAAAGGGTTTTTCATTTACTTTTTTAATATTCCCAGAAACACTCTTCTAGATATTATCTCTTAATAGAAAAGCTGATTAAGCACTTGACAATAAGGCAATAGGTTATACTTTTTATATATTTGGAATGTGCTCTTTAAGTCATTCATTCCCTTTCAAAATACTATTGTAAAGGATCACGGGAAGATGGTGGCGTGAGTAGTTCAGAGGAAATCTCCTCCCCAAAACATATATATTTATGAAAATACAATAAATACAACTATTCCTAAAAGAGACACCAGTGGATGCAGTACAAGAGCCAGGATACAACTACATCTGCGAGAACTCAGCATCACACAAAGGGGGTAAGACAAGCCATGGCCAGGCAGGACCCAAACGCTCCCCCACCCCAAAATGCAGCGGGAAGAAAGGAGTAAGAACGGGGAGGGAGTGAAAGCCCAGGACTGTTAAACAACCAGCTCTAGAAATCTGCACCCAGAACATAGACACAAGGTGCACGGGGTGCTGGATATTAGAGAAACAGAAAAGCAAAACCTGTTGGCAGGTCTCCACAACCGGCACCCCTGAGACAAAAGAAAAGTGAGTGCTTTCTGCAAGTCTTAAAGAGACAGGGACCCCATAGCTGGACGAAGTTGTCCCGGCAGCTGGGAATACCGGGGAAACTTAGGCGCCCTAAACGGAGGTAGTGCAGCTCTGAAGTCCCTCACAGGACTAGGCAGCCTGCCAGTCGTTCCTCCAACTGGCGCAGACCCCGACACACAGGCCCAGTAGCATGAGAGTGGGAGCACACGCTGGGGCAGAAGCGCTAGAAGGAACCAAGAGCAGATCCATGCGCCGCAGGGCTAGCCCGTAGCGGCGTGACTGAACAGCCCGGTGCAGCTCGCATGCACCAGTGGCAGTGAAGCCAGAGCCTGGTAGAAGCCTGCGCAGAAAAGCCCCACGTGCACTGGCAGCAGAGCCAGAGGGAGCTGGCATGCTCCCAGGAGCCAACTGGAATCCCAATCCAATGCACAGCCACCTGGGCCAGACTCAAAGGCCGCTGCTGCCACACAGCTGCCTGGCAGGGGTGCCACTAGCACAGAGGAGCGCACGTGGCATGCCTGCCACTCCCTGGAGGGCTCTGTGCTGCTCTGATGGACACCCCGCCCACAGCAGCTTAGGAGATTAACCCGGTGGCTGCTCCAGGAGTGCAGGTAGCAGTCACAGGCAGCAGAGAAGGGCAAGGCATCCAGCAAGCAGGAAAGGACTTTCTTCTCCCAGATGACACACCCACAACCTGCCTACAGCCACTGCAATCACCATGGAAAGGCAAAAATTTTGGTTCAGACCAAGATAGTTACACCTGAGAAAGGATCTGCAGAGGAAGACCTAACCGGTCTCCCGGAAAAAAATTCAAAATAAAAATCATAAACATGCTGACAGAGCTGCAGAGAAATATGGAAGAGCTAAGGGATGAAGTCTGGAGGGAGATTACAGATGTCCAGACGGAGATCACACATGTCCGGAGGGAGATTACAGAAGTGAAACAAACTCTGGAAGGATTTATAAGCAGAATGGATAAGATGCAAGAGGCCATTGATGGAATAGAAACCAGAGAACAAGAACACATAGAAGCTGATAAAGAGAGAGATAAAAGGATCTCCAGGAATGAAACAATATTAAGAGAACTGTGTGACCAATCCAAAAGGAACAATAGCCACATTATAGGGGTACCAGAGAAAGAAGAGAGATAAAAAGGGATAGAAAGTGTCTTTGAAGAAATAATTGCTAGGAACTTCCCCAAACTGGGGGAGGAAATAGTTGCTCAGACTACAGAGGCACACAGAACTCCCGAGAGACGGGATCCAAAAAGGTCAACACTAAGACACATAATAATTAAAATGGCAAAGATCAAGGTCAGGGACAGAGTATTAAAGGCAGCCAGAGACAGCAAAAAGGTCATCTACAAAGGAAAACCCATCAGGCTATCATCAGATTTCTCAACAGAAACATTACAGACCAGAAAAGAATGGCATGATATATTTAATGCAATGAAACAGAAGGGCCTTGAACCAAGAATACTGTATCCAGCACGATTATCATGTAAATATGAAGGAGGGATTAAACAATTCCCAGACAAGCAAAAGTTGAGGGAATTTGCCTCCCACAAACCACCTCTACAGGGTATTTTAGACGGACTGCTCTAGATGGGAGCACTCCTAAAAAGAGCACAGAACAAAACACCCAACATATGAAGAATGGAGGAGGAGGAAAAATAAGGGAAATAAATAATCATCAGACTGTGTTTATAATAGCTCAATAAGCTAGTGAGGTCAGACAGTAAGGTAGTAAACAAGCTAACCTTGAACCTTTGGTAACCACAAATCTAAAGCCTGCAATGGCAATAAGTACATATCTTTCAATAATCAACCTAAATGTAAATGGACTGAATGCACCAATCAAAAGACACAGAGTAATAGAATGGATAAAAAAGCAAGACCCATCTATATGTTGCTTACAAGAGACTCACATCAAACCCAAAGACATGCACAGATTAAAAGTCAAGGGTTGGAGAAAGATATTTCATGCAAACAACAAAGAGAAAAAAGCAGGTGCTGCAATACTAGTATCAGACAAAATAGACCTCAAAATAAAGAAAGTAACAAGAGATAAAGAAGGACATTACATAATGATAAAGCGCTCAGTCCAACAAGAGGATATAACCATTATAAACATATATGCACCCAATACAGGAGCACCAATATATGTGACACAAATACTAACAGAAATAAAGGAGAAAATAGAAGGCAATGCATTCATTTTGGGAGACTTTAACACACCACTCACCCCAAAGGACAGATCCACCAGACAGAAAATAAGTAAGGACACAGAGGCACTGAACAACACACTAGAACAGATGGACCTAATAGACATCTATAGAGCTCTACATCCAAAAGCAACAGGAAACACATTCTTCTCAAGTGCACATGGAACACTCTCCAGAATAGACCACATACTAGGCCACAAAAAGAGCCTCAGTAAATTCCAAAAGATTGAAATCCTACCAAACAACTTTTCAGACCACAAAGGTATAAAACTAGAAATTTGTACAAAGAAGGCAAAAAGGCTCACAAACACATGGAGGCTTAACAATATGCTCCTAAATAATCAATGGATTAATAACCAAATTAAAATGGAGATCCAGCAATATATGGAAACAAATGAAAACAATAACACAAAGCCCCAACTTCTGTGGGACGCAGCAAAAGCAGTCTTAAGAGGAAAGTATATAGCAATCCAGGCATATTTAAAGAAGGAAGAACAATCCCAAATGAATAGTCTATGTCACAATTATTGAAATTGGAAAAAGAAGAACAAATGAGGCCTAAGGTCACCAGACAGAGGGACATACTAAAGATCAGAGAAGAAATAAATAAAATTGAGAAGAATAAAACAATAGCAAAAATCAATGAAACCAAGAGCTGGTTCTTTGAGAAAATAAACAAAATAGATAAGCCTCTAGCCAGACTTATTAACAGAAAAAGAGAGAAAACACACATCAACAGAATTAGAAATGAGAAAGGAAAAATCACGACGAACCCCACAAAAATACGAAGATTTATTAGAGAATACTATGAAAACCTAAATGCTAACAAGCTGGAAAACCTAGGAGAAATGGACAACTTCTTAGAAAAATACAACCTTTCAAGACTGACACAGAAATTAACAGAAAATCTAAACAGACCAATTACCAGCAACGAAATTGAAGCAGTAATCAAAAAGCTACCAAAGAACATAACCCCCAGGCCAGATGGATTTACCTTGGAATTTTATCAAACATACAGAGAAGACATAACACCCATTCTCCTTAAAGTTTTCCAAAAAATAGAAGAGGAGGGAATACTCCCAAACTCATTCTATGAAGCCAACATCACCCTAATACCAAAACCAGGCAAAGACCCCACCAAAAAGAAAACTACAGACCAATATCCCTGATGAACGTAAATGCAAAAATACTCAACAAAATATTAGCAAACCGAATTCAAAAATACATCAAAAGGATCATACCCCATGACCAAGTGGGATTCATCCCAGGGATGCAAGGATGGTACAACATTCGAAAATCCATCAACATCATTCACCACATCAATGAAAAGGGCAAAAACCACATGATCATCTCCATAGATGCTGAAAAAGCATTCGACAAAATTCAACATCCATTCATGATAAAAACTCTTAACAAAATGGGTATAGAGGGCAAGTACCTCAACATAATAAAGGCCATGTATGACAAACCCACAGCTAACATCATACTGAACAACAGCGAGAGGCTGAAAGCTTTTCCTCTGAGATCGGGAACAAGACAGGGATGCCCACTATCCCCACTGTTATTCAACGTGGTAGTGGAGGTCCTAGCCATGGCAATCAGACAAAACAAAAAAATACAAGGAATCCAGATTGGTAAAGAAGAAGTTAAACTGTCACTATTTGCAGATGACATGATATTGTACATAAAAAAACCCTAAAGACTCCACTGCAAAACTACTAGAACTAATATCAGTATTCAGCAAAGTTGCAGGATACAAAATTAACACACAGAAATCTGTAGCTTTCCTATACACTAACAATGAACTAATAGAAAGAGAAATCAGGAAAATAATTCCATTCACAATAGCATCAAAAATAATAAAATACCTAGGAATAAACCTAATCAAGGAAGTGAAAGACCTATAGCCTGAAAACTACAAGACACTCTGAAGAGAAATTAAAGAGGACACTAATAAATGGAAACTCATCCCATGCTCCTGGCTAGGAAGAATTAATATCATCAAAATGGCCATCCTGCCCAAAGCAATATACAGATTCGATGCAATCCCTATCAAATTACCAACAGCATTCTTCAATGAACTGGAACAAATAGTTCAAAAATTCATATGGGACCGTCTAAGACCCCAAATAGCCAACGCAATCCTGAGAAGGAAGAATAAAGTGGGGGGGATCTTGCTCCCCAACTTCAAACTCTACTACAAAGCCACAGTATTCAAGACAATTTGGTACTGGCACAAGAACAGAGCCACAGACCAGTGAAACAGAATAGAGACTCCAGACATTAACCCAAACATATATGGTCAATTAATATATGATAAAGGAGCCATGGACATACAATGGGGAAATGACAGCCTCTTCAACAGTTGGTGTTGGCAAAACTGGACAGCTACATGTAAGAGAATGAAACTGGATCACTGTCTAACCCCATACACAAAACTAAACTCCAAATGGATCGAAGACCTGAATGTGAGTCATGAAACCATAAAAGTCTTAGAGAAAAACATAGGCAAAAATCTCTTGGACATAAACATGAGAGACTTCTTCATGAACATATCTCCCTGGGCAAGGGAAACAAAAGCAAAAATGAACAAGTGGGACTATATCAAGCTGAAAAGCTTCTGTACAGCAAAGGACACCACCAATAGAACAAAAGGCATCCTACAGTATGGGAGAATATATTCATAAATGACAGATACGATAAAGAGTTGACATCCAAAATATGTAAAGAGCTCAGCAGCTCAACAAACAAAAAGCAAATAATCCAATTAAAAAATGGGCAGAGGAGCTGAACACACAGTTCTCCAAAGAAGAAATTCAGATGGCAAACAGACACATGAAAAGATGTTCCACATTGCTAGTCATCAGAGAAATGCAAATTAAAACTACAATGAGATATCACCTCGCACCAGTAAGGATTGCCACCACCCAAAAGACAAACAATGGCAAATGTTGGTGAGGTTGTGCAGAAATGGGAACCCTCCTACACTGCTGGTGGGAATGTAAACTAGTTCAACCATTGTTGAAAGCAGTAGGAGGTTACTCAAAAAGCTCAAAATAGAAATACCATTTGACCCAGGAATTCAGCTCCTAGGAATTTACCCTAAGAATGCAGCAACCCAGTTTGAAAAGACAGATGCACCCTTATGTTTATTGCAGCACTATTTACAATAGCCAAGAAAAAGAAGTAACCTAAGTGTCCATCAGTAGATGAATGGATAAAGAAGATATGGTACATATACACAATGGAATATTATTCAGCCATAAGAAGAAAACAAATCCTACCATTTGCAACAACATGGATGTATTATGCTCAGTGAAATAAGCCAGGCAGAGAAAGATAAATACCAAATGATTTCATTCATATGTGGAGTATAAGAACAAAGAAATAACTGAGGGAACAAAACAACGGCAGAATCACAGAACCCAAGAATGGACTAACAGTTACCAAAGGGAAAGGGACTGGGGAGGATGGGTGGGAAGGGAGGGATAAGGTGGGGGGAAAGAAATGGGGCATTACGATTATCATGTATAATGTAGGGGGGGCATGGGGAGGGCTGTGCAACACAGAGAAGACAAGTAGTGATTCTACAGCATCTTACTATGCTGATGGACAGTGACTGTGATGGGGTATGTGGGTGGGACTTGGTGATGGGGGGAGTCTAGTAAACATAATGTTCCTCATGTAATTGTAGATTAATGATACCAAAATAAAAATAATAATAATAATGAGTCTTGAAATTTCATATTAAGGATTTTAGAAAATGAGGTAGGGCATAACCTCAAGTGTCATCTGTGATAAATTTTCATCATATTAAATTAGA
The DNA here is from genome assembly GCF_040802235.1 of Manis javanica. NCBI lineage: Eukaryota > Metazoa > Chordata > Mammalia > Pholidota > Manidae > Manis > Manis javanica. The sequence goes on along the minus strand of NC_133158.1, from coordinate 52,875,305 downwards.
TATAAATTATCCAAGTTCAGAATTCTAAACTTTATAATCATAGAAATCCATTAAAGTTTGATCAATGTGTAAAATGTTAATATAATAATAATTAATAAAATATTTATAATACAAGTGGCAAAAAGTCAAAATAAATGAAGGTTTTTATTTAGTTAGCTAGACTTTAATAAAAAGAGTTTACAATATGAAGAGAGTTCAAATGGAAATGTTCTTTAAAGGTCTTGTTGTTTCTCTCTCTTAGGTTTTGTTAGCAGTATCACAATGCACAAAATTATACTATGTTCTTGCCAGACAATAGCTGTGGCACTATGGTGAGTTCTTGGAATTACACTTTAAAAGGAAAATTAATAAATGTTAATGGGATGCAGATAAACAGAGGGCTTGGAAGCACATCACATGCTTAGTAACTTAAGGGACTTGGGCTACTAAGTTTAGGTTTTAAAAGCAAGGGAGAAATAACAGTTACCTCCAAATATCTGAATAGTCATTGTAATTACTCCCAAACAGTATAATTAGAAATAACTGCAGGCAGCTACAGGCAAATATATATCATCTGTTTTCAAAGTGGTGAATGACATTGAGTAGTGGTTGGACAACGACTGGAATGCAGTTGAACGGATTTAAATATTAAATGAAGTGGGAAGGATGAAGTTATGCTCCATCACATCCAAGGTCCCTCAAGGTTCATATTTTGTGATTCTGTAACTTTAGTTTCTTTTATAGCTCAGTGTAAAACAAATACAATATATTCAGCTGAAATATGGCAACAATTTTACATGGTCCTTGTCTGCTTTTTTTTATTACTGTAGCTCTACAACTTAGAGATGAAATTACACTTTGGAGCTAGGAGGAAAAACATTTGCTCAAAGAAAAAAGAATTTCCTCTCACAAACTTAAAATGTGAAAGGAAATCATTAAGTTCACACACATTCACATGTGCATGCACACACACACACACTCCTTCCATGAGTGATACAAAAAGGATCTTTGCAGGCTTTCCCTGCTACAGAGTGTCATTCAACATCTCCACTGCTAATTAAAAATAAATGATAAGACAAGGGAAGCCAATTAGTCCCTAATATTCCTGTTTCCTTAAAAATAATAATATTTTCACTTCTTGGGAAAGACAGGTATAAGAATAACACTTCTGGCCCCATTCATTCCGTTTGATTATCTTACTGATGAAACTGGGAGAAAAACTGATGTGGGGCTTAATCAATTCCTTCTGAGTCTGTCTTTGAAACATACATACATTCTCCTTTGCCATGTGAACTTCCACATGCCCCAGTGCCGTGACTTGGAGTTGTCCAGCCCTTGCCTACAACCATGCCAGAAGCATTATTTGGGGGTGGCTGGAGAGAAGCATTAGAGTCCAGACGTGGGTAGGCTGCATTTTCTAATTCAGTTTGTAAGTAATAAAGCTGATATGTTTGAATCACAATCTGCTGGCAACTTATGTTTATTTTCTGAAATTGGCTCTATGTAATGTGTTGAGGGAAAGAGATGTGATTAATCATTTGCTTCTAAAACCTGCATAAGTTTTGACCAAATTATAGGAATACATCATGTTATATGCAAACATGGTGTGGCATTATTGGAGTAATCATATTTATTTGGGAAACAAAACCATGCACAAAACTCAGAAAAGAAGGAAAGAGGAAATAGATGGATGCATGGTGCGTGCTAGATTTTAAAAGAAAAAGCAACCTTTATTCAACATACAGTGCATTTGGTTCTTTACATAAATAAAATTTGGATTATAAAAAGCTATATGTGGTAACTGTGCCTAAACTTAGGGCAAAAAGTATATTAAAACTTACTATAAATAGATGGACAAAACACAGATGGTCTTGGAAATTTGCTGAAATCTCACCACAAAATAAAATTATTTTTACTGCCTGTGAAGGAATTCTGCAACAAATGAGAAAAAAATATTGCACTCAAGAAGAGAAAGCAAAACATTTTTCAGTTTATTGTAGAAAAGATAATTTTAAAGAATGCAAATGTGACCTCCATTGGAGTGGTAGAATTTATATCTTTATCATATTGACTAAAGAGCAGAATTAACAGTAAAGCAAGCCTCTGTAATGAAAGATAAGCCTGAGAAGTCTTCTTGAGGTTTAAAAAAAAAAAAAGATGAAAAAAAATAATAATAGTTGGTCTATATTTATGCCTGGAAATGAATGGACCACAGCAGAGCAAAAAAGAATGGAAAGAAAACACACTGAATTCTAAAATTCCACCTTCAATATTTTTAAAAATAAATATGCTTGCTTTTTGTACTAAAATGTCCAAAGCAGTTGTGGTAAACTCAAATGCCCACAAGAGTTATGCAAGAATATAAATAACTGGTTCATGATGGTTGAAAGAAGACAATCAAGGCTTTGGGGACTGTGGCAAATAAGAACACATGTTCTATCTAAATGCTTTCAAAAGTCAAAATATAAAACAAATGTGAAATGAAAAAGTATGCTTATTAGTTGCATTGGGCCCACTGTCTGCCAGTTGTTAACCTCAGGCTAAAAACTTAGTTTCTCTTGTTTTAAATCCCTTTATCTTTCTTTTTGCTTATTTATATATGCATATAATATTGATCTTATATATGACGATTCCTACTTCTAAAATGGTGTGAGTTAATGAATTAATTGTAAAGAAATGTACACATATGTAATAAGGCCCCTATGATAGAGTTTGAAAAGAAGCATCACATAATGCAGTAGGGGGATGGCTGCTGCTTGAAACCCAATTAATTGATAACACTTGGTCACAAAATTGAGCTCCTGGCAGGCTCTGTTTAACTTCACTTTAGATTTGGAATCATAGAGACAAAGTCTGAAAAGATGTGTGTGATTTGATCAGACAGGACTGTACATCTATCGGTTATGATTCATCCAAAAGGAAATATGAAAAGAATTCAGAGCGAGTTTGACTCTAAACAAATTAGCTGTGCCCAATCAAGTGGTATAACAAACAGGTGGAGCTTACACACCAAAACAAACAAACAAACAAACAAACAAAATTTAATAAGTGAATAATACTGAATGTAATGTTGGTTTCAAAACCAGCTCCACCTCCAGTGAACAGACTTGAAATTCCCAATGTCACAAAGACTGTTGAAAGGGTTCGGTGACCCCAGTCCTAAAGGAGTAAGTGGTTAGTTGACCTCTCACACTCAGCCCCACTAACCATAAAATTTGTAATTCAGATTTTGGCAAGAACAGAATAGAAACTTTCTACAGCAAAATCGCTAGTAATCATGACATGTAAGACAATGAAGTTGTTAACTGAAAGGGAAACCATTTATCTGAGGTGTCTTTTTTGGGGAATGTCAACCTCAGCATTTTGATATGAAAACTTAGGTCTTGCTAATAACCTGTCCCATAAGGAAAAATAAGTCAGGGCTTGTGGGAAAAGTGGCCAAGAACATGGTGTCTGTCAGGCTCCCTAACACAGGATATCCGGAGAGGCATGATTCAGAATTACGTTATCTTGCTTGCACTGCACATGACGGTAAGCATGCTCGGCGGCGCTCTGTTGGCGTTGTTCCAGAGCCCCACAGGAAGGGCCATGTTCACAGTCCCTTCTGTGCCTCTGCTGTACTTCAGCCTGTCCAAATCACACTTCAACCTCCCAGGTGCAAATCACCCGTGCTTACAGGGCTCCTTTTGACTTTCCTGAGCCTCCAATAGAACTCAGTTATTTCAACTCCTCACCATGACAGTTTGGGGCTGGACCAGCTCTTCTGCCACCTCACCGCATGCCTAATCAGGCCATGGCAAGAGCCTGGAGCTCACACATCTGCTCTGAAATGTCTGAAATGTCACAGACAGCCTGAGCAAGTGCCATGGTCAGGAAGCCCTCCTCCACGGTGCTAATCAGCAGCTCCTCCAATATGTCAGACTTGTACATGGAAAATACAAAATCTGTTCAATGAAACTAACTACAGGAAGATAGTGATTCTCTTTTTTGAGTATGATGGTCAGTATAATCTTTAAAAAGTAGAGTAGAAATAAATAAGGTGATGTGTTCCAATTTCCTTCTAGAAAAGTGACCTCATCAATCACAACAGAGCTCAGTCATGAATAAATAAAATCTGAAATTTTGATGGCCACAGATGGTAACTATTGCATTAGAGAGACCAAGACAACAATTTGTCGTAAAGTAAGAATGACTAGTGAAGCTTGGAGAACATAAAACAATAGTATAAATCTGTGTATATCTGTAATCCCTGGTATCCGAAGTGTGGGGCTTGGTAGATGTCACTGGTTCAAATTCAATTGAATCTTCAATTTTCAGTAACTGTCAATCTTCAACCACAGCCAAAGCTCCTTGACATAGCCCTGCCATTATTTCGACATTTTTCTGGAACCATAGTTCACTGAGCCAAGTCCACAGACATAGGAGTTAATGCTGCCAAAACCCAAACAATAACCCAAAGAAGAACAGTTAAAAACCTGCAGAGCTGACATGGCCAGGACCATACACATCACCACAGAGAAACACCCAAGATGGAAGAACCAAAGGGTAACAATGGCATCAAAGCTAGAGTAGAATCCCCTGGAATATGAGGTGTCAAGAGCTGGGACTGAAGTTTGCTGAGCCAGGCAGTTGCCAGAGCTCTCCTCTCATGCACTGAAGGGTGTGATTTTCTTCACCTGAGCCCCTTCTTTCTCAATAATCCATGTCTATTTATTTGGAATATTTGTCTGTTTAAAGAGGCAAATATAGATGTACAAAAAGGTACAAAACGAACAAAAATTGTACAATGCATGACATAGAATTTCAGCTATTGACAGAATAAATAAGGAACGTCCCTTCAAAAATTCAAGAAAAGCAATGTGAAGTGCCTGAAAAGGACATAGGGATCGTTTGGTGGCTGGTCATGTGGTTTCTTAACCTAGGCACAGATTACATAAGGGTGTTCACTTTGTGAAAACTGATTATGTTGCTATACTTATGTGCACTTTCTTGCTTTCATGTTATGTTTCAATGAAATTTACATTTAAAAAATCAATGGACAGGTATAAACTCGCAATTCACTCCTCAGTGAAGTAATTTTGGAGGATTAGGCACATCTTAGTCACTAGCCTCTATTAGCAGTTATTCAATGTGTTTGGCATATACCTCCCTATACTTAAATCTTCCCTTATCAGTTTTAAATTAGCAACATGTAGTTAAAATGTTTCTTGATTGCATGTATTTCCCATCTATAAAGGCCAGACTACCAAATAGCATTGAACAAAGAATAAGTACTGTATCAAGGTGACTGAGAGTTCTACCATCCTCATAAGATAGATTCTACATGGGGCTCAAAGGCAGCTCTCCTAGCTTTTGCCACATCTCAGCAAACAAGACACTTTCCAGAGGAACACACAGCCAACTCTTTCAAAAATTAGGGCCAGAGGGCACATCTCTTCTATTGGTCAGTATTTAGTCACAGGGTCACATTTAGTTACAAGGGAGGCTGGAAAATGGAGGCTTTAGCTGGCCACATGTCAGCTCAAACTAATGTTACAGAAAAAGTGGAGAGAGGATATTGATCACCAACTGGAAGTTCCAGCCCAGTGCTGTGCTTTATTCTGTTTACAGAAGATCCAAGATAACAGATGTACCATGTAAATTTATATCCTTCCCCTTCTGAGAGTCCACTAAAACTGCAGTAAAGAATGAAACAGCAATTGATCCACAATAATGGATTGCAATAATGGATCTGCAATAATGCAGAACACATTCTTTGGGGCCATGACAGAACAAAATGTTTCAACAAATTTCTGGAAGATGGTATAACTGATGGCATAGAGTGGAGCAATGTTAAGTTCATGAGAAGAATAAAATCAAGGAGGATGCTATTCTCTGCCTTATAGAACATTAAGAAGGCTGATTTTTAAATTGGAAATATTCTGAATAGCATCCCAAGTGTCAGAAACTTGAGCTGGCAAGCTTTCAGATGATGAATGAAGACCCACACCTAGTGGCTCAATTATCTATTGTGGCAACACAAGCCACACAAATGTCAGTGGCATAAAACCAGAGCCACTTTTTCATGCTCATGGTTTTGTGGGTCAGGAATTCAAATTGAGCACAAGGGAAAAGGCTTGACTCTGCTACACTAGGTATGGAGCCTCAGCTGGGAAGACTTGAATAGCTAGGAGTCCCACACAGCTGAAGGATGGAATCATCTGAAGGCTTCTCCACTCATGTGTCTGGCTCTTGGGCTGGGATGACTTAAAGACTGTTCTCAGCTCAGGCTATCAGAAGATCACCTACATATGACTTCTCCACATGGTCCTGGCTTTTCACACCAAGACAGCTAGGTTCTGAGAAGGAGAATCCCAAGACAGACTTTCTGGGAAGCAAGAATTCCAAGAGAACCAGGATGAAAGGATGGAGTCTTTTATAACTGCGCCTCAGTGGTCACCCGGTGTCACTTCTGCAGGCTGTTTGTCCTGGCAGTCACAAGACTATCTAGACTCAGACTTATTGCATCATGGGACAGGGACCCATGATGCAATAAGAAAAATGTCAAGAATTTGGGAGCCATGTTTTAAACTGGAACTTTTACATACATCACTATGAAATTTCAAAATGCCAAGGCTAAAGGGAAGATCTAAATGCTTCCAGAGAAAACCTTCTTTAAACGACTTTATACTTTGTAAGTACAAAGGAAAGAGAATCATTCTGACAAAAGATATTGCATGAAGAACACAAGCAGCTAAAGACAGTAAAAGAAAAACGTCTATGTTGTAATAGAAAATTATTTTCAACCTAGAATTCAATACCTAATCTATTATTCAAACATGAGATACAATAAAACATTTTCAGATTCATCCAATAGTTCAGAGAAATTGGTCCTCTAAACACCCTTAGAGACTGCCTGGGGAATGAACTCCAGCAAAACAAAGTATTTGACTAAAGAGCAGGAGATTGGGGATTAATTAGTCAGACTGTAGATAAAACTCCATCTATAATAGAAAAGTGGAATCCTATGATGACAGCCAAGCATCAGAAAGGAAAGCCATTTAGTCAGAGAAGAAAGACAGAAAACAAAATAGGGAATTCACTAGAAGGAAAAAACAAAAATCAGGTCTCAACAAAAATTAAATTCAGAAATGAAGCTTCTAAGAAAAAGAAATGCTAAAATAATTGAGATGTTATAAAGGCAAACAGTGCCAGAAAAAAAAAATGAAATTATTAGAAAACACAAGAAAAATAGGAAGTTATTTAAGGAAGGCAACGTAATCATAGTGTGCTACTTGGCTCTGCTACATATCTGCATAGTCTTAATGACATAAAAGTGGCTATTGATTCACCAAATAACAGACAGCAAAATAGGTAGAACATGTTGATAGGGAGTTATCAGGGAGTGGCTTGCGCCAAAGAACTAAATCTTCATCCTTCATTGTCGAAAGTCGATAAGTAATCTTACATTTGAAAAATAAAAACTAGCAGCATAGAGGAGGGAAAAAGGATGGCAGCATGAGAAGTGAGGCAGAAATCTCCTCCCAAAACCACATATAATACGAAAATACAGCAAATACAACTATTCCTAAAAGAGTGACCTGAAGTAAGATTGCACCAGCCAATCTACATCTGGGAAAAGAGAATAGAAAATCTACATCATGGAAAAGGGTAAAGTAACAAAGCTGAGACCTGGTGGGACCTGAGCATTCCCCCCACCCCAGCTCACTGGCAGCAGGAAGAGAAACAGAGTCTGGAGACAAGTAGAAGCCCAGGGCTGCTAAATAACCAGCCCTAGAAATCTACTCTGGGAGCAGAGACTTATACTGCATGGTGCTCTGGAGATCAGAGGAGTTGAAAAGAAAAGTCAGAGACAGATTCCAGCCACTTGTGAAGAACAACTGACCACTATGGGGCAAAATAAAGGTGGGCACTTTGAAAGACATCCCAACAGTGAGAGGGCTGCTAAAGGGGCAAGAATTACATAGACCTTGCTGCTCAGGAGAAGGAAAAGGTGGACAAAATCATCCCGGCACACTCATCCCAGCTGGTTGGGCACTTTCAGGGCTTTAGGCACTCCAACCCCCTGGCTGGCAATGCAGCTCTGAGGACCCCAACCGTGATAAAGAGCCTGCTGCTCCTTCCTCCCCACTGGCACCTGTGGGCAAACCTATAGCCCCCACCATTGTGCCAGGCCAGCCTGAAGGCAGCCCCACCTATGGCAACCACACAGGGTTAATACAAAGGCTGCTCCATGAACATGCACCTAACTGGCCCTGACAGTGGAGGCAGGTCCTGTGGCCTGGAAGCAGGAAAAGGCTCTGTCCTCCCAGCAGGCACCAGCGTGCTCACCACCAACCCTTGCCATTGCTGAGGACCAGCCACAGGGCAGCCCCACCTATGGCAGCTTAGGGCCTTAATGCAGAGGCTTCTCCTTGCACACAGGGCTCACTGGCCCTGACAGTGGAGTCTAGCTCTGCATCCGAGAAGAAGGAAAGAGCTTGCTCTTTAAGGTAGACACCAGCACCGTTCGCAGGCAACCACTACCATCACTCCAGGTGCTGGGCAGCTCTGAAGAGCAGAGCTTCTGGACACTAGAGGGCGCCACCTACACAAACCTAATATTTCTCATTAGCAAATAGGATTATGAAAAGGCAGAAGAACCTTGTTCAATCCAAAATCCCTCAAACACAAGAAAAAAGACCCAGAGAAAGTGAAATCACTGATTTTCCTGAAAAGGAATTCAAAATAAAAGTCATAAGCATGTTAATGGAGCTACAGAAAAATATTTAAGAGCTAAGGAACAAATTCAGGAGGGAGATAGACACCTTGAAAAATACAGTAGCTGAAAAAAAACATACAATGGAGAGATTTAAAAGCAGATTCGATGAGGCAGAGGAGATGGTAAATGGAATAGAAATTAGAGAACAGGAATACAAAGAAGCTGAGGCAGAGAGAAAAAGGATCTCTAGGAATGAAAGAATATTAAGAGAACTGTGTGACCAATCCAAATGGAACAATATTCTCATTATAGGGGTACCAGAAGAAGAAGAGAGAAAAAGGGATAGAAAGTGTCTTTGAATAAATAATTGCTGAAAACTTCCCCAATCTGGGGAAGGAAATAGTCTTGAGACATGAAAGTACACAGATCTCCCAACACAAGGGACACAGGGAGGACAATAATAATTAAAATGGAAAATATCAAGGACAAGAACAGAGTATTAAAAGCAGCCAAAGAGAAAAAAGATCACCTACAAAAGAAAACCCATTAGGCTGTCATCAAACATCTCAGCAGAAATCTTACAGGCCAGAAGGGAATGGCATGATATATTCAGTGCAATGAAACAGAAGGGCCTAGAACCATGAATACTTTATCTGGAAAGATTATCATTTAAATTTGAAGGAGGGATTAAACAATTTCAAGATAAGCAAAAGTTGAGGGAATTTACCTCACACAAACCATCTCTACAGTGTATTTTAAAGGCAGTCCTCTAGATGGAAATGCTCCTAAGGCTAAATAGCTGTCACCAGAGAAAATAAAACCACAGCAAAGGAAGTAGACCAATTAATTAATAACCAAATGCAAAATTAAATGAGCTACTCACAAAGTCAGTCAAGGGATACACAAAAAGTACAGAATATGACACCTCATATGTAAAGAATGCAGGAGGAAGAAAAGAAAAGAGGAAAAAAAAGAATCTTTAGATTATGTTTATAATATCATAATAAGCAAGTTAAATTAGACTGTTAGATAGCAAAGAAGCTCCCCTTGAACCTTTGGTAACCACAAATCCAAAGCCTGCAATGGCAATAAGTACATATCGATAATCATCTTAAATGTAAATGGTCTGAATGCACCAATCAAAAGGCATAGAGATTCAAAATGGATAAAAAAGCAAGACCCATCTATATGCTGCCTACAAGAGACTCACATCAAACCCAAAGACATACACAGACTAAAAGTGAAGGGATGAAAAAAAATATTTTATGAAAAAATAGGGAGAAAATAGCAGGAGTTCCAATATTTGTATCAGATAAAATAGACTTCAAAATGAAGAAAATAACAAGAGACAAAGAAGGGCATTACATAATGATAGAGTGTCTGTCCAACAAAAGGACATAATCCTTATAAATATCTATGCTCCCAACATAGGAGTACCTACATATGTGAAACAAATACTAACAGAATTAAAGGGGGAAATAGAATGCAATGCATTCATTTTAGAAGACTTCAACACTCCACTCACTCCAAAGGACAGATCAATCAAATGGAATAAGTAAGGACACAGAAGCACTGAACAACACATTAGAACAGATGGACTTAACAGACATCTACACAACACTACACCCAAAACAGCAGGATACACATTCTTCTCAAGTGCACATGGAACATTAACCAGAACAGATCATATAATAGGTTACAAAGAGCCTCACTAAATTAAAAAAGATTGAAATTGTACCAACCAACTTCTCAGATCGCAAAGGTATGAGCTATAAATAAATTGTGCAAAGAAAACAAAAAGGCTCACAAACACATGGGGGCTTAAAAATATGCTCCTAAATAATCAATGAGTCAATAACCAAATAAAAACAGAGATCAAGCAATATGTGGAGACAAATGAAAATAATGCCTCAATGCACAATTTCTATGGGACACAGTGAAGGCAGTTCTAAGATAAAACTACGTAGCAATTCAGGCCTATTTAAAGAAAGAAGAACAATCCCAAATGCACAGTCTAAATTCACAATTAATGAAACTGGAAAAAGAAGAACAAATGAGGCCCAAAGTCAGTAGAAAGAAGGACATAATGAAGATCAGAAAATAAATAAAATTGAGAAGAATAAAACAAGAGAAAGAATAAATGAAAACAAGAGCAGGTTCTTTGAGAAAAATAAACAAAATAGATAAACCCCTAGCCAGGTTTATCAAGAAAAAAAAAAGGAAAGTCTATACACATAAACAGAATCAGAAATGAGAAAGGAAAAATCATTACAGGCACCACCAAAATACAAAGAATTATTGGAAAATACTATGAAAAATTATATGCTAACAAATTGGATAATCAAGAAGAAATGAACACCTTTCTAAAAAAATACAACCTTCCAAGACTGATCCACAAAGAAAGAGAAAATCTGACCAGACCAATAACCAGCAAAGAAATTGAATCAGTAATCAAAAAACTACCTAAGAACAAAAGCCCCGGACCAGATGGCTTCACTGCTGAATTTTATCAGACATTTAGAGAATACCTAATACTCATCCTCCTTAAAGTTTTTCAAAAAGTAGAAGAGGAGGGAATACTCCCAAACTCATTCTATGAGGCCAGCATCACTCTAGTACCAAAACCAGCAAAAGACAACACACAAAAAAATTACAGACCAATATCTCTGATAAACATAGATGCAAAAATACTCAACAAAATATTAGCAAACCAAATACAAAAATACATCAGAAAGATCATACATCACAATCAAGTGGGATTTATTCCAGGGATGGAAGAATGGTGCAATATTTGAAAATCCATCAACATAATCCACTAAATCAACAAAAAGAAGGAAAAAAACCACATGATCATCTCCATAAATGCTGAAAAAGCATTCCACAAAATTCAACATCCATTCATGATAAAAACTCTCAACAAAATGGGTATAGCTGGCAAACAGCTCAACATAATAAAGGCCATATGTGACAAACCCACAGCCAACATTATACTTAACAGTGAAAGTCTGAAAGCTTTTCCTCTAAGATAGGGAAAAATACAAGGATGCCCACTCTCCCTGCTTTTATTCAACATAGTACTGGAAGTCCTAGCCATGGCAATCAGACAACACAAAGAAATAAAAGGCATCCAGATCAGCAAGAAACAAATTTAACTGTCAGTGTCTGCACATGACATGATATTGTACATAAAAACCCTAAAGAATCCACTCCAAAACTACTAGAACTAATATCTGAATTCAGCAAAGTTGCAGGATACAAAATTAATACACAGAAATCTGTTGCATTCCTATATACTAATGATGAACTAGCAGAAAGATAAATCAGGAAAACAATTCCATTCACAATTGCATCAAAAAGAATAAAATACCTAGGAATAAACCTAACCAAGGAAGTGAAAGACCAAAAGACCTATACCCTGAAAACTACAAGACGCTCTTAAAAGAAATCAAAGAAGACACCAATAAATGGAAATACATCCCATGCTCATGGGTAGGAAGAATTAATATTGTCAAAATGGCCATCCTGCCTAAAGAAATCTACAGATTCAATGCAATCCCTGTCAAAATACCAACAACATTCTTCAATGAACTAGAACAAATAGTTCTAAAATTCATATGGAACCACAAAAGACCCCAAATAGCAAAAGCAATCCTGATAAGGAAGAATAAAGCTGGAGGGATTACACTCCCCAACTTTAAGCTCTACTACAAAGCCACAATAATCAAGACAATTTGGTAGTGGTGCAAGAACAGACCCATAGATCAATGAAACAGAACAGAGAGCCCAGACATAAACCCAAGCATATATGGTTAATTAATATATGATACATGAGACATGGACATACAATGGAGAAAGGACAGCCTCTTCAACAACTGGTTTTGGCAAAACTGGACAGCTATATGTAAGAGAATGAAACTGGATTACTGTCTAACTCCATACACAAAAGTAAACTTGAAATGGATCAAAGACCTGAATGTAATTCAGGAAACCATAAACTCTTAAAAGAAAACATAGGTAAAACTCTCCTGAACATAAACATGAGCAGCTCTTTCATGAATGTATCTCCTCGGACAAGGGAAACAAAAACAAAAATGAACAAGTGGGACTATGTCAAAAGCTTCTGTACAGCAAAGGACACCATCAGTAGATCAAAAAGGCATCTTACAGTATGGGAGAATATATTCATAAGTGATATATCCAATAAGGGGTTAACTTCCAAAATATATAAAGAACTCACATGCCTCAACACCCAAAAAGCAAATAACCCAATTAAAAAATGGGCAGAGGATCTGAACAAACATTTCTCCAAAGAAGAAATTCAGATGGCCAACAGGCATATCTGAAAAGATGCTCCACATCAATAATCATCAGGGAAATTCAAATTAAAACCACAATGAGATATCACCTCACATTACTTAGGATGGCCAACATCCAAAAGACAAGCAACAATAAATGCTGATGAGGATGCAGAGAAAGGGGAATCCTCCTACACTGTTGGTGGGAATGTAAATTAGTTCAGCCATTGTGGAAAGCAATACGAAAGGTCCTCAAAAAACTAAAAATAGAAATACCTTTTGACCTGGGAATTTTAGGAATTTACCTGAAGAAAACAAGATCACAGATTTAAAAAGACATATGCACCCCAATGTTAGATGCAGCACTATTTACAATAGCCAAGACACAGAAGCAACCTAAGTGTCCATCAGTAGATAAATGGATAAAGAAGATGTGATATACACAATGGAATATTATTCAGCCATAAAAAGAAAACAAATCCTACCATTTGCAACAACATGGATGGAGCTAGAGGGTATTATGCCCAGTGAAATAAGCCAGGTGTAGAAAGACAAGTACCAAATGATTTCACTCATCTGTGGAGTATAACAACAAAGGAAAACTGAAAGAACAGAACAACAGCAGACTCACAGAACCCAAGAATGAACTAGAGGTTACCAAAGGGAAATGGGGTTGGGGAGGGTGGGTGGGAAAGTAGGGATTAAGGAGTATTTTTTTAGCACACATAATATAGGGGGGCCCTGGGAAGACAGTATAGCACAGAGAAGACAAGTAGTGACCCTATAGCAAGTTACTATACCGATGGACAGTGACTGCAGTGGGGTGTGTTGGGGGGACTTGATAATATGGGTGAATGTAGTAAGCACAATGTTGCTCATGAGAAACCTGAGCTTAAGATTATATATCAATTATACCTTAATAATAAAAAAAAATAGCAGCAAACTACACCGATTGAGGACATAGCAACAGCTACTGAAGAAACAATCTAAACTAATGTAAGGTGGCTGCTTCTGGGGAATAAGACTGGGGAGGAGTAGAGAATAGAATTTTTGCTTTAGATTAAAAGTGAACCTCTACTATTTGTTTAATTTGCATGTTTAATTAAATTTAGATTTTTAATGTTTTTAAAAATGCTGATTATCATATTTTAATGCTAGTTAAATATCAAGAAAAGGTAGAAAAGATTAAAACTTTATTGATAATTGTGAGCCTTTAAACACAAAGTTTTAAAATATAAAAAATTTTAATATATGACAAATGTATAATCAGAAATCAATAAGACAAGGAGAATATAACTCAAATAATGGTGCTGAAACTACTAGTTAACATTTGAAATGGGGGGAAACACTTTATGCCATAAACCATATTAAATTATAAATCAATTTGAAGTGTAAAAAAAGTCAAGCTATCAAATAATAAAAAACAATATGGAGAATAACTTTGAAAACACATTTTATATATAAAATCAATTGAAAAATATCAAGAGAAAAGTTGGACTTTATTTTTAAAATTTTAACCTCTACACATGAAAAACAACATGTAAAATGCAAAACACAAAGTAGATTAAATACTTATAATATGTATAAGAAACATTTACTATTTAGATATCATTTTTAAAGTTCTTAAATATCAAAAGAAAAAAATCAAATATTCCATTAGGAAAGCCTGAGCAAGAGGCAGGATATGATACATCAAAAACTAAAACGTTGGCATTATCATTGAACTAATATATAAACTACTTCTTGGGAACCTTGAACAAGATACTGCCCAGAAATGGTGAGGATTCCTTTAACTTCTTGAGGAGATCACAACAGATCTGGCATTGGCCATCATATTATTCGTGAGTATTATTTGTGCAGAAAAGGGACATGCCATTACTTTAGGATTGCCACTTTTGAATACCTAGCAATTATTTTCTTTGAAAATAAATTGTTAGACAGTAAGTAAAGAACTAAATGATGGGTCTGGAAAGAATGTGGCATTTCCAGTGGGCACAGCTTCCCCGCCCCATGCAGCAACCACTACAATGAATGACTGCCCTGCAACTTTGATTCCAAAAGACGTAAACATGTTACCTTTCTTTTATAAAATTAAATTCATAACATATGAAGGAAGAGAGAGTTGTTGTTGTTGTTTTCTTTTCCTCCCCCCCCCTTGCATGCAATACCATACTTTTGTGGAAAGAGGAAGTTTACCAGAAAGAGCTTCCCACGACATTTTGGCCAGATGGATAGTCCCGCTGGTGAAATGGTCAAATGGCAACAGTAGGAAGGATGAAGAGAAGTGTGCCCAGCATCCTCAAAGACATCTGCTTTGGACAATTAGAGATACTGTTTTTATCTTCAGCTTGTCCTATTATTTGTGCCAACAGATTCCACAATTGGCTTTATGAAAAATATCTTCTTCAAAGTCATAAAGTGCTTTTTGAACTTAAACAAACTTTTTAATATTTCAAATGCTTACTCTTATTTCTATTATTTGAGGATTCTATGAAGAAATTGAGATTGTTTCCTGGTCTTTGCTCCTTAAGTGCTTGTAGTCTTTGCTGGTATCTCCTGCTAACCTTCATCTTTCCAAAGAGAAGATCTATAATGCTTTATCTGGCCCTTCCCCAGGAGTTATTTTTTCCAATCCATTGGCTAATTTATATGCACTTTATTTTGCACTCCTGTTACATCTTAAAACACAATATTATATGTAAATAAATGTTCAAAAATTAGAAACTCAAACCAACCTAATGTTTTATTCTTGAGGCATGTGAGTAAGACCTGTATGCTTTACTCCAGTTAGGGATTCAACATAGCTTTATTGTGGCATCACAGAAGATGACACACCTCGGCCATGTCCTGTCCACCCCCTACTTATCTAGTCACTCACTCCCCACTAGGAACACGATAATACTTGAAATATCATTATGAGGGCCATCATCATGAATGACCAGACACCATCCTTCACCTCTCCACCTCTGGTCAATACCTCACTATGTTTCAGCACAGAAAAGAGATGAAATAGAACTATTAGTAATGGACAGAAGGGAAATTTATTTAATTAGAGTGAGTAAAGCAATCTGGCATGTTTAATTAGAGGATTTGTAAAGTAAAAAGTTATATGTGCATGCATACTTGGAAAAGCTCTTGGAAGTATATTGGAAGAAATATGTTAGATGAGTAAATCCAGAAGATTCTCCATCATTTAGTAAGACTTAGGGAAAGACACAAGATGAAGAAGGTGCTGTGTGTTTTCATTCTTGTGAGTGAAGAAAATATTAACTTCTGATGAAGTGCAGTGAAAGCGACATCCCATATTAAGGTTATTTTAATAGGAAAAACTACACAGAGCTCTAAAGCCACGTTGTCTCACTAGCTTTACTTTGGGAAGATGGCTGAAAAAGATGTTGGAGACAGGTTTGTGAAGTAACAACGGGTGAGGTCATGAATCTGGATTGTAAACAAAAAGTATTGCACTGAAGCAGTGAGTTCTAGAATTTTGGAATAGTCCATGTATATAAAATAATCATGAATATGTATTGCCCCTTTTCCACCTGGTATCATCTTTGCTAGAAAAATCCAGACCCACTTTGTAAAATGGCTTGAGCTTTGAATAATTTGGTGGCTTATTGCCATAATTGTACTTTGTGGATTTTAATGTTACCAAGAGAAACAAGCCCACCAGGAGGATGGGGACAGACAGGAGAGGTTCTAACCAGTGTTTGAGCTCACATGGCTATCACATGAATCCTCAGAGGGCTGAGCTAATGCAGTCTTTTGCTACCCCAATCACAGTTCAAGGTCAAGTTTTGGCTTTTCATCTATACCCAGCTGAGAGATAATTTTGAGAGATAATTACAGCATTATTTTTTCTAATAAGTTGCCAAGCCATATGCTCTTAAATATTTTTTTACAATTAAATACGGTTCCATTTTACCAATTACGTGTTAGAAAATGAGAAAAAAAATTTCCCCAGCTTTTAAAGTTGTAAAAAGCAGTTACATAATTCAACTTTTTGGCAGCAAGTGAAATAGTGCTACTTCTCTAATGTGGGATGTAGTTATGACTGAAAAACAATTAAATTAGAAGAACCAAATGCTAAGATCCTTATCAATGGTCTTTGCGATTTGCCCATTTAATTGGTTTATTGTCAGCTTTTTCCTCTCAGCTATTTCAAGATTGCGTATTAGGTATAACCTTAGGTGTATTGCTGGCTGAACAAATCAAATTGGAATGGCCAAGGAGGGTGTAGTGGTTTGAAGAGTGGCCCCAAAATGATATGTCCAAGTCCTGA
Organism: Manis javanica; assembly: GCF_040802235.1. Classification (NCBI taxonomy): domain Eukaryota; kingdom Metazoa; phylum Chordata; class Mammalia; order Pholidota; family Manidae; genus Manis; species Manis javanica. The sequence continues at coordinate 52,858,048 of NC_133158.1, read as the reverse complement.
TCCCTGGTACCCACAAATGTGGCCTTATTTGGAAAGAGTCTTTGCAGATGTAATTAAGAATTTTGAGATGAGATCATCCTGGATTTAAGGTGGGCCTACATCCAAAGAGAAATATCTTTATAAGCAGCAGAAAAGGACATACAGAGACTCAGGAGAAGCCCATGTGAAGATGGAGGCAAAGACTGGAGGGATGCAGCCCCTAGCCCAGGAGCACCAGGACCCACCAGAGCTGGAAGGGAGAAGGATGGATTCTTCCCTAGAGCCTTCTGAGGAGGCGTGGTCATGCTGACCCCTTGATGTTAGACTTCTGACCTCCACAACTGTAAGAGAATAAATTTCTGTTGTTTTAAGCCATCCAGTGTGCAGTAATTTGTTACAACAGCTCTAGAAAACTAATACAGATGATATAATATCTCAATGCCACTTGATGCCAAGGACATTCAGCAGGAAAAGGAAAAGAAACTAACAAAAATATTTAGCTTTCAAAGCCCCAGATACTCATAGATAGCTTTCTATTTGGAATGAAGTGTCCTGTTCATACAAGCAAGTGGTCAATAAGACAGGAAAGGTAATCGTGGTCTGGTAGTGTTGACTGCCAGCCTGAAAAAGTCTGTACTTAGAGGAATGAAAATAGCCTTTCACATTTGTGTTTTGTTTTCAAAGTTTACAAAGACTCTTCACATATTTAAATTGCCCAGTGAATTTATGAATAAAGCAACAGGGGTATTATCATACAAATTGTACAGGTGGAAATAGTTTTACCTCTAGATGTTAACTAACCTGTTTAAGGTTCCACAGCTCAGGAAGAGCTCTTAAAAATGTGATTTTTCCACTCCAAATCCAATGCCTGCCCATTACACTGCAATGATGTCAATAAATTACTAGGAACTAATAAAGTTTGATTATGAGATCACAATGGTTCAATAAGAATATTAATTTGAATAAGAGGTTATAATCAGGGGACCTATTTACCAGCTATTATAACAACTAGGTATGAGATAATAAGGGCCTGCATTTAGCGGTTATCAATGCAGATACACAAGAGCACCTGAGGGAAATACTGAGAAACAGCTAACCTATTTTAAACAGTGGGCACCGTGGCTTCCCAAATCTTGTCATATTTTCTGAAATCCTCCCCCATCTAGGATTTTATGTAAATATTAACTGTATCCATGTCTACTGAAATATATTATGCTTCTTTTTTATTAAGGTATCATTGATATACAATCTTCTAAAGGTTTCACATGAGCAACGTTGTTGTTACTACATTCACCCATATTATCAAGTCCCCCCACACACACCCCACTGCAATCACTGTCCACCAGCATAGTAAGATGCTATACAGTCACTACTTGTCTTCTCTGCTATACTGCCTTAAGCATAATTTTCTAGAGAATTTGGTGTACCATTTTTACCCCAAAAGGACTGACAATAACTTCTCACCTTACCTTTGCATCAGGTAGGATTTAATCTATATTAAATCTGACATAAAGATCCTAGGATTAATGTTGTTTGGATACACACATACACACACACACACATTCCTGGATCAATCACCTAAACATATTGTATTTATATGAGAAAAAATATCATGATGACACATACTACATATATTGAAAGAGACTATAAGAAACTGTTATCGGTCCAGTAAAGTGAAAAGGACGGTAGACTAAGACTGAACCCTGAAATTTGAAAAGCCCACTTTTTTATACTGTTAACTATTCAAAATTTTGAGATTGGATACATCTGAAAGCTAAAAATAAAAATTAGGTAGCTCACTTAGAGAGCCATGTTTTAACAGAAGTTGGGAATGTATACCCTAGAGCATAGGTATAGAGGGTGTGCTTAACAGAACTCTAGTCCTTCAAGATATTTTGGGGCAGAAAATGTTTGGATGAATTCAAAGTTATAGTCTACTCTTAGAGATTCATAATGCATGTTAGCATATTAAAAGTTTAGATAAAATCTACAGTAAAGAAACCAGCTTTAACTTTCATTCACCCAGCATTTTTCAAATGTATTTCAGTTTATATTTGTTTCCCTGTTATGGCACATATCTCATATTAGTTGGTTGTTTATATTTCCACTTCCCCACTGTATGTGACTCCTCATAAGAGAGAGAGACTGTCAAATTACTATCATATAGTCAATAAATATTACCCAGATTGAATGACTAACTGAACAATTGGTTTAAATCATAAAGTCATTCTAGTGTCCCTTGAGTTTAAATGTGTCAATGACACTTCAGAGTTACTGGAAACTCCCTGTCTCCTGAGGCCCTCTTATATCTCAGGGATATATGCAAAGTTAGGAGGTAAAATGAGAAAAATAAAGCCATCAAATAAGAACGAAAAGAAGGAAAAGAGTAGGAGGAGAATCTAATCATAATTCTAAGCTATCAGTTTTTCCCCATGACCTTGAAGAGACCAGAAAATTGCTTGACAAATTCTACACAGCAATAAGGTCTCTGAAGAAAAAAAAACCAGAAAACTATTCTAAAATGCCAAAGGTTTGGAGTTGTTTGCATTGGGTTTATTTGGCATTCGAATGTCGCTTCTCACTTTGAAAGGCCCAAACTGCCCATCAAAATTTTACACTGCTCAGTCAGCACTATTTGCTCATAAATATAGTCTGCCTTTTCAATTATCGCTGCACCAGAGATATGGACAGCTTCAAACTATTTCATTGAGAGCCACATATAAAACATGGCCTAGACATGTTAATTTAGCAGTACATATGGAACACTGGAAGTTGGCAGCCTTACCTTTGAATCAGAGAAGAATTGGATCAGCCAGCTTGTCTGACCGTTCATATTACAGAATATAGAAGACGAAACATTTTAATGATCTATCAGAATTATGCTGTACTGGTTCATGTGCAAGTCAGGTGGGTATTTCTGTATCTCCTCTTAAGGTTCATTAAGTGTCTTTGTCTTCTCACCCTTAGCTTACATTAGAGAAAGAGTGAAACCCATTCGCAGGCTGCTTTCCCTGTGCCATCAGCACTGCTCTTAGTCAGGGTTTGCCAGAGTACTCCTCACAGAATGACAGTCCCACTCGATGCTCTGAGAAAAGAAGGATTCATAGTAAAAAAAAAAAAGATAATAGCTAAGATAAATATATGAATACTAAGTCTCTCTAGCAGTGATTCACGGTATATATTAGCAATATTAAAAGTATAAGAAAGGAAACAAACATGTAAAATTAATTGGATCTGAACTTCTCAAACATTTGCCTTAGAGAACTCCTTTTTTTCCATTCCAAAATTAATGTAAGACCAAGACTTCTGCAGAATTTTACAGCTAAAATACAGAATCCCAGTTACATTTGAATTTCAGATAAGCAACAAAGTTTTAGTATAAGTATGTCCCAAATACTTGTCCCAAAGGGGACATACCTATACTAAAAATAATATTTGAAAAGACCAAGGCTAGCAGTAGTGAGAATTAGACACAGCAGATGGTGAGAGTAGTAGAGATGTCCTTAAGTGATAAAGAGAACAAGCAACTGATTATGTAGGAGAAAGCAGAATCCTCTCCTAGCACAGCCTACCGATTTGCAGGTGGTCTGTTTTATACCAGCTTAGCCTACTGCACCACTGTATGCCCTGGAGGGCTGCGGAGGCTCATGTCAACAGGACAGGACAGACATCAGGAGGCAGTCAGACCTCTGTGGTTAGATAGCTGGCTAAGTCCTCTAAAGAGAACCTCCATAAGTACATCCTGCATAGGGTCACCAGATAAGGCAAAAATGACAATAATAATAATACTAAATATATTTTTATTTCTACAAAGATATAAAAGATAGAAAGAGGGAGAAGGAGAGAGGGATTATGTAAGGAATTGGCTCATATAATGACGGAGACTGGCAAATTCCAAATCCGCAGGGTGGCCCATCAAGCTGAAGACCCAGAGAAATGATGATGCTGCGGTTCAAGACTGAAGGCTTTCTGCTGGCAGAGTTCCTCTTGCCTGGGGGAGGTCAGGCTTATGATCTGTGCAGGACTTCAACTGATTATATGAGACCCACCTACTTTAGGGAGAGCAATCTCCTTTATTCAAAGTTCACCAATGTAAGTGTCAATCTCATCCAACACATTCTCACAGAAACATCCAAAATAATGTCAGACCAAATATCTGTAAACTGTGGCCCTGCCAACTTGACGTAATTAGCCATCATATGAACTGTAAAATCTATTATAAAAAATAGATGTGGGTATAAAATCTAAAGAAAGAAAATAGTGTTTTTTAAAAGGTTGTGATTTTCTCATAGAATTGTTGTAACCAAACTCTTCTGGGATTATTGTAAAAGTAGGTAATGAAACATATTACATTTTATGGATTTGGGGAGCTTAAGTAGGTTAATCACAAGTAAAAATCATAACTCTATTTTCCCAGAATCTCTCTGTTGCAGAAAACAGGCTTAGTAAAAAGGTTTAGTCATGGCCTATGGTCCTGTATCTTTTTACTAATAAGATTCATGCAAACTATACATTTATAAAAAGATACAAGGTTGCTGAAAAAAACAGAAAATATGTCCAGAAATAATATATTCAATAATCTGTTCATCCCTCTTTTTCCATGGTAAGTGATGAAATATGGAAATAAAACTCACTTGCAAATGAAGTGACTTTACCATAAAATTTACTCCTGAATGAAAGTTACAATTATAAATCCTGGGATTAAGGGTTACATTCTTTTTCAAATTGGTTTGATGAAATGGAGGAAAGAACTCCACCTCTCTGGTAGCTATTACTAAAATATTTTGTTGAATCTTTTCTTTCTCTGCATATGATTATTCTTGGAAGAGTTGGGAAAATGGTTCTTTTCAAAGGAAAGCCTGCAAATGGTCTGAAAAAAAAAGCATATGTAATGTTCTTCTGGAAATCAGAAATTTTGGAAGAGAAGCAGCATTATTTTGAAAAGATCAAAGGACTTGAAATTAGGTCTGGTGCTGAGCTCAGTTCTACCACACTGACAGTATGTTAAGTTGTTTGAGCCCTCAGAACCTCTGCTCCCTCGTGGGTATTGTAACACTAACTTCGAGTATCAACTAAGGTGATGTTATTGCTGTAAAAGATAAAACTGCCAAGTCGCAAAAACTTAACACAATAGGAGTTTATTTCCTACTCATATCAGGTCTTGAATGGGTGTTCCTGAGTGGTGGGTAGATCTCCAAGAGATAATTTGGAGACATAGGCACTTTCTGTCTTGCATATTTTTTAGCTTCAACATATAACTTCCAATGTGGCTGCAGAAGGGCAACTAGTGTGGGGGATTAACTGTGAAAAGTTTTTATGAGCCAGCTTGGAAGTGGCACACATCACTTCCTTTTGGTTTTGTTCTTCTGCAGAACCATGACTAATAAATAGCCCCAGTTAGACTTTTTTTTTTAGAGGGCATCTCTTATATTTATTGATCAAATGGTTGTTAACAACAATAAAATTCTGTATAGGGGACTCAATGCTCAATGCACAATCATTAATCCATCTCAAGCCTAATTCTCATCAGTCTCCAATCTTCTGAAGCATAACGAACAAGTTCTTACATGGGGAACAAATTCTTACATAGTGAATAAGTTCTTACATGGTGAGCAGTACAAGGGCAGTCATCACAGAAACTTTCGGTTTTGATCACGCATTATGAACTATAAACAATCAGGTCAAATATGAATATTCCTTTGATTTTTATACTTGATTTATATGTGGATCCCACATTTCTCCCTTTATTGTTATTATTATTTTTATTTTTAATAAAATGCTGAAGTGGTACGTAGATGCAAGTAAAGGTAGAAAACATAGTTTAGGGTTGTAAGAGAGCAAATATAGATGATCAGGTGTGTGCCTGTAGACTATGTGTTAATCCAAGCTAGACAAGGGCATTAAAACATCCACGGATGCAGAAGATTTCTCTCAAAACAGGGGGGGTGAGGTTCTAAGCCTCACTACTGTTGGTCCCCAATTTCTCACCTGATGGCCCCCCTGTGACTGTGCCTGTCTTAGGTTGTTCCTCCCTTGAGGAATCTTACCCGTCTCTGGCTAACCAGTCATCTTCTGGGGCCATACAGGGAGATGTAAAGTTGGTAAGAGAGAGAGAAGCCATATTGTTTGAAAAGGTTAGCTTTTTACTTCTTTGCAGATTTATGCCCTTTGGCTTCTATGCCCAGCATTTGTCTTGAGGTATCTTTACCACTTGGAGGAATTATGATACTCAGTAAATTCGATATGAGGCACGAATTCTATTTAAGGGTTGTAATTAGGAAGGAAGAAGAAAAGCTATAGAGGTAGCAGACAGAAGAAAACATGGGAAGATTGATTATTTCTTTGACATATCTTCTTGTAGAGTAACCTAAGCATGTATAGGTTTTAAACTACTAATTAAATTGCGCACACACATTAACCTAATAGGAATACAGTTACATAACCAAAGCAGATCTATAATTACCAGCCATCTCCAGTGAAGCCAAGAAAACCAGTTAGGCACCCTAGGCATTTGTGAAAATTTGTCTATGATATGATGGATATTGTCCAACTGTACTTGAACAGTCTGAGAGAAATCAGACAAATTAAAACAACCCATTCCTGGGAACTGTTCACATCCCATATGTTCTTTTAACAGTAGATAGTCTGTAGTCGTAACATTTTGGAGCACTACAGCTTGCACTTCTCCTAATTCTTGGTTGAGTTCCAATACTATAGATCCAGTCAAATTTGTTGTTTTACTGAAAGCACAGGCCAGCTTAGATATCTCCTTCTTCATTCCAATGGCAAGTCCAGGAACTTGTGGGGTGGATGCAGCTACAACTGCAGCATCGTCTGGATCTTTGTTGAGGTTTTTTGATGATCATCTTCTGGTATGACTCTTCCAGAGAGTGCTGATGTTGGAAGTTCTTCTTCATATCGTATCTTACTTCATTTTCTGGGTAGCCAAATTAGGCTTTGATCCTCTGTATAAACACAAACTGACCCTTTGCCCTCACTTTAATATGGCCTTTACACCATTGTGTAGAACTCATTGGAGGTCACCACACAGGAACTGCTTTTTTTTTTTTTTAAAGAAAGGAATATTATCAGAAAAGTGTACCTCCATAGCCGATCATCTGACACCCTTTAAGTGATCAAAATTAAGGATATTTAAAGCATGCATTAATCATTGATTTACAGTTAGTTTTATCCTATCAAAGAGTAATCCCCCTTTTCTTTCTTTCTTTTTTTTTATCTTTAATCTACACTTACATGAAGAATATTATGTTTACTAGGCTCTCCCCTATATTACCTGGTCCCCCCTATAAACCACTTAACAGTCACTGTCCATCAGCATAGCAAAATGTTGTAGAATCACTCCTTGTCTTCTCTGTGTTGTACAGCCCAGTTAGACTTTTAATTATAGAAATAAATAAGAACCTAAAAGCTCAAAAATTATATTCTTTTGGTTATTGAACATTTATTAATTACCCTGCCGGGAATTATGACTACCAGGCCACCAAACCTGAATAGCATTCATCAGTCAAATGAGCATGTTTTAACATTTTTGAATGGAAAAGTGACACTATCAGAGGTGGGCCTTAAGATCGTGTTATGGGTTGGGTTGTGCCTCCCAGCAATTCATATGTTGAAGTCCTAACCTGCAGCACTTCAAAATGTGACCTTGTTTGGAAATAGGGTCATTACATATATAATTAATTAAGATGACATCAACTAGAGTTAGGTAGGCCCCTGGTTCAATTCGACCATTGATTTATGGGTGCCATCCTTATAAAAGGGCAAATTTAGACACAGACACATACACACAGGGAGAATGCCAGATGAAAAAGAAGGCAGAGATCAGGGTGCTTCAAAAAGCCGAGGGATGCCAAAGATTGCCCGCAAACCACCAGAAGTTTGTGTAGAAGGATGGAACAGATTCTTCCTAACAGTCCTTGGAAGGAATACACCCTGCTGACACCTTGATTTCAGACTTCTAGTTTCCAGAACTGTGAGTCGATCCATTTCTGCTGCTTAAGCCCCCAGCCTGTGGTGCTTTGCATGGCAGTCCCAGCAGAATAGCACCGGCAGATCTGATAGTGCTCCAGAAAGGACACAGAACCACTGAGCCCACTTAGGAGCTTGCTGTGGAACTGTTGTTTCAGGCAACAATAGTCCACAGTAGGTAGAGATACAGGAAATGACTTTTTTAAAGCAAAAGAATTGTTCTTTGCTAAGGAATTAAATGTGCGATATAAGGGGAAAGAGGAGAAAAAAAATGATGACAGAATTTCAACCCTTGGGCCCTTGGAGGATGGTGGCAGCATTAACCAAGGGGCACAAATCAATATGATGAGAAGTTTCAGCCAAAGAATTTTTCATTTTTGTGAAACAGGCTCCCCAGCCATTATGGAATTGATGAGTTTCTAAGAGAACTTGTATTAAAATCTCCAATGGAGGGAAAACTTTAGGGACTTGACTTTCAAGGCCAGAATGATAAAGTCACTTTGTGTGAGGCAATCTCAATAGTACACTGTTTTATGGTAGTTGGTCTAAGTCTATGAGGCCTACACATCTACAAACAAATCCCTGCCCTTGACCACCCAGTTCTTGCCCAGGCATAATCACCCGACTCTCTGGCAGGTCCTAGCACTATCATCAGCACAATTCTCACCCTATCTGTCACATTGATCATGTTTTCATACTGAAACACAGAACGACTTACACAAAGTAACTGTGTTTGCTGAAAATAGCTTTTTGCCTGAGCTCCTGATAGCTGGTTCCTGATTACAATGATTGATACTCTGAAGTGGACAACACAAATCATATCCCTAGCTAAGCAATCACATTTTGATCACTTTGAGTTGTTTAAATGTCTTTGCAGGTCAGTGAGTATATTTATGACTCTTACTTTGAAATCTGTATCAAGAAGATTGGTGATCTCTGTCTCATTTAGCCTTCTTTCTGGAGCCTTATCCTATAGTTTTGTTCAGAACCTCTTCCTCTGCCTCCTCCCTCCCCCAACCTCTCCACTCAGATTCCCCAGAGATGGTCAGAGCAGCCAGGATTTCCACCAAAGAGGGAAAGAAGACGGAGAGAGCCTATTTCATTTTAATATCAAATGACAGGAAGCCTCAGCTGACACTTGAGATGCACACATACTATCTCAGTTTATTCCTGGAAGCAAAGGCCTAAGATACTAGCACTATCTTCATTTCTCAGATGAGCTAAGGTTTAGGAATCTTAACAAACCTGCAACCAAGTGGCAGAACCAGATTTGAACCAAAGGTCCTCAAACTGCTTCTCCACAGCTACAAAATATTACATACCAGACACGTTTCTAGGCCTTAGCCCAAGAAGAGAAAGAAATCATCACTGCCCTGCCTCTTAAAAGACAGTCCTTAGACAAACTTTGAAACTTTACAATTTATTATGAAATAAAAAAAGAATGGGGACAACCTTCAAAGTTCAAGTACAAATAGAACAGCTCTAATAGCAAAATAGATGATTCCCCAAACAGAAATAAAGGCAAGGAAATAGCTTGGCAAGATAGCTACACCATCCTTGAATGTTCACACCATCACAGTAAATAGCCCAAACCAAAGTTTATTCAGATCAGCCCATAAAACCTATGTTATCCTATATTACTAGTACATAGATCTTAAATATTACAGATGACAGAGATGATTAGCCATCTAAATAAAAAGAAAGATAAGGCATCTCTCTCCTTATACTTTTTTATTGAAACCTAGAATTCAAAACAAACAAAAAAACACGAAAAAGAATAATTTGTCAACCTCTAAAACACTTCAGATCTCCAAATCATATGTGAAGTGATCGAAATAAACAGTAAGTGAGAGTCATGTAAACAGCAGCTTTGACAGGGCCATTCCCCTATGAGTTACATTTATATTTTAATATAAAACTTTGATCTATATTTTAGAATAAACCAAACCATTTCTGGAAGCAGGAGCATTAAATTTGAAAGCAAGGGACATAGAACTAACACATAATAAAAGCCATGTCTTGCTCTAATGAGACACTCTCAGGGTCATACATACTAACATCTCTTTGATTAAAGGGATCCTTTAAGAGTAGATTAGAGCAGGCAACAGGGAAAACTGAAAATATTTCATCTATCCAGAAATCCTCTAGACATTTTGTCCCTCTGAAAAACCATTAATGAAGTTAGAAAACAGTTTTGTGTTGAGAACAGAGATCGAAGTCAGATTTCCTCAGTTTTAAGGAAAGCCACCATCGCTCACAGCGCACACACTTCCCATGTCTTCATTTATGTAAAAATCTTCCTCTTCTGTTTCTCCTTTCTGAAATGTATACATACAGAAGTGTTTTTAGGCATAACAGCAGCAAGGAAAAAAGCAAACCAATTGGTGGCCAGTTCTCAGAAGCAAAACAAAAGGCCAAGGGACTTACCATGCGGACCATCAACCCAGACCGTTTGTTTCATCAGTGCGTGTATTTCAGTGGAGAGGAAGCACAGAATGAGACTCTAAGTTTTAAATTAACCAACATGTTTTTGAAGCTCCTATCCTGATTTACTAAAACCTAGGGCTTTAATTAACTCAGATCATGTTTGGGGGTCTACCACTCTGCTGCAGCAAGTGAGGGGAACATAAATCTGGAGTTTCTGATGTCATGAATCTCAGGGTCTGGAAAACAACTGACTTATCTCTCCTCCTCCTCCCTCCATCCTGTCCAGCCACGGAGGGATCTTTTGCAACCATCTCCACTCCAGTCCTCCCTTAAAGTAAGGCTCAATCTCTAACGGACTCGGCTGCCCCCTTCACTGTACAATTCCCCCAAACTACCTGGTTTCCCAGGTAACTTCTTATTCCTATATGGAAATTATTCTGTGAGCGCATAAAACTTGAAGGAAATAAAGAGAACAAGTTAGTCTACTTCACACATCCAAAGACTCTCCAGCCAAGTAAAGTATAAGATAATCCCTCTTGCTTGTCATGAAACACAATGACTGAGCCCATACTCTATGCTCAGAAAAGAAAATCAAACCCGATCTGTAAACGATGATTCATAGACAGTAAACACCCTTGCAAATAAAAAACTCTATTGAGACATATATTTGCAATGCCAAGTAATGCAGGTTTATTCAGAAATACAGAGCAAGACAAGTTCTCCTTTTTCAGAGGCACAAAAGCAGAAGCCAGGAGACACAGCAGCAAGACCAAAACATGTCCAAATCACCAGAGACTGGGGTGTAGGAAGTAAAATTTCTGGAAGCATCTGGAAGCATATACACCACCAGTGATCAACCCTTAAAATAAGCTTTTTTTGGTGCTGGCCAGAAAAATCATAGATTGCCAAAGGCTGCTCATTCAGAGCCAGCAGCCAGCCACCAGGCATTCAAAAGAGGGGCCAGCAATGAAGAGGACAGACAGCATGCTGGAAGATCCTGGAAACAGCTGGCAGGTCACGGAGTCTTGATTCACTCACTGGATCCTACACACTTAGCAAATTCTTCGGCAGCTGGACACACAGGATCGCTGGTATGTTCTGGAAACAGCGCAGGCTGGTTGACACACAGTGGAGACTCCTCCCACTGGCTGGCACACAGCAGAGATGCCTCCCAGGGGCTGACAGCCACCAGAGACAAAGGTGAGTGGCCGGCTGCAGGGAGTTGAACAGGGATTAGAGACACAGGTGGTTTGTCGAGAGCAGGTCACCTGTGCAGGGCTGGAGACACAAGAAGTTTGCTGGTAACAGCTGGGCTTGCAAACAGGGGGCTGGCAGCAGGTCTGCTGACAGTGGTCCAGGAGCCAGGAGCCAGTTTGGAAGGAACTGGGCAAAGAAATGCCACTCAGGCAGTCGACAGCCTGAGTAGCAGCTGCGGCAACCGGGGCCACTGGCACAGCGCAGGGTCCTCCGATCAGCCCAGAGGAGCAGGCCCTTGTGGAGCAGTTGTAGGACATGGTGCTGGAGAGAGAGCTGTGGGTAACTCGCTGGATCTAGCTCCTGAATTGTGACTGCCACTCCAGACTCCTGAGCTTTTATATCTCCTTGCTGGTGGGTGGGGTTCCCACCCAGGTTCCCACCCTGGTCGTCCTGGCTTCTGTGGCTCAGGCCAGTTTGCCTTAGAACATCTTGTGAATCTCCAAGTTAATTGTCTCTTGAGAAGCCTTCTTCCTCATAAAGAAAGTTTAGTAGTTTGGTAACTAAATCATAAGGCTTCTGTACTGTCCTTAGTCCCTGGATTAAGATGTTGGGTTGACAGCTTCAAAGCTATTGGTCATCTCAGCCCACACTTCCTCCCTCATTCATCTTGCTTGGACACAGTGAGTGTCGACCTGACAGAAACACCAGACATATGACTGTTCTACCACAACACGCTCTCTCTTCTGCCTGGGACTAATTACCAGCCCACACGCTGTTTGGTTTGCTGTTGGCAAGTAACATGGTTTAGCATGACTTGATCAGTCCCTCTTCATGGGTAACGGGGCTTCTAATGGACAGCCTCCTTGAATATGCTCATAATGACAATGACAACACCTGTCAGGAAAAAGAACACAGAGACTTACATCCAGAGTACGAGCTGGTTCACAAAACTGACCAGGTGACCAGAGCCAGATGCTCATAAGGTTAGAGGGCGGTGGGACTCACCCTTTATGTTCGAGCAGCAAAGCAAATTAAAAGCTAATTAATTGGGACCACATTTGTAGTCAAATCCTGTTCTAAATAAACTGGATGAGCTTTATTCCCCAAATTTTTAATCTAATAACAATGGGTAGAAGTAACTCCTAAGAGTCATTTATATGCCAGGGGAACAAGCTTAGTGAATTTTTTAAATTATTAAAATGTTAATTTAAAAGAGTGTCTTGCCCCCAAGAGGTTCAATATATTCAAAAGATTATTCTCACACAAATTCTTTGGATGCATTTTTATCATGGACAAACCAAAGGCTCTTCAAGCTCACTTTCTCCATGATGGAGAAGGGGAGGGGAGGATGGGAGAAAGCAGCACTGGACCCACGTTTGGTGATAAGTGAATGTGTGAACAGTGAGCTATAATACTTAGTTACTCTTTTTATTTGGGGGAAAACCATGTAAGGATATCATTCTCCTTCATTTCACTGCACTACAATACAGTCAGCACTAAACACCAAATGGCTGATCTTTTTGGTCCAACTGTACCCAGCTATGTCAGCTCACAAAATAGGTCACTTCAACGTAGCTTACATGGTCAGTGATATTTCTACATCAAAACAGCTGTGAGATCTGACTCATTTCGTAAAGTGGCTTACATGGTGTAAAGCGAGGGACAATAGTGAATTTACATATATTTGAGGGTTAGAGTTTGACTACAATTTTTTAAAAGGAAACAGCTTTACGTTAGAACTCATGGGACGTCCCTCCACAAAGTGCTTCCATTCATCTCTCCTCACTCCACCGAAGCCAGCCTGGGAGCTCCCCGGGTTTCTAATTGAGCCTGATGATGACACATTCAATAAGACAGGGCTGTGCTGTGCAATGCGGGCTGTGTTATAATTTCCAGGGATCAGACCATCTCTCCCTTGGTGACTCGCAGCGAGTTCTCAGTAGAGGGAGAAATTAACGAGATGACTACTTTCCACAGTGTTGTAACTACACTATGTCCACCTTGCGCAATGTCCCATTTGGTGTTTGAAGGACAGAGTCCCTGTCTCAAGGGCTGGCTTGCTCATTTAAAATGGATGAGTAGTTTACAGGCTTCCACCAGCCATGGATTCATAAGCTGCTGTGGAAAAGTACTTACTCATGTAAATTAATCGAGTGACTAAAGCGGAAAAAATGAAGTGGTATTAAAGTTACAAAGGAGAGGAGTTCAGTACCCATTGTCACTCTTCTGGAAAGGCAGAGATTTCTGTAAATCATTACCCCATGTGTGGATTCTTCTTTTCCACTGAAGTTGGAAATTACAGATTAAAAGATGCTAAAAAATATCTTCCATCAGCTTCAGAAAAAAAGGAAATGAACATATTTTTTTTTAGCACATCTTCCAGGTATTGAGTTAAAGTCTTCACATACACCATAGCATTGAGTGCTCCCAGCAGCCCTACGGAGTCGGCATCTTGTCACCTGAAGGAGCTGGAAGTTCAGAGAGGTCAAAGAACTTGCCAAGGTCACACAGTTTATGTTTGACTGAGTTGAGATTTAAACAAAACAGATCCATGAGCTGTCATATTCAAACACAATGAGATGCCATCATTAAAGTTCAAGAAAACTTTATAAAAAAGAATCAACCAATCAGATTCCATTAATGAAACTACACCTAGATATAATCTTCATTTTTCTTTTAGTTTCATCAACAGCAAAATAAATAACATTTGAAAATAAGTTACAATTACTGTTGTTCTTATACTTCATGTTTTCTCTCATTCTATATACCTTTGACAGTTTTTACTTTAATAGGATGAAATGCAAAATCAAGATCAGAGCAAAGCAGGAAGAGAGACAGAGCTGTCAATAGCTTCATGCTACAATTTGAAATTATAATTATTTATAAAGGAAAGCTACTTAATACTCTGGAGCATTCTATTTTTGGATGCAACTATTTAGACTCTTCATTTGGATTCACTGTAAGCTGCAGAAGTGAAGAAACCTCACTGGCAAACACATGAAGCTTGAAGAAACTACACAATTCTAATTCTACAATTTTGTTAAATGAAATCAATAAATCATCCTTTCATTGGAATGTAAAAAAAATATTCATATGGCCAGCAGCTCTCACTACGTAGTTACGTGCAACATAAAACCCCAACTCAATGGAAAGGTTTATGAAGATGATCCTGTGTCTGCAGAGCGTGAAGTGAGGGGTGGGTGTGATGAGGGCACATGAGGAAAGACCTGAGAACTGCCTCCCATTGCCTTTATTACTGATGGAGAATTTGCTCTCGTTTGTATAGAACGATCTAAGTCTTACATGATAATGGTCACAGACCAGAAATGAGCAATTCTTTCCCTCCAAACTGAATCACAGCAATCACTTACATGGCCAAGCACTTAAGAGAGAAATGAATTAGACTTGCATGGGAGGCTGTATGTCAGGAAGGCTGTATTTCATCACAAAGTTGGTAGTAATGTTGACCAATGACAGTTCTAAAAAACCACTTAGTCTCATCAAATGGAGGAATAATGAACTTGCTGAAAAATTAATAAATATAAAATGAGATTCTGTCATTCTGCACTTTTTCAGGATGCTCACACTCTCAAATGGAAGCTATTCATTATCTCTTAGAAATATAAAAAGGAAATTCAGAAGTTTAAGCAAAGAACATAATGGTTGTTTTAAAAAATAAATACTTCTTTGGCTTAATTGTTCTTTTTCTTTCAGCTTCACAGAGAACTCTGAGTTGAAGTTCAATCTCAGGGATTCTTATTAGCCAAGATGTTATAAACCCTCAAAGGCAAAGTGATTTACACCACAAAACTGAACCAAAATTCACTTTCCAAACTTTGTTCAAAAAGCATTAATCTTAGGGTTTGGATCTTGGGGGCTGGAGGGAACTATCGCTAGGGCAGAAAGCAGAAAATGAAAACAGTGAGCAAAGACCCGCAAAACATTTACTGCTGTTAGAACTGGAAAATAGCAATTCCCAACTAGACGACTTGTAAAAATAAGCCCTCAGAGGATAGTACCGAGGTTATGAAATACTAAATCAAACTACTACTTTTTTCTCTTGATTGCTGTTTTCAAATGCATGTAATTTTTCAGGGGTGCCTTCATTGGGGATCAAAATCAGAGTGTTGTCAACAAAGGGGATATAATCCCAAGTCTGGGGGCTGCAATAAACTCTCATATGGGAAAGCCCATGTATAGTCAGCATGTGCTCCAGTCCAGTCCTTCAAGTAACAAGAGGTGAGTCCAGTTGTGACCAGGCGTGGGTGATGCTTATGTATGAGAAAGAGGGATCACTCAAGATGTATTTTACTTCCCTGATGCATAATCATTCCGGGCCTCCAGCAGGGGAAGGGTGTAGAGCTCTCCTGGAGGCAGAGAAAAGTAAGATGCACCTGGGCTTAGCATCACCCAACTGAGCTGTGCCTTCAGCAGTCTTTCTCGGTCTGATCTGCCTGTCCAGGGGATTCAGAGTATAGAATTGAGCCAGAACTCTCTCGGGTTAGCAATTAGACTATCAGAACTGGATTTTAAAATGCTTTTAAAAAGAGAGTCCAATTCTCTCATCTGACTGATGAGAAGCTAAGTCCCAGAGAAGGAGTATCTTTATCAAGTATATCAGACACTGTGTGCGCTAGGTCAAAATTGTTTCATTGTTACCAAAAACCAGTCCTTGTCACCAAAGTCAAATCAAAAAACACAGTGAGAAGGTTTTGAGGAAAGGAAAGGAATCGTTTATTAATTTGCCAGCAAATGAGGTAGTGGCAGGCTCATGCCTTAAAGAACCACTGTCTTTCCCAAGCCCAAGCACTTAGGGCTTTTAAAGGGGAAATTGTAGGGGAAGAGGCTGTGCTGTTTACAGACACATAAAGTAGCAACTTGCAAAGATCTAAGCAGACATTCTTGCATGGGTTTCAGTTTGATTTTGTTTCTGTTATTGTTTCCTCAGGACTCTGGAACAGGATGATATGGGTTCTGCAAAATCAGCTTTCTGTGGTATCTCTGACCCTGAGACTCAGAAAACAGGGAGAACAAAGAAAGTGCCATCTGTTAGTGGTCACAAAGTTTTGGGGGCTACTTGGGTTCCTTTTCAAATTAATGTTAGTGTTAAATTTTAAATCCCAGAGATTGCTTTCAGTTTTCCTCTGTTACATCATTCCATTTCTTACCTCCTCCTCATTGCACAGGCTTGAGCCAGCTTTGGTTGGTACACCAGACACTGCTTCCTTCACACTGGAGCCACTCACCTACTTCTTGCTTCCTGTGTTAAGTCTCCTCTGATGCCATGGCAAAGGAAGTGTGTGCTAGTTTCTCCACGTGCTGCATGTACCACTCTGAAGTGGGGCCAGGTTGAGCAATGGGGAGTGCAAACCAATGGACAGGCGCTTCCACCTTTCATCCTCCAGGGAGACAGTTCTCACATTGTCGCAGAAAGCCCCACAGAATTGTGTGGGAGGTGTGTGTGATCGTGGCCACTTGATGACACTTCGTTGTGGTGGCTCTCTCCCCTCCTCTACTTCACTCCCCCTGTGCTGCAGTCCCTGGAATAAAATTCCCAGCAAACTGTGGCAAACTCTGTTTTTAGGGGAACTTAGATTCAGACACCAGGTTTCAAACACTCTCAATTAAAAGCGTTTAAAAAAAAAGGACTTAATTAGAGTTAATTAGAAGCCAGCCAGTCCTTGTAATGCCTACCTCATAGCCTCTAAAGGTATATATGCGTCTCTGTACGTGCAATCCTAGGAAAAGTCACGCACACAAACTGAGCATCAAACAAGTAACATTTGGGTCTTTAGAGCCATTTCTATGATGACCAAATAAGAAACTGCAAAAGTCCTTAGACACAGCTAGATTGTAGGCAGACTTTTTAAAATTTCTTCCAAGTAATGCCATATGTTATTTCCTTAACATAAGCTAGTCCCTAGGGGTGTCACAAACACCAAAGGGTTGGAAGACTTTATCATTGTCGGTCTGATGTCACAGTTGTTTACCAAATGAAGGACACTTTTTTCCAAAGTGAGATATGCACTAATTGACAAATGAGAGATAATTTGAGGTGATAAATGGACAAATACATTTTAGTTTAAATCATTATATGGTTATTGTAAAATGTATTAATAAAATTTGGCTAGATTACCCAAGCCATAATTCTGTAGATATAATTACATAAGATGAGGCTTAAGCAGAGTTATTTGTTTAAAGAGTGAGCTATTATACATAAAAATAATAGTTGAATAATGATTAGCTTGATGTGAAAATATGGCAAAAAGTGTCAAGACAAAAATCATGGCAGTGGTTTAATAAATATTTATGGTTTAGTGGTTTAGTGAGATGGTTTAATAGATATCTAAATAATAAATAGATTAAATGGTTTAGCAAATATTTTCTAAAATTCAACTCATTTTAATTCTGAGTGTGACCACTTAACACCTACTCATACATATATATATACACTTCGAAAGCCCTGCTCTCTCTTCTACTTATCACTTCGTAACAAATTGCTCCAAAATTTAGTGGGGGGAACAACCATGCATTACGCCCAGGGACTTTGTGGCCCAGGAATTGGGACAGAGCTCAGCAAGGAGGGTGTGTCTGTGCTGCCTAACGCATGGAGGAGCTGGGGAAGCTGAAAGCTCATTGGTTCATGTCTGACAGTCAATGCATGCTGTCAGCTGGGACACCTGTGCACAGCCTCTTCCTGGAGCTGGTACTTCTCCAACATGGCGGCTGGTTCCAACAGCGACAATCCCAAAAGAGAGAGTAGGCAGATGCTGTATCGCTCTCAGACCTGGGCTCCAGATCTCTGCAGCACTTTCTCCACACTCGTGTCTCTGGGTGTCACAAAGGCCCACATCCAAGAAAGTGAAATAGACTCCACTTCTTGGTGGGGGAGTGGCAAAATTCTGGATGAGATAAGGGACTGAAAATGTTGTTTTGATCATGAAATTGAGGTTATTGTATTTGCTAAGTTAGATACCAAACCTGTAAATCACTGTGATGGTCTTAGTTTTCTCTCAGAAAATCTGAATTTCATGCTCTATATTATCAGAATGTTCAAAGTAGACAGGCAGCTCATTACCTCCTGGGAATACCCTCTGGTGCAGATTTTTATGAGAATTAGTACCAATGCAATGATGTCAAGGGCTCCCTCTAACTCTCCAATCTAAGTCTTGACTTGGGATACCAGCCACTTAACCTGCAGGCCTTTGCCCCAAGTGCCATGAATCTAGTTGTAGATAATTCTCAGTACTTTCAAGTACTTTCAGCCAGTCAATAGTAATCTTTTCTTCTGGTTTTATTTCTCATTAAACACTATGAAACTCATAATCTGTGTGTTCAGGCTTCTACAACAGATGAAATAGTGAGACAGAGGGGAGCCCCAGGAGTTACTTGAATCTATGGGAACTTTACCAATCTCGATCAGCTCTTTGGACACAATGCAGCTTTGTATTTCAGATGGAATTGTTGCCCAATGTGTTGTGGACTGAAAATTATGAAGGTGGAATTAATATCAGAAGAATATCCAAAACCGGTAGTAATGCTCATAAGTTAGAATTGTTCCCAACTGCTAGACTGCCTTCTATTTTCTGCCTCAATTTTATATTCCAAGAGTTGACTTCCTTGAGATGTCTCTTACCATTATTGAATTCCCATTATTTAGAGCAAGGTTGAAATTGAACATAAACATCTTTGTGTCTTAAGATAATGTGAGGCGGAGCCAGGATGGCGGCATGAGTAGGACAGTGGGAATCTCCTCCCAAAAACATATATATTTTTGAAAATACAACAAATACAACTAATCCTAAAAGAGAGACCAGAAGACACAGGACAACAGCCAGACTACATCCACACATGCCAGAGCCCAGTGCCTGGTGAAAGGGGTAAGATAAAAGCCCTGGCCTGGCAGGACCCAAGAGCCCCTCCCCCCAGCTCCTGGCGGGAGGAGAGGAGTTGGAGCGGGGAGGGAGAGGGAATCCAGGACTGCTAAACACCCAGCCCTAGCCATCAGCACCAGAGCGCAGACACAGTGCATGCGTGGAGGGCTGAAAACTAGGGAAACAGGGCAGCAAGACCTCTGAGCAGGTCCCAAAGCTGATGCCCCTGTGACAAAGAAAAGTGAGTGCTTTTTGAAAGTCTTAAAGGGACAGGGATGCAACAGCTGGATGGAAACAACCCAGGTCAAAGTCCAGCAGCTGGAAATTCAAAGGAAACCCGGGCACACTAACCCCCTGGGCAACAGCTCTGAGACCCCTCATGGAGGGAAACAGCCAAACAGCCCCCCGTCCATTACCCCTCCAGGGCGCAGCCATAGCAGAGAAGCAGCCTGAGACTGGCCACGCCCTCAGAAAGGGAGTTTCCTCCATACCAGCCGGGCAAGACACAAAGACCCAGTCTACACGCAATTGCCCAACACAAGCCACTAGGGGTCGCAGTTGCCCCAGTAAGACCAGTAGCAAATGGAAAGTTTGGCTCTCTCAGTTGACAGTCAATAGCACATATCAACATGAAAAGGCAAAAAAATTTGATCCAGACAAGACTAACCCAGACAGCTTCGGCATCTGCTACATCTTCCCCTGAGAAGGAATCTGGGGAGATAGATTTAATCAGTCTTTCTGAAAAAGAATTCAAAACAAAAGTCATAACCATGCTGATGGACTTGCAGAGAAATATGCAAGAACTAAGGAAGGAGAATACAGAAATAAAACAAACTCTGGAAGGACTTCAAAACAGAATGGACAAGATGCAAGAGACCATTAATGGACTAGAAAACAGAAAAGAGGGATGCAGAGAAGCTGATGCAGAGAGAGATAAAAGGATCTCCAGGAATGAAAGAATTCTAAGAGAGCTGAGTGACCAACGCAGTGGAACAATATCCACATCATAGGGGTACCAGAAGAAGAAGAGAGAGAAAAAGGGATAGAAAGTGTCTTTGAAGAACCAATTGCTGAAAACTTCCCCAAACTAGGGGAGGATATGGTCTCTCAGACCACAGAGGTACACAGAACTCCCATGACAAGGGATCCAAGGAGGACAACACCAAGACACATAATAATTAAAATGGCAAAGTTCAAAGACAAGGACAAAGTATTAAAGGCAGCCAGAGAGAAAAAAAAGGTCACCTACAAAGGAAAACCCATCAAGCTATCATCAGACTTCTCAACAGAAACCCTACAGGCCAGAAGAGAATGGCATGATATACTTAATGCAATGAAACAGAAGGGCCTCAAACCAAGACTACTGTATCCAGCACGATTATCATTTAAATATGAAGGAGGGATTAAACAATTCCCAGACAAGCAAAAGTTGAGGGAATTTGCCTCCCACAAACCACCTCTACAGGGCATCATACAGGGACTGCTCTAGATGGGAGCACTCATAGAAAGAGCACAGAACAAAACACCAAACATATGAAGAAGGGAGGAGGAGGAATAAGAAGGGAGAGAAATAAAGAATCATCAGACCATGTTTATAATAGCTCAACAAGCGAGTACAGTAAGATAGTAAAGAAGCTAAACCTGGACCTTTGGTGACCACAAACTTAAAGCTTGCAATGGCAATAAGTACATACCATTCGATAATCACCCTAAATGTAAATGGACTGAATGCACCAATCAAAAGACACAGAGTAATAGAATGGATAGAAGGCAAGATCCATCCATATGCTGCTTACAAGAGACTCACCTCAAACCCAAATACATGCACAGACTTAAAGTCAAGGGATGGAAAAAGATATTTCATGCAAACAACAGAGAGAAAAAAGCAGGTGTTGCAATACTAGTATCAGACAAAACAGACTTCAAAATAAAGAAAGTAACAAAAGATAAAGAAGGACATTACATAATGATAAAGGACTCAGTCCAACAAGAGGATATAACCATTATAAATATATATGCACCCAATACAGGAGCACCAACATATCTGAAACAAATACTAACAGAACTAAAGGAGGAAATAGAATGCAATGTATTCATTCTGGGAGATTTCAACACACCACTCACTCCAAAGGACAGATCCATGAGACAGAAAATAAGCAAGGACACAGAGGCACTAAACAACACACTAGAACAGATGGACCTAATAGACATCTACAGAACTCTACATCCAAAAGCAACAGGATATACATTCTTCTCAAGTGCACATGGAACATTCTCCAGAATAGACCGCATACTAGGCCACAAAAAGAGCCTCAGTAAATTCCAAAAGATTGAAATCCTACCAACCAACTTTTCAGACCACAAAGTCATAAAACTAGAAATAAACTGTACAAAGAAAGCAAAAAGGCTCACAAACACATGGAGGCTTAACAACACGCTCCTAAATAATCAATGGATCAATGACCAAATCAAAATGGAGATCCAGCAATCTATAGAAACAAATGACAACAACAACACAAAGCCCCAACTATTGTGGGATACAGCAAAAGCGGTCTTAAGAGGAAAGTATATAGCAATCCAGGCATATTTAAAGAAGGAAGAACAATCTCAAATGAATGGTCTAATGTCACAATTATTGAAATTGGAAAAAGAAGAACAAATGAGGCCTAAGGTCAGCAGACAGAGGGACATAATAAAGATCAGAGAAGAAATAAATAAAATTGAGAAGAATAAAACAATAGCAAAAATCAATGAAATCAAGAGCTGGTTCTTCAAGAAAATAAACAAAGTAGATAAGCCTCTAGCCAGACTTATTAAGAGGAAAAGAGAGTCAACACAAATCAACAGAATCAGAAAGGAGAAAGGAGAAATCACGACGAACACCACAGAAATACAAAGAATTATTAGAGAGTACTATGAAAACCTATATGCTAAGAAGCTGGAAAACCTAGGAGAAATGGACAACTTCCTAGAAAAATACAACCTTACAAGACTGACCCGGAAAGAAACAGAAAATCTAAACAGACCAATTACCAGCAACGAAATTGAAGCAGTAATCAAAAAACTACCCAAGAACAAAACCCCTTGGCCAGATGGATTTACCTCGGAATTTTATCAGACATACAGGGAAGACATAATACCCATTCTCCTTAAAGCTTTCCAAAAAATAGAAGAGGAGAAGATACTCCCAAACTCATTCTATGAAGCCAACATCACCCTAATACCAAAACCAGGCAAAGACCCCACCAAAAAAGAAAACTACAGACCAATATCCCTGATGAATGTAGATGCAAAAATACTCAACAAAATATTAGCAAACCAAATTCAAAAATACATCAAAAGGATTGTACACCATGACCAAGTGGGATTCATCCCAGGGATGCAAGGATGGTACAACATTCGAAAATCCATCATCATCATCTACCACATCAACAAAAAGAAAGACAAAAACCATATGATCATCTCCATAGATGCTGAAAAAGCATTTGACAAAGTTCAACATCCATTCATGATAAAAACTCTCAGCAAAATGGGAATAGAGGGCAAGTACCTCAACATAATAAAGGCCATATATCATAAACCCACAGCCAGCATTATACTGAACAGCGAGAAGCTGAAAGCATTTCCTCTGAGATCGGGAACAAGACAGGGATGCCCACTCTCCCCACTGTTATTTAACATAGTACTGGAGGTTCTAGCCATGGCAATCAGACAAAACACTGAAATACAAGGAATCCAGATTGGTAAAGAAGAAGTTAAACTGTCACTATTTGCAGATGATATGATATTGTACATAAAAAATCCTAAAGACTCCACCCCAAAACTACTAGAACTGATATCGGAATACAGCAAAGTTGCAGGATACAAAATTAACACACAGAAATCTGTAGCTTTCCTATACACTAACAATGAACCAATAGAAAGAGAAATCAGGAAAACAATTCCATTCACAACTGCATCAAAAAGAATAAAATACCTAGGAATAAACCTAACCAAAGAAGTGAAAGACCTATACCCTGAAAACTGCAAGTCACTCTTAAGAGAAATTAAAGGGAACACTAACAAATGGAAACTCATCCCATGCTCGTGGCTAGGAAGAATTAATATCGTCAAAATGGCCATCCTGCCCAAAGCAATATACAGATTTGATGCAATCCCTATCAAATTACCAGCAACATTCTTCAATGAACTGGAACAAATAATTCAAAAATTCATATGGAAACACCAAAGACTCCGAATAGCCAAAGCAATCCTGAAAAAGAAGAATAAAGTAGGGGGGATCTCACTCCCCAACTTCAAGCTCTACTACAAAGCCATAGTAATCAAGACAATTTGGTACTGGCA
Organism: Manis javanica; assembly: GCF_040802235.1. Taxonomy (NCBI): domain Eukaryota; kingdom Metazoa; phylum Chordata; class Mammalia; order Pholidota; family Manidae; genus Manis; species Manis javanica. The sequence goes on along the minus strand of NC_133158.1, from coordinate 52,834,238 downwards.
CAAGAACAGAGCCACAGACCAGTGGAACAGATTAGAGACTCCAGAAATTAACCCAAACATATATGGTCAATTAATATTTGATAAAGGAGCCATGTACATACAATGGCAAAATGACAGTCTCTTCAACAGATGGTGCTAGCAAAACTGGACAGCTACATGTAGGAGAATGAAACTGGACCATTGTCTAACCCCATATACAAAAGTAAACTCAAAATGGATCAAAGACCTGAATGTAAGTCATGAAACCATTAAACTCGTGGAAAAAAACATAGGCAAAAACCTCTTAGACATAAACATGAGTGACCTCTTCTTGAACATATCTCCCCGGGCAAGGAAAACAAAAGCAAAAATGAACAAGTGGGACTATATTAAGCTGAAAAGCTTCTGTACAGCAAAAGACACCATCAATAGAACAAAAAGGAACCCTACAGTATGAGAGAATATATTTGTAAATGACAGATCCTATAAAGGCTTGACATCCAAAATATATAAAGAGCTCACATGCCTCAACAAACAAAAAACAAATACTCCAATTAAAAAATGGGCAGAGGAACTGAACAGACAGTTCTCCAAAAAAGAAATACAGATGGCCAACAGACACATGAAAAGATGCTCCACATCGCTAATTATCAGAGAAATGCAAATTAAAACTACAATGAGGTATCACCTCACACCAGTAAGAATGGCTACCATCCAAAAGACAAACAACAACAAATGTTGGCAAGTCTGTGGAGAAAGGGGAACCCTCCTACACTGCTGGTGGGAATGTAAATTAGTTCAACCATTGTGGAAAGCAGTATGGAGGTTCTTCAAAATGCTCAAAATAGACTTACCATTTGACCCAGGAATTCCACTCCTAGGAATTTACCCTAAGAATGCAGCAATCAAGTTTGAAAAAGACAGACGCACCCCTATGTTTATCGCAGCACTATTTACAATAGCCAAGAATTGGAAGCAACCTAAATGTCCATCAGTAGATGAACGGATAAAGAAGATGTGGTACATATACACAATGGAATATTACTCAGCCATAAGAAGAGGGCAAATCCTACCATTTGCAGCAACATGGATGGAGCTGGAGGGTATTATGCTCAGTGAAATAAGCCAAGCAGAGAAAGAGAAATACCAAATGATTTCACTCATCTGTGGAGTATAAGAACAAAGGAATAACTGAAGGAACAAAACAGCAGCAGAATCACAGAACCAAGAATGGACTAATAGGTACCAAAGGGAAAGGGACTGGGGAGGATGGGTGGGTAGGGAGGCATAAGTGGGGGAGAAGAAGGGTGGTATTAAGATTAGCATGCATAATGGGGGATGTGGGAGAAAGGAGAGGGCTGTACAGCACAGAGAGGACAAGTGGTGATTCTGCAGCATTTTGCTATGCTGATGGACGGTGACTGTAGGGGAGTATGTGGGGGGGACCTGGTATAGGGGAAAGCCTAGTAGACATAGTGTTCTTCATGTAAGTGTAGATTAATGTTAAAAAAAAAGAAAGAAAGAAAAGGGGGATTACTCCTTGATAGGATAAAACTAACTGTAAATCAACAATTCATGCTTTAAATATCCTTAATTTTGATCACTTAAAGGGTGTCAGATGATCAGCTATGGAGGTACATTTTTCTGATAATATTCCTTTCTCTTAACAAAAAAGAAAAAGCAGTTTCTGTGAGGTGACCCCCAATGAGTTCTACACAATGGTATAAAGGGCATATCAAAGTGTGGGCAAAGGGTCTGTTTGTGTTTATACAGAGGATCAAAGCCTAATTTGGCTACCCAGAAAATGAACTAAGATATGATATGAAGAAGAACTTCCAACATCAGCACTCTCTGGAAGACTCATACCAGAAGATGATCATCAAAAAACCTCCACAAAGATCCAGGCGATGCTGCAGCTGTAGCTGCATCCATCCCACCGGTTCCTGGACTTGCCATGGGTATGAAGAAGGAGTTATCTAAGCTGGCCTGTGCATACAGTAAAACAACAAATTTGACTGGATCTATACTGTTGGAACTCAATCAAGAACTGGGAGAAGTGCAAGTTGTAGCACTCCAAAATCTTACAACTACAGACTATCTACTGTTAAAAGAACATATGGGACCTGAACAGTTCCCAGGAATGGATTGTTTTAATTTGTCTAATTTCTCTCAGACTGTTCAAGTACAGTTGGGCAATATCCATCATATCATAGATAAATTTTCACAAATGCCTAGGATGCCTAACTGGTTTTCTTGGTTTCACCGGAGATGCCTGGTAATTATAGGTCTGCTTTGGTTATGTAACTGTATTCCTATTAGGTTAATGTGTGTGCACAATTTAATTAGTAGTTTAAAACCTATACATGCTTAAGTTACTCTACAAGAAGATATGTCAAAGAAATAATCAATCTTCCCATGTTTTCTTCTGTCTGCTACCTCTATAGCTTTTCTTCTTCCTTCCTAATTACAACCCTTAAATAGAATTCGTGCCTCATATCGAATTTACTGAGTATCATAATTCCTCCAAGTGTTAAAGATACCTCAAGACAAATGCTGGGCATAGAAGCCAAAGGGCATAAATCTGCAAAGAAGTAAAAAGCTAACCTTTTCAAACAATATTGCTTCTCTCTCACTTACCAACTTTACATCTCCCTGTATGGCCCCAGAAGATGACTGGTTAGCCAGAGAAGGGTAAGATTCCTCAAGGGAGGAACAACCTAAGACAGGCACAGTCACAGGGGGGCCATCAGGTGAGAAATTGGGGATCAACAGAGGTGAGGCTTAGAACCTCACCCCCCCTATTTTGAGAGAAATCTTCTGCATCTGTGGATGTTTTATTGCCCTTGTCTAGCTTGGATTAACACTTAGTCTACAGGCACACACCTGATCATCTACATTTGCTCTGTTACAACACTAAACTATGTTTTCTACCTTTATCTTGTATCTACCTACCACTTCAGCATTTTATTAAAAATAATAATAATAATAATAAGGGAGAAATGTGGGATTCACATATAACTCAAGTATAAAAATCAAACGAATATTCATATTTGACCTGATTGTTGCGTGATCAAAACTGAAAGTTTCTGTGATGACTGCCCTTGTACTGTTCACCATGTAAGAACTTATTCACTACGTAAGAATTTGTTCTCCATGTAAGAACTTGTTCGCTATGCTTCAGAAGATGGGAGACTGACGAGAATTAGGCTTGAGGTGGATTAATGATTATGCATTGAGCACTGAGTCCCCTATACAGAATTTTAGTGTTGTTAACAACCATTTGATCAATAAGTATGAGAGATGCCCTCTCAAAAATAAAAAATAAAAAAGATAATGTGTCTTTCCCTGCATGCAATCTAGCCACAGGTCAAGAAGGTCACAGCCCAAGGTAAAGGGCCAGTCTTTTTAGACAAATCATAGAATGTTGCTCAGCCCTTGATTTTCTGACCACAGCTATCTTTGATATTGAACTATGACATGAACCTAAAGCCAGCCATTTCTTTTGCTAAATAACAAAGAACTATAAGTTGATTAAAAGACCCTGAAGGGAAAGAACCAACTGCACCCGATCCCAGTTATTCTTCACTTCATGCCTTAGCCTCATGTCTCTTTTCCTCCATTGGCATCAACACAACCACCAGGTTTTCTTTCTTTGCCCAGAAACCTACTGTGAATTTCACTGTAAAAATGACTTCATTCTGGAGCTTTCAGATTTGGATATTATTCTAAGATAGGTAAAAAAATAGCTAGTGTGTTGAGGAAAAAAATGGGCACAAGAAAAAAACTAAAAAAATAAGAACTAAAAGGAATGATTAATTCACAATAAGAGGGATTGAATTATGTATTATTACATTCAATTGGAGAATAATGGTGATCCTAAATTTAGTGCTGTCCCAGAGTCTGGACTGTAATTCAGAAGATGAACATAGTAATAGAAGTTACTAAGAATCAATCTAAAATTAAAGAGATAAAATGAACAAAACATGGGAACATCTTCAGAAATAATGTACATCACAAATTCATAGCCACAAAAGATTACCTTAGCAGTAGTACTACCACCTCCCCATTTTTATACAAGCTTAAATGCTAACTTCAAATGTCAGTTTACCAAAAATATTATATGCTGTGAGCTGTCAGGAAAAAATATACTGCAATTTAGATTCATTTAAGCTAAGACACAATTTAAATAATTCATCAGAACAATTATTGCTCACTGCAAAACAGTTCCTCCAATGAATCTCCATTTATCTTGCTCATTTATTCATTCTTCACTGTTCTTAAAGCATCAAATTGAAGGCACCCTGAATTTGACAAATTCATCTTTAAAGGTCCACAGGGTTTTTTTCCCCTGACTTTCCCACCATGACTCATGGCTTCACCTTAGGCTGTTCACTGAAATTCCCTGGGCCTGTTTCATGATCATCTATAAACCAGTGTTAATGGGATCTGCCTCCCCGGGGAGCTACAAGATCTGAGCTATGGTTTACGAAATGCTTCTGATTCATACATAAAAGGCACTACAAGAAAGCAAACTGTCATTGAGCATTACAAACAGTTTTCATCCCCATTATGTTAAAGTAAGGAGAGATCTAAAGTAAAGTTTCCAAAAGATACTGAGTACTACAATATTTCAGAGAATTTTCAGAACTAAGGTGGGCAATTGTTAATTGGAGTTTTTTTTTTCTAGGATTGGAAATGTCATTCACAGATGAGTACAGAGAGAGGCAAAACTAAAGGAGACGTAAAGCAAATTCTTGACTCTCAGATCTGGCAACAAGGGAGTTTGCCATTTCCGAATTACCCACTGGAATCCAACCCAAGAGAATTACAGATGAAAAATCCTTCTCGTCTTGTTCACCGACCCAAATTTGATGTTGACTTTACACTTCCTAAGGTAGGAGAAATGATTTTCACATTTTAGGCATATGTAAATTAAGAGTTAACCCTATTAGGGGTGTCCTTATACTAGAGGACATTAAAACTGAAAAACAAAATCCTAAATTGTACAAAGTGATGGTGAGGCATCTATGCCATACTTTAAGTTTCCTACAAACATCTTAGTAAAGGTTCTGGGAAAAGACATTATTCATAGCTTGTAAAGTTATGATGTTTGACACCAACTAATAATTCCACTTGGCTATACTGTACTTATTTTCACCTTTAAATTATAACTGAACTGGGAAGAGTACATTTTTTCCTATTATCATTTATTATCCTTAAAGAGCCTCCTGGGCACTCTTGGCACTAAAAATATCATAATAATAATTAAAATGATTAACATTCACCCTCTTCCAATTAAGAGTGCCTTAATCGCAGTGATCCAGTGGGAATGTCAACATCTTGGCTATGATAGACATAGTGGGATCTGAATTTAGCAACAAGTAAAGAATGAAAACATGAAGAAAAAAGTTTTCAAAAAAAACCACTAAAATGATTTTTTAAAATGATTTAAAGCAAAAGTAGCCAATAACTCAGGATGACAAAGGGACTTCTGGAGAAATGCTGAAGATTCCAGTTTCTCATCAGCCTTGTTGGGTTTCCACTGCAGAAAACCCTATTATCCAGGTAATTTGTGTAATTTAGATTAAGCAAGCAAAAACCATTGTCTGTCTAGACAAATCCCCCCGGGGTGATGGTATGATGAAAATGTCAAGGAGTATCTGTTTTCCAATTAGAAAATGCCCAAGTTGTTGCTATATACAAAGTCCTCTATGTACTTCTTCTTCCCTCTTGATATCTATCAATGCTTCATATCCTGTCTGTGTTTGGGCAGGGCAAGGGTGTTTGTGTTTGTGTGTTAAAAAGGGCCTGATTCTCACATTTGGTCAGCTCAGTGTTGACAACATTAGCATGTGTCAGATAGGTTCCCAAAACAATTCCTGGAAATAAGAACCCATGGTTAGGAGTGATGTGAGAATATAAACCCTGCAAATACATCAGGAGCTCCTGAACAACTTTGGACTTACACAGGTCAAAGTGAACTGATCATTGCTTGATACCATACACCTGTTTGAATTTCTGATACTTCCATTACTAGAGAAGCTGAGTTGTTTGTTTATTGGTAATGTTCTTTTTTTTGTGAATCATCTGCTTGCACCTATGCCCAATTTTCTGTAAATCTTTTTAAAAATTTAGATGTAATATTCCTTTACATATTAAGCATATGAACCCTTTGACAGAGCTTTGTAATTTTTTTCTCCTTTTTGGCTGACCTATTTTAATTTGGATCATTGTTTTGTTGATAGATATTCAACATATAGTTTCTACCTTTGTTGTTATGTTGAAACAGAACTTCTCCATATCAAAACGTTCATCAATATTTTCAACCAGTTTTGTAATACATTTTTTTAACATGTAACTCTATAATTTTTTGGAATTGGACTTGCTATAAATTTATTTAGAATGTTGAGATTATATTTATAAATGAGAATGATTTTTGGCTTTCTTCAGTGTATTTTCATAATCAAATTTTCTATCATACTAGTTTATAAAATAATGTCAGCTGTTTGTGTGTCATAATAGAGTTCATAGAGGACAACACTCTTCTATGCTCTTACCTGTCCATAACAGAGTAACACTTACCAGTTTAGGGCTCTGGGCCCAAAGCACTTCCAGAAAGTAATTTCTGACAAACATTTTCAATATCTAGCTTGATAATTTTTTCATATGCTCAGACTTTTCATTTTTTTCTTAGTATTGAATCCCTTTTTATAATTCATAATCTCTCCTATTCATTCTATTTTTGAGATTTTAAAATCACTTAGGGTACAGTTATAAATAATACTTGTTTATAATTTTAATCTCTCATCTGACCTTCCCTTTTTTAGTTAGACACCAATTATTTAATTTGTGTGTTCTCTAACTTTACTAATTTTTCCTCCCTGCATAATTTCTCCATACTCTTTTGTAAATTATATTTGTTATTATTTACCTGATTTTTAGTTATATACTAAGCATCTTTTATTTCCATCCACTGCTGCAGAAAAAAATAGCTCAGTGTATATCTAATAAATCATCTGAGTTTATTATATGAATCAGATATGTCAGGCATTTGTTTCCTACTTTATCTGTCAAATACTGAGAAAAGCATATAAAAGTCTTCTATTATATTTTTAAAATGTTCTTGAATTTCTATTTGTTTTTTATATAATTTGGTGGGTTTTTTTGTTGGAAGCAAAGTTTTATTACACTTTTAAAAAATCATGGACCTTCTTTGTCCTAGTTAATGATTTCACAGTGAATCCTCATTATTTAATATTGTTCTTATAACTCTAGTTGTTTTGTTTGCTTTCTGTTTATGTACTTTCCTACTCTTTCACTGTTAACCTTTCTGAATTGTTTCATTTAATGAATACCCATGATTAGAGGCTTTCACTCAGATATGGTTTTGATCCAATCCTTGTCTTTACATATTTGAAAAAGGGAACAACATATTCCCAGTTAATCCATATGTTTGGACTAACTTTTTTCATCCCATTTTATAGCTCCTGTTTCAACCTGGGAATCCACTCTGGGGATCCACTCTGCCAAGGATCCACTTTTGGTCTTTTCTTCTCTTGGTTCATCCATCATGCCAGGTTTGTGGAAAGCCTCACCCAGTCTGCTTTCCCAGCCCTCTGCTCACCACATCACAAAGAAACCATCTAGTGTCTAGAAGAAATCTTGCCTCACTGGAAGCTCTGCTTGACATGAATCTTGTACAAACTGTAAAATCTCCTAACACAGTGCTTTTGTCCACTGTGGGTCCACATCTGTGACGAGGCATCGAGTGGACATACGTGACTCTAAGCTCCACCGTGGCCCATAGGGCTCACCCTCCACATGAGTTATTAGTGGAACATTTCTGAAAGTATCAACCCTGTATCTTCCTTGCTTTGCTTCATTTTGGGAAAGTCTGCATTAAGTACAAAGGAAATTATGGTCTAGTGGTGATGTCTCATTCCTGGTATTTTTATATTTCTTCGGTTATCTCTAAGGAGATTTAAGATACAAGTAGTGTATTGTACAAATGATCACAGTCATCATTACCTGAAAGTCTTAATATAAATATTTCTAAACCAACTAATGAGCTAGAAATTCCAAATCTTTCCAAGTGCGTCTGCCTTGAAAACAGGAAAGCAGTGAGAGAAAGTTCAGGAGAACATTTGGAAGAGTTTCCCTTTCGGGAAGTCTCAAATATCACATCTGTCATTTTGGTGAGCCATTTTATTCAGCCTGCTTTTAGCTCAATTTTCAGGTGAGTCACCTCAAAACTTCAAGTTGCAAATAGCCCGGTTGCATCGTGGAGCAATGAAACTTTGCAGAATCTTGTGAAATACGGTGATTTGTTAGCAGAATCACTCAAACAATTCTTCTCAGGATTACTTTAAGCTTTTGCTTTTCCTTTCTCCTTGATAACTTTAACTCAGATGAGTACATGGAGCCTTATAGGATTTATAAGACTAATCCAGAAAAAAAGAATAATACAAATATTAGCAGTAGTGGTACGTAAGAATCCATTTATAGAAATATATTTGTACTGTGTTCATATTATCCTGTAAAACATCAAAATGGAATTAAGTCTTTCTTAAAGTGTAAAATCTTAACATGTATGTGTTCTGAGGTTCCCCGTAATTCCCTAAACACGTTGAACAATTATACAGCAACTAGAAAGGATGATATACACATTTCAAATGCTTCTTAGGTTGTGAAAGATTTCCTGGTGTTTTCCTCTTCCAGTTAAGTGAGGACATATCTGACTGGTCAATGAGGAGCAGAGTGTGTGGAACACAAAGGAAGAACCATCACATTCCACTTCTACCTGACCCTGGTCTTCAGCAGATAAAGGGAGCCACAGCATTGATGAGCAGTCCCTCTGCACCTATTCTACACTGACTGTCCCCAAACCAGGACTTGGGTGCAGTTGAGAAGGGGACTGTACTTCCAAGTGATTAGGTTCAAATGATTCAAGGTCTCTACTCACCAGCTCTGACCATCAAATAATCAAAATGAATGAGTTAGGGAAGTGCTACTTCCCCAAAGTAGCCAAAAATCTAGTTGACAATACCACCTCCTATCAGTTCTCTATAATAATGGTATGTAACAACCCATTCAAACCCAGTGGCTTAAAAGAATAAGCATTTGTTTTTCTTGGGAGTGTGTGGTCATTCGGGCTGAGCAGTTCTGGCCTCGGCTGGGTTTGCTGTCAAGCCTGGGGGCAACTGGTTGGTGGTGGATCTCAGATGGCCCCATTGGGATGTCTGGAACAACTCAGCTCTGCTCCACATGTCTTATCTTACATCTTATAGCAGGCCAGCCAGGCATCCTCACACAGCAGTCACAGAGGAGCAAGAGAATGAGCAAAACTAGATACAAGCACTTATTCAGACTTCTACTTGAGGTGGTCACATTCACTAATATGCCACTTTCCAAAGCAAGTCACAGGCTGAGCCCAGAGTCAAGGGATGGGTTAGAACAACCAACCCAGAGGGGACTGCAGAGGTACAAAACAAAGGGAATGGGTACAGGGAGGGATGCAGGATGGGGGCCATCAATGCAGTCAGTCTACTGCACACCATGAATGCCAGTTTGTCTGCACTGCTTGAGCCAAGGCAATCCCTTAGGCTAGTCATTTTATGAAGATCCTAATCCCTGATTGAGGGCTCCCAAATCTAGCATGACTCACTCAAATGAGAGTAAGTTATCAATTAACCCTGAAACACTTGAAATAGGAGTCACTGAATAATTATGATTGTAAATAGATGAAATTGAAGTACTAATAAGTAAGCAAAATTTGCTAATGCCCCAGTAATACATGAGACTGGTAAATCCATCTTTGCTCTAATGTGATGCAATGTATTTTTCACTAACAAAACAGCAAGTCCTGGAGGTTACAGTAAAATCATGATTTTGCCTTAAAGCAAACATGTACAAGTAAGATGTAAACAACAAAAAGGTTCCCTGAAATGATAATATAAAATCAGCCCTTCAAAGTCCAGTGCAAAAGTCTCAGTATTCTAAATAACAATATGCAAAAACAAATGGGAAATCAAAGATAGACTTTCTTAAAACAGTGATTAGAATGTATCACCCATTCATTTAAGATACGTGAATTAAAAATTCTCATTGTTAAATCTGTACTGAGTGCTTTTGAAGCAATTCCATCCCTACTTCAGGATGCTTGGTGTTTGAAGCGGAACATTTAGCTATAGGAGCTTAGTTGTGGCCTGGGTTTGTTTGAGATCAGACTTTGGCTCTGCAAAGCTGACTATGCCTCAAATATCTCAGGTTAAATGAATTTTTTGAGTTACAATTTATACTGAATTTCTTACTTCCATCTGCTGAGATATGAACCCTAGGTTGCTCAAAATGCTACCTGTTTCCTTAGTAGAGAATGATGGAATAAACCAAATTCTTAGTGATGTTCTTGTCATAAATTCAGTAACAACTTTTCTTAATCACTGGCACAATTGTTCATCTTAACCACCTGATCTGAATGTTCAGATTAAATCTGGCTGGTAGTGCCACAACTCATACAGATAGTTAAGACAAAATTGATTGGGTTTTACATATCTCCTAACATTTCCTGACTCTTCAAAATGGTAAAAAGTCATGGTAATAATTGTTACTTCCAACCAAAAAGACTTGGAAGAACACAGTTCTTCTATCAGTGCAGAGGAATTACATCCCATTCCTAGCCCAATTGTCTTCTGGCTGGTTATCTGTGAAGTTTCTCTTCTCCTTCTTGACCCACTTTGTTTTTATCTCCAAGCAGGGATAGAAGTTTTCCTTTAAGAAATGGCTGCACTACCAATTTTAACTCTCACTTACTTTTTACTTTTTTGAGACTTGAATGTGGAAACAGACCACACAATATAATGGAATAAGAGTTGAAACAGTAACAGGCACCTTTTTATCCAATTTCCCTTGTTATCAGCACAAGGGTTGTTTTGGACAGCCAGTTCAAGGGCCGTAGGATATAGCAAAGCCTTCTCATCCAGCCTGAGCAATATTGGTCTTTTAACCATCCTCAAAGGGAAAATGAAAAAATTCAACCAAGGGTCTTTCTTTTGTACAGCTGAGACATCCCTTGCCTTCTCTCAATTCCCAGCCCTAGCTGCCATGTAGAATGAGCAAAATTACAAAAGTAGCTCTTTATAAGAGAAAGTCTATTCTTTCAAAATTTAATGTCACTGCAATTTGAATAGACATTCAAATAAATAAAAGGTAGAGAACCAACACCATTAAAGTTTTATGGAAAAGTGTCAGGAAACAAAGGAACAGATTTATTTCTTCCCACTCCTGAACAACAACAAAAAAAGATTTGCCTGATAGCAAACATGTACCATAATAATGAAAATAGCAAATTTTATTTTCTGTCCTTTGCTTCCACTGCCAAACACCAATGAAAAGAGATCTATTGACTGTTGTTTCTTTTATGCCTCCTGCCTAGCCTTGCCCTACATTAACCTGTCTCAATAACATTGCTGAAATTGTTCTCTTGAAAATTACCAATGACTGCTTTATATTTTTTTTTCCTTATTTTATTGTGAAGTGTGACACACAAACAGAAAATTGCATCACACAAAAATAAACATCAATAATTTATCACAAAGAAAACATCTGTGTACCAAGCCAGGAAAGAGAACATTGTCAATATTCTAAAAGCATTCTCTCAGGGTCCTCTCAATCACTAAGCTCTCCCTCTCCTCCCCAAAGGTGACCTCTATCCTTATGCCTAACACTGGAATTTAGTTTTCCTTGCTTTTCAGCTTTTGTGAATGGATTAGTGTGTCTGTCTTATTATGGAATTGTGCCTGGCTTATATCTCTCAACTTTCTGATGGCGAGACTCAGCCATGCCATTGCATACAGCAGTTCAGTAATTCATTTTATTGTTGTACAGAGATTTGCACTGTATGATTGACTAGTCCACAGTTTTATTTACCCATATTGACACTGATGTACATTTAGGTTGTTTCCAGTTTTAACTCTAATAAATAATGCTGCTATGAACATTCTTAGGCAGTCTCTTCATGCACATGTGCACACATGTCTTTGGGGTAACTAGGAGTAAAATTTCAAGACCATTGAGTATACAGATTTTAACACTAATAGGTAATTAGCAATTATACTAATTTCTACTTCCGCTAGCAGTATACTGTTGAAAGTTTGTGTCATTTGAAGGACACTCCAACATTCCACAATGTCAGTCTATGTTATAGCTTTAGCCATTTTAAGATGCACATTGTACCTCAATGTGCCTTAAATTTACAATTTCCTGCTAAATAACAAAACAAAGCACTTTTCTCTATGTTTATTAACTGTCTAATTTTGCAAAACTTCTGTTCAACCCTCTTGAATATTTTTCTATTAATTTATCTTTTCCTTATTGATTTGTGGTATTTCTTTATATCATCTGGATTCAAGCCCTTTGTCAGTTACTTGTCATGCATGTCTTCTGCCACTCTTGTTTTTAATTTCTTAATGAAATATCTTAATTTTGATATCACTGTAGTCTTGCCTTTCTTAGAGTTTCAACTAAATGAAATAACAGATTGAGTAATCAGTTGTGAATGACTTTTCATGTAACATGCTTTTGAGATCTATCCATTGCATGTATTAATATTTTACAACTTTTTACTTCTGAATAGTATTCCATAATATGGAAATAACACATTTTGTTTACTATTTACCCATTCAACATTTGATGGTCTTTTGTGTTGTTTCCACTTTTTGATATCTATGAATAATACCACTGTGTAGATACTTTATCACATTTTTTATTGAAGTATGGTAGATATACAATCTTATATTAGTTTCAAGTATACAGCACAGTGGTTCATCAGTTACCTACATTATTAAATCATCACCCCAACTAGTGTAATTACTCTCTGTCAACATAAGAAGATGTTACATAACCACTGGCTATATTCTCCATGCTACACTACCAACCCCAAGACCAACTTACATTAGGAGTGAGAATTTTTGTGCCCTTTTATCCCCCTCACCCTCCCCACCCACCCAAACCAACCCCTTCCCTATGGTAATCACCAGTCACTTCTCAGTATCTATGTATCTACTGCTATTTTGTTTATTTCGTTTTGTTTTGATTTTGGATTCCACAGGTAAATGAAATCATGTGATATTTGCCTTTCTCTGCCTGGCTTATTTCACTTAGCATAATACCCTCTAGGTCCATCCATGCTGCTGCAAATGGCAGGATTTCTTTTTTTCTATGGCTGAATAATATTCCATCGTGATATATGTACCACTTCTTTATCCATTCATCTATTAATAGACACTTTGGTTCCTTCCATATCTTGGCTATTATAAATAATGTGGCAATAAACATAGGGGTGCATATATCTTTTCAAATCAGGGATGTTTTTGTCTTTGGGTAAATTTCTAGAAGTAGAACTACTAGGTCATATGGTATTTCTACTTTTCGTTTTTTGAGGAACCTCTATACTGCTTTCCACAGTGGCTGCACCAGTTTACATTCCTACCAACAGTGTAGGAGGGTTCCCTTTTCTCCACATCCTTGCCAGCATTTGTTATTTCTTGTCTTTTGAATAGTGGTCATTCTGATAGGGATGAGATGATATCTCAGTGTGGTTTTGATTTGTATTTCCCTGATAATTAGCAGTGTGGAGCATCTTTTCATGCACCTATTGGCCATCTGTATTTCTCCTGTGGAGAAATGTGTGTTCAGGTCCTCCACCCATTTTTTAATCAGGTTTTCTTTCTTTCTTTTTTGGTATTGAGTCATATGAGCTCTTTATATATTTTGGGTGTTAACCTCTTATCAGATAAGTCATTTATGAATACATTCTCCCATACCGTAGGTTGCCTTTTTGTTCTGCTGATGGTGTCCTTTGCTGTACAGAAGTTTGTAGTTTGATGTAGTCCCACTTGTTCATCTTTTATTTTGTTTCCCTTACCCAGGGAGATGTGTTCAGAAAAAATTGGTCATGTTTATGTTCAAGATATTTTTGCCAATGTTTTCTTCTACGAGTTTTATGGTTTCATATCTTACATTTAGGTCTTTAATCTATCTTAAGTTTAGTTTTGTGTATGGAGTTAGATAGTAATCCAGTTTCATTCTCTTGCATGTAGCTGTCCAGTTCTTCCAACACCAGTTATTGAAAAGACTATCTTTTCCCCATTTATATTCATGCATCCTTTATCGTATATTAATTGGCCATATATGCATGGGTTTATATCTGGCCTCTCTAGTCTGTTACATTTATCTACGTATATGAGATCTTTATATATTTTTGTATGTTAACCCTTTATCAGGTAAGTCATTTACGAATCTATTCTCCCATTCTTGTGCCAGTACCATACTGTTTTGATTACTGTAGCTTTGTAGTATAGCTTGAAGTCAGAGAGCACAATACTTCCAGCTTTCTTCTTCTTTCTTAGGATTGCTTTGGCTCTTTGGGGTCTTTTGTTGTTTCATATGAATTTTAGGATTATTTGCTGTAGTTCATTGAATAATGCCCTTGTTGCCTTGATAGGGGTTGCATTGAATCTGTAAATTACTTCTAGCAGGACGGCCATTTTGACAATATTAATTCTTCCTATCCATGAGCATGGGATAGATTTCCATTTATTTGTCTCTTCTTTACTTTCTCTCATCAGTGTCTTATCATCAGAGTATAGGTCTTTCACCTCCTTGGTTATGTTTATTCCTAGATATTTTATTCTTTTTAATGCAATTGTAAATGAAAAGTTGTTTTCTAATTATTGCAGGGTAAGAATTCACTATGCATTATAGATGCAAGCCCTTTGATTAATACATGTTTTGCAAATATTTACCTATGTCACTGACTTTTAGACTTTCTTTTTATCTAATATGTGTATTTAAGGAGGCTCTAAATTATTCTTTAAACACAGCTTTAACTGCATCCCATAAATTTTGAAAAGTAGTATTTTACTTTTTACTATCATTCATTTCTGAAAATTGACTATCTTCCCTTATGACATCTTCTCTGACCCATCGGTCACTTGGAGTGTATTCATTTCCAAAAGTCGATATATTCTAGTTAAGGTTTTATTACTGATTTTCATAGTTTAATTGCTCTGTATTCAGTGAAATTTTCCGTATGATTTCAATCCTTTGAAATTTGTTGAAACTTTCTTTATGGCCTTACATATGATCAATTTATGTAAATATTCCATGCGTGCTTGAAAATAATATATACTGCATAGTTGATTATAGTTTCTACATCTCTAGGTAGTAGATGTACTACCTAGTTTTTCAAATCTATTATTTCTTTACTAGTTATTTGTTTGATGGAACATATTTTGAGAGAGTCATTTAAAATTCTCCATTATTATTTGGAATTTCTACCTTTACTAATTTTTGCTTTATATCTCTATGTTCTCAGGTATACACAAAAATGAATTTTTCTATCTTCTGGATGAACTGAATATTATTTTGAACATTTCACCTCTATTTTGTTTATGTTTTTGTCCCAAAATGTATACTGCCTTGTGTGTAAATATATACATGTTTTCTTTTGCTTAGAGTCTACATGATCTATCTTATCTTTTTTTTACTTGTAATTTTGTACTTTTGATGCATCTCTTGTAAACTATATATAATTACCTTTTTATCACATTTGACAGATTTTGTGATCTAATTGAAGAATTATTTCATTTACAATTAGTGATGTATTTGGGTTTATATTTACTGTTATACTTAGTCCCTTCTATTTGTCCCACCTATTCTTTGTTGCTTTTCTCTCCTTTCTTCTTTTGGATAAAGTATTTTCATGATTCCATTTTTTTCTCACTATTGTCTTAGTAGTAATATCTGCCCTTACAATTCTTTTGGCGGTTTCCCTAAAAATGACAATATTCATCCTTGAGTTACTAAAATCTAATGGTAGTTGGTACTTTTTCTCTCTTCCAGACCAATACAAAGAACCTGGAAAATGTTAATTTTATTCATTTCCCTTCCACTTATGCAATATTGTCGTGTTTTCTCATAAGGCTTTACTATTATTTTCAACATAGTCACTAGTCATTTAAATCCATTCATCTATTCTCATTTTCATTGTACTTTACTACTTCCAGTATCTCAAATTTTGAGACTGAATAATGTTCCTTCTGTCCTTAGATTAAAGTAATAAAGTCTCCCAGTTTTTCCTGATCTGAAAATGCTATTTATTTTTGGAAGGAATTTTCACTGGGTACAGAATTCTCAGCAGCAGTCATTTACTATGAATGCTTTAAAGATAACATTTCATTACCTTAGAGCTTCAGTTGTTTCTATTCTGAAGTCAGCTTGCCATTCTGATAGTTGTTTCCTTGAAAGTAGTTTGGCTTTTTCTAGCCTCTGGATGCTTTTATTGTTTTTTGCTTTGTTTTTTTGTTTTCAGATGTTACATTATAATGAGCCTAGGTTTCTTTGTTTGTTAGTTATTCTTCTCCTTGGGGTCTGCAAAAATGATTGAATATGTGACAATATAAATTTTTTTTAAGTTTAGAAAATTCTCAGATTCAATCCTAGCACATATTGCTTCTGGCGCATTATCTGTCTTCAGTGCTCCAGGCACTCCAACTCACTCGTTCCACAGTGTTGTTTATATTCTCTTCTGTTTCTTAATTTTAACTCTCCATACTCCACTTTGTATTTTTCAGTTGTAGGCTTTCTGTGTGGTTAATTTCCATATGGAATTGTCTTTAATTTAATTTTAGGGATTTACATAGTTCAAAGCGTGACTTCAGTTTTCTTCAAAGGGCTGGTCTGCTTCCTATTGACCTTGACCATCACGGTGTAATCATTTAGGTTCTCAACCCAAAAAGGAAAATTTGACCACATCATACCACAAAATCCTGGAGTTTAATTTTCTTGTCCCTGGCCAAAAATGGTTTTAAAAATTTCTTCCCAAAGTCTCGTCTTCTCAGTTATCTCTTCCAGGCTTAGGAGATACCTCTAAGTAAAAAACAACAGCCCTAAATGTCAGGCTCACCTTTCCGAGTGAATCAACCCAGTTGCTTCTCTAACTGACCTTAAACAGATAAACTTTTTTTTTTTTTTTAGTTAACATTTTGTCCAGATATCCTAGTTGTTCTTAGTGTGAGGCTTAATCCAAATCACCATGTTTATTGTTGTTGTTCTAAAATCCAATATTCTTTCCTGAATCATCACTCTCCTCTAATTCTCTGAAGCCTTAACCCTGTTGCTTTATTTCTTACTGGATATTTTATTTTCACTTGCACCCAACTGTGAATTTCTAATTTATTTTTTCCCTCTCTTATTGTTCCATATCATCTATATTCCTTCCTCATTTATCTTCTAGGACTTTGCCCTTTCTACACATACTTTTGTATAGGTGTCTGTCAGCACCAATATCCCCGCCATACACACCAAATGATTGTTTGCAAGTAAAAATACAAAAATCAAGTGTTTCCTCATAAACCAAAAATAAACCACTAGAAAATATCCATAAAAGGCATATTAACACATTTAACGTGAAATGTAAGGGGCCTGTATAACTTACAAAGCTTGGCTTAGTGTCATTCATTTTATACTTGTGCATAAAAAAATTAGTAAGACAAAAAACAGCAAAGGTATTAATTCTCTCCCAACTGACTAGTGAGTGCAATGCAATCCTAATCAACTTTGAACTTAAAAATAAGAGCAACAAAAACAGTTTGACATAAAAATATGCAATCAGAACAATAGAAGATAAGAGACTCCAGTAACAGATGCCAGGATGTATAAAAATATAGAAAATGATTAAAGGGGCAATTCAAATAGTAGAGAAAGGATGGACTATTCCAAAAAATGATGTTGGCTTAACTGAAAAGCAATTTGAAACAAGAAGGTTGGTATCTCACATTTTCTTAATATCAAAATAAATCCAGATGGCTCAAAATTTAAATGTTTATGAAAAAGAAAACGAATTGCACTTACAATATGAAGCTTAACATTCAATCCTAGAAGTGCCTGGCAATGGAAGCCTCTTAATAAATGATTACTGAATGAACAAAAATGAAACTTAGGGGTTATATTCCATCCCTATAAAAGCCAGAAAATGAGTGCTTAATAAAGAAACAGTGAGTTTATATTCTAGTTTGGAAAAATTGAGTGTAAGGTGCATGTTTTACCCTTTTTCATTTCCCTAATGGCACCTGGTACACAGTGTTAAGATCTACATATTAAATTTCCAGTAAATATAGTATTGATTGATTCATCATAAATATTATGTTTCCTCCTACAAGGAAATTCACTTGTGAGCTTCCATTGAAAAGATTTGTGCTATTCATCAGAATTTTCATCCTGTTGTATGTTCCAACATTGTTTTATTTCAAACTAGGCTTAGTGTAGCAAAGCATATGAATTTTACATTAGAAAGCATAAGAACAATATAAAAGTTTGTTTTCTGTATTCTGTGGAAAATGCCTATTTTGAAGGCCTTTTGTGCATATGAACTGTTAGAATTCATTATCATTTAAACCATTTTCCATGAAGGTGAGGATCAGTATCAGTAAGATTTACAGTATCATTTACATTACAAATGTTCTATACATACTCAGAATAGATTTCTCTCGTTTAAAGAAAAGCTAAAAGTAAGTAAATTACTAGATATTGATTTAGCAATATGTGTCTCAGAAGTCTTGACTCCCAGCTTGCCCTCAGGGTCATTTTAGGTTTACAATCCCAAAATCTAATAAAATGGGTTATTAAATTTAGTAATTCCATTTTTAGATTCTAAAATACCACTTTAAGAGGAGTCTTTTCACCTTCTAAATTTCGGTACCATTATTTTGTCCTATTTGAAGTTGAATAAACAGAGGTTCTAGAAATAGCCAAGGATGTCTGGATGGACTACTCACTTGAAATATCTCCCTTATACATGTTAATAACTAGAGACTCATTTGAGTTGACATTCTTTTCTTATAAAATGCATCTGTGTCATGGGAGGGACAGTCATAACAACATGTCAGATAACAACCTAACAATGGATCTGCAAAGTTTGGAGCATAGAACACTATGAGAGAAGACTGGTCTGCATGGGAGGGGGAGTGGCAGAAGTGGTATTCCAAGGAGAAACCATGGATGGGAGGGCTCTGGGCAGAGAAGTTTCTGGGGAGCAGGAGATGGTAGAAGAACAAGAGCTGAAAAAATTACAGAAGACAAACTATGGCTGTTCAAAGACTCACTGGTTTGTAGCAGCAAAGTTGTTTGAGGGATTGAAATCCGCTTCCAAAGTGGTTCTAAGAATTGCCAACCAGTTGTTCTCAAAATGTGGAGCAATGCCCATAATATTAGCATCACCAGAAAATAATGAGAAATGCAAATTATTATCTGGCCCCTGCCCAGACTTACTGTATCAGAGACTCTAAGAGTGGAGTCAGCAAACTGATCCAGTAAGCCTTGCAGGCAATTCCCATGGTCTCTCAAACGTGAGAAACAATGGTTTACACCAACTGTGGCAATCCAATCCCTTTAGACTGTGAAACAACCTAAACAAACAGCATGAAGCATTCTCCCAGAAATAATTTTGGGCCAGGAGTGAATACCTGGTCTAAGCCGACCTTGCCCAAATGAAGAGATTTCTCCTCATACATTCCACAAAGAAATGAGCAGTTCAGCATTTAGCCCCAACTGGCTCATCAAGAGAGGAAATACAGCTTAGAAAAATTCAGTTCTTCAAATGGCAGTGAGGACAGCCTGAGGGAACCCTGGATTCAGGGACATTGTTGAACACAGGATTATCTAACCTAAGCCTTCCCTACCCATGAACTCCTCATAACCAAGTAAACTTCCTTATTATGTAAGCCCGTGTAAGTCAGATCTTTCTGGAATATTTCCTACCTGATAGTGTAAACTTTTGAACTTCACTACTTTACAAGTATTACTACTTTTGCTAAGGAGTCTGGTGTTGGCAACTTTCTGCCAAATGCTTGGGTGTTCAGGGGAAAAGTCAGTAGAGTCATAGGCAAAACTACAAGTGTGAAAATTAGAGACATTCTGTCTTGCCAGTGGATTTCAGCCCTGGACATGTTCACTACAGAGTCATTGAGACTGAAAAAAATGACAATGGAAAGTTCTTGGGATGAAAGGGTTATACCCAACTTTATTCCCATGGTGGCAGGTAAGTCACTAGAATCCCATCCACTCAGAGCGAGTCTGCATGCAGCAAGCCGGTCTCTGCCTCTGCCTCTCTGCCCTCACAGCTTTTCAGTCTCTGCCCTCAGTGCTGCCACTACTCCAGTCTCAGCTCTCCTGCAGCCTTACAGCCATGTCACCAGGTCGCCCAGAGCATAGGACGGAGCTCTTTGTATAGAGTCAACAGTAACACATTGCCCACACGTGTAGTGAGCTAGCCGACCAGGGCCAGGTGAAAATCCTAGCCATAGGAATCTTCACTTTCTCCACACTCCACCCCTCCAGGATTCTTGCCTCTCAGTCTATGCACCCTCAATCGTCTGCAATGGTTCCTGTGTGAGAAAGCTGGAACACTGTAATCAAATTCCACAATAACAACAGAGGCTACAACAATATACAATTAACAGAAATTATAATGACCCTCAAGCCTGAGGAGATCCATTGCCACCAAGTGGTCATCCTGGCTGTATTCAAACCAGTTCTACTCAAATGAGTTAACCCAAAGGACCATGGGTGGACCTTACAATACCCACCTTCTCCAGCCTCTCCAGCAAAATGTCTTGCAGACACACAGGCCGGTCTTGTTGCTTTGTCTCTGGCTTCTGCTTCGTCCTCAGTGGCCGGAACCGCTGCTCCTGTTTTTATTGTTGCCACAGCTCCAGTAAGAGTCTATATGACTTTCCATCCAATTTCTCTCTGTCAGCTACTGCCTTTATCAAATTAACCCATATCTGGGTTCTCATGACCTTCACAGGGCCCTTTAAATTCTTCCTCTGAGTAGCAGACTATTTCCTTCTGTGCTTTCATTGCTTGAGACTGAGGACAGGAGCAGGGCCTAGAGTGCTCCGCCGCCTGGGGAGGGGGCGGCACCTCTCCTGGAGGAGCCCGCGGTTGCCAAGTCTTTATTTTCTTTCAGGCTTTCCACCAACTTTCAACTGGGTGGGGGTTCAACCAAGGAGGGGCTGATGCCTTCAGCACTGGCAGGGCCTTCCCCTCCACCTAATCATCAGACCTCCACTCCTCCTCCATTTCTGGGGCTGACGGTTCCCCTACATCCTTCACCTGCCCCACGGCACCTGGCAGCCTGTGCTCTCGCGCTGCTGCTTCTCAGGGCACTGCTTCTCGTGCTAATGACATCCTTTACCATCTCCACAGCACCTCGTAGTGACACCTTCAGTCATCAACACATTTTTTGCCTCCTCTACAGCACCTCACAGCTCACGCTCTCATGCTGCCTCTTCTTGTGCTTCCTGCAGGAGAGAACAAAACACCCTACAGTTCCTGCAGCCTCACGGGCACTCTGTTCCTTTAAGGAATTCCCTATTTTGCTGAGGGCCCACCTTTCTGCCTCAGGTGTCACCTACACCTCTTCCCAGTCTTGGAGTGGAGCCCAGTCCTCTAGGAGGCAAGCCACTCCTGACCACACATCCACTGGGGGACATGTGAATGTCTCCCCATCCACAGGCTCAGCCCGCTGAAACACTCCTTCCATGAGGGCAGCCTGTTCCATTCTTCCATCTACAACAAATCCTGCCGATGTGGCCAATTGTCTTGCCCATGGGTTTCAGCCCCGGACAAATTCACTATGGACTCAATGAGACTGAAAAAATGACAACAGAACATTTTGGGGGTGAATGGGTTTATACCCAACTTTATTCCTGTGGTGGCAGGTCAGTCACTAGAATCCCGTCCACTCAGAGCGAGTCTGCAGGCAGCAAGCTGATTTCTGCCTCTGGGCCCCTCTACCCCGACAGCCTCTCAGTCTCCGTCCTCAGCACTGCCACCAGCCTCTGCTCTCCAGCAGCCTTGCAGCCATGCAGCCATGTTGCCTTGTCACCCGGAGCACTGGGAGGAGCTCTTCATAGAGGCAGTAACAACGTTTTGCCCATCGTGTGCAGTGTGCAAGCTGACCAGGGCCAGGTGAGAATCCTGGCCATAGGAACCTTCACTTTCTCCACACATTCCCAACTATCTAAATATATATATATATATATATATATATATATATATATATATATATATATAAACGTATTTCCCTCACAGAGTAGAAAACCCAGAATAAATCTATCCAGGGAACATTGTAAAGGCAGCTTTCTACATTGCCCCCCAATCACTTCTGTAAAATGAAAATAGGCTGACTGGCCTCTCTGGTAAGGGGACCAATCATCCTGGCTCCCTTGGGACTGAGGGGTTTCCCAGATGTGTGACTTCTGCTGGCAGCATAACGGCAGGCACACTAGGAAGGCTGGTACTTTACTCTTGGGATATGTTTTAGTCCAGAATCTAAGTACATTTGAAATTTACTCTTCACTCTGTTGAAGGAAAGCAGGGGACCATTTCCTTTAGGAATCATATCATATCCCTTTGGCAGCCAGTCACATCCTTCTCCATGTTGAGTACTGACACCACTTTCATGGCTGTATCTAAATTAGATTCCTTGGAAGATTCGCCAGGTGTAGCCTCTCAGGTTGCTCTCAGCTGGAAAACGGAGGGTACTTCCCATTTCCTTCAACCCATTTTTTTGTAATAATTTGAAATTCCATTCCCTCCTGGGCCATTAGAGTAAGTACCATTCTTATAAGAACTCTCGGAAAAGGCTTTTATTAAAAGCCTACCCACCCACAGGCTTCCCCCAAAGACCATACAATTGCAAACTGAAACGCACTTCTGAAAGAAAAAGTAAAAAGCGTCCATGAAAAAGACGGCAGACTGGATATATGTCCTATTTCTCTTCCCTGGTGTTCTCCCTCTCAACAGCACATACGATGTATAGAATCACTACACTTTGAATGTTCTCCTTGGGTCATATAATGATGCACAAAATAGCATAAAAACGTATTTATTATATAAGTGTTATCACTTAACCAGAGGCAGTATTGGAAAAGATGGGGAAAATTAAAAAGAATGGTATGTAAAAACAAAATGCAGAAGACTAGATTCATTTTATATGCCTTGAAATTACAGTAAACACCAAAAGCAACATACCACTTAATTTCATCAGCATTAATAGAACAAGTCCGTTTAAAAATGCTAATGTGAGGAAAAGAGGATTTTCGTGTTATTTGTACATAGAGAGCCAAATATTTGTTTTCGTGGTTCTTAGTCTTTTAACCTTCTCACCTGATGGTGGATACATAATGCCCTGAAATTTGCTTCTGGTGTTGCTAGAGAACATCTGTTGTATAGAATTGTAAACAGTGCTGCTGGTTTTGACATTTAAGGAGCAGGTGGTATGATTTGAAATGCTCCAGCTTTCTAAAACCTGGTAGAATGGGTCCCATCCCTGAACAAAGAGGGAAGAGGGCAGGTTAAATTTCTTGACCTCGGAAGTTTTCCAAAGGGCAGACTTAATTAACCGCATCCCCAGTTGGTCCCAGCAGGTGGGAAAAGGGGACTGAGAAGTTCCACAAAGGATCAAGGAGGTAATGCCAAGGTGGTGGCTGCTCACAGGGCAGCATGTTGGCCAAAGCAGGATGAAGAGTAATTGCCCCAGAGAGCTAGGTGCTGCAAGGCTGCTAGAACTGGACTGACAAATAACATTTCAACCGTCTCAGAAGTAAGCTCCTACATTTGCAGACTTTCCTCTTTCAGGAGAATCCAGGTTATAAAAACAAAGCAATGCATTTGATTAATATAACGGGACTCTTTTTTAATGCTTTTTTGCTACTCAGAACAAGAATTTTTAAGTACTCCAAACTAAACATACTTCCTGAAGCACACAGTCACATAATTTAACTTAAAAACTGGAGTTTCAAAACCTGAGGACATTCTTGTACAACAGAGAAAAGACTGTTTATTATGATAGAGCCAATGACCATTCTTCCAGGGACCAGTTGCATGTATGTCATTATCCCTTGTAATTTAATAGTTAATATTCATTTGCTTACTAGGTGCCAAGCACTGCTTTGATTCATTCAACTTTGGAACAACTAAGTGAGGTATGGGTGCTGTAGTTATTATCATTTAACACATACAAAATCAAAAGGTGCACAGATATAAGTAAGTTGTCCAAAGTTAGCTCTCCACAGTGAGCAGCAGAACTGGATTCAGACACGATCAATCCAGTTCTATGCTCCATACTCTTAAACCACCATAACATACTGTTTTCCTGTTGACAGAAATTTCAGTCTTACCCAAAGCTGATCACAAACACACGCAGCTTTCAGAATATGATACAAATTTTTTCTTACTCTTCCCAACTGGTTGCCTTTCAGTCAGAGAAAAGGTAACCCTAGTGGACACTGGGAAGCCCTTGTGCCCAGTCAAGATTTCCTCCTCTTTTTCTACTCCACTGCCCCACTAGTAGCATCCTCCCACTGCCCTTGGAGATCAGGAAAGCTTGTACCTTATTCCAAGTCCAGGAGTACTGAATTCCCCACATGCCCCTAGCATGGAAAGCAACCCACTCATCAGAGTGGAGCATCGCAAGACAAATAAACCTCTATTTTTTCTCCTGTTAATTTCCCCTTATGGCATGATTTTGAGATATTATCATGTGAAGACACACTTCCTACCAGATGCCAAAGAAGAGGAAGGAAATGGAGTTAAAGAACTAAAGAACCTGTATTAATCAGGGTTCTCCAGAGAAACCAAACCAATAGGAGCCATATAGATACATAGAAAAAGATTTATTATGAGGAATTAGCTCATGCAATTGTAAGCTGAGAACCCACCATCTGCCCTTTCTGTCCTATTTAGAGCCTGCATGGATTGAATGAATCCCACCACATTGGTGAGGGTGATCTTTCCTCAGTCTGCAGATTCAAAGGCTGACCTCTTCCAGACACTCCCTCACAGACACAGAAATGTTCTGCCAGCTGTCTGGGCACCCTTTAGCCCAGTGGAGTTGACACATAAATTTAACCTTACGGAGTCCCAACCTGCAAAACACACGGCCCCGTCCATCTGGTTTCAGCACGCTGTGGACTCTTGTCTGCAGCAGGGTATGAACCCCTTGCTCCAGGGCAATGCTGAGGATCTAGTTGCAATGCTCTAGGGAAATTTTTTCATTTTTTTTTTAATGAAAGAATACATTTGCTTATTCTTTAGAAGAAATCAGGGTTTGGTGACAGCTGGGGGGTTGGGATAAGGCAGCACATTAACTTGTTCAACTGTATTTCAAAAGTAGTCTCTATGAGAAGACATGTGGGTCCAGAACCAATGAAGGAGAAATGGAGTATGTCCTTTTGTAAATGTCATACAAAATGTCAAATGGATCCCTTAAGAAACCATCCATCTCTCTGCATGATCTGAATCAGCCTAGTGCAAGAGAGAAAACATTGGCCCAAGTGTCTACGTGTAGTTGCTAGGTCCTGTTTTCCAGTAAGTAGCTCTGGTATCTTGATTGGTCGGTTTCCTTCTGTAAATGTCAGTTTTCTCATTGGTAGAATAAGGGGTTCAGCTCAATGATCCTTCAGGTACCTTAAAACTCTACAACCATTTACTGTTGGATCTGATAGAGAACCAATGAGATGAACTGGGAAGACTCCTAGAGAGGCCTTCCTCATGGTCCCAAGACAGGTGATCCTTATACTAGGTCTCACCCTGCAGGAGAAACAAGCCCCTGACAAACAGGAAATGCCACTATACTATCACCAGCTTTTGTTTGCACTCCCTTAAACGCATCAGGAGAGAAGACAAAGGCACTGTTAGGACAAAGCTTGAAAACGGGGTGAGGGACTGTCCCCACTTGTCCTCAAACCCTTACTTACCCTGACTACAGTCAAAAAGCAAGCTAAGCTTTGTTGGGCTCTGAGAAGAACCAGGAATTAAGCAAATGCCAGGCCCTGGCACAACACTGAAGGTGCTCAGGTCCCAGGGACTTGGCATCCCTGTGACACTTTTAGGCTCACCCAGGAATTGCCTTCCTTGTCTGCAAAAATAAACAAGCAGTGGGCAATATTTTTGGAGGGAAATGGACTAGTTTATATCACATAGTGCCAGGGCCTGGACCAGGATGAGACAAGCAGGTGATTAAGGCCAGAAGTGTAAGGAGGTGCCGTCAGGCTAGTATTCACCCTGCACTTGCAAGAGCCCCAAAAGTGAGAGCCTTCTTCAAACCTATGCCCCTAGCTCTCTGGTTCAGGCCCACGTTGAGTCAGCACTAGCAGGACCTTGCCACCCTAAATGTCATGCCCAGTCAACTGCTTGTCTCATCCTGGCCCTGGTGCTGTGGATGTGACCCAGTCCACTTACTTCTCAGGACACCACCAATTGTTTATTTTTGCTGTAAGGAAGGAAGACAGAACTGAGTGCACCTGGCTGAGTCTAGGATGGTGGCAAGGAAGCCATGTCCCTGGAAGCTGAGCCCTTCAGTGTGGTGCTAAGGCCTGGCATCTGCTCCCTGCCTGGCTCTTCTTGGCACTGAAAGCCAAACAAAACTTACCCAGCCCCGGCCTGCAGTTTGTATTTACTTAGTGGGGATTTGTAGACTTGAACTTCCTCACTCCTCTTCACCGTTTAATCCCTCTTGATCATTTTAATCAGCTGCTCAAGTGGATTTAAAAAACAAATGGAGCTCAACTCAAATTCATTTTTCCAAACTCTAAAATGGTGATTCTTTAATTTTAGTGTGCATAAAAATCATTTGCGTATGATCCTAAAAATGCATGTTCCACCTACAATACTTTGCGAGGGCTGCCATAACACAGTACAGACTAGGTGGCTGAAACAATAGAAATTTACTTCTCACAGTTCTGGAGGCTGGAAGTCCAAGAGCAAGGTGTCTGCAGGGTTAGTTTCCTCAGGGGCCTTGCTGCTCGGCCTGCAGGCGGCCGTCTTCTCACTGTGCCTTCACGTGGTCTTCCTTCTATGCACAGCAAGCACCCTTAGTGTCTCTATGTGATCAAATTTCCACCTTTTATAAGGACACAAGTCAGACTGGATTAGGGCCTACCCTAATGGCTTCATTTTAACTTAATAACCTCTTCAAAGACTCTATCTCCAAATACGATCTGATTGTGAGGTCCTAGGGATCAGGACTTCAACGTTAATTTGGGGAGGATAAAATTCAGTCCATAACACCATCCCCACTTAAACCCCCAGCCAACATTTTGATCCAGTGAATCTGGAACCAAAGACCTTTTGTGGGTTTCTGTTTCTGTTTGTTTGTTTGTTTGAATGAGCACCCCTGTGATTCTAATTCCATGAACACAGTTTGGAAGGGACACTACTTTTCCTCATTCACCCAAACTCCCTTGGAGAACTCTCCCCACTTCCCTCCCTGCTTCCTCTCAGGAATCTCCCGTACTTCGCTTCTCCCCCAATTTGTATGTTACATCCTCTTCCTTATAGTTTCCATCTCTATCCAGTGTCTTTGAATGTTTTTTCAAAGTACACAGGAGCTAATGAAACCAAATTTCACCAAAACAGAAAACATACTTGGCCTTTGAGTCTGCATCTCAGTGGCTGAGAAGAGGAATCAAAGACAAACACCAGCAAGAAACTAGAAGCCAAGTTCCCAACCCATCCTCAGAACCAGCCTCCCCTCTCTCAGTGAGGAGATGCTGTGGGTCCTTTGAAGAAAAGTTGGCAGCAAGGTTCCCGAAAGAACAGAAATCTCCATGGCATTGAGCTCAGTCCCTGGCCTCGGCGGCCTCCAAGCAATGCAGTGCCACCTCCTCAGAGGCCCCACGTGAACCCCTAAGGAGCACGTAAGTCCTTGCTCCGGGATAACTGGGCACTAGCCATCAATGAAACACACACCAGTTCCAGCCAGGTGTGTCTGTCCCTGTCTCAGCTTCAACTGCACACTCACTACTGGGAATTCCGGGACAACACTTCCCTGGGACAACACTCCCCCCAGGACATGCCACAGATCCTGTTCTTCCAGTTTGGCTGCAAACTGCTGGAGCATTTTCTCCAGCTGGCAGTAACCCAAACTAGGAAGCAAAACAGCCAACCCAGACCCCAGCACCCCATTGAAATTTTTGAACAGAAGCCTATGAATTAATCAGAATCTTAAAGACACAGTTCAGTTTGTTTTTAAATAAAGTGTTAGAATCTGGAGACCTAACATTTCCTTCCCTCCCAGGCAGGTTTATCTCCTCAGCCCATCGTATTCTGCCTACAGCACAGTTTACACCAATGAAAGCTTTTTGTCTGAAATTCCAAAAACATAATAACAAGAATCATTTATGATTTCAGACTTAGTCTGTTATGATTAGATTAAAAGAAAAAATGTTGGTATTTTGATCAGGAAAATCAGAGGCAAAACCAAACACAAGCCAAAGACTATATGTGTCTGATTTAAAAACATGAGTTATTAAGATGTGGCATATGATAAAATTTAGTCTATGTATCAAGAGGTTTTCTCAAAGAGGTTTTATTTTTCCAATTCAATCAACGTCTGTTCAAGATAAGGACAGAAGCAGCATTTTAAGGATCTCCTCAAGGCTATATTGAAAAGATCTAAAGACTCCAACTTATGGGAAGCCATGGACAGGGTCAGCTCACTGGGAGAAGTAATTTAGTTCAAGAATATCAATGTTTTATAAATCCAAGACAGATCACATAGTTGATCTATGTGACCATAGATCAACTAATAACCCAGGGTTACCATTTCTGCCAAGGAAAATGTGTCCAACATGTGACAATTTGCCACTTCCAGATGGTTTGTCAGTCATGTCCAATCACACAGGTATACAGGGAACTAGTCAGAAAAATGTTTATGGGCTTTCCTCCCTTCCCTTCCCACCTTTGAAGGCTGTGTGGGGATGTGATGACCGGCACAGCAGCCACTGTGAAACCGCCACAGAAACCGCAGGAAATGAAAAGGTACCACATGAGCCTGATGAATGCAAAGCACAGGAAGGAGCTGGGCCCCTGGTGCGTTGCTGAACTGATAACCGAACTCAGAACTGCTTAGACGAGGAACGTCATGTGGTTTAAGCCAGCGGTTCTGAAAGTCAGGCTCCTGGACCAGCATCAGCAGCATGTTATCAGAGGGCAAATCCCTGAACACCACCCCAGGCCTACTGAATGAGAGACTCTGAGGGTGGGGCTCCCAACCTGTGCTTTAACAAGGCCTCCAGCTAATTCTGAAGCAAGTAAAGCTTGAGCCCCCTGTTTAAGCCATTATTAGTGTTTTCTGTTATTTTTAGCTGAAAGCATTCCTGATTAAGACAAGCAATTGTGTCAAATTTTAATAAGTGTTACTGATCTATTGTTTATTATGTAGAATTTATCTTCTGAAGATCCCTATTGCACTGTTACAGGGTCACAGTTTACTCACACAGCACATAAATCTTCGGAGAAAAATGCATTGTATTTATTTCTTTACTAAAGGCTCTGAATTCCTTACTAGCCAATCAACATTTTGGTCTTTTCTGGCTGGAATAAGTCTCTTTTTAGTGCAGTCTGTTCGAGGTCAAATCCCTCTCAAAGTTGGGTTAAATAGCATCTTTGGATTTATCAGCCTCTTAAGCAGCAGTGCTCAGTCTTGGCATTCCTCTCCTGAAGGTGGGTGGCTCATGTGACTTTTGGCAATGGGGTGAAAGTGTCTCTAGCTCCTATGGTCCCTGGGACAGTGTCCCTGGCCCTCCTGCTGGCATCTGTGGACAGATGGCTGGCATGACCCACACAAGGTCTTGCTCCTCTTGGTCTGGAGCAAGGCATGGGCTTAATGGTCCTTGACTCTCTGAGACCTCAGAGTCTCTGCCACGCTCTCTTCACAGCGTCTGGTCCCAGCCATAGTGTGGCGTTGCCCTGCCCTGCCAGACTGACTGGCTTTTCCTCCCCCGTGGGGGCATACGAGAGATCCTGAGTCCTGTTCATGCCATGAGTGCCTCAGGAAAGCTAAATTCCATATGGAGCTTGGTCTGTGCCATGGAGTCCACTTTGCCCATCTATCCTGAGGTTGGTGAAAGGAAACCTTTAAAGGGATCTCATTTTAGAGTTTTTAGAATCCTTCACTTATCTAATAGGCCAAAGACCCTACATCACTGGCTCCCAACTGAGGGTGACATTGCTGCCCAGAGAATATTTGTCAATGTCTGGAAATATTTTTGGTTGTCATAACTTGGGGGCATGGGGAGGAAGGGCTGCTACTACCATCTAAGAAGCAGAAGCTAGAGATGCTGCTAAGCATTCAATAATGCTGTGGCAGGTCACTCCCCAGATTGCATAATCCCCTCCCCTTGAATATGGGCAAACCTGTGAATATGATGAGACACTGCTCCTATGATTGTTACTTTATATGGCAAAAGAAACTTGGCAGATGTAATTAAGATCCCTAACCAATTGGCCTTGCATTAAACAAAAGGGGGAGTATCCTGTGTGGGCCTCACCTAATCAGGTGAGCCATGAAAACGAGAAGCAGCAACAGACATGCTTCTACTGGTCTGGAAGAAGAAAATAGCTAGGTTAAGAACTGCCTATGGAGGGGCCCATGTGACAGAATCTGTAGGTGGCCTCTAGCTGCTGAGAGAACACCCACCTAACAGAAGGAAATAGAGGCCTCCATCCTACCACCATTAGAAAAAGGACCCTGAGCTTCAGATGGCAGTCGTCCCAAGCAACACCTTGATTCCAGTCTTGTGAGGACCTGAGCACCCAGCTATGTGGACTTATGATTCATGGAAACAGATAATAAATGTGTGTGGTTTTAAGCCACTAGGTTTGTGGTAATTTGTTATGCAGCAATAGAAAAATAACACAAATACACAGGACATCCTCTACAAAAAAGAATTATCCAGTCCAAAATGTCAACAGTGCCACTGTGGGGAAACCGTGCCCTATAGGAAAAGTGCATTCTCCATGCCTCCTTTTCCCTCAAATTCCAAAGGAATGCAATGAGAAAACTTCCAGGTATTTCACTTTCTTGGGTTGTACCCCACATTTATTTTATTCCAGGCCCCTAACCTATATGGCCAATTACGTGGATGTGGGGAAGGGAGCATATAGCAGATTTCCAGGCTTCAGGAAAGACTGGGATCTCCTAAGGAGGGATGTTCAAAGAGAGGGGGCCACTGTGAGATTTTGGAGGTCAGGGACGTCCGGTGAGAGTCAGTGTTATGTTTTGCTGGGTGGGGTGCAATGAAAGCCTGTCTTCTTAACTCCCGTCGGCAAAACCTTTGCTCCTTGCTAACACTGCGGGACTTCCACTTCGCTGTCGGGTGTGCAACAAAGCACGGAAAACAAGAGAGTCCTGTTCTGCTGTGAGAACAAGGGGAGACCAGAGAGTTCCCTGGCCACAGCTCATGGAAATCCCCAAAGACTCTGTTAGAGTTATCATTTTCTGGATGAGGAAACGGAGGCTAACAGCTATTGGGCAATTTCCCAAAGTAAGTCAGCCAATAACCAGCTGAATAAAGATTTAGACTCCAGGATGGTTTAACACTGCCTTCTCTGTGCTGGAGTTCTCCGGATTCTCAATGCTCCATTACCATGTGTCCTTTACTTCCATAAAGATGCCTATATAGGAGGAATGCTCCACCCTGGTTCCAGGGATCTTTTAACACAACCCTGACGCTCCTGCTCTTCATCCTGCTCTCCCATCCCTACACCCCTGACTCCAAAGAATCTAATTTCATTGCACTGGATGTGGCCCCAGGACTGGCATTTTGTACAAGCTCCTAAATGTTCCTAACATGCACCCAAGGTTAAGAACCGTTACTCTAAAAACATAATTCTCTTTATTCCTGCATAATTAGAACTGCCTGAGCCTGTTTGTTCTTTGCAGATATTTTCAAATGGTTTCTCCTTTTAGCTGAGATATCAGTGTTGCATATTCATATCCATCATTCTAAAGGTCAGGTTTGCTTGTCTGTTTTTTTTTCACAGGAAAAACATACAACAGCAAATCAGTTAGCAAAGGCCGAGAGTGAGAGGCACTTTCATTGGCAGGCCGACCCTCTCCAAATATCACCCGTGGCATTTACTATTTAATCTTGGTCACAAGGTGATGTACAAAGAACATTGAAAAACCAGTCTTCAACCCTCCAGCTGTGACTGGAATATATGAAGACTCTGTTTTATCTCGCATCTCTATGTATCCAAATATTAAGAACAATCATAGGAATTTATTCTTAATGTGTATTTGCTATCTTTCTTCTATCAGAAACTTTATCGTATTTTTTCCTTTATTTGAAGGGGACAGGGGAAAGATTGATGGAGATAAAGATGCTCAGGTAAAATTAAAATCAACCAATCCCCTTCATACTTATAAGGCATGTGAGGTATCTGGTTTTTTTTCATTTATCGTAACAATCTCATTTAAACACATGAACAAGTTATAGCATCCTTTGTAATCTCACAGATCAAAAGCAAGGCAAAAACAATGTTTGTCCCAAAAAAATACAAGAGACATCTCTCATGGAAGCATACTTAAAACTGAGCAAACTGGCTTCCCAAAGGTAAGTGCTGGGACCTGGAGCCCACACCGCACTGAGCCAGGAATCTGGACATTGTCTCTTCCTGGGTACTGTGTGTGGGCAGCACAGACCCAGGAAAGAACCTGCCTACCCCCAACCTGGCCCAGAGGGAAGGCACCCAGACCACTGGTATTGAACCTTAAAATACTACCTGTACCTCGTTACATACAACCCAACTCTTACTTGTTACTTGTGGGTGAGGTTGTAGATGGATTATGTGTGTCTGGAATTTTTACGAGACATAAGGAAGCAAGGGAGGTGAGCGTGATCACAGCGATAACAGCTGATGTTCACAAAACCCTAACAACGTGCCAGACTCTGCACTTGGCTCTTCACGCAGCTGTGCCAACAGCCCTGTGAGGTGCATGTTGAGGAAACTGAGGCCAGGAGAGGATGACAACATTCCCACAGTGACAGAGTCTGTGAGTAGCAGTGCTGGAATTTCACTTCAGATTATCTGGTTCCTAGTCCCTTATGTCAGCTTCCTTCTTCTCCCCCTAATCAGGAAGTCAGACAGATGTTCTCCAGAAAATTGCTGGTGGAGCTGAGGACTTAGGGTTAAGCAAACCTCACTTAATCAAAAAGGTTATCTGGGTAGGATGGGCAAGTCATTTGGGTAGAGCCTAGAAACATGGACATAACTGAGAGGCGAGAGGGAGACACAAAGCGTGAGGCCAGGCATGTGAATGCGGGAGAATTTGCGGGACACAGATGGCCACGTAGATGTGACTCCTAATGGGCTAAGCTTTCCAAACTGTGTGCTGAGGTGCCCTGGGGTGTCCTGTGGTGACCTCACACACGGGTGTCAGGGGATGTTAGCAATTTTTGAGGAAAACAGTAACATCTGTTGGACACCATGTGAATTACCACTCTTAAATTATTTGTACCTAATTACTTAATAAATAGTAATTCTATTATTACTTAATACAAAGAACTAGGTATTCTTTTTGGCCTACAGGTACTGGGGAAAATTTCTGAGACACAAAGTCACTGTGAGAGGAGAAATTTAGGAACCTGTCCTAAGTGGGGTGTGAAGCCACAGACATATCCTAAAGATGGTGATGATCTGATGTTCATATGGAAGAGGTGACTCCAGTAACAAGGAGGGAAGAATGGGAGGTGGTGGGCAGAGTAGATGTGGAAGCACAGGAGACAATAGGGAAGGAGAAAGTATGAGGCTAGCATGGAAACCAGGTGGAGGGTACCCACTGCTCCTCTTCAGGGGCCAACGCAAGTCCTCATCATTATTGTCCCACACAGAACATGTGTTTCCACTGATTAGCCTAATTGCCCTTTTTCTGAAATGGAAAACTTTTTCATGAACATTTTTTCCCCCAGATATAATCTAAAGTTAGGTCTAATTGCTTTTTAGAAGCACTGATTGAGCTGACTGAGCTGGTGCACGTTTCTACACCTTAGCCCATTAGGAGTCACATCTATACCAGCAGAAGGTAGTATCATCTCACTTTTACGAAAGAGGAAATATGGGCTCAAAAAAATAAAAAAGATGAACCTGGAAACAGTAGCCATTTGTAGTAAATTGAAGTATTGTTCAAAACTATCTACACTCTCCTTTATTTCCTGTCTTGACTTTAGTTAAAACCTTATGACCTTCTATGCCAAGACAGAACTGATGCTCTTCTGGTTCCAGGCATTGAAGGGCAGTGTATATTCTAGTTGTTCTCTTGCCCCTCTACCATTTCCATGAAAAAAGCATGTCCAGGTCAGTCCACTGGCCAGACTGGAGGACGAAGAATAAGCACTATAGAACCACATTAGCTGGACCCAGTATGCGTGGCCAACCCTGAGCCAGCCCACAGACACACAGGTAAGCCCAGCAGAGATCAACAGTCAACAGGCCAAGCCCAGCTTCACTTAGTCAGTATAGATATATAAGCCAAATAAATTTTTTGTTATGTCCTGAAATGTTTATGGTTGTTTGATATGCAGCAACAACTAAGCAATTATCTGTCTTGAAAGAATGAAAGAGTAAAGGAATGAATCACTTGACTAAGATCAGACAGCTAATAACTCGCACATAGGAGGTTTTTAAATCCCATCTCTCACTTGTTCTACTCCAGCTGGAGAAGAAAAAGAAGATTTCAAGGGAATACGGAAGAATTCAAAAGTGAGAAAATAGAGATGATGGACAAAAAATATAGTAAAGGAAACAAAACCAGTTATCTAGAAAAAAGCAGTAATAAGCCTGGCCAGGCTCCAGTATGCAAATGATGCCTAAATATATGAGTTATTTGAGTCCCTGAGACAAAATGGGTTTAGTATGAGCAGGAAGAACTTGGGTTAGATCTGAAAAAGAACCCCCAAACGGTAGGAGTTTTAATTCTGAAATCATGTCACCAAAGGCATCTGAGAAATTTATTAACACCATTTGCTCCAGATTTTTCAAAAGTAATGTATATACACATCTTTCCAGAAAGTTTTAGGCTAATGGCTGGCAAATATAGACACGCAGATGAGGGCTAGGCCAACTCTCCAGACTCTAAAACAATACAGATGACTGGACCCAACTGCTCAAGATTCAAACTCAGTAAATAGGGGTAAAGTCCAGAAAGCCATATTTTTAAAAGCTCCCCCAGGGTTCTGCTGTGCAGCCAGGTTTGAGAACCGCTGGTGTAGGTGGGAGGAGCGTGACCATGTGACCTTTAGCAGTGTCTTACATGTAGTTTCCTACTTGTCTCAAGGTACCATGTGAAGACTAGTGTCTGTGAAGCGGCCTGTGGTGGATGGAAGGAAGAGTTCAGAGGAAAAAAGCAATGAAACAATTTTGTTCAAATGTTTTATAAATTTAAAATGTAACTTCATTTATGGTTTCCATAGACATCCCAATAACTTCTTAACTGTCCTTACTTTCTCAAAGGTTGCATGCATACTATAAGGACTAGGTTGCCACCTTGCATCAGATTAGATTTAGCTAACAGGATGCGATTTATCTTAGCTATGGAGTTCCTATTCTTGTGTTTTACTTTTGGGTAAATTTTCTTTTTTATTGTTACCATTAGGTTGCATTTTTCTCCCAATTCATGAGCATGAATCATTGACTCAAAGTAGGGTCCTTTAAGTAGGAAAGTAGATATTTTAAAAACATATGAATGGTAGAATTCAAAAATAATGTAAATGTAAATGGAGAATGGGACCTTAATATTGATATGGATTCTACACACATATGTATTAAGATAAGTGAATCTGTGAATATGATTATTTTATGTAAAAGCAAAAAAGAAAAGGATGAATATAATGTCAATAAGGAATATCTGATCATTGGATTTTGTTGGACTGGCAATCTGTTACCTAGTGAATAGTCTACTATGAAATTTTGTTAAATAAAAGTCTAGAGAAATCAAAACTTCTACATAATTTTTAAAGCAAGTCCCATGAAGTATCTTTGTTAAAGTGATTTTACCTACACCCTAATCAATACATAGCTTCTAACCTATTATGAACTAAACTGTTACAGATTATCCCCTCCAATTCACATCATAAATGAAACACAGGAAAGTTAAATGACTTAAGTAAAAAGAATCAATGATTGCTATGGCCAGAACTAAACCTCATATCTCCTTATCTGGGAGGTGGGGGGGTGCATGTGTGCTATGTAAAATATTCCCAAGTCCATCTTTTCATATTACATAACACATTCTCACATCATTTCCACTCATGATGTCATCATATATCTCACATCCCTACCCAAATGAATTAAGAGGCATCTTCTTGTAAAAACAGTGATTGGCAAACACAGGCCTATCGAGGACAAGAGCCAGCCTCCATTGAGAACTCTCTGGCCACCCCAGCCTGCCTTCCACCTCAGCTCTAAAGGATAGGTCCTGGCTTCTCATGGAAAAGCTTTCCTTTTGCCATTAGCCATCTGAGACCCCCTAGCATCTTATCTTCAGGTTTACATTTGGCAGTCTGTGCCCTATATTCAGTCAAGTCTGCTTCAAAAATACCACCCTAGGGTTTTTGCATGCAAGTTCGAAATCATGTATAATGACTTGTATGTTTGTACCTCCCCTTCTGCACTGCTGGTATAATCACCTAGGAACTGGAAGCCAACTCCTAAGACTTGCTATTCAGCAGTTAGCATTAGCAGCCATGCCTGATAATATATTACATTCCAAATAGATAAGATAGAGGCCTATGTGTCAGGGAGCCCTACATGAAATGACTATTCAACAACACGTTAAAGCCGGTGGCAGTTTATACGTCAAGGGAGGGAGCTGTGCCAGAGTGCCGCCAAGCAGATCATTCCTTTTCCTCAAACCCATAAATTCTAGAGCTTCCTTTCTTCCTAACCTCTCCTGAACTCATACCACTTCACCCAGACATAAAAAAGGTATTTCCTCTCACTCAAAAATCTCAATGGACTTTTTTTGTTACCAGGGACACACCACAACTGAAACCCTCTCATTATTTTTAGACTTTTTTAATTTAGTAAAGTAACAAGAACGTCATCCAAGACATCCAAATTTTGTTAAAAACAATAACCTGAAAAAACAAATAAATAAATAACCTGATCTAGATAATTCTATTTAATAAAACTGGCGTAGTTTTCTCCTGCAGGGTACTTACTCCGCACCTACTTTTCCTCAAATGCCAAGTATATCACACTCAGTTACCTGGCTTCCCTTTTACAGCTGATTAGAAGGATGAGAAAAATGGGAGTTGAGGAGATAAAAGTTGAACGAAGCAGGCACACTCGAAGCAATGAACAATCTGACTTTAAGGGAGAATTGAAAAAGGAGATTATGAGAATCAAAAGCATAACTCGTGTACCTTTTAGTGTAATGCCAAGGAACCCAATATTCTTCAGTGGCCCTGAAGGTGCCGGATTTTATATAACTCCAAATAATTTATGTGCTTAATAACAGCTTGTATAAAGCTGCTCACCATGGCAGCACCCATAAAAAGAAAAAAAATAGTCAAAACAGCTTTACCATACAGCAATGGAAAAACTATTAAGTAAATTATAAATTTCCATGCAATTGAATATTATATAATCATTTAAGTGGCATGGACAAAAAAGTGTTTAAAATATAGTCATAAAAGCATTCTGAAAAAAGGTAAAAACCACATCTTATATATTTTAGTCAACAGGGCTGATAAATATAGATTTCAGAAAGATACTGTTCATGAAGGTTAAAATTAAAAGGGACGATACATTTTTTCCAATGCATTTCAGACTTTCTCCCAGGTTCAAGTCCCTAAGTACTGAGAGTAATAAGTGCGGTGGAGGGGGCTGTCAGGGCAGCAGGGGTGAAGTGAATATATCACATTGCTAATATAGGTTTCCCTTAATCCAAAGACTGAGGTCCATCCCCAGGTTTTTGTTAACAATCTCAACATCTCCTAAGACTGCTAAAATGCACTGAAGGGTTTGGACCCCACTAAATCCTTTGGCACTTGGCTCCCTTCTCCATGACTAGCATCAGCACAGGAGTCAGACACCCAGAATTATGAAATGTTGCATATATCTGGGGGAAATAGTGAAACGTTAAGAGACAAAAACAGATAGTTGCTTTACAAGAGTGACCCTGCTTATGAAAGTCTGTTTATTAACTTAAAGCAGAGAGAGGGTCATACTGTGAGCTCAAATTCCGGGGAAGCCAGTTATAGCCATGATACCTACGCACCAATTTGCTGATTCCAATGTAACTTTTTTTACATTGTGTTTAATTATACAGAAGGTTGATCCCAAGATTTTATCGGGCATATGTGATTTATAAACATTCAGATTATTTTCTTTCTATCTGAATATTGGAAATACAATAAAATAAGATCAAAGAAGAAATTGCTTCCACCGAACAACTGCTTCTTTTCATTTTATTTGTAATTCTTTTATTGAAGCATAGACATTAAAATGCACAAATCTCAGTGTACAAGTTGATGACTTTTGATGATTCCAAGATAGTTTTGAGTTTTCCTATCACTCAATTTTTATCTCTAGACTCAAATTTAATTGCATAGTCCAAAACAGGCCTCCCAGACCTGACTGAAGTCCCCCCATGCCCCTAGCCTCAAAAACATCAATAGGGATTAATTTCAGAATATTCTCTCTAAAAAGAATATTAAGCCCATAGAGGAGCCAAAACATGAGGCCTCTATAGACCAAATCCTGCCACATGTGTGTTGTGAGGTATGGGATGGAGGAACAGAGTTTAATTTCCAGTTCCACTCGGCCTTTTACACGCGGCAGGTGCCCTCCAGAGCCCTGCAGGGCCTACTTCTCCAAACTGCCCTACACCGGCCCATCTCATCGGTCACAGTCCTGTCTGCCTCGGAAGACAGTTCATACCATACATTAAAGGAGCATCCCCATGTGCCAACCTGCTGGTGTCCAATGCAGTTTTAAGACTTCCTATCACTAAACTTAGTTTTCTGGATAACAAATTACAGAAACCATAGTAACAATAAAAAAAAACTATGTATTTTCACGAATTTCATGTAAATTTCTCATTGCCTTGTTCTTTGTTTTCTATTGCTCTGAAGTGACTTCTTACATGCCTATATGCCTTTGCACGTAATTTTAACTTTTCCTACAATGACTTTCTCCGACCCTACTCCCATGCAGCCTTCCTGCCATCTTTGACTGATTTTCAAGTCACAGCTCAAAACATTACTTCCCTAGGGAATGTTTCCTGCTGTCCCATAACAGCCTTAAATGCTTCCTTCACTACAAGTCCTACATGCCTCCATGTCAGCCTTTCTCACTGTTTGCATTTAAATTCCTCAAGATTACAGACCTTATCTTTTTACATCTGGTTCTCTTATACCTAACATGGTACACAGCCCATAGTAGGTTCTCAATATTTGTTCAGTGAATTAATGAATAAATGAAGGAAAGTGATTTAGTTGAATCACAGGGCTCCCGAGACTAAAGCTGCAATTCAACATTCATATGGACAAATACATTCAATTTTCCTTAACAGCAGCTTCTGCACCCTTGACCGGTCAAATGCCCTCATAACTTCTATGAGACAAGTCAGATTTCATGTGGAATGACACTCTGTCATTCCTTCACCACTACTCAGAAAAGACATGGCTCCTAGGGATTGATGGACGCATTATCTCTGAGTTTAAATGACAGCATATTTTCTTGGAGTTGAAACATCCATTATCCCAGGTTCGCTGTGGCTGTCTAAACATTTACATTCAATTGCTGGTGTGTGCTCACCCATTTCCTATTGCATTCTATAACAGAAGGAACAGAATGTCACTTTAAAAAAAATCTATTTCCTTTCTGGAACGTCTCTGTCATAGATTACATAATGGCGCGAACTCAAAGTGAGATTTTTCAGATTTTCATTCTATGAGTTCAATAAAATTCACACAGTATTTTATCTTGCAGAACTCAATCTCAAACTTTCTACAAAAAAAGGAGGTTGTTTTCCAGAATAGCAATTGGTTCAAAGTTTGGTGACCTGTCCCAAAAACCAACCTGGTAGAGGGAAATCAAGGTGTATGGAGTGTAGCCTCTAATGGCTGGAACTATGGCCTGCGGACCAGCAGCAGGGATATCTCCTGGGATCACACAAGAAATGCAGAATCTGTGGTCCGTGCCCAGAGCTCTTCAACCAGATCTGTACAAGATCCCCAGGTGATGTGGATACATAGTAAATTTTTGAAAATATTTCTCTGGAATCTCCATTCTAAAGTGCAAGCTTCCTCCTCAAACTTCTAATCAGTGTCCATTAAGCTCACATAGAAGCAGTTGCCATGTTCCTTCCCACCCAGACCATGAGTCAATTGGTTCTTTTTTCGTGGTATGTATCATTAGGAAGTAAACACAAACAAGGACACAGGCATGTACACACACGCGTGCGCGCGCGCACACACACACATACACACACAAGCTCAAAGCGACTTAAGAGGATTTGTTATCTCCTATGACAGGTCCCAAGATGAGGGGATTTTGTAGGCTTAGTCAGTTAGGCAGCCTCATTAGTTTGCCAAGGACCTAGGTTTCTTCTCTTTCCTCTCTGCCACCCTTAGTATGGCCTCCTCAGGTTAATTCCCTTTATTATCCCAAGATGACTGTCACAGTTCCAAGCATCACATGCAGAAACAAAAATGTCAGCAGCAGAAAAGAACTGCTTCCTCTGACCATGTATTTTTTGAGACTGAAGAATCCCCTCTGCGGACTTCCTCTTGTATTGCACTGGTCAGAGTGATATCACATGACCTTGCCTGGACCAATCTTTGGCAAGGAGCACAGATCCTTCTTCATTGGCTTTGACCAATCCTTTTTTCTTCCTTGTGATTGATTCTAAGGCTTGCTCTCCTAAAGCACATAAAAAGCAAAACCTTGTGCAAAGTAGTATTTTGTAGCAGGAGAGAAGGTAGGCAAGAGGTGGGGGGTGATTTGAAGTAGAAGTGGTAGCAGGACTTTTAAAAGAAAAAATGATAATCCCAAGCATAAGTCACATACCCAAAAGGCAATCTCGTTTGCCTAGACAGACACTGCTTACGAGGGGCACACACAGGATTCAGAATTGGATCTCAGTCTCCAAACAACTACCAGAGTCTCCCTGAGACTCCTTCTGCTCTGTGGCTCAGTCATCAAAGTCTGACCCCCGCCTTCTGTGAGGAGCGCATCCAAGGAACAGACTCGGAAGCCAGTGCTCTGAGCTGTGCTGCTCTATAACAAAACCCAGCAAACCCAGCAGGCCTTCAGAACAGTCTGTAATTGCTCCTCCTATCCCTAGTGAACAAAGAGGATGTGGATATGTTCTGGGCTGGACTCTGACAACAAAATAAGTCTGCCATTGATCCTTGCCACAGCAACATTGGTTGGTGTTTCCAAAGGACGTAGTAGATAACAGGGAAATAAAGGGAGAGGGAAGGAATAAATACATCAACCAAAGAGTAAGGCAGTCAAGGACAATGATACTCAAATATTAATATGCTTAATTTTCATTTGCTTTCATTTGTTTACCTGGATGAACACAATTATTTCCATAAAGGATGAAGGAACAAGAGCTGTTTCCATTTCTGCCTTATCTGAATCTTTAGTAAGCATCCCAGTTTGATTCCCATACAAGTGATCTTTTACATCATTCTTGAAGAGTATTAATCTGGAGGAAGAAAGTATCCCTTGTCTGTATCTTTTAATGTAAAGTTGTCCTGATATCTTTCTGGATTAAGAATAAAGATCATTTCCCTGTTACAACATGTTATCTTTACTAGGGCAAGTTGTACATTCCAGTCCAGGCATTTAAACAACAAATGCAAAGGTAAATAGGGGTGTGTGTGTGTGTGTGTGTGTGTGCATGTGTCACATAAGTGCTAAGCCTTTGACACAGACTTGTCAATTGCCACAGTAGCATGGTGTAGTGGAAAAAGCACTGGGTTCTACCTTGTCTCACAGAACCATTTGAGGACTCATAAGAAAATCATATATGTCACTTGTAAACCAGGTAACACAATAAAAATGTATTGTTTTCCAACATTGATTTATAAAATTGTTTTCCCAAATGTTGAAGCATTTTTTTAATTTTATATTTTTGCTGTGTGCGACATCTTGAACTTGGTAATTTTGCAAGGGCTGTCCATTCCATTCCACTGGCCTTCATATACCTGGCATTAAACAGGGCCTTATCTTCACTCACTCACCCATGGCTATCCCACTGAGCATCAGCTGGCAGTGTCTGGTCTGGAGTCTTTGGTTTGCACTTTGACAGACCTGCAAATGCAAAAGCAATGTACTTTTAACTGGTGCAACCAAGGAAATACTGAAAACAAGAACTGTTTCCATTTCTGTCTTATTAACTTCTATGCACACACATACACAAATACTGTTTTAAACAATACTATTTTAAGAATTTGAAAAAGACTTTTTTCAACTGAGAGATGAACATAATTATTTCCATAAAGTGTGAGGATTGAAGCATCAGAAACAATCATAGAAAGAGGCAGCAACTTTTTACTGAATCAAAAATTGATCACAATGAGAAATATATAACTTGCTCCTTCTTATAAATTGTTCTATTCTCTTTGACAAAACTCAACTGCTTTTCATACTAATACATTTTATAAAATTGCTTTTTCTTCTTATTTGTGATTTGCACTACTGATTTCAACTGGGACAGAAATAAATGGAATATGTGTACCAGGATCACTCCCAGAGATTCCACACCAACTGTGTGGTTCTGCTGATCAATACAATTAAAATTCTGAATATATATACTTGATGCTCACTTACAAGGAAACTGAACTCAGAAAAGATTTTTGCCCTTTTTTTTAGATGTGCACACTGCCTGGCTCCCAGTAAGTCTAATACAAGGGTCTCCTACCCTAATAGTACCAGGAGCTATAAAATAAAAACTCTTCCGGTGGCATGAAGTGATTTGAAGGGGTCACAGTGTCCAAGGGCCACATAGTGGTGTTACCCAAAGACACAATGTAGGCACAATAAACCAATAAGAAATCCTTTCTTTCCAGGCTGGATGCAGCAGGATTTAGTTACCAGGTTGTGTTACAATAATGTCCATGAGTCCTTGCATTACCCAAATTTTCATTTTCTAGGCACAAAAACTATAAGAGGACCCACTTTTATGACATGGATTCTGGTAGGCCAAGTAACGGCAACCCAAAGACACTGGGTCCTAATCCCTGGAACCTAGGGATCTTCAGAGGTGTGATTAAAATGATCTTTGCAGGTGTGATTAAATCAAGGATCTTGACATAGGGATATTCTGGATTATCCAGGTGGGGTCTGAATGTAATCCCACATGTCTTTGTAAGGGGGAGGAAGAAGGGTCTTAGACACACAGAGAGGAGAAGGGGATGTGAAGATGGACACAGAGATGGGAGTGATCCAGGTACAAGCCAAAGAGTTCTGGCAGCCACCAAAAGCTGAAAGAGACAAGGAACAGATTCTCTCCTAGAGTCTCCAGAGAGAACACGGCCCTACAACACCTTGATTTTGGCCTGGTGAAACTGAGATTGAGCTTCTGGCTTCTAAGATTATGAAAAAATTAACTTCTATTATTTTGACCCACTCAGGCTATGGTAAATTATTACAGCAGCCACAGGAAACTATACGTGAACCCAAGTACTCGTTCTTTTCGACTCCTCCTCAAGTTCCCTGAATGCAGCTAAAGTGAATTCCCTGTCCCAGTCTCCGCCCCCATATCTGTGTCTCATGCTTTCTTGCTAGAACATTCTGTCCTAGTTCTCTAATATAGCCCTATGCCGTCCTCCAGTAATAATTCAAATGCTACATTCTACACATTTTGGGTCTGAATTTCAATCCAAATGAAGGGTTGTTTTTTTAAATGTTCATCTTAATGGATAAATTTACACAACAGCCAAGAAGAGAGACAGATTCAGTGCTATTTTTTTGTGGAATTAACCTTTAATTACAAGTGTAGTATTTCCACTACTCCCCCAGTTCATAGGGAAATTTCCAGTTGGGACACTCCTGGAGGCCCATCCTCACACAGATTGGCCAAGTCCTTCCCCCTCTATTCCCTGGAGCCTTTCGAGGGTCTGAGCTGTTGGCTAGTGACCCCCAGTGAGGGGTCCACACTCTGGGATGGCTTGGTGCCAAATCACATCCAAGCCTCTTCCTGCTGTTGTGAGTGAAGTTCCTTCTTCCCCATCCACTTTGAGGGCTGTCCACTCTTCCACCCATTCTGAGAAACAATTTCAATGTCTCCTCCCCTCGTTTTCCAGCACTGATCTTAACCTAGAGTCGTGGAGCAGACACACATGTCTCACACAGAGGCCAGGAGCACATTTTTGTTCTGCGTCTTAATTTCTTTATTCTTTTTTTTAAATATTTTATTATATAAGTAACCATCTACATTAAGAAATAATTTTAAACAGAAGAGTATAAAATGAAATGCAAAGTTTTCCATTTCATTTCTCTTCCCTCTGAGTTGACTCTCTCTTAAATATTTCTAAATATTTTCTATATTACCAGGTATGTGGTCTGTATTACAATTGGTTCTTCAGTTATATTTTATCTTTCATTATGAAATATAGCAGGCAAATAACTGTAAGAAAAAATTGGTACAGTGTAAATACTCATTTCTATGAACTCACCAACCAGATCAAGAAAGAGAGCATTAACATACCTCAGAAGCCCTCATATGTCCCTCCCAGATTGCATTTCCCTTCTAGCCTCTCAAAGGTATCCTGATTTTCATGTAAATCATCCCTTTGGTAGTATTTACATTTGTTGATAATTCTTCTGTCTCTCTCCTTCTGGCTGCTTGGTATAGAAATGCACTTGCCCAACAGCTGAAGTTCCATTTGGCATGCCACTTTTTTGGCAGGTGCAATGTGATCGGAAGTGACTGAGCAGAAGTCTTAAAAGTTAGTATATGCTTTGCCACATTCTCT
Organism: Manis javanica; assembly: GCF_040802235.1. NCBI lineage: Eukaryota > Metazoa > Chordata > Mammalia > Pholidota > Manidae > Manis > Manis javanica. The sequence continues at coordinate 52,789,416 of NC_133158.1, read as the reverse complement.
TTTTCTGTCTGCCTCTGGCAATGTTTTGGATGGTGGCTGCTTCATCAGCCTGGATCCTAAAATGAAGACAACATTTATTTTGAGAGAAATAAAACTGTTCCTTCAAACCACTGAAGATGTGGGGCTATTGATGACTGCAGCAGTACATAGGCTGTCCTGAGTGATTCAATCTCCATGTTTCTCATCACAGCTTTATCATCACTAAGTACAACTTCAAATAAAATGTAGTTCTATTCGCCTGTCTGCTGTCTTTGCCTAAAAGCAAGCATGATGAATCTTGAACATAAGCATGAGCAATATTTTGTTCCTGAACATATCTCCTTGGGTAAGGGAAAAGAAAATAAAAAATGAACAAGTGAGACTATATCAAACTAAAAGCTTCTGTACAGCAAATGACACAGTCAACAGAACAAATAGGAATCCTACAGTGTGGGAGAATATACTCATAAATGACTTACCTGATAAGGGGTTAATATTTAAAATACATAGAGAACTCATACATATGCCTCAACACCAAAAATCAAATAAGCCAATTAAAAAATGAGTGGAAGACCTGAACAGAAATGTCTCCACAGAAGAAATACAGATGGCCAACAGGCACATGAAATGATGTGCCACGTCACTAATCATCAAGAACTGCAAATCAAAACAATGAGATATCATCTTACACAAGTCAGAATGGCTTCTATCCAAAAGACAAGAAATAACAAATGTTGTCAAGGATGTGGAGAAAAGGGAATTCTCCTACACTGTTGGTGGGAATGTAAACTGGTGTAACCACTATAGAAAGCAGTACAGAGGTTTTCCAAAAAACTAAAAATAGAAATACCATATGACCCAGTAATTCCACTTCTAGGAATTTACCTGAAGAAAACAAAATTCCTAATTTGAAAAGATATATGCACCTCTATGTTTATCACTGCCTTATTTACAATAGCCAAGATATGGAAGCAACATTAAGTGTCCATCAACAGATGAATGGATAAAGAAGAGGTGGTACATATACACAATGGAATATTATTCAGCCATTAAAAAAAGAAATCTTGCTGTTTTCAACACCATGGAAGGACCTAGAGGGTATTATGCTCAGTGAAATAAGTCAGATGAAGAAAGATAAATACCATACGATTTCACTTATTTGTGGAATATAAAAACAAAGCAAAACAAAATGAACAAAACAGCAGTAGACTCATAGACACTGAGAAGTGACTGGTGGCTACCATGGGGGGAGGGCTGGGGTGGGTGGATAAGGAGGAGAAGGGTGATAAAGGGGTACAAAAATCTTCAATCATAATAAAAGTTGGTCACAGAGATAGTGGTACAGCATGAAGAATATAGTGAATGATTTTGTGTCATCTTCGTATGTTAACAGATAGTAACTGCAGTAATGGGGATAGGGATTTGACAATGTGGGTGACTACTGAACCATTGTGTTGTGTACTTGAAACCAACATAAGATTGTAAATCAACAATACTTCAATTTTTTAAAAAGCAATCATGGTGAATATACTCTACTGTGATTTTTCAAAATTATATTTTGAAAGTCAGCCATGTTGTATGTAACATTTGTAACTATATAGCATTCCACTGCTTGAATATATAGTAATTTATCCATTATGCCATTGATGGACATGTAAGTAGTCCATGGACATTTGGGAACATTCATAGGTGTGCATCTTTTCTACAACCATTTCTCTAGATGCATACTTAGTTATAGAATTTCACCTGAATTCCAAGCTCACTTCATTCGCACCTCTTCTTAGTTATACATATAGGAAGTAATTGAAGGCTGGGATATTTGACCGACGTGTTGTTCTCATTTAAAATTCCCTGTGCTTGGGGCAGTTCTACATCAATCAATGCAGTCAATGACAAATAGCACCATGATTAAGAGGGGACATCTCTGCACCCTTAAACATTTCACAAATAGAGTTTCTCTTAAATCTTAATTTTTCAAAAAGAAAAGCAACTCCCCTTCAAACATTTAATTTTTTAGCCTCCTGTTAATACAATTTGAGGCATTTACTTTTATCTAGACAAGTATATTATATTAGACCTGATTTAATACTGCAACTATTTATTTAGCAACTATTATGAATACAGAATAGGCTCACCATTGTGAAGGATATCAACACAGAAAATAGATTCCTGGATCCCATATAGCAGCCACCTTCCTCACTGAGAAATATTTATGCCCTTCTTCCATTCATATGAAACAACAGGAAATGTTACAATTCCACCTCATGCCTCCAAAATGCAGAAACCTAACCACTTTGACTATTTAGGACTTAGCCAAGAAGCAAGCTCATTGAAAAACAGATGCCACAAAATGCATGTGCAACACACAAGGGAGTCTCTTGGTGCTTACTAATAGCCTAGTAATGCTTTTTATGTGGCCACAATGTTATTACTAGTTAACCATCTGGTTTACAAACCTCCCATAAGTCAAGACTCAGAAGTAAAAAGAAGCAAGCAGGGTAGCAAAGACAAATGGCAATAAACTTGTAACAGCAAGGGAGAAAAACAGAGTATAAAAAGCAGATAAGCACATGGACACCATAAGTGATGTACACAAGGACAAACTGGCCTTCATAAATCAATAGGTCCCAAGGCATTCTGCATTTCATCAGAGCCTAGGAGCAGCTGTGCTTATTAAGAGCCTTTGTGCATTGAGATAGATAAAATAAACTCAGTCTATTCTAGGTAAAGAGGAAAGTGAATATGCAATAAATTTTTAAGGACTCCCATACAAACAGTTACACTTTTAAAAAGCTTTGATGCTTAAATCAACAATATCAGGAACCTCCTGATAATAAATAGGAACCTCCACTAATAAATAGAAATTCATCCCATGATCTTGGATAGGAAGAATTAATATTGCCAAAATGGCCATCCTGCCTAAAGCAAAATACAGATTCAATTCAATTCCTATCAAAATACCAACAGCATTCTCCAACAAACTGGAACAAATATTCAAAAATTCATATGGAAACACCAAAGACCCCCAAAAGCCAAATCAATTCTGAAAAGGAAGAATAAAGCAGGGGGGATCTCACTTCCCAACTTCAAGCTCTACTGCAAAGCCACAGTAATCAAGAGAATTTGGTACTGGCACAAGAACAGACCCATAGACCCGTGGAACAGAATAGAGAGTCCAGATATTAACCCAAGCACATATGGTCAATTAATATATGATAAAGGAGCCATGGATATACAATGGGGAAATGAAAACCTCTTCAATAGCTGGTATTGGCAAAACTGGACAGTTACATGTAAGGGAATGAAACTGGATCACTGTCTAACTCCATACACAAAAGTAAACTCAAAATGGATCAAAGACCTGAATGTAAGTCATGAAACCATAAAACTCTTAGAAGAAAACATAGGCAAAAATCTCTTGAATATAAACATGAACAACTTCTTCATGAACACATCTCCATGGGCAGGAGAAACAAAAGTAAAAATTAACAAGTGGGACTATATCAAACTAAAAAGCTTCTGTACAGCAAAGGACACCATCAATAGAACAAAAAGACATCCTACAGTATGGGAGAATATACTCATAAATGACAGATCCAATAAGGGTTGACATCCAAAATATACAAAGAGCTCATGCACCTCAACAAACAAAAAGCAAATAATCCAATTACAAAATGGGCAGAGGAGCTGAACAGACAGTTCTCCGAAGAAGAAATCCAGATGGCCAACAGGCACATGAAAAGATGCTCCATATCACTAATCATCAGAGAAATGCAAATTAAAACCACAATGAGATATCACCTCACACCAGTTAGGATGGCCACCATCCAAAAGACAAACAACAAATGTTGGCGAAGATGTGGAGAAAGGGGAACCCTCCTACACTGCTGGTGGAAATGTAAATTAGTTCAACCATTGTAGAAAGCAGTATGGAGGTTCCTCAAAAAACTGAAAATACAAATACCATTTGACCCAGGAATTCCACTTCTAGGAATTTACCCTAACAATGTAGGAGCCCAGTTTGAAAAAGACATAAGCACCCCTATGTTTTTCACAGCACTGTTTACAATAGGCAAGAAATGGAAGCAACCTAAGTGTCCATCAGTAGATGAATGGATAAAGAAGATGTGGTACATATACACAATGGAGTATTATTCAGCCATAAGAAGAAAACAAGTTCTACCATTTTCAACAACATGGATGGAGCTAGAAGGTATTATGCACAGTGAAATAAGCCAGACAGAGAAAGACAAGTACCAAATGATTTCCCTAATCTGTGGAGCCTAAGAACAAAGCAAAAACTGAAGGAACAAAACAGCAGCAGACTTACAGAACCCAAGAATAGACTAGCAGCTGCCAAAGGGAAAGGGACTGTGGAGAATGGGTGGGAAGGGAGGGAGAAGGGGAATAAAGGGCACTATGATTAGCACACATAACGTAGGGGGTGTGGCATGGGGAAGGCAGTATATCACAGAGAAGATAAGTAGTGACTTTATTGCATCTTACTACACTGATGGACAGTGACTGTAATACGGTATGTGGTGGGGACTTGATAATGGAGGGAATCTAGTAACCAAAATGTTGCTCATGTGATTGTATATTAATGATACCAAAATAAAAAAAAATTTTTAATCTAAAAAAAACTCAGGAACCTCATAACTATCATTTCTTAAGTCCCATTATATGCCATGAGCTAGGACATATTCCTCTCCCTCAAAGAGAAAGGCCATTATCCTAACTAAATTGAGATTGAGAAAAGTTAAGAAATGTTCTCCAAGTCACACATCTGGTGTCTAATAGATCCAAGATGCAAACTGTTGTCTTCTAACTCCAAAATTCATGTGTGTCACTCTATCACATGACTATAGTTATCCAAGAGTCACCTTTCTAAGGGCTACTAAAATGATCAAGTCTTTCTCTACATACATTTCATAAAATTAATAATAAATGGTATAAGTATGTAACCCAGAGTTATCAGCATGCTTGATTTACATATTTGCCTCTGGGAATAATTAGATATCCAGGTTGCTACTGTGCTTAATTTGTATCTACCCTATGCCCTTGTGCCCTGTGGAGGGATATATGGAAAAGTCTTTCAGATGACTTCTGAGTTCTCCAGATTCCTGAGTTCAGACACCAGAAGATCTGGAGGTGTCAGGCTTGCAGTGAATGAAGGAGGATGCCCTGTTAACCTCAACACAGAAATGGAGGCCACATCACATGGACATATTTACCTGTCATATGAAAAGTCCTCAGAGCTTTATTTTAGAAAATCTGGTTAGAAAAAGAGCTGGGATAGAAAGAAAGGTTTTGGGTACATCCAGGGGCATCCTCTGGAAAACTGAACAAGATCAGATCCCTGGAGGCCACTATATACCCTGACATACATTTATGAAGAGCAGAACCGGAACCAAGGGGAAGCCAAAATCTCAGGAGTCAAAATAAGTAACAGTTAAATGCAAGATTTAAAAAATAAAAATTGACACAGAAAGTTCATGATAAACAAAATATCATAGGGTTACAGAAACACAGGATTAGTGTTACTGCTATTTCCTTTTGCTTTAGGATCCAATATGGCTTTACACAACAGCCAAGAGAGAGTTAACATAAATGTTTAATAAAAAAAATTTAAAAGTGGGAGGTGAATACATGGCTGTAGAAAGATGGTGATTTGGGAGATTATTTTTAAATTACAAGTTTTACTAGATGGAGCAAACAATAATTATCTTCCTGGAGTCTTGTCAAGTCTGGGAGGGAGTTGTAACATGAAATAGTAATTTTCAGTTGTAACTCTGCTCAAAATATCCCCAGCAAGAATCATGGTCAAGGAACGTACCTTAAAAGTATGATCGGATTGCAGAGCCCATTGATGTTGGGTTTGGCCATATGACTTACTCTGGTCGTTAGAACATGGGTAAAAGTGAAAGTGTGACAGTACTGATCATAGGCTTAAGAGACATCACATGTCTCTGAACTAAATTTCCTTGCAATTTTGTTGTTGTCATGCAAAGAATATGCCCTGGGTAGCCTGCTGGTAGCCAAAGAATGAGAGTCCCATGAACCCAAGATAAATTAAACACATGGCCTGAAACCAAGCCAAGTCGACCATGTTCAAATCATCAAAGTCTGTCCCCTCAGCATCAGAATGCATAAGTAGACAATGTTTAATGTTGTGGGATTTTTGGGGTCAGTTGTTACACAGCAGTAGCTGACTGACACATTGTCAATAAGAGAAAACATTCAGTAGCTTTTTAGCCTTTGCATAGATCAGTGATTGTTAACCCTGAATACACAATAAAATTTCCTGGGATAGTTTTTTCAAAATACCAATGCCTAAGCCCCCATGTGCGACCAGTTGTTTCAAAATCTCTAGTGGTGTTTTCTGGGCATTACATATTTTTTTTAAAGTTGCCCAGGTCAATAACATTGATGTAGATAAAGATACAAAAATCTGATGACCCCCAGGAATAAGTATGTACTCCCATTTGCTCTAGCTGGGCCATCCTTCCTCACTATTGGAGAGATTTTATAGAAGGCAGGCATGTTGGGATCTAAATAGTGTCTAAGATGGTCTAAGATGGTTAACCTAAAATTTATGTGCTATGAAAATATTGTGGGGATAGCAAGTCTAAACACATTCATTACTAAAACAAACTAGAGAATGGAAGTTAAAGAAAAGAGCAAACTCTCTAGCAAAACAGAGGGTTGATGAAACAGAAAGCAAGAAGTAGGAATGGAAAAGCAAAAACTAGTAAGAAGTTTGCTCTGGATTTCAACAGCACTGGAAACTTCTACAAAATGTGGAATCCCAGGTCCCAGCCCAGATCTCCTTAATTAGAATCTGAATTTAAATGAAATTTCCAGGTGATCTGTATACAGATGCAGGCTAGAGATGAACTAGCTTAGAGGGATCCAGGAAATGAAGTACATGTACCTTCAGATTATTTTTATATTCTGCTACGTATGATTGTGTGGCCAGCCAAGGTATGCTGAAAGGGAATGAGATGGAAGGTGTACATACATCCTGTAATCCAATAGCTATTCCAATTATTTAAATTTCACATTGTAAAACATAAGGGTTAAGACACCAGAGATTCTGATTTAGTCTGGGGGGAGGCTCAAGCAAACGTAAGTTTTAAAAGTTATCAAGACGATTTTTTTTTCTAATGAGAAGCCAACACTGAGAATCACCACTTTCTGCCCTTTAAAGATAAAATCTGACCTGCTAAAAGACTGTCTCTATTGACTATGATTCTAGAAGTCATATTAATATATATGCTTTTAAAGTTCAGGTACCTGAGTACCAACTGTGGTTCAGCCCCTTACTAGCTGTATAACTTGGGGCAAGCCACTTAATCTGTGTGTCTCAGTGTCCTTAACCATAAAATGGGGGTAATTATGGTGACTTCCTAAAGTTGTCATGGCGAGTATTTGAAAAAAACATCTGGTATAGAGGTAGCATTCTGTAAATACAGGCAAAAATCATGTTGATAAGGCAATTTGGAATCAGAGACACTTCTTTTTTGTGAACCGTTATGGGCTGAATGAATATGTTCTTCTTCCTCCCACCCCCATCCAAAATTCTTACATCAAAGCCCTGACCCCCAGTGTGATAGTATTTTACAAAGGTGGGGCCTTTGGGAAGTAATTAGGTTTATATGAGGTCATGAGGTGAGACCTTCTTAGTGCCCTATCAGTAGAGGAAGAAGGAGAAATCTCTCTTCTCATGCATGCAGAGGACAGGGCATGTGAGCTCACTGAGGTCTGCAAACCAGGGAACAGTTCTCGCCAGACACCACATCTGCCAGCACCTGGATCTTGCACTTCCAGCCTCTAGAATTGCAAGAAACAAATGTCTGGTGTGTAAGCTCCCCAGTCTATGATACTTTGTGATAGCAACCCAAGCTAAGGCATTTAGTGAACTACATTTTTGTATATATAGTCTGAGAGGATAATGTCAGAGGTTTACATATTAGGATAAATTAGTTGGCAAGAATTGAGATCCACCATTCTAGATAGGATCTAACTGAATTCTGTTCATGGCAAGAGATTTTCTCCCAAAGTCCTGTCCAGTTCCCTATGATGGATCTGATATTTTTCAGTGGATGGGAAAACTGCCCCTGCTGAGGAGAAGTCTAAGATCTCTAAAAGGGAAAGAGGTGGGATCTGGTGTTGGAAGGGCTCAGGTCCTTTCCCAGGTCTCCTACTGCTTGCTCAGAGCCCTGCCGGACTTTGCTTAGCTTCTAACCTCACTAAACCATTTGTTCATCTACCCAAAAGAGATCATAGCAAAGCTGAACACAGATACAATTAAACTAGATGGTGTAAAAGAAAAATATCTTGAAAGTATCATGTGAATGTTAATTGGAATCATTAGCAGGAAAAGAAATTTTTAATGATTTTTTTTAAAAGAAGGGACCCCACACATTCATTTTGTGGAGCAGTGCTGAACCTTCTTTAAATTTCAACAAAATTACTAAAAAAAAAAAAATTGGAGCTCTTATCTTCATCTCAGTCTCTCTGTTCCCATAATTTCCAGTTCCTGTTAGATTATTGGTCAGACTTCAAGATAGCAAGTTTGAAGGGGAAATAATCATTTTCAATGACTCTTAGTTAATTACCTAGCACAGAGGTCAGTAAATAATGACTTGTTATTTAAATAATCAGTAAATCTAAACCTTGACCAAAAATGTGCATGCTTTTTCCCCCAGCCATGTCCCACAGTTCTGATCAGCATTTATCTTTACTCAAGGTTGCCACGTATGGTTGCGCAGGCCAGGCGCTGCATACACAGGGGGTGCCGTCACTCACACAGACTGATGCCCTCCAGAGCTATGCAGAGCAGACCCACCCAGCTCTACATGGCAGTCTGCTTTGGACAGATACTTTCCTTTCTCGTGCAGGGAGCTGTCTTCTGAAAAATGGCCCATGGATACACAGTCTTCACCTTCCAGATTACCTATTACTAAACTTTGGAAATGCTAATCCCAGCCTTCAGGTCTCTCCTGTAATCACTGCCGACTAATAAATGCTATGCAGGGCTGGTTTCATGGGCCTGCAACCTAAAAAGTCACACCAGGTACCGTACTTGCTTTCATTTTCTTCTGTCTCCATCTTGAATTTTTAATGATTTTTTTTTAAAGAAGGGACCCCACACATTCATTTTGTAGTGGACCTTGCAAATTATGTAGCCAGTTCTGATACTTAGAGTAAATAAAATTCAGAACTCCCTAAACTGTATCCAGATATTGGAAGGCTTATAAACAGATTGCTAGCAAGGATTCATCTATATTAAGCATGTGACCACCATACACCTCCACAAGTGGCGTACTTCAGCATCATCTGGGCGAGTTTGTAAAATATGCAGATTCCTGGGCCCCACTGACTGGAGATTCTAGTTCAGTAGTTCTGGGTCTCAGGTGCATTCTGTTTTTTTTTTTTTAATGTCACAAGTATGTTTTGATATAAAGCCAGGTCAGGAAGTTATTGCTTTGGGACATGGCAGACTAAAACCTGTAATTAAAAGGTCGGAGACTCTGGTGTTTCTTTTCCCTCTTCCTGTCTCTAGTGGATCTTTAGTCACTGAAGAGTGTGTTCCAAACACCTGGGAGGGTTTGCAGCTTCAGCAGCTTCAGCAGAGAGGATATGTGGAAGGGAAGTGAGGCGCATTGGTGCATGAATGTGACTCTGGAGAGTTGAGTTCCACGCATGGAAGACTGTTCAGGTGGGCATTTCAAACAATCACTGAGAGCAGGGTCAGCGTGCGATTTGTAATAAACTCTCCTTAGCTGAGGTTTCAAATGAAGACCTGACCCTTACATATATGCCAGTCTTTCTGGGTGGTTCCCAGCTCCCCCAGGACGGCGGCTGGCCCTTCTCTGCCGCTCCCAGGACTGAGAGGCTTCCTTCACAGCACGTGCAGCACTGCATGCTCACAGCACATCACATGCGTCTCTTTTCAAGCCTCTCTTTTTCTGTGCTTGTTTCTTTGTTTTGTTTGTGTGTTTGTGACTTTGTTTATGACAGTTTTCTATATGTTGTCTAGATAAATAAACTAATAAGTGAACCACCACTTGATCCTACAGATCCACTTGGAAAGAATCATTGTTGAGGAGGAAAGAGTTCCTCTATGTCAGGAAACATTTTGAAATCTTTCTGAATAGGAATTAGATTCATCCAATCAAGTTTATTCAGTGTCTACTGATATCTGGAGAACTGTGACAGAACATCTACAAGTCCATATAGGGGCTTATTCAGAAGTAGGGGTGGAGGAGCAGGAACAAAATTATCTCCCTGGCAGGTTAAATCCCCTCCCCGTGCAGCTGTCAACTCCCTGCGGAAGTGGTTCAGACCCCCTGTCTAATCTGAGAGTCAAATTTATGAAAGAATGACTTCCTCCCACTTTGCAGTGCATGACATAGGTTAAGAGGAGACTGGCCCAAGGTCAGAACTGATGCACGGTGGACCCCAAAGCTTCCACGGCACAGATTTCCTATACCGAGGCAAATCTCCTTCACCTGGGAATGCTCTGAAGCGACTTGCTGCTAGCTTAAGGGAGCGCTCTGGCTTTCAATGTAACGGTTGCCAAGGGCAGCAGTCTTAGCAGTGTGGTCCTCAGCTCTCCAGGGAGGCTTCTTCAGAGTTCAAAGGGACCCGGAGGAACTCTCCAAAATGCTGAAAGGGACCATACTGGGCTCACAAACCAAAGGGAAAAAAGATATCCAGAATCCCCTCTGGGAACCTGTGATCTAGGCTGTCCCATAAATATCTGTGGTCCATTAAAATAATTCAAAGGTGAACAAATACAATATTAGTAAAAGGAAATAAAATACATATTCCAATAGAGTTTTAAAAGCACTAAGCCCACCGAAGTAGCTAGAGATAGCATCTTAGGAGCCCAAGAGACCACGACCTAGATGCAGAGTGAACAGGAGTGAGAAGTGGGCTGAAAACAAGGGATTCTTGAATAGTCTATACTCAGAACAGCACCCCGTGGCACCCATACTGTGGTCACCCACCCCTGCTCAAGGCAGGAGACATGGGCCCAGAGAGAAAGGAATGTGCTCTAGCCCCTGCGTGGTTCAGGAATAGCACCTGCCCACAGCCCTGACACTCCAGGCAGCAGTGTTCTTCCCACATCCACGTCCAGACAACAGCAGGACATTCAATGATGTTTGCAAAAGCACATTAATGTTAAAGACCCTGGCAATGGTAAAAGAAGGGGAGGAAACAAGTTGGGGGAAGTCAGGGGTATTAAGATATAGAAATAGAGAGGGGAATGGTGATAAAATTTATGGGGAGAAAAATGAGGTACTACATAATTATTTAAAGCTACAGGGATGATCAGTGGAGGTCAAGTAATAATAAACACAGAAAAACAATGAAGAGGAGAAGGAGGGGATCACAATATGTGAATCAGCAAAATCGTATCAGCATGGGAATAAATAAATCAATAAACTGAAATGAATTTTTGTTTTAAATCAAGTAATTATTTTGAGTTGTGGAGTTAGGAAACAGAAATAAAAAAATGATTATAAGGCTTTTCTCTGGGGCATGGAACCCTTGGTTAGAGAGAGGTAGAGGAGAGACTATAGCTTTTTATAAAATCTTTATTTAGTATTATCTGGTTGTTTCCAGGCATATGTAAGAGGTGATGAGGTACAGGAACTGGAGGCCTTACCATCTGTGTGATTTTAAGCAACTTCATCTACCTTCTCCGTGCCTCAGTGTCCTCACTTATAAGGCAGGATTAATAATACTGCTTATCCCATATTGTTGGAAGAATTAACTGGGATGATTAAATTAAAGTAAAGCATTTAGCATGATGCCCAACCAAGAATAACTTCTCAATTGGCTATAATTATTGTTATTATTATCACTTGGTAACTTGCTTTTATTCACTTCATACATCATGAACAGCTCTACAAATTAAGACACATAGTCTAACCCACTTTTAGTAGCTGTGTTATAGTCCACAGTATGGACTACACAATTTTTCAGCCTTTTAACTGCTAAGGTTCAAACATACTCCTTACGGAAACCAAGTTTTCTCATCCTTAGCCCTATTGGCATTTGGGGTCAGGTCATTCTTGTTGTGGGGGACTGTCCTCTGTGCTTTGGGGTGTTGAGCAGCATCCCTGGCCTCTGCTCACTGGATACACCCCAGCCCCACACTGAGGTCTAGCAAACAAAAATGTCACTAGACATTGCCAAACATCCCTTGGTTGCAAGGAAGGAGAGGGACAAAATTGCCCACAATTAATAACCATGGATTAAATCCATCCCAAAGACCAGCCACTGCCCATCTGGAGCCAAGTTTCTCCTCACAGGAAACCTTAGTTACAGGCAGACATAAAACAGTGCAAGTCCCTTTTGGGTCTCACTCATCTGAAATTTAGACTCGAAGAGATGGCCACATTCGGTCTGTGCTCCAAGATGCGCTTTACAAGACCTTGCAAAAGAATAAGGAATATTATTCAAGGGGTAAAGCTACCCCTCTAATCAAGCTGACAATGATGAAATCATGCTCTTGGCTCTTATAAACACAATCATGATTTTGTTAAATGAGGTTAACAATTTCTGTAAAACCAGTAAACAGTTAATTTGGCATAAATAAGCTTGTTCTACCACAAATTGTTTTCGTAAACAGGGCCAACAGCCTTGCCATTTGTGTGCCAAGAAATTCAGAGAAACCAGGCGAAAGCGAGCAATTCCATGGAGCCCAGCCCCGTAACTAGACGAGGACAAAACACGAAATCCTCATCTAAATAACACTGGCTCAGAGTTTACCTTTGTATATTGAGGGTAGCAAATAAATACAAGTAGAATCCCATGATTATACAGCATTTGAATTTAGAGTTCTGTTTAGCAAAACTGTATCCATGTCTTTGGGGATGGCTCATCATAATAGCATTTTACTGATGTGGTTTCAGAAAATCCTATTAAATGAAAAATCGTGTAGAACAGATGTGTTCACAACTCCCTGTCCACATAGCAGCCAATCTGCTTAATGAAAACATTGCTATGGTTACAAATTAGGGCTTCCTACTGTTACGGTATTGTTTTATTAGGGTCTCAGAGGAATAAAGAAGGTTGGAAAGGAATGAGGGTAAAGAAATTGCCAGGACTAGGGGTCAGGGATAGAATATCCACAAGGAAAGTACCTCAATATGGTGCAGAGGAAGGGAGATGAAAAAGAAGGTGCTATTTTAATACAGAGAGAAATAGCAAAAGGAGACATACAATGTCTGCTTTATTTTGATAAACTAAATCAAGGAAATAACACCGCCTCTGCATTGTTTAACAGGTTCCATTGGAATAAAAGTGGAATGTAACAAAACTACTTCCATCTCCCTCAAATTATGAGATTTTACCAGTATTCATGCACTATTCCCTATCCAGATTCATCCTGGTACCAGGGGAGTCCTACTTCCACCACAAAGGCCATGGATGAAACTGTATTTGGTTTCTCTACACCAGTTCAATTTGTAGCTGCTGGCTTTAGAGTACTGAGTTGTTTGCTTTGTCTCCCAAGCAAGCAGGAACAACCCCACTTAAGGATCTGCTGCAGAGAAGCTGCCTGCACAGTGCTAAAGACAAATTATAACCTCCGAAAATTCATATGCTGAGCTCTAATCCGCAAAGTGATGGTATTGGGAGGTGGGGTCTTCGGTAAGTAATTAGGTCATGAGGGTAGAGCTCCCAAAAATCGAATTCCTGCTGTTATAAGAAAAGACCAGAGAGCTTTCTGTCTGCCCCCCTCTCTCCCTGCCTCTGTTTTTCCATCCCTGTCCCCCACCTCTCTATGCCATGTGAGGACACAATGAGAAGGCAGCTATCTACAAGCCTCCAAGAGAGGAAATCAGCCAGCAGCTTGATGTTACACTTTGAAGCCTCCAGAACTGTAACAAATAAATGTCTTTTGTTTAAACCATCCGATCTATGGTATTCTGTTATGGCAGTCTGAGCTGAGACATACAGGGGTGTAACTCATTTCTCTTTCTTCTCCACGTATATTTACATGTAACAGAAATCACCCAGAAATCACCTTGCCCTCAAAGAGCTGCACTTTAATTAATACATGGCCCAAATCCCACATATACCCAATTCATTTTGAAACCACAGGAAGGCAAATTCTATCCTGTTAAAAATAATTTTTTTTAAAGCCAGCAATTTAATTTTGGATGGTGACACAGTGGGCTAGTCAACATAAAGGTTAACCTTGGGAAGAATAATGCTGGCAGTTTTAAAAGACACAAACAGAAGCATAAAACATCAATTTATTCTTGAACATTAACCCTGGCTAAGAGCTACTGAAAGTGTTGCGATTTTTGTCATATAACATGATTCTCCCCAAGAGGCCACCAAACATTTTTAACTTGAACAGTTGAGTTTTCTTTTAAAAAGTAAAAAGTTTAGATTAAAACTAGGAATTGCCTCTCATTAAAAGACATGTACAACAAATATTTTTGTAAACCCTGTCCCCTAAGACATTTCCGAAGTGACACCAACTGTATTTTTACAGATCTCTAAAACCACCTGCAATAGTATTAGTTTCCTTCCAGCTCTTGTCAAAAGAATAAATTAATAACAACTGTCATCTGCATTTGCTGATGCAATAAGTCAGTGAGTTTGGTAATATTATCATCCCCATTTTTCAGAGAAATCAGTGGATGCTAGAGAGGAAAAGAAATTTGCCAAATGTTAATCAACTCAAAAATGGTATGGCTAGCTCACTGGAGATGGCTGGTAATTATAGATCTGCTTTGGTTATGTAACTGTATTCCTATTAGGGTAATGTGTGTGCGCAATTTAATTAGTAGTTTAAAACCTATACATGCTTAAGTTACTCTACAAGAAGATATGTCAAAGAAATAATCAATCCTCCCATGTTTTCTTCCGTCTGCTACCTCTATAGCTTTTCTTCTTCCTTCCTAATTACAACCCTTAAATAGAATTCGTGCCTCATATCGAATTTACTGAGTATCATAATTCCTCCAAGTGGTAAAGATACCTCAAGACAAATGCTGGGCATAGAAGCCACAGGGCATAAATCTGCAAAGAAATAACAAGCTAACCTTTTCAAACAATATGGCTTCTCTCTCACTTACCAACTTTACATTTCCCTGTATGGCCCTGGAAGATGACTGGTTAGCCAGAGACGGGTAAGATTCCTCAAGGGAGAAACAACCTAAGACAGGCACAGTCGCAGGGGGGCCATCAGGTGAGAAATTGGGGAACAACAGAGGTGAGGCTTAGAACCTCACCCCCCTGTTTTGAGAGAAATCTGCATCCGTGGATGTTTTAAGGCCCTTGTCTAGCTTGGATTAACACATAGTCTACAGGCACACACCTGATCATCTACATTTGCTCTCTTACAACACCAAACTATGTTTTCTACCTTTATCTTGCATCTACCTACCACTTCAGCATTTTATTAAAAATAAAAATAATAATAATAATAAAGGGAGAAATGTGGGATCCACATATAAATCAAGTATAAAAATCAAACGAATATTCATATTTGACCTGATTGTTTATAGTTCATAATGCGTGATCAAAACCGAAAGTTTCTGTGATGAATGCCCTTGTACTGTTCACCATGTAAGAACTTATTCACTATGTAAGAATTCGTTCACCATGTAAGAACTTGTTCGTTATGCTTCAGAAGATTGGACACTGATGAGAATTAGGCTTGAGATGGATTAATGATTGTGCATCAAGCATTGACTCCCCTATACAGAATTTTATTGTTGTTAACAACCATTTGATCAATAAATATGAGAGATGCCCTCTCAAAAAAAAAAATGGTACAGCTAGGATTCAGCAGAACCAATAGGCTTTTATAGGGCCCACCTTGTCCTCCCCACATAAATGAATGACGGCCTTTGGCCTTCCCCACCAAACACTCACACACATACAAGACAGCTTGTTTCAGAGACAGATTACAACCCACCATGTATTTAAGAAAACTGTCACAAACCTGGGGTCTTTGACAACCAATTTTCTCCTTATGGTCTCCAGTTCTTGTTTTGATTACTTAACGACTCTTAAGTTAGACTGAAAGTAAAACATTCAGCTGGTTGGGGGCCTGTTGGGTTCCCCAAGGACACCCAGACCCACCAAGTCTCCAGGAGATGCTGCTTCAACAGCACGTACTATTATCAATTCAAATAATCCACATAGAAAGCCATGAAGCCTGTCCTATCTGCCTTAGTAATTAATTAATCAATCAAATAAAGCTTTCCTTCTTTGTTTTCATTTTTGTTTTTTGGAAGCCTTCCTATGATGATTCATTTGCCTGCTAAAACTATGCTATTCTAGAATTGTTTACAAACATGCATTGACTTGAAATAAAGGTTGCTTAGCATTTTCCTATCCCTCTGACTTCAGAGACCACCGTGAACACAGGTTGTAAATGAAAACATTGTGCTAAATTGCCTGGACCTTGCATAGAATACTCAAAGCAGAAAAACACGTGGCAGGCTTCCCGGCTAGTGACTAAAATAAGTGAGAGACTAACATAGTAGTTCAGTGCACCCTTGCTGAGATGAGATCGGCTTGAGTTGCCATTTTGGCCTAACTGTTTTCACTAATACTGAGAATTTGGGCAAATTATTTAAACTTTCTGTGCCTCAGTTTCCTTATCTGTAAAATGGGCCTGATAATAACAGAACTCACCTCTTTGCCTTATTGGGAGAATTAAGTGAGTAAATAGAGGCAAAGTGTTTCAAAAACCACCAAGCACATAGAAAGTGCTATGGATGTATTAACCATTTATTCCTATCATAGCAATGTAAAAAAAAAAAAAACTCCCCCTTGATACTTCAGGGACAGAAAATAATTTTTAAAGTAGTTCCAGGATGAAAACACACCTACATTTTCTCCCCTTCCTGTTTCCAAGTCAGAGCCCCTGGGCCAGATCTAGCCTCCTCCCTGTTTTTGCACAACCAGCAAGCTAAGAATGGCTTTTACATTTTCCAACGGTTGAAAGAAAAAAATCAGAAGAAGAATGCACCTGGAAATTTTGTGAAATGTAAGTTTTAGCACCCATAAAGTGTTAACTGGCGCCCAGCAACACTCCCTCATTTATGCCATGTCTGTGGCTGCTTTTACACTACAGAGGAGAGCTGAACAGTTGTGACAGACCTACCAGCCCACAAAGCCTAAAGCATTTATTACCTGCCTCGCAGAAGATGTTTGCCAGCCCATATTACAGGGGCTTGGGGGATGCAGCCTGATCCTGCAAACTGAAGGAGACAGGGCCTGAAAGGAAAAAATTGTTTTCAGGAAAAATCACATGATAAAACTTCACTGCTTAGTATTATTCCTTCTGAAGAGTCCAAAAAAAGGTATAGCAAAGAAATCCATTGAAACTGTATGCTAAATTTTAATGACAAACTAAATTTTGCATATTCTGTGAGACTGGATTATTCATAATAAAAAGTGGTCTGAGCTCACATTATAGACATTCCATTTTTTATACAAAAATTTTGTACAGCAGCTAAAAGTGTATAGGCCACACTATTTTGATCACCCTGCATCACCTGCTTTAGTGCTTTCTTTTCCTCATTTCAACACATTGCATTTTTTTCCCCCTTTTAAAAGTTAAATGCTGAATCTGAAAAACCAAAGATTAACCATGGGTAGGTTTACCTCACCTCCCACTTTCTCATTTGTCTCTTCTCATCCCCGGGGAAGAATACACACATTGCATTTTTTTCCCCCTTTTAAAAGTTAAATGCTGAATCTGAAAAACCAAAGATTAACCATGGGTAGGTTTACCTCACCTCCCACTTTCTCATTTGTCTCTTCTCATCCCCGGGGAAGAATTTGTTCTTTCTTTTCTCAATAGCCACAACCCTGTCCTTAGTCTTCTATGCTTTTTTTCACTCTATTTCTAAAATATTCATGTTTAGACTGTTCTCATCAAGATGTCCTCACCGGAAGCCATCCTGCTACCTCAACTTCCCTTGTCACCCAGAAAATTTTTACACTTTGGTGAGGCAAAGTTAAAGAAAAATAAAATAGAAAGTCCTGTTCATGTTCATAGTTTTTATTACTTATTTTAAGTATTTTCATTATGGAATCACTTTTTTCCTAAACATTGTTTTCTCACCAGGTCATGCTATGACAGCTTTGGGTGTGATGCAGTTGGGAGAGAGTTCAGATCCTGGAGTTCATTTAAGGTGAAGGGAGAAAGGGCCCCTGCCCTCACCTTCCTGGCCGTGGCTTCTAACTCCTCCATGATGGGTGCAAAGGACAGGAGAGGGAAGGAGACAGGGAAGAAACCACTTGACTGGCACCCATGTCCTCAAGCTTGAGTTCTGGCTGAAAAAAGCCCATTCTGATGTGGGATGCTCTGGGGGGTCTTTGGACAGCATCTGAAGTTGCCTTGAGGAGGGGAAATGAATCTTCTTGCTGAGAGTTTAGGATTCCTCCTCCAGCCCTGGCATCTAGTGGCATATCTTCAACCCCTCTCTGCTGATGTCTCCTTGGTTCTTCCAGGAGGATCTCAAACAGTTCCACACTGGTGCTCTCCTACGTGGCCTTCACCTGGGCCCCAGGTGGCAGGACCGTGTGACCCACCTCCACACAGAGCCAAGTCCCCAGCTGCCAGAGGCAGTGCAGCCAGCCTCACACCTGTGGGAGCTTTTTTGTGGGCATATGCTCAAAACTATAGGGTTCCCTCTCAAGCTTTGCAAACAAGCCCCATAAAGCCCTCTCTTTAAAGAGGAATTTAAGAAGAACCCCATTAATGTTGGAAGGTGAGAGCACAGGCCAGAAAATATGAACCCTGGATGAAAGGTGAAACTCAAAGCCCACCTTTTCCCTAACAAATCCTCGCTCCAAACTCCTGGTTTTTCTCCTGGACTCCAGGGCCCCTTTCATAACCTAGGATAGGGGCCACCTAAGGGTCATAACACAGGATTTAGAAGTCCCAATTAGGAGGCCCAGTTTCTCACTTTGGAATATGGAAGTAGTTGAGACTTATTATCCTGGCATCTCAACTAAAAGGGAGACAGGCAAGAGTCCTAGGAAAGGATAAACTCTTCATCTCACAGATTTAAATTTACCCTTGAATTTCTTTTTTATCTCAGAAGGGATAAAGAAAAAGATACATTTTCTCAAAATGTCTTTTTCAGCTTTCAAAATCCTCAACCTGGGAAATAAAATATGCAACAACCCACTTAAGCATGTTCTTAAAACAAGCCAACAGATCAAACACCTTTGATGCATGGCTAAAATCTGAGGCCATGACAAAAATCTTAATCTCATTTTTCTTTTCAGTCTCTCAGCTTCTGTCTTTTACTTTGATCCACCCTGCATAAAGCTATTGGCAAACATATCCCTGATTTTGATCTTATGTTCTATACCTAAATTCACACACCTTTACATTTGCCTTATAATAGAGACAGCAACCTATAAATGATGACACAGCAGTGACTCAGAAGTTTGAAGCCCTCCAACAACTACCTCACCTCTTTATATGGGGCTTCATCCAAAATTCTCCGCTGGGAAGCTTCCTTGATGATTTAGGGGCCACCAGACAAACAGGCAACTGCCTTCCTCGAGTGCTAGCAGACATCACCCAAGGAGACTCAAATATGAGGACAAAGGAAAATAATCACTTTGTTTTCTGGAAGGCAATAATCAACATTTGCTTTATTATCATTGTGTAAGTATTATTCAGTATGGAAAAGGTGCTACACCAAAATGACATTTTCTTCTTCATGGGTCCACTTTTTTTTTTATATCATTAATCTACACTTACATGAGCAACATTATGTTTACCAGACTCCCCCCCTCATCAAGTCCCCCCCACATACCCCATTACAGTCACTGTCCATCAGCGTGGTTCGGGTCCACGTTTTAACTGTTCAGCCACCTAACAGAGAATGGCCCTTTCCCTGAATTTCATCAGCTGTTCAAAATCAAGCCACATTTTAGTTTGCTTCTTATCTGGACTGTGGCTTTCCTGTGACTTTTTTTTTTCCCGACAAATTCCAATTGGCTTTCTTTTTCTGTACTGAAAAAGAGAAATATGTGCCTTCTAAGAAAACAATCTCTTTGAATGAAGAAATAAACATGCGGCACAGGTTTGGATACCAGAAACCTAGGATAACAGAATGAGGATAGAAGGGAGAGGTTGACAATTGACATAAAGAGGCAGACAAATGACAGGCCACGCTGAGCAGTTTTTTTATTTTCTGGGCCACCATCTGATCATCTCTAAATGTAAGGACGTGAAGAAAGTGATTCCTAAAATTCCAGGATCTTAATGAGCATTGAGACGATTATGTCTCCCTTATGTTGATTTTCTTTGAGCACCAATTTTAACTAGATTCATCAGGATACAAATAAGGAACATTCCATAACAATTCCCTACAACAGGGATAGGCAGATTATGGGCCGCTAGTGACATCCAGACTGCCTCCTGTTTTGTACAACTTGCAAGCCAAGATTTTTTTTTTAATGGTTGAGAAGAACCAAAAGAAAAACATCTTATGATGTGTGAAAATCATATGAAATTTAAGCTTCAGTTTCCTTAAAATAGTTTCATCAGAACGGGGCCAGGCTCATTTGTTTACATGTGGTCCATGGCCACTTTCACACCTAGGTGACCAGGTAGAGGAGGTGCCACAGAGGATGACGAGCAGCACAAAACCTGGAATATTTCTTCTGTCCTTTCACAGGGACTTTGTCAGCATGGCTCTACAATCAATCATTAAAAAGGCCACGAACGAGGAGGCTGCATCTGCAGAAAGAGGCGATCTCTGTTCCAGTTCACTCCCTAAATCCAAGGCAAACATCCTCAAATTAGCATTGGCATCTCCACCTTCTATGCAAAATAAAAACACTCCCAGGGGGTCTTTCTGAGCATCCCAGAAGAATGAAATGGGGTGAGGAGCGGAGATGGAAGGGACTTGCTTTAGCCATTTCTCACAGAAGCGGAGATGGAAGGGACTTGCTTTAGCCATTTCTCACGTACAAATGATCTAAAAATTGACCGTCTTTGCACTACTGGTAAACCAAAGGGATTGAGCCAGATAATCTCTACTTTATTCTAACCAGACTAAACAGCTCCGATTTCCTCTATTTTTATTCTCTTTTAGGTCTCAGCTTTTCAAAACTGTACTGTTGTCCCATTTAGAGTCATTATGAAAATAGATTAGAAGTCATCCTTAGAATATTAGCTTAGAGATACTGGGGACTTTCATACTAGACTCCTGAAACCTATAAAAGGTAGTACCTTACCGTCTCCTAATGCCTCCTTCCCAAGATACGTTGGGAACGTGTAAGCCGACAGGGAGCTCATACTTGCAGGTCGACTAACAATCGATAATTAGCAGTAGAGTATAAGCTCCTCAGTGAAACCGCAAATACCCTCAATTAAATAGATAATCCCTCACAGGTGGAATGCCTATCAGCTTCTGTTCACCGCCAAGAGACGCAGTACCCAGCAAAATGCTATTATAGACTGTAGTTGACTAAATGTTTTATTTTTACTTTTTTCATTTCATATTGCAATTGAGTGTTAATTCATAATTTAATTCTGGATATTTTGATATGTTTTAATACAGTTATATTGATTTAAATAAGCATGCACATCACTGTGCAATATATAAGGAATTCTACACACACACATGAAATACAATACATGCACTGCCTGTCCCTAAAGACCACTGCAGAGATGTGATGTAACACAGACCAAAATAATATCCATTCACTAGGGGAGAATCTATCATGTGAAGTGAGCACTGTGAAAACAGTTTCCCAAAATGACAAGTAAATACAACCCATTTGTAAATATGCATGAAGCCAACAGCAAATTCCTAGGGAAGCAACACCGATAGCTTTTAACTGTTGAATCTGGGTGAACATTTGGGAATAAGACAAACCAACAAACACATCTCCTAAGTAATGGTGAAGATATTCTTTGGACAAACCTCCACTAGAAGTTATTATTTTTCCTACTAAAGCCAAGGATATTTATAGAATTTTTCTCATCACAGCATGAATTCCCAGGCACTTGCAGAGGCTTATCTACAAAAGGCATTAGCAGAGCCAATCACAATGAGAATTTGAAGGAAGTCTGCATCATCAGCATTTGTATGGATTAGGCAGTTCACTACATAGAGCATAAGGTATTAAAATAATAGAAACACAGTGGCTAAAAGTCTCTGTACTTTGGAGATTTAACACAGAATATACATTAACTGACCCAGAGTCTCACTCCTGAGTTCAAAGAAAACTTTCTCTTACTGTTAAAAAAGTACCACACGCACCAACTTCTACTAGCCTTTGTAGTCTATGCCCTGGACCCCCCAAAAAAGGGAACTTGCAGGGTTCTTGTCTCTATGTAATGAAAACTAACTCTGATTACTTGAAGGCAAAAGGCAATTTATCTGAAAGATGTGGGGTAGGTCCCAGGATTAAGGTAAAAGCTAGCCAATCAAGCACAGAAAGGGAGCAAAATAGGGAGACAAGAAACACAGCCAGAATCATGACAATGGAAGAATCTGCACAGGGCCCCATGTGGCCCCATTACACCAGCACCATGGCTGGCCCTGGACAGGGAATGCTGCCTGCCTTGGCATCACTGCCACTAGGTCCTGGAAGACACAGCCATGCCTCTAAGACAAATTCTAGAATGCCCTCTCCTTCTTTGCACCACTGTATCAGAGCCAGAGTGCAAGGGAAGACTAGGCTTCCTGAGAGAAGAGTATCTGGAAACAGACTTCCATAGTGGGAATTGGGGTCCTCCTTCCACTGATCTTAAGCTTTCCCCAAACTAGGGGTGGTTTTCAGATGCAAGACCAACATCCTTTCTGCATGTGCCTTCCCTCCCTCAAGGGATAATAAATGAACACAAGCATCACCATTACACAAGAAAGAAAACAAATTACAATGCATAATGACATGTAATTCTAGGGACTCCCTACACTAACTGCTCCACATCATATAGAGAAATAACAACACCATTATGTTAGGTCAACTCACTGACTTTTGCCTTGGGACATCTTGGGAAGGAGGCATTTGGAGACGTTAAGGTACTACCTTTTATAGGCTTCAGGAGTCTAGTATGAAAGTCCCCAGTATCTCTAAGCTAATATTCTAAGGATGACTATGGAAGTTGAGGTCAGCATCAGCTCCTCTCATCCCTTCCACAGCTCTGGGAATTAGGCTCTCCGGTCACACCGAACATGACCGTTTGGGTAGTTGAGGAAGACAGTGGAGGACAGACGGTGAGAGAGTAGGTCCCAGGGAAAGCAGGAAAAGCCTAAATGTCTGTGTTCACCCCAACAATGAAAAGCATGAATTTCGGCTTTCAGTCCACAGCAACAGGGAAGAGATCAGGACTGGAGCATCCGCAACTAACACGGAGACAATTACAGATGTTCACAGCAGCAAGAGTCTCTGGTCAGCTCCTGGCCAGTCCAGCTATGGAAGGCTAATCAACACCGTTATGTGAGGTCAACTCACTGACTTTTGCCTTGGGCCACAAAGCCCCTGACTCACTCAAGCCCCTCACATAAGGGACCCTCAGTCCTGGGGCGCATCAAAATTGAGAGCCATTGAGTTTCTAATTGTTTCTGTTTCATAATTGAAAAGAAACTCAGACCTCTTTTCTAAACTTCTTTAGACAGGAATGTTCTGTTTACTCAATTGCCCAGCTGGGTTGTAAAGTGCTGACACCTAATGCTGAGAGATAACAAGACAGGCCGAAGGAATGGTTTTTGTTTGGGGAAGAAAAAATGGCCCCATTTTAAAAAGACACACATTTGTTGACCCCATGTACATTGCGATATGGTAAGTACCTCTTCTATACTATTAAAAAATACTCTTCAAACTATCCATATGCCTTTGATAGGAGAATTCTTTCTTACTGACTGTAACCACAAACATTTGTCAGACCCAAGAGAAGAAGGTGGTGCCTGCTGAGAAAAGTAGTAAGTGCCCAATCTTCATGCAGAAGTTGGAACCTGGTGCCAAAGGGCTCGGTACAGCCTAGGATCAAGTCAAGTTTTTCCTGCTTCTCTCTCCAGCCTCCCATCATGAGGCCGCAGATATGTAAGGGTCTGGTGGCATTCTGGGCTGGTGAACTAACACAGGATGAGACCACTTTCATTCAGCCCAGTAGTGGGAAGGGGCTGAGCAGCCGTGCCACAAGCCGGACATATCCACACAACCCTCCTAAGGTTGGGCTAAGGTGTCCTGTAATGAGGCATTAACATCTAATAAATAATAAGTAAATATCATCATAAAGCACTTTGCAAATGGAGACTATATGAGTACCCGTCCTTAATAATAACAGTGCTCTAGGTATCCCCAACATTCAGGAAGCAATTTAGACATAGGCAGCCCCAGCAGGGAAACCACTAATGTACAAACAGCTGACACAAAGTGTTTCTGAATACTTACTCTGGCTGGAAGGCTGCCCAGGAAAGAAGCAAGCCTACTGAGCTCTTGAAGTGTCTCTGAGAGTTCCCCCGAAGATGCAAACATTGCCAGGGAAAATCATTCCACTTCCTTAAGGAGTATTTGGAGCAGCAATCTCCTTTGTAGATATACAAAAGTGGCCCCCTTCCGAGTCCTTGGAAGAAACAGAAATTTAAATGGCACCAAAGGCTCAGCCACGTTCAGAATCACAATTAAGATGAATAAGAAGACTTCAAGGAGAAAGTCAAATAGCAGATGTCCACTAACACAATTTCAAAAGGAACTCCAATTCCCTTATATTCTGATTTTTTGAATGAATTATTTTCCTTGAATTATTCTGCAGATGTATATTTTTTGCAGATGTATATATTCTGCAGATGTAATTTTGTATATATTTCATCATAGTATTTATGAAAACTTGGCAGCCTTCACTCATTTCTCCATTCTCTGAAGGTTTCAGTGCACTAAAAGTGGGTACTCCACAGACAGATTATATTTTGTCTCATAACATTCTTTAATTTTTCTGTGTACTTACACTTTTCTCTGCATCTCCATGTTACACCCCTAGAGCATAAGGACAATGTCTCGGGCACTGCTTTTCGGTAACACTCATCAGTAGATTTGTTGGATGATGAAACAGATGTAATAGGGATCTTCTCACTGGACATTTCCAATCTCAATATTCAGAACACTTCAAGCAATTTTTTAGGTATAATTAAGGTGGCCATTCAGTGAACTGTGCCTTAGCCTGAAGTTCACCTACTTCATAATGCAAGTTAATCATTTCAGCAACATCTCAGGGGAGAACATTCAGGACTTGAGGACAAACCCAATGTGCTCCAAACTTGCTAAGTTCTTGTTTGCTTCACAACTGACAGGCAAACCCGGTTCAATTAAAGAGGAGGGAAAAGCTTAGTAGTTTTTCTAACAAAGCATTTTGGAACACTTTGAGGCCTCTGTCTTTTGAGTGCTTTTTAAAAGCTATACCTTATAGAGTTTTCCATTTATCTACAAAAGGAGGGTAGAGTCAGTGCCCCCCAAGCAAACAGCACAGAGATATTGAAGGAAAAACCAAACTCATTCCCAACTGGTTCCAACATTTGGAAGTATTCTTTCATGCTTTTTTTGATACTCAAATATATCAAGACATGTTTATTCACATGTAGTTTTGCTTTTTGTTTGGAGGGATTTATCTATTTACTTGATTACTTATTTATTTGCAAAACCGAGAACAATACTATGCACATTACTTCATAACTTGCTTCCTTGTTACTTGACAATGTGTAAGGGACACTCTTCCAGGTCACCCCACCCGTCGTTCTCCTTCTTATTAATACTCGTGTTATATTCCCTTATATAGATGCACTATCTTCTTTCTTTTTTCAACTTTTCCTATTGTTGAACATGCAGGTTTTTCCCAACAGCTCATTTCATGTGTCTGGACCTCTGTGTGCACTCCAAGCTTCTGGTCCATCCTAAAATTTGGAATCATCTAAAATAAAATCCAGTCCTTAGGAAAAAAACAACTATTTTCTGGGTCAAATTAATAAATATTTACTTAATTGAATTTCTGAAGTTACTGTGGTTTTGAACTTTAAAACATTTACTAGCCCTGAGGAGTGCCAGAATGTACTAGAGTCACATCCTTTATAACAGGGAATGTTCACATTTCTACAATTCCTTTAAAGTAATTAAAATAAGGGGTTGAGAGTTCTGGCACATGTCTATTACTATATCCCAGGAATTCAGTTGTTGATATATATATTTACACAAACATTTTCTACTAGGTGTTCTGCAGAACACTGTCCGGGGAGATGTTAATAGTGGTCAAATAAGTTTAGGCAAATGCTGTTTTAAGTTAAACAAACAACTTTTTTAGTTCTGATTTTCTTGTGAAAGTGATCGCTTCCCAATCTCTTCTGCTCACTTGGCCTTCAAGCCATGAGAACATCTAGTCTGATCACTGCAATAATGAGAGAACTTAATACCACCAGCCCCCAGTACCATGCAGGCAGAGTCACTGGGCATTAAATATATACAGTACCTCCAACAATCTGCCTGCCCCTCTCCACACTCCCCGTTATCCCATTCACATTGCTCCTTGCTGAAATATTAAGCAATCAGTCAAGACAGAAGTAAAAAATCATCTTCCTCACTTATTCTGTGCCCTCAATCTTTTTTATTCTTGAAACTGAAATGAAAATGACATTTGGATTCGCCTTTTAAAGTTTATCATTCAAAGAAACTACCTGAAAATACAGGACAAAGTGGCTTAGTTTAACTTAGAAATCAGAATGCACCTTAACCACAGGTTTATGGCTATTCAATCCTCACCTCGAGCAGTAGAGGGAAATGAGGCCTGGCCTTCATGCGCTTGCATCCGGGAAAGCGGAGGCACACCCGAGGAATTCAAAATGGCCTGAGTCCTTTTCACAAAGCCCAGCCGGGCCCTGCCACCCACCCCCACTTACAGTTCGACTCTTTTATTTACATCAAAGTCACAGGAATTAATAATTAACAGGAGTTATTTTTTCTAACTGTGAAATACAAAATATTTGACCTGAGCTTCTACTCCTTGGGAATAACTGTGCTAGAGCCTGAGACTAAAAGAAACTCTTTCTGAGAGACTAGCTCTAACTGGAACAATAGGCCAAACGCATGAAGATAAGGACCACAGGATGGGAAGCGGGAAGAGCCAAACAGGATTGCCACTGTTCTTGGAAGAGAGAAGTCCTGCATTTTCCAGAACAAGATTTTTCAGGCAGACATGAGGACCAACTGAATCAAAGTACCCTGGGCTTGCTTTAAAAAAAATCTGAACCAGACCAGAGCCACCCCATCAGACCACAAAGGTGGGTGCCCTGCAATCTATCCTTTTACCTAGTACCTCAGGGGATTCTGATGACACATAAACTTTAAAACCAGAGGACAGTGGTTCTCTACCTGTGGTTCGCAGGCCAGCAGCATCCAAAGTGCCTGGATTTGGAAGAGAGGCAGGTTTTCTTCCCCACCACAGACCTACTGAATCAGAAATTCTGGCAGGGGGCTCAGCCATACCTATTCAACAAGCCAGCCGGGTGACTCCGGTGCGTGCCAGAGTTCGAGAACCACTGCTACAGCATGCTTCTGCAGAGCTCAGTTTGGAAAATATTGCAATGGCCTGTGAGAACACCACAAATTAAAGAAGGGAGCTATCACTTAAAGCCGGGACAACATACAGGCCCTTAAAAGAGGAGCTCATGTTTAGGGCAGGGCATCTAGATTATGGATTACTTGGTGGAAAGAAGACAAGACATTTGAGACAGAGGGAAAAATGTGAGAAAATTACAATGGGCAGAAATATGCATCTTCCCAGGGCCAATATCAGTTCAGTGAGTGTGAACACTTCATGCCATTTTTGAGTTGTGGGAATTCCAGCTGGACAGGCATGCAAAGCTTGGAATGTGGGAGAACATAAAAGTAACAATAGAGAGTGTGGACTTTCTTGTTCAGGTGTTAAGGATGCATTGAAGGATAATGAGCTGAGACGTAACAAGATACAAGATGGAATCTAGGAAATACAATCATGCATTAGTGCACGTAGGGCAACAGAGCAGAGAGTCTAAAAGTGGGTCACTACATTAAAAGTCTTGCAATATTCCAGAAATAAAGCAATAAGGGTCTGAATTCAGGTGACAGCTATAAGAAGCGATCCGGGAGACTTAACCAAGTAAAAAGGAGGCTGTGCTGGGTGTGCGGAGATGCGGGAGCACGAAGGAGGAGTAGAAATAGGAGAGCAAGAGGGAAGGAAAGTGGCCCAGATGACCACCCAGCTTCAGGGTAACAAACCAGGGGCATTTACCAACACAAGACATTCTGAAGCAGGTACAGGTTTGGGGGAACAAGTGGGCCTTTCACATTCTCTCTCACCTCTATCTCCATGCCTTGCATCACTTGCACTTCTCAGAACAAATTGGCCTGTAGTGTAGGAGAAATAGATAATAATTCGATAAGACAGATACAAGCCAGATGCCAAGGGCCCTCCAGTTTATGAAGAGAGTAAGTCTAAAATTAAGAAGAGTTTTTGTTTCTTCATATCACATGTGGAGAGCAACTACCACCATAAGCTAGCTAAAGATACCCCGATTAGCTCGTATGCATGCCTGACCTAAAGCAGCTGACACTTTGAATTCGCCAACAGGAAACTTGTTGTAACCTTTGCCTTCTCGTGCAGACATATCAACTTGGAAACCATCTGAAAGCAAGTTGTTTCTTCTGCCTCCTCTCATTAATGCTATGAAAGTATATTACAAAAGCACATAAAAAATTTTGGGGTGTAGGAAAACCTGCACAGTGCCAGCATTCTTGCACATTCTTTCCACTGCTGGCAAGCCTTCTAGAAAGCAGCACTTCAACTCCTGAGTGCACTGATGGGTGCCAGAAAGATTAAAAAGCAATAAAGCATTAAAGGTCACTTTCTGGTTTTAAGATTTGGAGATGGCCTGGCTCCAGGCACAACTGACTCAGAGGCTCTACCAAGCAGAGTCAGGCCGTGGTCCACAGAGGTGGTACTCAGAGGACAGGCAACACACCCAGGACGGGAGGCAGGAGTGCCTGACGGAAACTACCACTACCAACTGAAAGGGCTCCCAATGGCCAGAGCTAGAACAATTTGAGCAATAAAATAAATGACATAGTACTGCATTAGCTGTATAAGCTGATACATAAAAATAACATAGCATTGGATTATATATAACAAACCCATATATAAAAAATAAATTAATAGCCATAGGCCATCCTGATTGTATTAGTTCCCAGTGGCTGCTATATCAAATGGCCACAAATTGGGTGCCTTACAACAATGGGAATTTCTTATCTCACAGTTTTAAAGGCTAGAATTCTGAAATCATGCTCCATATGAAGATCTATGGGAAAATCTCTTCTTTGCCTCTTTCCATTTCTGGTGACTCCAGATGGTCCCGGACTTGTGTCTGCGTTGCTCTAACCTCTGCCTCCGTCTTCACAATGCCTTCTCCTCTGTGTCTGTGTCTTCAGTTCTTTCTCTTCTAAGAACACTGGTCATTGCATCTAGGGCTCACCCTGCTAACCTGAGATGCTCTCATCTCAAAATCCTTATTTAATTACATTCACAAACACCCTTTTTCCAAATGAAGTCACACTCAGGTTGCAAGGGTAAGGATGTGGACATATCTTTGGGGGTCACCATTCAATCCACTGCACTGATATTAACAAATGATTAAATACATAGGTAGGTAAGTGGGGAAAACAGACAAATCTCCAGTGCTTAAAATTCCAAATAATACATGTGCAGATTCCCCCAATAAGGAGGTGGAGCATAACTCTCCTCTCCTTAAGGGTGGCTACACATATCAGATTCCTTCCAAAGAGGACCACATGGAACTGGGTGGAGAAATAGTGACTTTACTATAGAGAAACGAACAAACACTAGCCCTGCCAGGTGATCAAGGTTAACATCAACCATAAGTCATGTTAATATCATGTTCCTCTGATATGATTTGATGAAAACAACATTTTACGTGTGTGGTCTCCCTTCCAAAAGCCCACAATCCCAGTTTAGCCATAAGAAAAGCACAAGACAAACCTCATTTCTAAGACATTCCACAAGATGTCTGACCAGTACTCTCTAAGCTGTCAAGACCTTCACAACAGAAAAGACTGAAAAACCGACACATGACAACTAAATGTAACATGGGATTCTGGAACAAAAAAGAGGTATTAGTAAAAACTAAGGAAATTGGAATAAAGTATGGGCATTCGTTAATCATAATGAATCCATATATCGGTTCACTAGTTGTGACACATGCACTATACTAATATAAGATACTGATACTGGGTGTAGGGCTTATGAGAACTCTTTATACTGCATTCACAACTTTTCTGTTAATATAAATTAACTGAAAATAAAATATAATAGCCTATTCTAAAATAAAAGGGCTATTTTAAAATATATATAATGCTACATTCCTGTGATAAAGGGATGAGGGCCTACACCAGGGTTGCTCAGCCTGAGCTCCACTGACATTTTGCTGAGGGGACTATCCTGTCCTTGTATGATATCGAACAGCATTGCTGGCCTCAACCCACTAGATCCTAGTAGAAACCTCTCTACTCCACTGGGGACACCCAAATATACCTCCTGACATTGTCAAATATTCATTGCTATTACAATTTATTATAATATTTATTTTATTGTTTTGTAATTCTTTAGTAATGATTTTATGATTCTACTCCTCACTCTTAAGATTAATAATGTCCTACAAGCAAATGTAAGGAGCCCTCAAATTCAAACTCAGCCCCTCAAACCCTTAGCAGCAGATGCATCTCAGAAAAGCAACATGATGCGTGTTGACAGCTTGTTCCGAATGTCTTCACCTGTGACCCAAGCTGAGTAACCAGCTTATTGAACAGCTAAATTTGATGAGATTCAACCAGGAACAGGCTTTGTTTTTCTCCAGTTACTTCCAATGTGCCTCATCTGAGATCTGTTCCCACTTCTTGCTGGCATCTCAGAAAGATAACAGAGCTTTTGAGTCAGTTTCAGAGGTAAGAAGAGCCTTCTTAGAAATGCTTCCAGCAGACCTGACTCACTGATCTAACACAAGCTTCAGTCTCCCACCCATTTCACAGCGCAAGCCTGCCCTCAAGAGGGGCCACGTGGCGTCCACACTGCCCCTCCCCATCCTGCTGCCTGCGCCTCCAGATGTGGGCAGGCAGGAGCAGGATCAGAGAAACAGTTAATATCATGTCTCTCATCCAGGATCCAGGGTGCTAGTGAGCCCCCACTGGGTGGAGGTCTGCATGGGGACCCCCCCTTGGGGCCCAGGGTAGGGTTCTCAGAAGCCCATGGGGAGCTCTGCCCTGGAAAACGATGTTGGCTACACCCACAGGCCCCCTCCTGCCCTGGGCTCATCCACACAACTCCTACTGCTGCCATCCTCTGACCATCAAAATCTCTCGGGCATCATGCCTTTGAGACATTTTCTCCCAGGTTACCACTCGTGATTTCATTTGGACCATAGAAACGCCCTGTACTGCAGGAACCAAAGGGGGGCTGCCCCAAACTGTGCCGCTTGGCATATTGATTCTTCGACTCAGAACAATGGGGAAACAGCAGAAGCACTGCAGATTCTCTCACCTGTCTCTGTCCCCCTTCCTAGAAACTGGAAAGTAAATCTGCACTGGAAGGTACCCTCCCTGCACCAGGAGGTAGAGAGATGGCCTTACCATGAGAGACAGGAAATACAAGCCCAAAGAAGCCTAGACGAGCAAACCCATGACTGTCATTTACTAATTTACTAATTTACTACCCCAGCCCAAAGGCTGGTTAAAACTCCTGACTAAGTGAAGTTCCCAAACCTAAGTGTTCTTTGTCCTGTCAATTCCTCACCCATTTAGGTCTCTGTGTCTAAAGTGTATAAAAGCTGCACATGCTGGTCATTTCTTTGGGTCTCAATTTCATTATTGGGCCTCCATAGGTATGCAATTAAACTTTGAGCTTTGTCTCCTGCTAATCTTCAACACCAGGTGAGAGATTTGATGCTGGTCCCGATTTGATTCCGGTCTCAGAACCTTGAAGGGTGGAGGAAAATTCTTCCTCCCCAGCAGTACCGTATGAGAAGGTGTGAGTGCAGCATCCCCAGCTGCCTTCCCTAGTCTTCCAGACACCGCCGACCATCCCATCAGCCTTCTCCCTCACAGTGACAAAGGCAAGAGGTATCAAGTAGTACATTCATGCGTAGGCCTTAAAGCCCAAACAGACACTGTCCGCCTGTCTCCGAATGCACTCACCACCCTTCACAGCACTAGGACGGACCTCTGGATTCCCTCAGCTAAGTGAGCCTTCAGCTGGTGACACAGCCGTCCTTCTGGGGAGCATCCCATCCTCAGACTCTGGGAGGTTACCTCCGAGTCCTCACTTGGCACATGGGTGGCAACACTGCCTCCCTCCTGAGTCTTTCTACAATAAATATCCTGCTCCTTCTATGAAATCCCCTTCTGTAACTTTCCCCGGAATAAGCTCTCCTTAAATTTCTAGTCTTTACATAGAGTGTGGGAGTTACAGATCAATCCATTATCTTTCAGTCGAGTTCTGGAAGGAGTATTAGCCACTTTCTAGCATTCTCTTTAAAATATGGAAGTACTTACTGCCTTTAGAGGCCTTCAGCTGAAAGCCCTGGCCATAGGAAATGTCCCCTTCACACCCCGTTAATCTGTGTATAGCCATATTATAAATGGTATCATGTAAATCCTTGGAGGTCAATGGTGTTGGCCAGGTAGAGGGCATATCCCACCACATACGATAAGAGCAAGACCTTGCTGCAGGCATAGTTGCCCAGCTGGCCAGGCACTGTGCAAGACAATTCAAAACAAACACGGGAAACAGAGCATGATGGCAGGAAGATAACATAAGGAAGAAATAAGCCCATCACATGCAAACATCAGGAAGACATTACCAGGTCCCCGTGGCCCTCTGGGGTGCTGCAGTCACACAGGGAAGCACAGAACAATCATGCTCACAGCAATGGGGAAAGTAAAGTCACAAAATCCCTCCAAGTAGTTGGGGGGAAACCAAAACTGGTATAGCTCTGAAGTGGGCAACTTGAGCCAGGCTCAGATCAGAAGGAGGAGAAAAAGAGAAACCCTTGTCCCACCTCAGCATCCCCAAACCGTCTCTGATTTAGCCCTCCTCCACCACCACGACAACCAGGAGGAGTCAAGCAGGCCCAGATCTGGAGATGTGTGTGCTGGGGGCCTCCTGTCTTCTCTCTGGGCCTCCAGGGATCCTGTGTGCTTGCCTCTACACCTTGGCATCAGATTCTTCTTGTTCAGCATCGATGGATCAGAAAACATTCCAAATTACATAGATCCTACATATTAAAAGAAGGAAAAGTATTTCAAAATATAAGGAAGAGCAGATTATTGTGATATATTATTTAATAGATAGGAATGAATGGATGATGGAGGGTTGTGACATCACCCAACCAGTAGATAATTCGGAAGAAAATATTCTCAGAGCAGCCTTGACTCCAGATAGTCCCCGTTCCTTGAGCAGAGAGGGTTAAAGGGGATTAGAGCAGCTCCTGAACTTCCCAAATATGATTCCTGGATTTGCTCAACTCTAAGATACCATTTGCTCAATTCTAAGAGACCACTGATCATGAGACATCACCACAATATAGGAGTAGAATAAAGAAACATCAAAATTTTAAACATCTGCATAAATAGCAAGGTGCTTCCTGATTTTAGAAATATTAAAATGTGAGGGGAAGAAAAATAATCACAAAAACAGACTAATTAAATGGCTCCTAGACTAGAAAAATGCCTTGAGAAGTCCTGTTAGCTGACCCCATTCTTGCAGGCAGGCCCCTACCCTCCCACCCAAATCAGAGAAAGTCTGGCTAATTTTAAAGATTAAGAGCTCTTCATCTTCAATGGCATTCCCTCAGCGGCAGTGAATATAATTTGCCACTGGTATAAATAAGAAAAAGAAAAAGTGCATACAATTTGCATACTAAAAGTAGAATACTAATGAAGACAAATCACTCTTTTCAGTAGAATGGTCTGCTACTTAGATCCTTTCACTCTGCTTTTAACTTGACTTAGAGAAAAAAAGTTTTTAAAAACTGGGTGGAGGAGAATTTCATAGGAAGTGCCCTATCCTTGTGCATTTTAGGCATGAATTGAAGTAGATGCATTTTATCTTTTTAAATATATTGTGCAAGCACATACTAAGTTTTTTATGCTTCAAACTAGCTCTTACAAGACATTTTTTTATGTCTGCCCAATTACAGAGAAAAGTCTGATCTGGGATTTAATAAATCACATGCTGAAAACTCTTGTACAAGACAGTGTGGGGTAATGGTGAAGCTATCTTTGGCGTCCACAGAAGTCAGGAATTAGAACTCCCTAACTGAATTGGGTATAGCATCTCTACTCTTGAATTTCAATTTGGTTTATAAAATTGTGCAAATAATTCTCATATATTAAATTCAGGATTAAAAGAGATAATGTGTGTAAAAACACTTTACACAGTATCCTACATCAACTGAGGAGTATGGTTTTAATCTATTCTGTCCTTCCCGCCCCATAAAAAAAACTAGAGTCTCAAGGTGAATGTTAAAGTGAATTAAGCTGGTTTAGATCTCAACAGGAAGAACTGTTTCTATTTAACAAACAAATGGTGCCTACTTTATGCCAGGCACCATATGGGGTATAAGAATGAGTACAGAGAAGACCATGGCCCGGTTCTTGTTCATGAGAGATTTACCACCTAGTGGCAGACAGAGGAGCAGCGCAAAGTGTTGCCATCTAGGGTAGACCTAATAAATATATAGCACAAGGGGCAGCTGAGCATGGCAGGTGCCCTCAGAGCAGTGGCTGACCACCCAGAAGCATTGAAGGAGGCCCCATAGAGATGGAGAGCCCAGAGCAAAGTGGGTGGTTGGCAAGGCATGGCTGGAGCCTGCAAGAGTCGGGTGCCATATTCTTTGGAAGGAAGGGAATCTGCTGTCACCAAGCCCACCAGCTAAGAGACCCTGGGAGCAGAGCACATGTTCTATCTGCATAGCTGCTGGAGAGTCAGACGTTTCTGGGCCCTGTGAAATTTGTTCACCCAGGAATCTCGTGCAAGTCTTCACATCAACGTCTTGCCCTGCTCAGGCTCCTTCCTTCTGTCTCAGCATTCCATGCCCGGGGCCCTCAGCTTTTCCTGTGTTCCATGACTCTCCTTTATATTGAGGTCTGATTCCTGATGCCTCTTCCCAAGACCCACCCTTCCCAGAAAAAGCTTGGAAATTTCTATGGGATCTAAGTTCTAGAAAAGTAATTTTTTTCCTGGAGGATCCCCAGAGGGTCACACTAGACCAGTGACTTATGTTTGGGACTTGATGTTTCTGCAGAGCCACCAATGACTTCCTAATGCCACTGCAAAAGAAAATCTAGGATCAAATTCAGGGTCCAATGCAGAAAGAATGTGGGTATTAAGAGGGAAGGGGCCTGGATGTGCAGTCACCAAATCACCCTGGAAAAAAACATACATCTGGATATGCTGAGGAGATGATGCTGTTGGCCTAGGAAAGAAGGACAGGAGCTCTAGAAGTTAACACACCAGAAAGAACATTTGAAAACGTCCTCAGAATATCTAGGAACCCCTGACCTCCCTCCTAGCTGCCTTGTTCCTGCTCTGACATTTCTCTGCCTACTTTGATTTTTGTTTTCAAGTTATAGATTCATACTTGGCACAGCAATGAGCAGACTCGGTGGCCTGTCACATTTTTCCACCTGAAGCTCACCCCTAATGGAAACTGATTAATGTATAAATTGTTGGAGCAGAACAGGTGACACCTTGTGACTTGGCTGTCCTTCATCGTCAACAGGAGCCCCAAGCATTTCTTTCTAGCCTTCCTGGTGACTCTGCACCTGTGATTCACAGTGCCTGCTTGCTTACCTTGACTTGCTGGCAGAGGCTGAGGCTGCAGATGGTTAGTATTCAGCTCCCCATGGAGGCACCTCACAGAGCTTATCTCCAAGATGCAGAAGGAGGAAGGGAAGACACCAGCACCTCCATCATCACATCTGATGGAAACAGTCACCAGGTGTTGGCTCAGGCAGTGCCCTTGCTGGGGGACTTCTGCTGCAGGACCATGCCCAAGCTGTTACCACCTTTGGATTTCATCTGGCAAATATTCTAAGCTCAAATGACTTTGGAATAAACTCTTGCCCAAGGTTGGGTCAGTAGCTCTGACTGGATGCTCCCAGATGAGATAATTGAGAGAGAGAGAGGAGGAATTTTCAAGTCTCAGACCTCCAGGAAAATAATTTGAGACTAAATAATTGAACTTAAATACAAGGCAAAACACATCTCTTCTGACTGCAAGTATTAGAAAAATTGAATTAAAAAAAAAACAGTCCATCAAGCCCTCATTGGAAAGTGTTTGGCTTTCCTCTTGATTTTTGCAGGAACTATAAATTGTCTGAAACACATTTCAAAGACTTTACCCAATAGCACAAGCCAAAGTGCTAACATATCACAGTCTTGATGTGCCCGGCCGGCCCTCACTGACACATTCATTCTCATGACATGAATAATATGTTATCTCTAGTGCAAATATGATGAAAAGCTTCTCCTCTTAAGAGTCTAAAAATAAGACCGTGAGAGGCTCTTATGAATTGACTCAGTTGCTTTTTTGGTTCTTAAAATACATGAAAAGGAGAGTATGCAAGGTGAAGAGAATATCCCTGTAATCTTCCTATTCTAACCTAATTATTTTATTTCATTCTCTGCAGCCTACCAAATCGCAGGTATCAGATATAAGAGCTAGCACATACCTGATAGTTACAATGTGCAGGTAACTGTTCTAACTCATTTAATTTCCGAAACTATCTTAGGATAGGCATTATGATCATCATCCCTATTTTAAAAATGATGAAACAAGAGCACAGACAGGTTAAGTGGCTTGTCCAAGATCACACAGTATGTTTCATAAAAGGCTTAACCTGGATTCACACCCAGACATTTTAGGTTTAGTGTCTGTGCTCTTATCCATTATACTGGGAAGTCTCTTTTAAAAGGTCACATAGGTGAAAAAGTTAAGCTTTTTCAACATAGTTGGAAAATATTTTTGTTTGTTTTGCTACTTTGGGGCATGTTCAGAGAGTTTTCAAGCAATATTAGAGAATCATTTGATTACTTGTGTTGGAAAGGACTTTAGAGACCATCTAATCCAACCTCTTCCTTTTTTAAAAAAAACAATGGAGACTGAGACTCAGGGTGATAAAGAGATTTCCTTGAGAACTAGGATTTGGGTCTTTTCTTCCCAGTCATTATGATGACAGTACCAGGAAACAGGTGTCTGGATTTAGGTACTGAATACCATTAATTAACCTTGGGTTAATCCTAAGCAATTCTCCTAGTTCTAAAATGAAAGGCTTAAAATATATGTGTTCTAGGGTTTCTTTAGGAACTCTAAATTGAATGACTTGTCCAGGGTTAAAGTTTTATAAACAAAGGGAAAAGGCGGGTGAGGAGTGGGTAAATCAAGCCTAACTTCTAAGAGGAATCTGGAGGAGGGGGGCTGCATGATCCCTTAAGTGGCAGCGCAGTTCTTCATACTTCTTCATACTTCAGAGACTGGTCTGAGACTGTGGTAGGAAGCCAAGTAGATAATTTCTGTTGAGGCTTCAAGAATGTAGAGAAACCACAAGGTGCTTGGGTGTTTGAGACTAAAACAATGTAACAGCTTGTTGATTATAGTCATGGAGGCTGTAAATCCAGGGAGAGGAAATCCTGGGGCAAAATACATCTAAAAACCAAAATCAGTCAAAGGGAGAAATAAAGTTTAAAACCCGTTTATTGCTTACAAACTGCAGTCCAGGGCCGTCTCTCTACTCTGCCCCTGAAGAAGCAAGCCAGCCCCTCTAAACTCTCAGGTTCAGACACACCCTCGGTTGCCCAGGTAATTACCCATTGACATGGAGATGAAGTTCTCTCCACCCCTGAGGATATGCAAATGCACTAAAGCCAGGAGAGATTCTCTAGAAATGTTACAATTTTACCCACAGAGGCCCATTAGTTTGTAATAGGGTATCCGGGTGACCTTTACAGAGAGGTTAAAATATAACTAGCATCCTGAATACACCTATAGTGATCGAATAGCTCCCACTGCAATGGTTCCTGGATGCTGACTCCCCCGTAACCTCGTTGTGAATATGTAAAAGGCATGCCTCCGCTGCACTCGGGGCTCAGCCCTTGGATAGGAATCTGCTGAGCCCCGGCCGGCACTAGTAAGTGCTGCTTCTCGCCAAACATCTCAGTGTCTCAACTCCTTGTTGGTAGTTCCCACAGCTCCGGCAACAAGATCAAGGAGGGAATAAGTCAGAACATCAAAACCTTCATCTAATCTTTCCGTGCGAGTTGAAGCAGGACCTGGAGGAGATGGCCCACTGCAGGGTGGAGCTCAGAAATGAGTCCCAAATCATGCAAGGGGAGGTCTGGAGCCCAAGTGGAACTGAAATACTGAGTCACCGTGCACCATCTAGTACAGGAGGATTGGATTTTGCTGGGGAGCCTAAGGGTTGAGGGCCTGTAGAACTACAGAAGCAAGCTGTGGAGAAGCAGCAAGATGGCCAAGCATCACTGTGGGTAAAACTGTGCAGTATTTCCAGAATCTCTCGCCTGGCCTTGGTGTATCTGCATATCAATAAGTAATTACATGGGCGAGTGAGGGCTTATCTGGACCAGAGAGGTTGGGTGGAGCTCTCTCTTCTTCTGAGGCCGGGTCAAGAGAGATACGGGACGACTGCTTATACGAAATAAACGGGTTTCTCCTACTTTATTTCTCCCTTTGACTGATTTCAGTTTCAAAGGTATTTTGCCCAGCTATTTTTCCCCCCCCAAAATTATAATCACATAAGGATGACTAAAGAAATTTTAATAGACCATTGCCTGTTCTTTTGTAACCATAAAAATTAAATACCCTCCTCCAAGATATATTTCTCCTGCCCCCACCCTCAAGAAAAGACTTGGCAGAGTCTGTTGCACTAATGGCTTACTTAAGAATAGAAGGCAGGGAGGTCGAGTTCCACATCTGGTTTGGAGGGGAGCAGAGGGAATAGCAGGAGGGTGGCAGATGAGATTAGATGAGATTAGAACCTGAGTTTACTAGGAGCAGAAGGCCTTGCCTGAGTGACCTTGAGAACATGGGATCCTAGACATAATCAACACTCTTGAAGAGGACATTGGACCTCCCTCTTAATATTGGCTTGACCCCACTATAGTATTACCTAAACTCTGCAAGCCCAGAGGGAATCTTGGGTGACATCCAGTGTGGGTAAAATTGTAATATTTCAGAATCTCTCACCTGGCTTTAGTGCATCTGCATATCAATAGGTGTTTCAAGGGGTGGAGATAGGTGGTCCATCTACATATCTGTAGGTGATTACAGGTGTGTGTGAGGGTTCATCTGGACCAGAGAGGTTAGGTGGAGCTCTCTTCTGCCGCAGCCTGGTCAAGAAAGAGATGGGATGACTGCTTGTAAGAAAAAAACGGGTTTCTTAACTTTATTTCTCCCTTTGACTGATTTCGGCTTTAGAGGTAAAATTTTCCCCCGGAGTTACATCAGATTACAGTTAGAACAGTTACATAGAAGCATGAGGACTCCCCAGTCTAGAACCATGTGGAAAAATAAT
This sequence comes from Manis javanica, assembly GCF_040802235.1. Taxonomy (NCBI): domain Eukaryota; kingdom Metazoa; phylum Chordata; class Mammalia; order Pholidota; family Manidae; genus Manis; species Manis javanica. The sequence continues at coordinate 52,749,786 of NC_133158.1, read as the reverse complement.
GATTTCTCACCCTCAGCATTACTGACCTTTGAGCTGGGTCACACCTTGTGGGCAGCCATCCTGTGCCCTGTAGGAGTAAGTACTCCTGGCATCCATCTACTGGATGCCCATAGCCTTCCCCACCCAAGTAATAACAAACAAAAATGTCTCCAGATATTCCAAATCTCGAGGGACAAAACTACCTCCAGGTGAGAACCACTGGAGAAGACTGAGGCAGTTAGAAAGCCCTCTAAGCTCAAGAGGAGAAGCTCTGAAACTCAAAAAAAAAAAAAAAACAAATAAATAAATATAGATAGTTTTCTCTTAAAATCAATACAATGATTTAAATCAATAAAAATTAATCATTAAAATCAATAAAAATCAAAACCAATACCACATCTATCACTTTATGGCACTTTATTCATGTTAAGCAAGCTAAAAAAAATTTTGGAGGTGATTTGAGATTCAAAGCTTTATCACTAATTATTTTAACAAGTATTTTAACAAGTACCCTCCAGATTCCCATTGTTTTTTTCAAGTTTATTTTTTTAAAATACCCATCATTTCTCCTTCATAGAGCTGTCAGCTTTCTTCTCCAGTTAAATTTAGCAGAAGAGTTATTATTTCCCTTTTTTCCCCCTCTATGCTTGTCAAAGTTTAATCAGCTTGATTACCGGATAGAAAATGAATAGCTGTAAAATACTAGTTTCTAAAAACAGATCATTCAACACAATTGTGCACATCTGATAAAGGGTTCCAGTGGCAGGTTCCTTGTTCCAGAAAACTGCAGCCTTAAAGACAGTTCCACTGCATAATAGATTAACCCTCCTATTACCAGAAAAGTCTGTTACTAATGCCTCCCGCCCTGAGTGCATCATAATAGCTAATTAAGAAGTGCTGTATCACAGATTCTTAACTCTCATTGGTAAGGTGCTAGGAGGTTAGAAGATGTGTATCTGGGAATATCAAGTTAATAGAAGTGTTATAGTTTTCATTATGTACCCTCCCCCAAATTCATATGTTGAAGTCCTGACCCCCAGTAACCTAAACAAGTGACCTGACTTGGGAAAAGGTCATTGCAGATACAATTAGTTGAGATGAAGTCATATACTGGTGTAGGGTGGCCCCTAATCCAACATGACTCATGAATTTATAAAAAAAAAGGTAAGTTTGGCAGAATCCTGGACACAGGGATAACACCATGTGAAGAGGAAGGTAGAGATCAGGGTGATGTATCTATCTAGAAGCCAAAGAACACCAAAGATTGTCAGGAAACCACCAAAGAGGTGGCAAGAGGCTGGAAACAGTTTATCCTCCTCAAAAGGAACCAACCTTGCCAACACCAATCTCAGACTTCTAGCCTCCAGGACTGTGAGATAATTAATTTATGTGGTGCTTTCTTAAAGCAGCCCCAGCAAACACATTAAAGACGCCTCTAAATTACCCCTTTCCTACTGTGTCCAGGACATGTGGCAAAATAATCTTCTATCAGAATGACATGGCAATATTAATATCTCCCACTAGACTCAAGCAAATGGCATCAGCACAAATTGCCTCTAAAGAGTACAGTTCTACTACTCTTTCATCTACACAGTCAGTCACGTCAGAACCCAGAGGCCTTAGGAACTCTAACACTTCCCAGAGGACTTCCAGGTTTCAGCCAAGATTGTGTATGTAGCTAAGCTCCACACCATTGGCCTCACAGCTGTAAAACTGGCCTTCCTTTACTATTACCTGTGTTAGGGTTCCCCAGAGAAACAGACAGGAGGAGATACATCTGTATTTCTATGCCATATAGACATGTCTCCTTCATTGATATCTATATCTCTCCTCTACACATATCCATAAATACATCTATAGGCCCTTGGTCTGCAGGAAGAGTCACTCCTGCCCTTTGACCAGGAGATTCTTGTCCTTCCTTCTAGATGTCTCTGAGCTACAAACCCGGGGAAGGCATGGCTTCTAATTTATACCAACCTGTTTCACTTACAACAGAAAAGTAGCAGGGTCCTTGCACACAGACAGGGCTTACATGGGGGCTAAGGATCATTATTTTAACAGATAACGAAAATGAAGCCAAATCAAATGAAAAAAAAGAACATATATATATATAGTTTAATTATAATTAATAATAATATATATATTATACATATATAAACTACATATATTTAGATATAGATATAGGGGCATATAGATATCCATTATAGATAGAACTTTATATGTTAAAGACAGATAGGTAAATAGAGATTTATTATAAGGAATTGGCCCATGCAATTCTGGGGGTTGAGAAATCTTACAGTCTGCTGTCTGTGAACAGAGACCCAGAAGAGCCTTGGTGTAATTCACTCCAACTCTGAAGGACTGAGAAGCAGGGGAGCCTGTGGTACAAATCCCAGTGGAAGGGCAGGAGAAGATGAGATGAAATGTTCCAATTCAAGCAGTGGGGAAGAAAAAAAGATGAATTCCTCCTTCCTCTGCCTTTTGTTCGGTGCAGGCCCTCATCAGATCATGCCCACCCTCATTAGGGAGGGCCATCTGCTTTACTGAGTCCCCTGATTCAATGTAAGCCACCCAGAAACATCCTCATAGACATACCCAGGTTTAAATTTATTCTGGGCACCTGACAACTCATCAAGTTGACACAGAATTAACCATCATACTATCAGAACATATTTTCTGTTTCTTTGTGTAGGCTTCAGAAGTTTGTATGAAACAGCCTTAACAAATGTAGTTTTCTTGTTATATCACGTATATAGCTGCAACTAAAGGCACAATCCTCTCAAATGCCTTATTTAAGTGGTTATAAGAAAAATTACTTTAGAAAATGCACAATTTTCTCCAAAGTGGCAACATCCCTTTCCCAAATCTTTAATTGTCAGAATTAATAGGTTTAACAAAGGCAATCCACACCTTTCAAGGACTATGTCCTGTAGAATATTTATAAACTGGCTATATTATGAAGCATTTTCCTGTAGTAATAATATTGTGAATGAAAGTCAGAATGCGAGGCAATTAAAAAAAACTATTAAATCCATAATGTCATTGAATTGCCACTCGCAAAAGAGTAGGCTGAGTTTGAGGTCCTGGGAATGAGAGCAAATGTACTTAAAAGGGGAAAACAATAAAAACTATATTTTATGACTCATTTTTTGTTTTTGTGCCAGAAGTACATGTTTTCATATTAACTGCAACAAAATGTTAGAATGGAGCTTTTCCTACCTCGGTATTGTCTTGGGATGCATTGAATAATGCTAGTGTATTTCCACACACACACACAAAAAAAATGACAATGAGAATTGAAGACCTGTTCCAAGACTCTTGAATGCCCTCACCAATTTCAAGAATAGAAAAGGTTCAATACAGGGGCAATTTAGAAGGAAGATTTCTTTGGCAAGAGCTGTTGCCTTGCTTTAGGTAGTATTTCCCAACCAAGAGCACAGGGTTACACCTGGTGACAGGGCTCCTATATATGCTCAGAGCGCTTTAAAATGTGTTTTCTTCAGTTGGTTGAGTCCAAGGACAGGTCCCTACTCACTTCAAAAAAGGCTAAATAAAAGTGTGAAATTCCAACTGCTAGCTAGGATGGCATAGGTCATATTGAACCAATTTCCTCTTGGATTAACTATAAAAGCCAAGTGTTTGTTTAAAGTAGCTGTTTGAGATCATGAGACATGAAGCAAGGCAGTCAAGACTTAAGGGGTCAAGATATAGAGAGAAAGGAAATGCACTAAAGTGATCATAATATTCTCTGCCACATTTCTGCTCCAGGTGTTTGCCAATTTTATATTTGCACAGAAAATACGCTGAAGAGCCAGAGATAAACTGAGAGCTAAGAGTCTAAAAAGCTGCACAGAGCTTTGTTAGTCTCAAGGTGTTAGGAAGACAAAATTTGGAGTTAAAAGCTGCAAGATTCTGGAAAGGCCACATCCTAGGGGTAAAAGCAACTAGAATAAGGCCATCCAAAGACTGATCGAATAAAGATGATATGTTTACAGTGTACCCACCTACTGGAAGAAAGGTAAATTATATCTGGGAAAAGGTAACATTATCCAAATCCTCCATAATTTTTTATATATAACATCTGACATTGAATCAAAAAATTCCAGGGGTGGAGCCAAGAATGCGGCATGAGTAGTTCAGTGGAAATCTCCTCCCAAAAACATATATATTTATGAAAATACAATAAATACAACTATTCCTAAAAGAGACACCAGTGGATGCAGTACAATAGTCAGGCTACATATATCTGTGAGAACTCAACATCACATGAAGGGGGGAAGATACAAGCCACAGCCAGGTGGGACCCGAACACCACCCCCACCCCAGAAACCAATGGGAAGAAAGGAGTCAGAATGGGGAGGGAGTGAAAGCCCAGGACTGCTAAACAACCAGCACTAGAAATCCGCACCCGGAGCACAGACACAAGGTGCATGGGGTGCTGGATATTAGAGAAACAGAAAAGCAAAACCTGCGGGCAGGTTCCTGCAACCAGCACCCCTGACAAAAAACAAAAGCGGGTGCTTTTTGCAAGTCTGAAAGAGACAGGGACTGCACAGCCTGATGAAGTCATCCTGGCACACTTAGCCAGCAGCTGGGAATTCCTGGGAACTTTAGGTGCCCTAACCCCCTGGGTGGCAGAACAGTTCTGAAGCCCCTCATACCACTAAGCAACCTGCCAGTCATTCCCCCAAGGCACGGACCCCGACACACCGGCACAGTAGTGGGAAAGTGGCAGCATGCGTCAGGGGTGGCGGTGCCAGGGGGAGAGGGAGCGGCCCACATGCACCAGCAGCGCCAGAGGGGACCAGGAGCAGCCCGTGCAAACCTGCTGCAGTGGCGACTGAGCAGCCAGGGAGCGGCCCACGTGCACCGGTGGCAGCGGTGCCAGAGGGGCCTAGGAGAGGTCCACGCGAGCCCACGGCAGCAGTGACTGAGCGGCGTGGGAGAGGCCTGTGTGTGCTGGCAACGGCGGCACCAGAGGGAGAGGCCCACACGAGCCTGCAGCAGCAGCGACCAAGTGGCCTGAGAGCAGCCCATGGCAGCGGCAGCACCAGAGGGGCACGGGAGAGGTCAGTGAACACCTGCAGCAGTGCCAGAGGGAGCAGCCACACTCCCATCAACTGACCAGAATCCCAGCCTGACGCACAGCCGCCCAGGCCACACCCAAAGGCCGCTGCTGGCACACAGCTGCTCTGCAGGGGCACCACTATAACAGAGGAGCATACCTGTCATGCCTGCCACTCCCTGCAGGGCTCTGCACTGCTCTGATGGAGACCCCACCCACAGCAGCTTAGGGGATTAACCTGGTGGCTTCCCCAGGAGTGCGGGTAACCAACACAGGCAGCGGAGAAGGGCAAGGCATCCAGCAAGCAGGAAAGGACTTTCTTCTCCCAGCTGACACACCTGCAACCTGCCTACAGCTACTGCTATCACCAAGAAAAGGCAGAAAAATTTAGTTCAGTCCAAAATAGTCCAGACAACCCCTGAGAGAGGATCTGCAGAGACAGACCTAACCAGTCTCCCTGAAAAAGAATTCAAAATAAAAATCATAGGCATGCTGATGGATCTGCAGAGAAATATGCAAGAGCTAAAGGAGCAAGTACAGAGGGAGATAACAGAAATAAAACAATGTCTGGAAGGGCTTAAAAGCAGAACGGATGGGATGCAAGAGGCCATTGATGGACTAGAAACCAGAGAACAGGAATGCATAGAAGCTGATGCAGAGAGAGATAAAAGGATCTCCAGAAATGAAACAATATTAAGAGAAATGTGGAACCAATCCAAAAGGAACATTATCCAGATTATAGGGGTACCAGAAGAAGAAGAGAGAGAAAAAGGGATAGAAAGTGTCTTTGAAGAAATAATTGCTGAGAACTTCCCCAAACTGGGGGAGGAAATAGTTGCTCAGACCACGGAAGCACACAGAACTCCCAACAGAAGGGACCCAAAGAGGACAACACCAAGACACATAATAATTAAAATGGCAAAGATCAAGGACAAGGACAGAGTATTAAAGGCACCCAGAGAGAGATAAAAGGTCACCTACAAAGGAAAACCCATCAGGCTATCATCAGACTTCTCAACAGAAACCCTACAGGCCAGAAGAGAATGGCATGATATACTTAATGCAATGAAACAGAAGGGCCTCAAACCAAGACTACTGTATCCAGCACGATTATCATTTAAATATGAAGGAGGGATTAAACAATTCCCAGACAAGCAAAAGTTGAGAGAATTTGCCTCCCACAAACCACCTCTACAAGGTATTTTAGAGGGACTGCTCTAGATGGGAGCACTCCTAAAAAGAGCACAGAACAAAACACCCAGCATATGAAGAATAAAGGAGGAGGAATAAGAAGGGGGAGGAATAAAGAATCATCCGAATGTGTTTATAATAGCTCAATAAGCAAGTTAAGTTAGACAGTAAGGTAGTAAAGAAGTTAGCCTTGAACGTTTGGTAACCACAAACTTAAACCCTACAATGGCAATAAGTACATATCTTTCAATAATCAACCTAAATGTAAATGAACTGAATGCACCAATCAAAGACACAGAGTAATAGAATGGATAAAAAAGAAAGACCCATCTATATGCTGCTTACAAGAGACTCACCTCAAACCCAAAGACATGCACAGATTAAAAGTTAAGGGATGGAAAAAGATATTTCATGCAAACAACAGGGAAAAAAAAAGCAGGTGATGCAGTACTAGTATCAGACAAAATAGACTTCAAAACAAAGAAAGTAATAAGATATAAAGAAGGACATTACATAATGATAAAGGGCTCAGTCCAACAACCATTATAAACATATATGCACCCAATACAGGAGCACCAACCTATCTGAAACAAATACGAACAGAATTAAAGGAGGAAATAGAATGCAGTGCATTCATTCTGGGAGACTTCAACACACCACTCACTCCAAAGGACAGATCCACCAGGCAGAAAATAAGTAAGGACACAGAGGCACTGAACAACACACTAGAACAGATGAACCTAATAGACATCTATAGAACTCTACACCCAAAAGCCACAGGATACACATTCTTCTCAAGTGCACATGGAACACTCTCCAGAATAGACCACATACTAGGCCACAAAAAGAGACTCAGTAAATTCGAAAAGATTGAAATACTACCAACCAACTTTTCAGACCACAAAGGTACAAAACTAGAAGTAAATTGTACAAAGAAAGCAAAAAGGCTCACAAACACATGGAGGCTTAACAACACGCTCCTAAATAATCAATGGATCAATGACCAAATTAAAATGGAGATCCAGCAATATGGAAACAAATGACAACAACACAAAGCCCCAACTTCTGTGGGACGCAGCAAATGCAGTCTTAAGAGGAAAGTATATAGCAATCCAGGCATATTTAAAGAAGGAAGAACAATCCCAAATGAATAGTCTAATGTCACAATTATCGAAATGGGAAAAAGAAGAACAAATGAGGCCTAAGGTCAGCAGACAGAGGGACATAATAAAGATCAGAGAAGAAATAAATAAAATTGAGGAGAATAAAACAATGGAAAAAAATCAATGAAACCAAGATCTGGTTCTTCAAGAAAATAAACAAAATAGATAAGCCTCTAGCCAGACTTATTAAGAGGAAAAGAGAGTCAACACAAATCAACAGAATCAGAAACAAGAAAGGAGAAATCACGACGAACCCCACAGAAATACAAAGAATTATTAGAGAGTACTATGAAAACCTATATGCTAAGAAGCTGGAAAACCTAGGAGAAATGAACAACTTCCTAGAAAAATACAACCTACCAAGACTGACCCAGAAAGAAACAGAAAATCTAAACAGACCAATTACCAGCAACGAAACTGAAGCAGTAATAAAAAAACTACCAAAGAACAAAACCCCCAGGCCAGATGGATTTACCTCAGAATTTTATCAGACATACAGGGAAGACATGACACCCATTCTCCTTAAATTTTTCCAAAAAATAGAAGAGGAGGGAATACTCCCAAACTCATTTTATGAAGCCAACATCACCCTAATACCAAAACCAGGCAAAGACCCCACCAAAAAAGAAAACTACAGACCAATATCCCTGATGAACGTTGATGCAAAAACACTCAACAAAATATTAGCAAAATGAATTCAAAAATACATCAAAAGGATCATACACCATGACCAAGTGGGATTCATCCCAGGGATGCAAGGATGGTACAACATTCGAAAATCCATCACCATCATCCACCACATCAACAATAAGAAGGACAAAAATGACATGATCATCTCCATAGATGCTGAAAAAGCATTCCACAAAATTCAACATCCATTCATGATAAAAACTCTCAACAAAACGGGCATAGAGGTCAAGTACCTCAACATAATAAAGGCCATATATGATAAAACCACAGCTAACATCACACTGAACAGCGAGAGGCTGAAAGCTTTTCCTCTGATATCAGGAACAAGACAGGGATGCCTACTCTCCCCACTGTTATTCAACATAGTACTGGAGGTCCTAGCCACAGCAATCAGACAAAACAAAGGAATACAAGGAATCCAGATTGGTAAAGAATAAGTCAAACTGTCACTATTTGCAGATGACATGATATTGTACATAAAAAACCCTAAAGACTCCACTCCAAAACTACTAGAACTGATATCAGAATACAGCAAAGCTGCAGGACACAAAATTAACACACAGAAATCTGTGGCTTTCCTATACACTAAGAATGAACTAATAGAAAGAGAAATCAGGAAAACAATTCCATTCACAATAGCATCAAAAAGAATAAAATACCTAGGAATAAACCTAACCAAGGAAGTGAAAGACCTATACCCTGAAAACTATAAGACACTCTTAAGAAAAATTAAAGAAGACACCAACAAATGGAAACTCATCCCATGCTCCTGGCTAGGAAGAATTAATATCATCAAAATGGCCATCCTGCCCAAAGCAATATACAGATTCGATGCAATCCCTATCAAATTACCAACAGCATTCTTCAATGAACTGGAACAAATAGTTCAAAAATTCATATGGAACCACCAAAGACCCTGAACAGCCAAAGCAATCCTGAGAAAGAAGAATAAAGTGGCAGGGATCTCACTCCCCAACTTCAAGCTCTACTACAAAGCCACAGTAATCAAGACAATTTGGTACTGGCACAAGAACAGAGCCACAGACCAGTGGAACAGAATAGAGACTCCAAACATTAACCCAAACATATATGTCAATTAATTTACAATAAAGGAGCCATGGACATACAGTGGGGAAATGACAGTCTCTTCAACAGATGGTGCTGGCTAAACTGGACAGGTACATGTAACTGTACAATGAAACTGGATCACTGTCTAACCCCATACACAAAAGTAAATTCAAAATGGATCAAAGACCTGAATGTAAGTCATGAAACCATAAAACTCCTGGAAAAAAACATAGGCAAAAATCTCTTGGACATAAACATGAGTGACTTCTTCATGAACATATCTCCCCGGGCAAGGGAAACAAAAACAAATATGAACAGGTGGGACTATATCAAGCTGAAAAGCTTCTGTACAGCAAAGGACACCATCAATAGAACAAAAAGGTATCCTACATTATGGGAGAATATATTCATAAATGACAGATCCAATAAAGAGTTGACATCCAAAATATCTAAAGAGCTCACACACTTCAACAAATGAAAAACAAATAATCCAATTAAAAAATGGGCAGAGGAGCTGAATAGACAGTTCTCTAAAGAAGAAATTCAGATGGCCAACAGACACATAAAAGATGCTCCACAATGCTTGTCATCTGGGAAATGCAAATTAAAACCACAATGAGATATCACCTCACACCAGTAAGGACCGCCACCATCCAAAAGACAAACAACAACAAATGTTGGCGAAGTTGTGGAGAAAGGGGAACCCTCCTACACTGTTGTTGAAAATGTAAATTATTTCAACCACAGTGGAAAGCAGTATGGAGGTTCCTCAAAATGCTCAAAGTAGAAATACCATTTGACCCAGGAATTCCACTTCTAGGAATTTACCCTAAGAATGCAGCAGCCCAGTTTGAAAAAGACAGATGCACCCCTATGTTTATCGCAGCACTATTTACAATAGCCAAGAATTGGAAGCAACCTAAATGTCCATCAGTAGATGAATGGATAAAGAAGATGTGGTACATATACACAATGAAATATTATTCAGCCATAAGAAGAAAACAAATCCTACCATTTGCAACAACATGGATGGAGCTAGAGGATATTATGCTCAGTGAAATAAGCCATGTGAAGAAAGACAAGTACCAAATGATTTCACTCATATGTGGTGTATAAGAGCAAAGAAAAACTGAAGGAACAAAACAGCAGCAGAATCACAGAACCCAAGAATGGACTAACAGTTACCAAAGGGAAAGGGACTGGGGAGGATGGGTGGGAAGGGAGGGATAAGGGCAGGAAAAAGAAAGGGGGCATTACGATTAGCATGTATAATGTGGGGGGGGGGATACGGGGCAGGATCTACAACACAGAGAAGACAAGTAGTGATTTTACAGCAACTTACTATGCTGATGGACAGTGACTGTGAAGGGGTATGTGGGGGGGACTTGGTGAAGGGGGGAGCCTAGTAAACATAATGTTCTTCATGTAATTGTAGATTAATGATACCAAAAAAAAAATTCCAGGCGTGCCAACAAATAGAATCAAGTAATTATAAAAGAGAGAGAACAGATAATAGAAATATTGACATAGCTCATTATGTCTTTAAAATAAATGTGATTGCTATATTCAAGAATATAGATGGCAAGATGGAGAATTCCAACAGAAAACTAGAACTTTTTTGGAAAAAATGAAACAAATGAAAATTTTAGAAATAAAAAATGCATTAGTCAAAATTAATAAGTAAAGAAATAGGGTTAACTCCAGATTAGATAAATAGAAGAAAGGAACTAATGAACTGAAAAATATTTCTCAGTAGAGAAACAGCCATGAGAGAAAAAAAGGAAAATGCTGAAGAATGGAGGAGCTCTATGGGACAAAGTAAAAATGCCTAAAACATGCACAAGTGTAGTTCCAGAAGGAAAGAAGAGAGAATAAGCAGCAGACATATTTGAAGAGATAATGAATTTCATCTAACACTGATAAAAAACAATAAGCCATAGGTTCAAGAAACTCCGTACATAAGACAAGCACAACGAAGACTACACTCAAGCACATTCTGGCAAAAACTACTAAAAACCAGAGATGAGGAAGGGGAAAAAACTCCTAGATAGAAGTATGGGATTTCCAAAACACTCTTCCTCTGAAGTTTGGTTTCTATGTAGAGATGTATATTGACTCTCCTGTCTTTTTTTTTTATATACCCAGCCCCAACTCTCCTGTCTTGATCCCCAATCACTCGATCTAATGGACAATAAGGTAGCCAGGTAAGAATTCTTCTCTTTAGCAACTCAGTCATGCTGCTTGCTTCTTGTTTTGGAAGATGCACTCTTAAAGTATTGGCATTCATCTATGGCAGATGCTGGCTGTCTTCTCAGTTACTATTCTCTTCTTTACTAAACAGAACCCAATAAGCCTAGCTAAAAACAAACAAACAAACAAACAAACAAACCCTCCATTTCCCAGCATTTAGTGTAGATAGAAATAGCTGTGCACCAGAATTCCAGCCAATAACAAGTAGAAGTGGAATTTTCAGTAAACACCTAAAATGGGGTAGAATCTGTTGGCAAGCAGGGTCATTCCTCTTTCTTACTACCTGAAAAGCAGCTATGATAGCTGGGACTGCAACAGTTGTATTTCAACTGATAATGAGAGAAAATCCAAAGAATGAGAGAAGTTGATCCTGACATCCTTGAGCTGCTCCACCAATTATGGATTACCTATGAAGACCTCTTGTTATTTGAGAAGGTAATAAAACACCTATCTAATATAAGCCCCTATGATTTGGGTTGTTTTGATATGTTCATCTAATCCCAATCCCTGTTAGTGTCTCCCTCTCCTTGTGGCTTGAAACAATTTTATAAGAAATTCTTCCATTGTGTTCAGCTTGTTACTACTTTGAGATGAAGGGGAGCCTCAAAATATGTAAGCTAAGAGGAAACCAATCAACAGCTTATTCTCACATGGTAGCCTTTCAACATAAGGAAAAGACAATTTACTACAGGATATGTATTCTGTATTCAAATCTGAGCCATCACAGGGGTGGTGAAATAAGTAAGAAGACCAGTTAAGTGGTCACTTGCCGGAGACCAAAAGGGCCCACACCCATAAGATGGCGGATTTCCTGCTTCTTTTCCGGGTTTACTATTCCCGCCAGTACCCACCAAGACCCAATCACCCTTGTACACATTCCTGCTAGCACCACTTGGTGACCAATCATCTTCTGACCCTCCCCTTCCTTGCTGACTTGTATAAATTAAGCCTGCTGCAAATAAACTGCGCCAGCTTGATCAGACACCCTGTCTTGCTGGTCGTTCTTTGTGTCCCTTGCTTGTTCATTTCTGCAGGCGTCTCCGGCTACACTCCACGTTAATCCCGCGGGTCGGGACAACTGGCGCCCAACGTGGGGCCCCCCGGGACTCCTGCTGAAACGTCTGCTCGGAAGCCCTGGCCAGGCATTCATTTGAGTCACCGCACGGGTATTGACCTGATGTCGACTCTGCATGGAGAAGGATCACTGCGGCTCACCCGTCCGTAATACAGATCCTTGAGAGGTGAGTAGACGAATCCCCCAAGCAAGATTCCAAACAACCTCTTGGGTGTTCAGCAGTCCATTTGATCTTATCACTTCCCTCCAGTTTGCTACCGCGATTTATTCCTTGTTTTGTTCACTAGTTGTTCCTCTCTGAAAACCTTGTGTTTACTTTGGGCTAACGGTCGTTCACCTCGAAGGCATACCCAGGGGACTCCGACTCCAGAGTCCCTGCCCTAGAGGGTCCGAGCAGGCGGATTGTACCTGCCGACTGTCCTACGTAAACAAGGGCTCGTCAGAGCTGACGAGAGTGGCTCCAGTGTTTCAGGACATTGATGTAGTTGCGGCTACATTGGAGGAAAAGATTCAAATTTATACAGTGCAAGGGTTGCGGCCACAGTGATGGGCAACTCTCTGAACTCCCATGAGGTTTTCCTTACTGGACTCAAGGAGTCCCTCAGGACACGAGGAATTAGGGTTAAAAGAAAAGACCTTAGGTATTTTTTTACTTTTATCCATGAGACTTGTCCCTGGTTTCCCCTAGAGGGCACTATTGATCACAAACAGTGGAAAAGAGTTGGTGATGCCCTTCAAGATTTTTATCGGACCTTTGGCCCTGAAAAGGTTCCCGTCTCAGCATTTTCATATTGGAACCTTATTCATGACGTCCTTGAAGTTCATTCACAAGATCCCGACATTAAAACTATAATCAAAACAGGAGAAAAAGCTCTCAGAGAGGACTCCCGACCGCCCTCTGCCTGCCCTTCAGTAGCCGTAGATATTCTTGACGAACCCATAATTCCTACTAACAAATCCCCTGAATTTCAACCAGACACAGAATCCCCAAATACCCATGATAAAATTGATACCCAGGACATAGCTGATCCCCCTAAGATTCCAAATATTTATCCCGCACTTACGTCCTTTAAATGGCAAACAACCAGGACATTTTGCTCGCCAGTGCCAGGCAGAGACTCAGCCTCACCCGCCTCGCACTTCCCTGCCTCATACACCCCTGACTCATACTCCCCCCCAAAACCCTATGCCCTCGGTGTCGGCGTGGTTTCCATTGGGCTAATGAATGCCGTTCTAAAACGAATATTGAAGGTACCCCCCTTCCACCACTCCAGGGAAACTCCCAGAGGGGCCAGCCCCTGGCCCCACCACTGAATACGAACCAAGGGGCTATCAGGTTCATTCCCCAAGCTCAACAACAGCAAATCCTCCCTGCGCAAGCATCAGCTCCCTCTCCCGTGCCACCCCAGGAAGCGCAGGCTTGGACCTCTGTTCCGCCACCGACACAATATTAGTACCCGATCAAGGTATTCAGTTGCTCCCCACAGAAACCTATGGACCGTTACCCTCCAGTACCTTTGGTCTAATATTAGGACGGGGGAGCTCTACATTAGCTGGCCTTCATATTGTACCAGGAGTTATTGATAATGATTATACAGGACAAATTACCCTCCTAGCTTCTGCTCCGACAGGCCCAATATCTATTTACAAAGGAAAAAGAATAGCTCAACTCCTATTGCTCCCGTTAGACTTAACAAACAAAAGTTACAATAAAAATTTCAGATTGAATGCTGCCTTTGGTTCCTCTGATGCTTATTGGGTGCAACAAATTACCACTGAACGGCCTTTGTTAACCCTACAATTAGATGGCAAGTCCTTCGAAGGTTTAGTTGATACAGGAGCAGATGCTACAGTAATATCAGCCCAACAGTGGCCTCCCAGTTGGCCCTGCAGTACGTCCATAACCCATCTCAAAGGCATTGGTCAATCTACTAACCCAAAGCAAAGTTCTAAAATCTTAATTTGGAAGGATAAGGAGGGAAATTCAGGACAAGTCCAACCTTACATAGTCGCTGGATTGCCCATTAATCTATGGGGCCGTGACATTCTATCCCAATTGAAGCTCGTCATGGCCAGCCCAAATGACATAATTGCCTGACAAATGCTTAATCAAGGCTATCTGCCTGGCCAAGGTTTAGGAAAATACAGTCAAGGCATAAAAGAACCCCTTACTGTTATACCCAAGAATGACCGTTTCACATATTCTGTTACAACCGATGCAGTTACCAAAGCTAGCCAATATCATGCTCTTCACCATGTGAATGCTCATACTCTTCGGCTTTTATTTAAACTTACTAGAGAACAAGCTAGGCAGATTGTTAAAGACTGTTCAGGGTGTGTTACCTCACTGCCCCTCCCCCATTTAGGAGTCAACCCGAGAGGTTTACTCCCTAATGAGATCTGGCAAATGGATGTTACCCATATTCCTGAATTTGGAGCTCTTAAATATACCCATGTAACTATTGATACTTACAGTGGTTTTATATTTGCCACCCTTCACAGTGGAGAGGCCACTAAGAATGTCATAGCCCATGTTCTTCAATGCATTACTGTTATTGGTAAGCCTCAGACTATTAAGACAGACAATGGACCTGGATACACTTCGCAAGCATTCCAAAATTTTTGTCATCAATTTCAAATTAAGCATATCACCGGTATCCCGTACAACCCCCAAGGACAAGGAATAGTCGAGCGGGCCCATCAGACAATAAAGAGTACAATTAACAAACTTAAAACCAACACAGCGTACCCTATAAAAGGCTCTCCAAAAAACCTCCTTAATCATGCTTTATTTACACTCAATTTCTTACAATTAGATAGCCACAATAAGTCAGCCGCCGACAGGTTGTGGCACCAAGAAACAAAAACCCAATTTGCAGAAGTCCTATGGAAAGATCCTTTAACTTTTAAATGGCATGGTCCGGACCCAGTCCTTATCTGGGGTAGAGGTCACGCCTGTGTATATGATACGCAAGGAAACGGACCTCGATGGTTACCCGAACGCCTTGTTAAGCCCATCAATACTTCTTCAAAACAAAATTGTAATAACTTAATACATTCCAGGGAGGAGAATCCACCCTGAGAACAGTTTTTCCTTGCCTTTCAGGAAGAAGATAAGTGTTCATCATCACTGGACAAGGTAAGCCCACCTGACCTTTGTTAGCACAGTTGTAAGCCCACTACCAGTAATCTTGCCTATTTTCATTAAACCCTAAAACATCATCATGTCCGCTATCCATTCCCTTATCGTTACTGTAATAGTCACTACTGTCTTAGGAGGATTTGGGCCCCCTCCAACTAAAGAAGAACTCTACATTCAGTTGTTTGGAAGCCCTTGTGATTGTAAGGGAGGAGTAATGGATTTAGACCCTAGTCTGGGAGGACATAAACAAATAACATCTCAAGGGGAAAAACTAATAGCTGGACCTCAGCTTACCACCAGAGGACCTATAGACTGCCAAGATAAAATAGCATACCTCACAGCAGATATCTCTGCAGGCGGATTTTCATCCGGAAGAGGTTGGCAGCCCCAGTCCTGGAAATGTGTAAAAAAGCCCAAAATTATACCTACAATTAATGGCAAACCAGGGCCTTGTCCCGACCCCTGCCAAAAAGCCACTGAATTACACTCTACCTGTTATCGCACTGTCCAACTGTGCACTGGTGCCGATGGCAAAAAATATCTAACAGCCATCTTACAAAATGGTTATACTGGTTCCTTTGGAGGCGAGTATGATTATAGCAATCCCCGAGGACATTCTAAATATGCACAAGCCTCCTGCCATGGCCAAATTGGCAAGGCGATTTGCTGGCCACCGTAAGCTCCGATTCACATATCTGATGGCGGTGGACCAACAGACAAAGTAAGAGAAACCCAAGTTCAAAAGAAAATTGAAGAAATTATCAAGGAAATATACCCTCCCCTAGAGTATCACCCTCTAGCCTTGCCCAAGTCTCGTGGCATAGATCTTGACACCCAGACTGCTGATATTCTAAAAGCCACCCATAGCGCACTAAACGCTACTAATCCCAGCCTTGCTGAAAATTGCTGGCTATGCATGACCCTTGGTACACCTATGCCCCTCGCAATTCCCACTAACGCTACCACTACACTGCCAGAACAGAATTGTACTCTTAACTCACCCTTTAGAGTACAGCCTGTAGGATTTAACACATCCCTATGCATACAAAAGCAGCCCCAGAATAATAGTGATGACGTGAATGTAGGATTTGCCGCTTTCACAAATTGCTCCCAAGTTTCCAATTATTCCTCTGCTCTCTGCCCCGCTATTGGACAAGTTTTTGTTTGTGGAGGAAACCTAGCCTTCACTGCCTTACCCTCAAATTGGACTGGGTTATGTGTGCAAGCCAGTATTCTCCCAGATATTGATATTATCCCAGGAGAAAAACCTATCCCCATACCCAGCTTTGAGTATATGGCAGGGCATTCACGCTCTAAAAGAGCCATCCAGCTTATCCCAATCCTAGTAGGCCTCGGGATTACTACCGCAATGGCCACAGGAACAGCAGGGGCAGGAATAGCCATACATTCCTACCATAAGTTATCCCATCAATTAATTAATGATGTTCAAACACTCTCAGGAACAATCAATGATCTCCAGGACCAAATTGACTCACTTGCAGAGGTAGTTTTGCAAAATCGTCAAGGTTTAGATCTCCTCACAGCAGAACAGGGAGGTATCTGTTTAGCTTTGCAGGAAAAATGCTGCTTCTACGCCAACAAGTCAGGCATTGTTCGGGATAAGATAAAGATTCTCCAAGAAGATCTCGAGAGAAGAAGGAAAGAACTCCAGAAGAACCCTCTTTGGACAGGATTGAATGGACTCCTCCCGTACCTCCTTCCTATATTAGGCCCTCTTTTAGGATTACTACTAGTACTTTCTTTCGGCCCCTGGGCTTTTCAAAAACTTACAATGTTAATCAAACAGCAAATTGACTCCCTCGTAGCAAAACCCATACAAGTTCATTATCACCGCCTTGCTTTAGCTGACCAAGGTGTGAATCTTTACATAGAGCCCTAAGCTGGCAATAAAATAAACCAGGAACGAGCTATGTCAAGGTTTCTTGTCCTGTCCCTTGACAACATCTCTGGGCAATTAAGGCGGGTAGTCAATGACGGGTAATTAAGAGGTTGTACCTGTAGAAATACAGGACAGACACAAGACCTCTGATAAAAATAACAGGGGCCGATCTAATACTGGGGCAAGCTCCTATTTATGTAGGCCGATCCAGTATTAGGGCAAGCTCCCCTGAAGACACCAGGCCGACTCCAAAAAGAGGCAAGCTCCTGGAAAACAGAGGCCAGGTACTAAACCTCTAGACCTAAGACAGGCACCGTCTACCCAGTGGATAAATAGCTCCAAGTTCCTGTCCCAACCCCTCCTAAAAGAATAGAAAAGGAGGAGATGCCGGAGACCAAAAGGGCCCACACCCATAAGATGGCGGATTTCCTGCTTCTTTTCCGGGTTTACTATTCCCGCCAGTACCCACCAAGACCCAATCACCCTTGTACACATTCCTGCTAGCACCACTTGGTGACCAATCATCTTCTGACCCTCCCCTTCCTTGCTGACTTGTATAAATTAAGCCTGCTGCAAATAAACTGCGCCAGCTTGATCAGACATCCTGTCTTGCTGGTCGTTCTTTGTGTCCCTTGCTTGTTCATTTCTGCAGGCGTCTCCGGCTACACTCCACGTTAATCCCGCGGGTCGGGACAGTCACTACAATGGTCTAGACTAAATTAGTAACTCATGGCAGTAAGTCTAGCCAAGAGGAGACTGATTTGAGACTCATTTAAGAGGCAGAAACATAGGATTCATTTAGTTAACTAATTGAATGCCTTTCCAGTTCTCTGTTTCTTCATTTAGGAAATGGGGAGACATAATACCTAAGTCATAAGGTTGCTGAGAGCTTTAAGGGGCTCAATGTAAAAGCACCTATCATGGAGCCTTGTACAAAATAGATTTTCTACAAATACTGGTTTTCTTCCCCACTTCTTTTTCTTCTCCTCAGGCCACACTGCAGAAGCATTTTTTTTTTTTTTTTGGATTAAGGAAACTTATAATTGAATTATGAGTGTCTTAGAGACACTCATGCTGGACACTAAAAACAGCTTGAGTTTGAGGCTTTGGGGCCAGCTTGCCTTCCCATAATACATCTCTAGTTTTCTTGATAAAGCTACTTCTAGGCTTGGTGGATGGAGGCTCACATAGCAATTCTTGTGTTCTTAAACTCTCTGAGGAAATAACACAGAGTTTCTGGCAATGGTCTAGAAGCTCCCAGATGAGATCTAACATATGGACCATGTTCTTTGGGCCTCAACTTTCAATTTACATTATCCTCACCCAAAAACAAGCAAACAAACTGGGCCATTGCTCAATGAAAATCTGAGTAGGGAAGATGCAAATCGATCTCCCTTTGATTTCTGGGGCCCACATCAGTTCAGCGATCACAGAATTTAATCATCTGTCTCAGATTCAAAACATGGTGGGCAAGTAAGGAAACTAGTTTCCTTCCAAACCTGAGCCTATGGTGAAGGACCAGGTTGTTTTTCCAACCCATCACAGAGTGAGACTTTTGTAAAATACAGTAAAAATGAATTGGTAGAGAAATGAAATTTTTAAGAAGCATACAGAATACTAATCTCAACAATGTATGATTCAATTCAAGAGATGTAAGGTAAATCTCTCAAACTACTTTTTCTGAAGTTTCTTAAGTCTTACTCTCCATTTCAGTGCTTATCTGACCGTGGTCTGTTAACAAAAGCTTCCTAGACTGACTCTGGTCCACAGACTATTCTTTGGATAGAACAGCTCTGGACCATCTTCGTCTGCTAGATAATTGTATAAAATGCCACAGATTGAGTGGCTCAAACAGAAATTTATTTTCTCACTGTTCTGGAAGCTAGAAATCCAAGATTAAGGTGTCCCCTGAGGACTCTCTCCTTGGTCTTAGATGGCTGTGTCCTCGCTGTGTCCCCCCATGGCCTTTCTTCTCTATCATACACGTCCCTGGTGACTGTCTCTCTTCTGATAAGGACTCCAGTCCTGCTGGATCAGGGCCCCACCCTATGACCTCATCTAACTTGACCTACCTCCCTATCTCCAAACACAGTCACACTTGGGGTTAGGACTTGACATATGAATTTGGGAGAGGAGGAGACATTTAGTCCATAACAAGAGTACAGCTCATTCTAGTTTCTGCAGTTCTTGACCTTAGCTTTGTAATAGTCTGAAGAAAAAGGCCTGTGGACCTTTCTCATCTCTCATCTTGGAAGGGATTAAAAAGTGCCAAAAAAAAAAAGTCACTTAAACAGCATTCTTTTATCCACAGTTGATCTCCAATCAATGAAGATCATTTTAACAACCAAGCTTAAAATTCTCTCCATCTTGATTCTCCTGCTCCACCTGCTCTGTTTATCTTTAAACAGACTTTCAACAAAATTTCCTCACTATAAAATTAGACTCACTATCTTTTCAGTTTTTTTTTTTCTGTTTACATTTACTCAGGTTTCTTGGGAATTAATTTTGATGTGTGAGTTCTAGCATGTGTTTCCTTAGTAGAATGACAGGGATGCAGCTAATAGAGGACAAAATTATAAATTAAATGGTTTTATAGAACATTTATAAAACTGCTGGAATATTTACATGCTAGACTCTGTCTATCCCTTGCCAGCTGTGCCCCATCCTGTGTGTACAGGGGCAGATCAAATATTTTGTCAGAAAGCTCATGAACCGTAACAGTATTGACTTTGTCTTTGAATAGAGATTTTTCTTTCTCCTTTCTCTGCAACAGCATAAATTTATACTGTCAGATTACACAGTTTGTTCCTAAAGATGTGTTCACCTCTTTTTCTGTTTCCATAGCAATCTGCTGATTTAACTCATGTGTCTTTAGGAAATGACTACTCAAGAAACCTGACACATTCAACCTAATATTTGTAATCAGTTCTACTTTGGGTACAATGTCTGGTTCAGGAAGTCTATGCTTGTTTAATAATATTTCTCCCCAAAAAAATGATGATTGTCAGACTACCTAAAATTGTGTTTGTAACCAACAAACAAATGTTTGAAAGCTTAGCTGCACATCATCTACACTTAAAAGTCCTTCAAAGAAAATATAGGCACTCAGAAAGTGCTTTCTTAAGTATTTACAATTCTTTGTTTAAAATAAGAGATGAATTTGAATTTTTAAGTAGAACAAAAAAGTATAGACTGCAAAAATACATCTTAAGTCACTAATATCCTCACTGCCATATTTCATCATGCAAATTTTTGGATTTTATTCAATCCACAGATAAATATTAGAAAACCTTTTTTTGTGGCACCCACACCCACCTATAACCTTTGTGAATAGTCATATGGTAAACACCTGGTTATATTTTATACTGAGTTTTGAATTTTTATGTGAAAGCATTTGCATTATTAAGATTTGCTTATAATAGCAAATATAAAAGCCTTCGTTTCTTGATCTGCAAAAATTTGGAGAGTCAGACTAAAAGTTTGGAGGCACTTTAACTCCTTTTTCCTTTTTTACTGACCTACATACTTCTCATCTTGTGATCTAATTGTTGTTGTTCTTGTTTGAAATTATATTACAACTCTTCAAATGGAATGTAAGTTCCCAGGAGCAGAAGTCACATCATGTCTGCTTTATATCCCCTACAGCCACGCTACTCAAATTACAGGTCCTGAAATTATTTGTTATCAATCCTTGATAAGGTCAGGAACCTCCTTCCACCAAAATGTAATTCAACCACATGGTACATCAACTATGTCACTAAGAACACTGTCTATTTCAATCAACATATTTTCCTAGCAAGACTTTTGGAGTAAAGAAAGCTATTTGTGGACTTATCCCCCGGTACAAACTCTTTATCTCACCACAGCAAATGGTTCCAGGAAGAGTACTAGTCTGGGGGCCATACTTTAAACAGTACTGGTCTACAACAGCTTACAAAAGATTCTAAATAAGTATCTACTGTGTGACGTGTGACAAGTGGCTCATCTAGTCATTTAATAAATATTGGTCGAGCATCCATGATGGAGCAGAGCACTGCGGGTGCTCTGGTGGGGAGCACAGACACCTGCAGGTGCTCACAGTCTACTAAACAAGATGACATCTTTTTAAATAATCAAGTAGAAAACAGAATCATAAATTTACAAGCAAGGCACAAATAAGATACCATGGGAGTTCAAAAGATGGAAAGAATCTGCTTAACAATGCGCTGGGAAAGGGTAACCTGGGACCTCTTTCCCTGAAGGAGGGACAGGATGTTGAATGATGTACTTGGACTTGGGAGCCGATCACCAGCAGCAAAGCAAGCATGCAGGGAAGGTTTAGGCAAGTTCAGGAAGCTGCCTGAGTATGAACATTGCCTTTCTCATTGTTTGACATTGGACAAGCATTTAACCTCTGCACATTTCCTTTTCCCTATCTTTAAAAGGAGACTAATAGGAGAACATACCATCTCATAGGATGAAGAACAAATGGCTTAAGTCAAGGAAAGTGCTTAGAGCAGCGGTAGGTGCTCAGTTGTCAACTCTTACTGTTATTACTATCATTCATTACATTACTATTAACTTTGCAGTAGCTCTTTGAGGCTTTAGTGCTTTTGGTTTGACACTGTGGGTAATAAAAAGCTACTGGAGGCTTCAGACCACCATTGGAGAGAGAGAAGAGAAAAACGATTGAGGCCAGAAATGTGGTAATTGCCTACAGTTAAGGAACAAAAGGAGAAAGGAAAAATCAGCAAAGGACACCAAGACACCATCTTGAAGGGAGGAAGAGAACCAGGTAAGCACGGGCACAAGGATTTGAGCTAGGAAAAAGTGTTTTGGCAGAATGAGGCAGGCCATTAACAGAGTCAGCTACTATAGAAAGCTAAAGAAGGGTGGTAACTAAAAAAAAGAAAAGAAGCAGTTGAAACTGAGAATTATAAGATCATTCACAGTGACCTTTAAGAGAATTTCTTTAAGTGATCCAAGCAGAAGCTAGACTGCAAAAAAAGAGAGAAGAGTAAATGGTGAGGAAGTGGAAGCAGTACAGGTAAAATACTTCTATTCCTTTCTGAGTATTTACTTTCTGTAATTAAATGTGCTGCGTATAGGCCACTTAAATGACAGCCAGTAACTATGAGCAGCCTATCTCTCTTAAAGATGGGTCCTAGCTGTCTATCATTTTGCCTGTCCCACCCCAGCCACCACCCTTTCTATAAATGATTTCTACTCCCCACATCAAACTTTGGAGCTGATATGAGGAATGTATAGACTTTTAGATGTGGTACTGGAGAGAAAGCATGAGTCAGTCTTCTCTCCACATAGAAATTTTCACCTGAAAAACTTGGGCACTGTCAGCAGTCCTATTTCTCCCTTGCTGGAGTGAGCCAATCAAACTGCAAAGAAAGATACTGATTCCAGTTTTCCAAGAGAAGTACACTTAAGCAAATGGAAAGAAAGAATCCTAAAGGCACCTAGACCCCAGTTCCAATTATTCCTGAGACACAGTTACATTGCTGCCCCATTCATGGTTTACCCATTCAGCATTTCCTCAGACTCCATGAGTCGACACAGTCACCTTCCTGTCTTAGGTACCGAGTTAGACATTCGTCCCTTGAGATTTCAAATCACCTAATACAAGAAGGGGTATGTGCATGTTGTAGCAAAGGTTTGGTAGGTGTTGGGAAAACAGTGGTTGAGGAGGACAGTATGGTATTCTTGGAGTGAAAATGGAATAGAAGGCAATAAAACATTTCTTCCTATTAACGTGAAAGTGGTTAAGGACATAGACAAGGTGCTCCGCATCTCAGTCTTTAACTTGAGTGTGTGGTAAATACCAATTGTCTTTTCCTGTAGCTCAACCTAATTTGTAATAAAAGCCCTCATCCCACTGGGATGGTGGAAATTTTATCCAGCTAATCCTGACTCCTCCCTTCCTAGAAGTTCTGTGCAGGTTCCTGGGCACCACAGAGTACTACAACATACGTGGGCAGGCGGAAGAGCACGTCTGGACTTTGAGCTGTGACGGTTTCCACTAAGACATGCCTGTTTCTGCTCATGGTTTCTTGAGGTCTGGTGGCTCTTTCTGCTGTTTCCGTGTTATGCCAGTACAGGGACTCTGGCTGCTGTCTTTGTGCCTCGCTGAGGGTGCGGTAATCCCTGCGACACTAAGAACCACCTGTTTGCACACCATGACTCCATTTTCTCTCTGCAGTTCCGTGGGGCAAGAGGCAGTGGGTTCCCAGGACTGGCCGGGACTCCGAGTCTCTATTCTTACCACAATCCCAGAGGAACCTGCTAGTTCAGAGAAGGATCGGAGTGGAGTGGGAACAAGAAGCCTTCTCCTTTCCTATTTCATGCAAACATTGTGTCAATTCTCTGTTCTCCTCCTTCTCCTAAAAGTTCAGATTCTTTGCACCCAAAGCCAGTAAGGCCTCCCTGTTCTTCCCTGGGCTGAGACCAAGAACATGGAGCACATTCACTGCTTGTATGTATGGGAAGAAAAAAAGAAGAAATGCTGGAAGAAAACAAGTTGACAGGTTAATATCTCAAAAATATCATCCCAGCGCTTAGAAATGAAATAAGGGAAAATGAGAGGGATTCCTGTTAGATAGATTTGATCATCTGAGCAAAATAGCAGTGGAGAGTTTTGTGGGGGAGAGAGCTGAAAATGACAGCTGATTCAGAGGACTGCTGAGCAGAAGGATCTGGGGATCCACATTCTTGAACTTACCTGCAATGCTTCAACACATTTCTCAATTTCCTCTATCAGTTCTTGGCACCTGGGAATGACATGAGAAAGGGTTTCTGTCAAGGCGTGGATGTGAAATGTGGGGACAGCAAGAAGCTAAAAGGGATGAGGGATGCTAAGGGGCTGATGAGGAACTTATGTGATCTGGGCCACGGGGTGTAGCTTGGAGAGAGAAAGAAAGGAGGCAGGATGGAGCAAGAGACTTCAGCAATAGCGAGGAATCTCGGGAGCAGATGTTCCAAGGAGGATGAGGAGCCCATCCATCAGGAGTGAGAGTATGAGGTGTTATGGAAGGAGAAGGTCCAGAATGCCAGGTCTGACAATGTCCTGGGAGATGGTAAAGAATCTCACATGAAGGCTCACGTGCCCTGCCTCTGCTGAGAGCCAGATCTGATATTAAACCTATAGACACCCACTCTGTGCCAACATCCACCCCAGGACCTGAACTCTGTGGGCTTCCATAGACTTTCTACAAATAAATAGGGCCCAGAATCCCCCAAGGGACCCCAAAGTGCCCCTGCCAAATATATGCTTAATTCAGGGTTTCCAAGTCTTATGAAAACCAAGACTAAGACCATTCATAAACATGTAAGGCAAATGCTGAGAAATTAGCCACTTAAAAGAGTTGTATAAAGGACTCCTCATAGCCTAAAATCTACTGCATGGGCACCCGTGAATATTTCCAGAAAGAGGGCATGAGGTTTTTAATCTTCATTTTGCAAATGATTTTTTCTCCTCTTAAGGCAAGGTAAAACTCATGACTGGCTTTCATGTCTTAAGTTTTCCTATTTACTGAGAATAACACATTCCACTGAGAGACATTGTTCCAGAGGATAAAGTCCATAATGTATTTTTAAAGCTTGTGCATTGGCAGTCATAATTATTTTGCTATCTCCAATAAAGAGCTTTATTTTGCATTTCTATAGAAATTTGAAGCTTCTAAGTGTTTCAGTATCATTAGCTAGCTGATGCTTGTGGCCCTCTTATACAATGAGGTGACCCATTCTACTTTTCAAATAAGAAATGGAAACAGCAGGCATTATTTTTAACAGAGCTGGCATTTGAACACAAGAATTTCCAGCTTCCTTTTATTCAGGTAACTCCATTTCTAATCCTGCCTTATAAACTCACACATTTCTCTTTCCTCCCTGTTGATAGTATATTTCAACTGTGTCTGCTTGCTGAGGTCCTCAAAGCACAAATGTAATCATCTTCTCTATGCCTTGTTTATATCTGCTTCTTGAGAACTACAGTAATCTTACAGAAAGCTTCACCACCTTCTATTTAAAAATCTGAGACAGTAGACAGTTACTAACCATTTATGCACCAGGCATGCAAGGAAATAAACAGGTCTTTCAGGCAGGATCCTGGGCCAGTCGAGAAAGCATTTTTTTTTAACTGGATTGGCAAACAGTACAATCAAGATCTCTGTAGGACTTTGTCCCAGACATAAAGAAAAACAGTTTTGTGGAAACTGTTTTGAGGAAACCTGAAATGCTTAAGGGCATAAAGGGAAATTTCCCAAATCTTACTTCAATAGAAATGGACAAGAACCCACAAATTCTGCACTGTGATAATTCAATTATGAACTGCAACAGACTGGACCAGCAACTCAACCGTGAGTTACAGGATTGCAAGATTCTCTGGATCACTTCCATGCAGAGCCAAAGCTCTAAGTTTAGGAATGTCATATGGAGCTCATGCTTACTATGTAAGCTTTAAACTAAAATAAAGAGGACTGAATTTATTTCACTGTTGGTGGTATGTTGTTTCCATTTCAGTTTATGCTTCACTGAGGTCTCTGCTTCTTTTCCCAAGTAGTCATGAATCATTCTTACACATTGTGTTTTAAATCCCTTTTCATGTCTGCTTTCTAACTCATTCTCAATAGATAGATGAGAGTGCTGCAGTCCACATTTCACAGATGAAACACGAGAGGTTAAGGGTATCATAGCAGAATCCACACCCAGGGCTAAGTGTGAGAGGGAGGAAGGTGAACCCTAACCTCTGACCTACATACAGGCAGTTGTGTCAGTTACACAGCCTTTCTCATCTGGGTCATGAGACTGCCTGGGGTCCAGTCACTCTTAGACAATTATGTACAGCCTTGAGAAGTACCCACCGGAAGGGGGACACTTGTTTATCACAGCACTGTATTAACTGTGTGACGCGCTGACATCCCGGGGCCTCCCAGGGCTGGCCAATTCTGCCCCCACACTTCCCCGCCCCCCATACGGTAAAGGACAACCTGCAAGCCTGCCTTTCACATGCAAACCAACCAATCTGATGCCGGTAACCACCTCCTTTACCAGGCTCGTACATTCTAGGGCCACTATTCCCCTGCCCTAATCTCAGCAGGACCAGGTACCAGACAAGGAAGGACAGCTCCTATGCCCCAGAACCCACTGCAGTTATTCACCCTGGCCAATCCTAAATCCACTTACCCTGCCTCACCCATTGCTTCCTGCTGAAACCACAGCAAAGACTCTTGCCCACGTCTTCCTCTTGCCCCTTCTGCCTCCTGAGTGACCCTGGCTGCTTCCCCGTGTGGCCCTGTGTGGCATGGCATGCCTGCCCCCTCCTCTAGGGAACTATGAGTAACAAACTGTCTTTTCAATGACAGTCGTCGCCTAATCTATTGGTGTCATCATACCTAAATAATAATAAAACCTACATTTTAAAATAAGCACATTTGAAAATTTAAAATTTAAAAATTTAAACTGGGGCCAGGCAGATGAAAGATGGAGGAGGGAAAGGCAGAACAATCTCCTTTTAAGGGGAGACGCAGAGCCAGAAGGAAATAAGCCCATTTCCCTCCACCACGCAAGCACTCCAGCAATCTCCGGTGGTGCTAATCTAGCCCTCCTGACCCTCCGTAAAGTCATCCCATTCGCAATCAACGTGATTCCTGAATGGGAAGATTATCTGCTCGCTTTGACTCATCCCTCCAAACTGAAAAAAGCAACAAAAAGCAGAAAAGAAATGCGTGGCTGATGAGAAATGTCTAAATCAAGAACTCAAGCGGTCCTCCTCTAACACATCCCACGCACGCTCCTATCATAAGGCGGTACCACCAGTGCAGGGCTTGCCCCATGAAGGGGTGGGTCGGAAGGTGGCTTAAATTCCAGTGCAACACGTCTGCCTGCAGTGGGTACACAGGGCACCTACCCTCATTCTTTAAGGCATGTATTATGTATTTGAGGATAATTTCTGAACTGGAACAAGGTTTTGAGATTTTTTCTGAGGTTGGGGCTGGGAGACAGGGATTGAGACCAGTCTTTTTTGTTTGTTTGTTTCTCTATTTGTTCTTTTCTCAAGGCACTTATACACAAGACTGCCAGAGAGAAGAAAAGTTACCATACAGTTGAAATGCAATCTGCCTGTTATTGGTTTTAAAGTATTATATTCCTTTTTATTTGAAAGAGCAGATGAAAATGGAAAACTGTTAGCTATTCTAAGAATCATATCATCATAATTATCAATTTGAATTCCTATTGCGAATAGTTGCAACCACAGTAAAGTGATTTATCATCAAACTCATCTCAGGGTTTTAATTGTGTGCACTTGAATGTATTTGCATATTCTCAGCACACTTCATCATTTTCATTCCTGATAAAGCACTTCAAAAGAAGCTATGCTGTGTCAGTTCAAAATGTATTGTTCTTGCATACTCCAAAAATTATGGGTAATTGCCATCAGATTATGAATATGTTCAGGACTAAAAGTACCTGGATTTTATAAAATGGTGCTATGAAGCTACGATTTCAAAAATGCTGGTCTGGGTGTCCAGTGTTTAACATTAATTAAGAACCAGACTCTCTGTAATGTTATGTAATGATTTCTTGGGTGGCGGTTGAATTGGGCCAGCAGTATTTCCCTTGAAAGTAAAACTTTGTAAAAGCCCATCTCTTTCTGTCTCCTCAAGGGGCCAAGAGGCTACAAACAAGGAAAATGCTGAGAGGCCCCTCCAGACTGATAAGAAGTTAACCAACTGGGTTCTTTTTTTTGTCTTCTTTCCTCATCATCCCTCTGTCACTGACTCATGTTCCCCAGCATCAGGTTTTAGCTTTCAGGAGACAAAACAGACTCACAGAGTTATGTACAGGTTAATGCATCCCATACAGGAAGAAATGACATTAAACCTATTTAATGAATCCAACAAACAGAGTAGAAACCCAGCTTCCCCACCACCACCAAAAAAATGAAACTAATAATTGCACAAATCCTGCTGGAATTACACTCCACTTTTCTAATGTTTTCTTTTATTTGTACACCTAAAATGTATATTGATATAAATTCCAAGACAGCGGGAAGATCTTTGGCAGGGCTGAGGAGAGTTCACTGAAAATTAACCCTAATCTAGCCAAAAGTATTAACTCAATTCTCTTAGGCATCAAAAGTCAAAAAAAAAGTGTTAGAATACAATAGGACACTAAGTAACAGCCTCAAATATTTAAAGCAAAATTGGAAATGGACAGAAATACAGGGAAAATATGCAATTCCACCATTATAATGCAACATTTTAACATGCTTTCCCAATAATAGATCAAACACAAAATAAATTCGTAAGGTTATAGATTTCAGCAATACACAAAATGTTATGTAATGGATATATATTGAATACAATGTCCTCAAAAAACACATTCATTTTAAGTACATGAAAAATACTTATTTAAATTACTAAAATTTTTTATTTATAAAAATATTCTACTAGAGTTAACACATCTTTAAAAAGGTCAAAGAATTATGTAATTATTACTTATAATTACAAAAATATAGGTGAAAAATCTCCAAATATTTGGAAATTAAAAGCACAAAGTTAACAAGTCATAGGTCAAAGAAGAAATGACAAGGGAAATTGTAAAATATTTAGAATTGGAAGAATAACAGAATAGTACATTTACCATAAATTATGTGAAAGAAAATATTTATACAAAGTAATATTTATACTGAAATATATAGTGTAATGTCATTGTAATAGAAAAGTTAAAAAGATGGAAATTTAACTAAGTATCCAAATAATGTTAAAGGGTAAAAAATAAAGATAAGGACATAAAATAATAGAAACTAAACTTACAATAGAGAGGAAAGGTAGTGTGAACATTAGGTTATTTGAAAGAATAATAAAACTGACATCTCTGACAAGTCTGCTCAAGAAAAAAAGATAGAATAAATAATATTGCAATAAAAGTGGAACAAAAATTACAGATGCTACAAATATTAAAAAGCTAAAAGCAACATTAGGTGCTTGCTTCGGCAGCACATATACTAAAATTGGAATTATACAGAGAAGATTAGCATGGCCTGAGCAAGGATGACATGCAAATTCATGAAGCATTCCCAAAAAAAAAAAGCAACATTAGGCCAATAAATGTGAAAACTTGGATGACATGAACAGATAGATCCTTGGAAAAAGCAATGTACAAGTTGTCTAAAGAGGAAATAAAAAGCAAAGAATATGCTTATTAACAGTTAAACAATTTAAATCAGTCAAAAACTCTTCCAAAATAAAGAAGAGAGACTTCCCAACTAATTTTATAAAACTAGCATAACTTTGTATCAAAAACTTATAAGGGCACTATAATAATGGAAAATTACAGGTCCATCTTACTAATGAATAGCAATATAAGAGATTTTATATTCATTTAAAATTTGGTTCATCTAGAAATGAAGGAAAATGAAATGGCAAGCCATTAAAGAACAAAGAATTTATAATAAATGTAACTAACAGAAACATATATTCACGATTTAATAAAAAATTTAAGTGTTATTAACCAATAAGAAAAAAGAAAGACTACCCAATTAAAGGAGGTGAAGAAGCAGGAAAAAGAGATCTGATCTAGTCTTCTCAAAAGAGGATATTCAAATAATTTTAATCACAGCCAAATGTGTGCATGTGCATGTATGTGTTCCTAGCAATATATTTAACAAAAAACACGTAAGACCTTTATAGGTGTATCAGTTTTTTAAATACTTCAAAGAAGTTCTAATTAAATGGAGAGATATGCAAAATACACCATGTTCATGGATTGAAAGAGGCAATACCAAAATAAATCAATTTCCACAAGTTGACCTAGAGATTAAATGTATCTTTGATCAAAATTGCAGTCAGTTTGTGTGCATGTGTAGCTTGTCAAAAGAAAATTCCAAAATATATATGGAAAAACCTAGGGCCAAGAATAACCAAGACATTCTAAAAGAACAAAAGTGAGTGAAGTTTGCTTTATCAGATACCAAGAATTCTTATAAAGCTTTGACAACAATGACATTATCATATTACAGAGAAGAAAGACAAATAATAAATAAATGAAACAATTTTAAGTTATTTCAACATAAATGTCAAAATTTCAAACTGAAATTGCATTTCATTGGATAAAAAAACAGGTCAGAATTTCTTTTCAGTAATGTTGACTGTGGTTTGTCCTGAAAAAATATCATAAAACTATAACCATAGAGATATTATTACTATGTTAATGTTAATTTAATCTTTTAAATGGTGGTTAGTTAGAATTTTTAAGTATTATTGGAAAAAATGTACAGTTTTCTCCAAGTTTTCTCTGACAATGTTGTACTTTTTACCAATTATAAGCAACTTCATCAAGCAACATACTTCTTTTACGCTTTAAAAGACATTGACTTATTGTCTGAATAAAGGTTGCACTTAATTTTTGTTTGCTTAGATTCCTCATATAAGTGAAACTGTACCAGTATTTGCCTTTCTCCATCTGACTTATCTCAGTTAGTCCTTCAAGGTGCGTCCATGTTGTTGAAATTGGCAATATTTCATTATTGTCTATGGTTGAATAACATTCCGTTATACACACACACACACACACATACACACACATATACCTTCTTTATCCTTTCATCCATCGTGAACTTTTAGGTTGCTTCCATGCCTTGGCTACTGTAAATAATGTCACAATGAACATGAGAGTGTATATATCTTTTCAAGGTACTGTTTCTATTTTATTTAGATAAATACCAATAAGTGTAATTCCTGGATTATATACTACATCTACTTCTAACTTTTTGAGGAATCTCCATGCCATTTTCCATAGTGGCTGCACCAATTTACATTCTTGCCAACAGCACATGTGAGGTCCCTTTTCTCCACAACTCTGCCAATATTTGTTACTGTTTGTCTTTTTTTAATAGCCATTCTAACAGGTGCAAAGTGATATCTTCTTGTCATTTTGATTTGCATTTCCCTAATAATTAGTAAGAGGCATTTTTGTTTGATGTAAACCCACTTGATTATTTTTGCTTTTGTTGCCTTTGTTTTTGGAGTCAAATCCAAAAAATCAACCCCAAGATCAACATCAAGGAGTTTATCACCTATGTTTTCTTCTAGAGTTTCTATGGTTTCAGGTCTTACATTCAAGCTGTTAATCCATTTTGAGTTAATTTTTGTGAATGGTGTATGATAGTGGTCCAGTTTCATTCTTTTGCAAGTGGCTGTCCAGTTTTTCCAGCACCATTTATTGAAGAGACTGTCTTTTCCCCACTTTATATTCTTGCCTCCTTTGTTGTAAGTTAATTGACCATATATGTATGGATTTACATCTGGGCTCTCTATTCTGTTCCATTCATCTAAGTGTCTCTTTTTAGATTAAAATTATAATATTTTCATTATATAGCTTTCTACCATGGGAGACGTTATGGTGGTTCCTCAGAAAATTAAAAATAGAAATGCCACATGACCCAGTAGTTCCACTTCTATTTACCCAAAGAAAACAAAACACTCATTCAAAAAGATATATGCACCCCTGTGTTTATTGCAGTGTTATTTATAATAGCCAAAATACAGAAGCAACTTAATCCTGTTGAATGGATAAAGAAGGTGTGTGTGTGTGTGTGTGTGTGTGTGTGTGTGTGTGTGTGTGTGTGTGTGTGTATGTATTCTATTGCACGTATATGTGTATATATACATGCAATAGATTACTATTCAGCCATAAAAAATGAAATTTTACCATTTGCTACAACATGGATGAACCTTTAGGACATTATGCTAAGTGAAATAAGTCGGACAGAGAAAGACTAATACTGTGTGATCTCACTTACATGTGGAATCTAAAAACAAACAAACAAACAAAACAAAATAGCAGAGCCAAGCTCATACATACCGAGAACAGATTGGCAGTTGCTGGGTCAAGGGGTGGCAGGTGGGGGAAATGAGTTAGAGTATTTATTAATTTTTTAAAATGCTTATAAAGCTTTGACATTTATAACACTATCATATTATCATAAGGAAGGGCAAATAGATCAATGAAACAGATTAGAAAGTCCAAAACAGACTTGAAGCTTGAGTTATGTCAAAGCAGGCATTACACATAACGGGGGAAAAGATAGACTTTAAGTAAACATGACTGGAACAATTGTTACTGGTGTGGAAAAAATGAAATCAAAGCCTGAAAGGTGTCCCTCATGCACAAAAACCAATCCCACTTGGACTAAAGACTTGAATATGAAAGGCAAAACCATAAAATATTTAGGGCATAACACAGGACAAAGTCTTTGGGACATTAGGGATAAGGAAAAATTCCTTAAACAACATGCAAAAAAATGTAAATCATAAAGGCAGATATGGGTAAATTTACTAAATTAAAAATAAGAACTTTTGGTCACTGAAAGATATCGAAAAGTAAATAAAAATGCAAGCCACAACTTCCCCTTTGGCTGTCTCATCGTCCAGTCCTCTTACATGCTTACATTAGTTATCCTGTTCTTAAATTTTTATGTTCAGACATACGGAAAAAAGCCAGTGAAGAAAGATAAGGAAGAGCCACCTGCGTGGAAAGAAGTTAATGGTTTTTCCAAAGCCCACTTCACTGCAACTAATGGAGTGATAAACAAGAAAGCACAGAAAACATGGAGTAACCGACACGCATAAGTAATAGCCTAAAAGATTACTTGTTTTAAAGCAAAGACTGAATTCAAAGTTACATATGTTTTAGCATAAACTCATTTCTTTTGAGTTTATAAATCATTTGTACCTGAAATGTATCAATACGTTGCTGTTAGGTCACCTGTTAACTGAATGCTTCTGTCAGCACCGCGGGGCACCGGCGCGACCCGCCCGGCCTTCCTGCAGGCAGACTGGACCCCTCACCAGAAACTGTCTTTTTAACGCCTTACACACAAACAAAGCCAGGAAACCTGGAACCTTACTTTTCTCAGCAAGTCTTCAAATAAAACGTTAAGGGTTTTGTTCAGATTAAAATGTTTAAAAAAAAATGCAAGCCACAAACTGGTAGAACATGTTTGCCATGCGTATTATTGACAAAGGAAGAGTATCTAGAGATCATAAAGAATTTTGAATCATTAAAAAAAAAAGCAAGTGACCAATAAAAAAAGTGAAACGAAAGATTTGACTAGGTGTTCAGAGAAGAATAAATTCAAATAGCCAAATGTAAGCAAGGTTCTCATCCTTATTAATCAAGAAAAAATGAAAACTCAAACCACAATGAGATGCCACATTATGGCAAAAGTTTAAGTCTGGCAAAATCTTAAGTTGGCAAGGATCTGGAGTTACTTTTCTGATGGGATTGTAAATTAAGACAAACATCTTTGAAACTTTCACCCAACAAGTACTTCCAGAAGACAAATGCATATTTCATAACAGCACTTTTTGTAATTAAATGAAAATAATAACAACCCAAATGTTCATCAAATGTAGAAGAGATAAACTGCATGATAGTCGTAGGATGAAAACTGTATTCTTGTGAAAATTAATAAATTACAGCTATATGTAAAAACGTGAATGAACCTCAGGAACATAATGGTAAACTAAAAAAGTAAGCAGCATAAAACAGACACTCTAATTTTATTTGTATTAAGTTCAAAAACACAGAATATTGAACAATCTTTGATGCAGAGAAATACCATCTGGGTAAACTGAAGAGAGAGAGAGAATGACAAAAGTAAGTTTCACAGAGTACTTTCCTCTTTGTAGACTGGAAGGGGGTGGGACAAGGACTTCAAAGGTAACTATTTTTGGTGGTCTGGTAACTGGTTGAATACTTCAGTATTTTTATGTTGTTAGTCATTATGTTTTGTGCATATTGTGCAAGAATCTTTTTATCTCAATATTTAATGTAAAAATTTTAAAGAATGATCTTTAAGAGTTAGCACTCAAGTGTTGCATGAACAAAGCTGGAACCTGTATATTGGGGCTAGAACACGACAGGAGAATCAAAAGAGTCAGCTGGAGTCCCTCATTCTTGGAGGTGGTGGTACACCAAACAACCAGACACTCAGATGTATAAAAATATCCTGTTACTAGAAGGAGGTTATAGGAAAGAGGTGGCTCACTAAGAACTAAGCCAGAGCCCAACCAGGGCTCAACATTCCAAGTGAACCAGCAACAAAACTGAGTGATTTGAGTTATTGTCCTAGGCTCCCTGCTCCCAGGAGAAGGCATGGATCACAGAGTGGTACGCAGGGCTGACTGTAAGGGAGAAGCTTAGGAGAAGCCAGCTGCAAGAGGAAGGCTACAAAGATGGGAGGCCAAGCAGGTGTTTACATCATCTTCAATAAAAGAGGGTTTTCTTCTCATTTCACAGGTAGAGACCCTGAAGAAGTTAAAATGACTTCTCTAAAGTCGTTTTATCATCAGTTTGGAACCAAAAATAGAACCCACCAGTCTTAACTCCGTTGCCGGACGCCATCTCTGACCTATGCTCCTTCATTCATAAGTGGCTGGGTGGCTCTTTGCAGGCTCCGGGGGAGACAGGCCCTGATTCCCAGGCCAGGATGTTTCAGGCAAGGTTTCATTTTCTTGTTTTCACAATTCCTATCTTTTTTATGCTCTGAAATAGCAGCTGTGCCAGACAGTAGTCAAGAGAAAAAGAAAAGAACTCATTTAAAAAGCAGAGAACAAAAATAGTTTGCCCAGCATTTATACTGTGCTCTTTGAGGCTCAGAGTCAAAGAGTTCACTTTGAGTTTTCTTTAGTAACTAAGTTTAGTTACTAAAGCTTTTTTTTTCTGCATCAAAATGATTTTCAGTGTCTATTCATATAACAATGGAGGTGAGGTTCTATCAAATGCCAACCAGTTGGATTGCTACTGAAATGGAAACGGCATGATTTTAAAAAAATCAAGAGCATATAATTGAGGTCACTAAAGGACATTTTGCTGGAAAAACTGAGAAATATGAAATATGTCTAAATGATATGCTCTAAAATAATAATGAAATGTGTTTAAAAATGAGAGTATAAAAGCAAAGTATAAAATATTTCCCTATGTAAATGTTTCAACTGCATCAGACATTAGGTCCACCTTCAGAGGTAATTTTGCCTCAAAGAGTAAGATTTAGGAATCTTGCTTCCTAAAGGAAAGAAGATTTTTAAAAATAAATAAAAACATATTTAAACAATCCAGATCTACCATAAATTTTCCACTATGCAAGTCTCATGGCCTCTGAACTTCTGTTTCCTGGGCTCAGGGATACCTGCCATCCTCGGTACCCCAAAGAGAGATATGTATGCAGTTGGGGTCCATGGAGTTTTCTCATGCTAACTTTAGGAAAATGTGAAGAACTTCAGTTAGAAGATAGGACAGCTCTTTTGATTTACAACTGACTGATCGAATTACCCAAAGAAGGTGAACTAGTGGGATTTTTATAATCTGAAAGGATGCATTAATTTTCTATTTCTGTGTAACAAATTACCCCAAACTTAACAGTTTAAACAACACATTTTAATATTGCACAATTCTGTAGGTCAGACATCAGTGAGCCTGATTAGGTTCTCTACTTAAACTTTCACAAGGTTAAATGCAAGGTGTCGTCCAGGCTGGGCTATTACCTACAGGCTCTGAGATTCATCTAATTCCAACTTATTCAGGCTGTGGCTATAGGTCTGAGATGCCCGTCTCCTTGCTGGCTGTTGGCTAGGAGCTGTTCCTGCTCCTAGAGGGCACCCACATTGCCACACATGCAGCCCCCTCCATCTTCAAAGCCAGCAACAGTGTATTCAATCTCCCTCATGCTTTGAATCTCAGACTTCCACTGCCTTTCCAGCTACCAGTTAAGGAAGCTCTCTGCTATTGAGGAGTCATGTCATTAGTAGCCCCACCCAAATAATTAGAAGGTCAACTGTGCCACATAATGCGCCATGATCACTGAAGTGATATTTCATCACACTCACAGCTTCCAGGAATTAGGGAAGGATGTTTCTGTGGAGGCCATTGTAGAAATTCGGCCTACCACAGAGGAAGTAGGGGATAAAAGTATTTTGAGAACATGGGTTTTGGTGAAGACTGACTTGGTTTCAAATGCCAGCTCTATATTTTCACTGTATCTCTGTTTAAATTCAGATAAGTTGCTACCCTTCTCTAAGTTTTACTTTCTTTAGACTGCTATCTACTCAGGAGCAGAGAGTACTAAAAATCACTTCCCTTATGTTTTATCCATTGTCTGGAACACATCAGTGTTTGACAATATTTAAAAGGATGAATGAGTGAATGATAGCTAACATTGGAAGTTATCCCCTAAAATATACCTTAAAGCCACAGTAGGACCTGTTTTGCTAATGTTTTTTTCATTGACTTGAGTCAGTGAATTGGCCCAGATTGATCTGGGTCAATGAATGAGGTCATACAAGGAAAGAACATTAAAAGAAATCAGTGAAACAAAGGCGGGCCAAACATTGAATGATAGAGCCTAAATCAAGAAGAGTTGAAAATGAAAAAACAAACTTAATCAAATCAAGTCAGATGAAAATTAGTGAGTTTCCTTAATGACTTCATCAGCTAGGAAGCTTGGAGCTAGGTTTTTTAACTCAATCACATAGTTTTTTTCAATCTGGGCTAACTTTTATAGTTGCCCCTCTTCATTATAAATGTTTTGTCCTTTGTCTCTAATGCTTCATAGTTTTATGGTGACTGGCTTTTACTGTATGTCACCTAAAAGTTTGTTAAATAGACAAGATAAAACAATGTTTCACAAGATGAAGAAAATTAATTTGCCAAAATTCCAGGGGCCCCAAGAATAAGCAGATTTTCCTTGGGCAGTAAAGAGCAGGGAGGGACTGTTCTCTGTGACACCCACTGGAGTGAGATACAGGCAACTACTTTTTCAGAGATCCACATGATGGAACTGGTCACATATGGAGAATATGAAGTTGGGCAGGGCTAGATTGTGTGGATGATGGAGCTATTTGCCTCACCTCGTTTGATGAGTTCTTCCCGCCTCCCCTCTGCCCTGAAAACTTCAGTTAAGGTCTTTATCTGTCACAATGCTATCATGTACGGGGATTTTTTTGGTGCAGATAATAAAGACCATGTGGAGAAAGATGATTATACAGATCTGGTTGAGTAAACAGAGATGGAAATAAGGAAAAAAGACACTTTGAACTATTGTAATACCAAGAATGTTTTTTTATCAAAATTGCTGAAATGCAAGAAGACCCCAAGCGAGGTCCACACTGAAAAATAAATTAATAATTATTAGACAATCTTAGCTCCTACCTTTAAGTTCCTAAAACCACTTGGCAAAGTTACTGTTGAAGATATCCAATCATTCAATGAGGGGTTGGGTGCTATCTCTCTAAGTTCTCTTTAAAAATATTATAAGATTTTGAAAATATAAATATCTTTTTGTTTATGCTTGTAAGATAAAAAGAAATAAGACATAGATATAATGTCTGTAACATATATCTACCTACAGATAGGTAGGCTACAGATAGGTAGTAGACATAGGTAGACTACAGATAGGTAGTAGACATATTTGAGTCTTGGAATGCCAAGAAGACCATCATTTGTACCATTTTAAAGTTACAAGAAAGTGTGTCAGCATAGAAAAAAATTCTTACATCAAGTGAAGAAAGTTCAGCCCTGATTTTTCCATTTGTCCATCATATTTGCATTTGGGTTAAATTGAAAAACTTGAAAAAAGAAATGAAGCAAAGTGCCCCTAAGATGTGCAAAACAAGCCAGTCCTTGTTGAGAAAAGCAGCATTGCAGAGACCACAGATTTTCTCTTTCTTGGGCACACAGAGACATATGACTGAGTGTCACCAGTGAGAAAACTATCAGAGCGGATGTGTTATCCCCCCAACCAGAGCTGTTAAGAGCTGGTATGATTTCTCCATGTTCCTTCCCCCTGCCTTCATCATGGCTGCAGCAAAGAGACAGAGGACCTGTAAGACAGAAGCAGCTCACTCAGGTCCCTGAACCACAGCTTTCCCCAGGGAGAGCTGACCTGAATAAGACTGACACCAGAGTCATAAACAAACCTTCCTGGGTTAAGTCACAGAGATGTGAGGTCATATTTGTTACTGCGGCATAGTCTAGCTATCCGGACTAACACAGAAACACTAATCCAAGTCATAAATACAAATATTCCTTGATCTGAAGTCAACTGGGATTCCACTGTTTTACCACAAATTAGACATTAGAAAGGACCTAGCAAAAGCTTACTTCTTTATTTATTGGTATTTGTTATTTATAGTCCAATTATAATAGATTAAAAAATAACCAATAAACCAGGGGCATTTACAAAATACATAGAGGACTTTTTGCCTTTTAACTACATCTAAGCATAGGAGTCCCCCAGAGTTTAATGAAAACTTCTAATTCTCAAGCTATGCTGAACAATTATTCCTAACAGATGGTCTGAAACTTACTATATCCCAGCTGATTAATGCTAATTTGGGTTTCAGGCACAAAAGGGCATTTTTAAAGCCTCAGTCTCAGCATCTTGGGTGGTGGCCTGGTATGCTATCCCTTCCTGGGGCATCAGATTGATCCTTGAAGCCTTCCTTTCAAGTATGAAATGAACTTGACATATTATTTAGCTAGTGGGTTGAAAATGAACGTACAGTTTTTCCTAAGCCTTGAAAGTGTAATCCATCTTATGTGAGATAAATCTCACTGAACATTCAGGGAAAGTTGAATTTAGTGAGAAGTTCATATGTAGTATATTATTTCTGTCAAGTAGAAGATACTAGTCAGCAGTATGGTCATTAAAGATACTGCCTGGACAAGTTGTGCCAATCTCTATGTTCAACAGCCCTGATGAGTAGCTTCTGGTCACCATATTATTGTTTTTCCATAAGCATTTTTCAGACATATTCAATAGTATAAGGAATGCTTAGTATCCTCCTTAATTTTCTTAAAGCTCTGATTTGGTTATTTCAAACCTATCAGGCACACTATTGAAATACTGAAGGCTTTGTATGAAAATCATTAATACTGCTACCTAACTGAAATATCTTTTAGTAACACAAAGGACATCAATTTTATATCTTGGCTTTTCCAAACTTCTTTATTAGAGTAAATAAATAAATTCAAGGAATGCCAAACACCATTTTCTTCAACATATTTGAATCCTTCATGTCAGTACAATTTTTCTTGCATATCCCAAAGAATAATTTACCTACTAAGTAATTTTCAAAAATCATTCTAGAACAAATTTTAGGCATTAAAATTTCCATTGAAGTTCTATTAATGTTTAGGAAGATATTTTTCTCTGCTAATAATACCCGTCTCCTACTTATCACCAGCAGAATACTGATACATGCCTTTATATAGCAAATATACTCAATATCCATTGAGCAGGACATACTTGCTATAAAAACTAACAAGAGAAACCAACAGGTAAGCAAATTTCTTAATTCAGGTGCTTTACTTGATTTTCTTTGTGATTACTGTTTAACTCTCTGTGTTACTTTTATTCTATGATTAGTTCTGTGACTGAAGTAAAGATACTAATGATGTGTAGACATCCTAAAGTTGGAGCATGGTGCATTAGGAGAAACTTCTCTAATTCTCTCTTAGATTTTCAAGCAGGAATTCATCACTCCCTTCCCATGCCCTCCACCCCGCCACATATGTCTCTATTATAGATTGCTAGAATTTGAATTTGAGTTTCTTAAACACAAAAAGCAGTGTATTTATTCATTTGAAACCCCCCTACGTCCTATCCTGTAAGGAACACACAGTAGGTACTCAAAATATTGTTTGGTAAATAATTTGAATTGTCTGTCCTTAGCTGACACTTTTTAATTCACAGAGTGTTATCAGATTTTAACTCTTCTAATTGTAATATAACAAATGCAGAAAAACACACAAAAAATAGGTAAGCAACTCAGCGACTTATCACAGAAAGAGCATTTGACCCCCAGTTTAAAAAAATGTAAAATCACCAGCACCTCAGGAGCCCCTCTGCACATTCTCAGGCTTTCTCCCAAGTATTAGTTTCCCAAAGGT
Source organism: Manis javanica (assembly GCF_040802235.1). Taxonomy (NCBI): domain Eukaryota; kingdom Metazoa; phylum Chordata; class Mammalia; order Pholidota; family Manidae; genus Manis; species Manis javanica. The sequence goes on along the minus strand of NC_133158.1, from coordinate 52,709,322 downwards.
AACCACTATCCTGACTTCTAACTCCATAGATTTTTCCTATCTAGGAACTTAAGTAAATAGTTTCATAGTGTATTCCGCTATGGGCGGGTTCTGACACCCACCAGGACTGTGAGCTTTATCCAGGGCATTGCATGTAGCTCCAGTTGGGTCATGATTGTGTCTGTGTAGGGTTCTATTGTAAGAAAAAATTGCAATTCCTCTTTGCATCCTACTATTGATAGTCATTTGGGTTGTTTCTAGTGGTACCAGTGAGCACACAGTTGCCAGTTATACATGTTCCAAGTATCTTCTTCCACCCTGTGGCTTGCCTTGACAGAAAATGATTTGCAACTTATTTTTCTTGACAAATTGCAATAAATCCTGCCTGGCTCTGTAAGGGTGTGCATGTAGAGCACTAGTCAACTATGGGACTGTTGAGGTATTTCTCAAGTCCTGTAACAAACAGCAGTTGTACCCAGAAGGAGAGATGTTCAGCCACAGTGGTGTGTGTGTGTAGGGGAAGCAGGCTGAGTGGAAAAACACCACGAATCCAAAGTTAGGATGAGGTTTCAGATAATTACTCGGTGAATTAAAATAATCGCTCTATATTATAAAAACCATGAACAAGTTTCTTAACCCACAAACATTCTTTGCCTTTTATTTGCCAAGTATTTTCATGAACACAGCATACCGCGATGAATAAGCAATCATACTCCCTGCCCCAGGGTGCCTGGGTCTAGCTCTGTGAATTAAATCAATAGAAGTGAAACTATGTTCGCTCTGCTATTGAAATTAGTTTATTGAAATATGGGAATTGGTAACATAATAGCATATGAAAAGGGAAGAGGGAGGTGAACAGCTTGAAAGACGAGATTCCAAGTTATTTGATGGGAAGGGCTTGTTCTTTCTGCTGTTGCTGGATCTGGTGTTTGCTGCCAGAAGAGTCTTGCTTTTGAATAACTCACAGAGCAGCCCCTTCTGGTTAATTTGGTTTATCAAGAAAGTGGCTATGGAATTGACATAGGCAGATAAAAGGTCCTGAAAGCACAACTAACTCCGGACCATGCGAGGATTCCCACGGTTCAAAGAATGAGTTCACCCTTCAGTAGAAGCAAGACAACCCATCTGCTCAATCACACAATGGGTGGCAGCAGCCATATGTGAAGCTTCCATAGCCACAGCGGTAGCCCAGGCCTCCAGAGTAGCTGCCGTAGTAGCTCATGGTGTCAGGGACTGAAGTCTTAGTTTGCTAATGAAGGTGGGTTTCCTGAGTATGACCATCATCAACTTCCCTGAGACTTTATATCCCATCAGTGATGGGTGGGGCAAGCCATGCGCTTGTACAATTCTTACTGCATACAGTAATTTGCATGAAAAATATCTCTTCCCTTCCTAACATCTCTGGATCTTTATGTAATAATTTATTTATTTCACAGATATTTAGTGCCCACCTAATGCAACACAGGCACTATTCTGGGATTATAAATAAAGATGCAATTGTAAATAAGGGCTGCCCTTTCCCATCCCATGAGTTTATGCCCTTCATCTTTGCTAGTCAAAGAAATGGTCACATTTGCTGTAAAGCCCAGCAAAACATAATTGACAGCACCACAGGGCCAAATTTAATTTTTTTTTAAAGAGAGAAAGACAGAATGCCAAATGGCAGAGATTTATTCCCTAATATTACTTACTACCTTTTGTTCCATGTTTATGAAACTTTTGATGCCTCCAAGCTTTTATGGCAAAATTTTTTTTCCATTGTTAAATCTTTACATAAGAAATGAAACCAGGGCAAAGGGTGGGGGAGTTTTTTTGCAAAGCAATACTGTAATCTTACCATCTTCATCTTCTTTTGCATGAAAAGCTCTACAAAAGGGATTAACACTTAGGCATCAGCTCCACCCAGCTGACTGCACAGCTGCTTGTAAAAGCAGGCAACCCTCTCTGCCTTACTAAATTCCTAATACAATCAGCAGAGATTAAAAAAAAGTTGTTTTCCAATTTCTGGAGTTCCATCAGTTTTCTGATCTCTAAGGAAACTTAGATTACACGTTCTTTATAGAAATATGAAGTTGCAATATAAAAAGTAATTAGATATTGTGGGTAAAATTGTAATATTTCTATAATATCTCACATTGCTTTAGTGCATCTGCATATCAACAGGTGTTCCTCAGGGATGGATAAACGTAGCCATCTCCATATCAATGGGTAATTACCTGAGCAATTGAGGGCTTATCTGAATCTGAGAGGTTAGGAGGAGGCTGGTTTTGCTTCTGCCAGAAAGAGAGATGGCTTCAGATAGAATCTTATTATATTGGAACTGGCTTAACTCTTGTTCTACAGATGATAAAGCAGACTCAGAGAAGATTGGCTCCAAATGCCCAGTAAGTGGCAAAGCCCAGACTAGAGCCAAGTCTTTCTATCTCCATCTCTTTCATTTTTTATTGTGCCACACTCTCTTCATGTTTCACAGGTGTTGTACAAGGTGGGTGAAAGTGAGAGATATTTCATTATCACAATGGAAGACTGACATTGTGAATTGCTTTCTCTGTGGGTGAGCTTCCTAATTTTGATTTTTGATCTATATGCTGATTGGTATTTCCTTTCCTCTTGGCTGGAATTCAAAAGGCTAAAATTAGCAAGTGAAAACTAGAAGCCACATCCACCTATTTTCAATGAGATTACAATCAGGATGCTTGTTGCATTGATTGTTTAAGAGATGTAAGACCCAGAAGGAAGAGCAAACCTAAGTCCAAAAGTTTTAAAGTGGAAAATTGAGGAACTCCAGACCAAGAAGGTGACATAGGGGGCTCCTGAATTTCCCTCCTTTCATGGGTGCACTGAATATATAGCTACTCAAGTTGCAATTTCCTCTGAGAAAAACCCAGAAATTGGCTGACTCATATGGCTGACTCATACACACCAGATGAATGAGAAAATACCCACATTGAAAAGGGTAGGAGAGGCTGAGACACGCTCTCATCATAAACCCAACCCCACGGGACAGTGCCATACAGTCAGGAGGAAACCCCCAACTCCCAGCTTCTCCCTGAGGAATGAACTTTGAATCACATCTAGCACCCCAACTTTTAAGATTCCCATCCCAGGGATGGGCCCCCAAGTCACCTAGCTCTGAAAACCAACAGGGCCTGTGTTCACAAATCCCATGGGACTATCAGCAAACAAAGAAGCAGTTCTTAATGGGAGCAAGAGCACTTGCTGCAGAGATCCACCCCGACTCAGCATAGAGGGAGCAGATGAAACCCCCATCTCCCAGTCTTCCCAGTCTTCCCTTAGAAGGGGTTTGACTGCATGCGTTGTAAGCTGACGGCTGAGAGTCCAGCTTCTAATGAGCACACAGCAGGTTCCGACTGCAATCCTCACAGGGATCCTGAAAGAACTGGAGGCACTTCCCCCACCTTCCCTTCAGGCTCACTCCAAAAATAAAACCAAGCCACTGATATCTCCCTAGAAGGAGCTTATCCACACATCTAGAGCCCCAATTTTTATGGCTGTCACCCAAGGGACGGGCCTACAAGTAACCTAGCACTGATAGCTAATGGGGTTGCATTCACAAGTCCTCCAAGACTATAACAAATGTGAGTAAAATTGCAGTATTTCCAGAATCTCTTGCCTGGCTTTAGTGCATCCCCACACAATAGGTGTTTCCAAGGGGTGGAGAGAAGTAGTCCAACTCCACATCAGTAGGTAATTACACGGTGAGAGCGAGCGCTTAGCTGGACTGGAGAGTTTGGGTGGGGGGGCCTCTTCTTCTGCACCCAGATCATTAGAGAAACGGGAGAGCAGATGCGGACTGCTTCTAAGAAATACTTGTGTTACTCCCACTTTATTTCTTCCTTTGAATGATTTTGGTTTCAAAGGTATTTTGCCCTGGGATTTCCCCCCCACCGGAGATACACCAAGAAAAGAAGTAGGGTTTTTTTAAATTGAGGTGTAATTCCCACAAAGCAGCATATTAGTTTCACATATACAATATAATGATTCAATATTGTATATATTGCAAAATGATCACCACAATAAGTCTAGTTTACATCCATCGCTACACATAGTTACAAATGTTCTTTTTCTTGTGATGAGAATTTATAAGATCTATTCTTTTAGCAACTTTCAAATACATAATAGAGTATTGCTAACTATCATCACCATGCTGTACATTACATCCTTTGGACTTATTTATTTAATAATTGGAAGTTTATACCTTGTGATCCCCTTTATCCATTTCACCCAACCCACACCTCAGCCTGCAGCAACCACCAATCTGTTCTCTGCATCTATGAGTTCAGTTTTATTGTTTTTGGTTTTTTGTTCTTTTTAATACCACATATAAGTGAGATGATAAGGGTGTCTTTTTCTGACTTATTTTACTTAGCATAATACCCTCAAGGTCCATCCATGTTGACTCAAATGACAGAATTTCTTTCTTCACTGAGTGTGTGTGTGTGTGTGTGTGTGTGTGTGTGTGTGTGTGTATACACCATATTTTCTTCATCAATTTACCCATTAATGGACACTTAGGCTGATTTCACGTCTTGGCTACTGTAAAATAATGCTGTAGCGAACATGGGAGTGCAGATATATTTTCCAGTTAGTGTGTTTGTTTTCTTAAGATAAATACCCAGAAGTGGAATTGCTGGATCATAAGGTAGGTCTCTTTTTAATCTCGGGGGGTACCCAAAATTCGCTGCACCAATTTATACTCCCACCAATAGTGTACAAGTGTTCCCTTTTCTCCACACCCCTGCCAACACTTGTTATTTCTTATCTTTTTGATAATAGCCATTCTAACAAATGTGAGGTGACCTCTCATTGCAGGTTTGACTTGCATTTTCCTGATGATTAGGGATGTTGAACACTTTTTCATGTATCTGTTGGCCTATATGTCTTTGGAAAAATGTCTATTCAGAGTCTCTGCCTATTTTTAATCAATTTTGTCTTGGGTTCTGTTTTGTTTGAGGCTTTTTTGTATTGCATTGTATGAGTTCTTTATGCATTTTGGATATTAATCCCTTATTAGGTACATGATTTGCAAATTTTTTATCCCATTCCCTTGGCTGCCATTTCATTTGTTGATGCTTTTCTTTGCTTTTCAGAAAGCTTTTAGTTTGATGTAGTCTCACTTGTTTATTTTTCCTTTAATTGTCTCTGCTTTTGGTGCTAAATCCAAGAATATCATTGGCAAGATCAATGTCAAGAAGCTTACCACGTATGTTTCTTCTAGGAATTTTGTGGTTTTGGGTCTTATGTTCAAATCTCTATTCAATTTGGGTATATGGTGTAAGATAGTGGTCCAGTTTCATTTTTCTGAAAATCCAGCTGTCCAGTTTTCCCAATATCATTTATTGAAGAGTCTGTCCTTTCCCCATTTTATATTCTTGACTCCTTTGTTGAAAATTAATTGACCATACATGCATGTGTTTATCTGTGGGCTCTCCATTTTGTTCCAACCATTTATGTGTCTGTTTTTATTCAATACCAGACTGTTTTAATTACTGTAGCTTTGTAATACAGTTTGAAATCAGGGAGCATCATGTCTCCAGCTTTGTTTCTCTTGCTCAAAATTGCTTTGGTTCTTCAGGGTCTTTTATGGTTCTACACAAATTTTAGGATTGTTTGTTTTATTTCTGTGAAAAATGACATTGGAATTTTCATAGAGATTGTGCTGAATTTTTATCTTTTTTGTGGGGTGTATAGACATTTTAACAATATCAGTTCTTCCTATCCAGGAGGACAGCGTATCTTTCCACTTTTTGTGTCTTCTTCATCTTCTTTCATCAATGTCTTCAAGTTTTCAATGTACAGCTTTTTCACCTCCTTGATTAAATTTATTCCTAAGCATTCTATTCCTTTTGATGTAGTCTCAGGCAAATATTTCTATTAGGCAGCAGCCAACTTTTGGCAGATATTGCCGAGAAATAAGTATTTCTTAGAAATCAGCTGATGAATATTGAGTGGCTAGAACTGTCTTTAAAGACAGAGAAATGAGGTGCCAGAAGCAAGAAAAAGATCCCAGTGTAAGAACTATGTGGGACACAGAGAAGACATCCCAAACTGGAAGGCAATTTTCTCTAGGAAAAAGAGAGATAATCATTTATTTAAAATAACTATTGCCCTTAAAAAGACCCACTACTGTGCTCTGTGGAGAAACCAGGATGTGTAGATCCCCTAAGCAGAGATCATCATCTTAGGCTATCAAGCCAATGTGCTTCCATTCTTGGGAATTGCTGCTTCCACATTAAAGTAGATGGGGTTGCCTGGGAAGCCGACTTGGAAAAGGGGTTCTGAATGCAGTATATTTTTTAAGGAGAGTCCTGGGATCAACCCTGAGGGAAGGGGCAGCAGGAAGCAGAGGTGGTCAGAGAAGCAGAGCCACAAGCTATCACAACACAGCCAGAGCTGACCCCTGGGTCCTCTGCAGCTAGAATGGCCCTTCAGCACTGGGCCACATAGGGCTGAAATGGCCCAGCCTCCATACTCTCATGAATCAGTCATTGGATGTGAGCATGACCTGGGGTGCTATTCCACCACTGAGCCAGTCCTTAAGGGGATGACAGCTGAAGACTATGTGCACACCATACTCCTAGCGGCTGGCATTCAAGACCAGCACTGAAGGGGATCTGGGCTGTGCATCCTGGTGTCCTTCCACATGCTGGCCCAGGTTCCTACTGTAAATGCTGCCGTGCCCTGCCTTTACTGCTCAGACCTCCAACGTGGGAAGTCCTTCCCCAGAGAAAATCGACATCTCTATGCCTGCCAGCTTCTTGCTGAGCCTCCTCAGTATATAAGGAAAGGGTAGAGGAAGAGGTTGGAGCTACAGCCCTTGCCCTCCCTTCTCAAGATGGAAGTCTCTAGTGTGAGGGCACATTCAGGCAGGTACTGTTGGGAAAACATGACTAAAAGCAAAATCTCTCCTTCCCAGAAAACCTCTCCACAAGAGTCAAAGAGAAATAAAACAATTTTATTATTGCATAAGCATTAAGCCAGAGTGTAGTGTGTATCACAGGCAACCCATGAAGAGATTGAAAAATTGGAAAGAAGTCTCACCATTTCAGAGAATCAAGCAGACATGACCCATCACATGCATGTTCTCAAGATGAACACTAAGCACTCCTCTGCAAAAGGCAACTGACAGCACCGTTTGTCACACATAGACCTTTCTGGATTCATGTGATCACTAAGGTAGCCATCTGCACTTGCTAATTAGATTTCTCCAAAGAAACATAAACTCACATCTTTATGACAGGTGGTAGTTTTGGAATGAGGTACCTGTCAAAGATAGGCTGCTCCCTCTCACAAAATTGGGAGATGGGACTTGAGAAAGACATTGCTGGGTCATAAAGCTGACAAGAGACTTATTTCACTTTTAAAAAGATTTACATATACATCAAAGAGACAGAAAATTGCATGTTTTCTAAAGTAAATGCTCTAAGTGAGGTCTCTTCTCTTATTTTCAACAGAGAAACTTAAGCATCTTATTTTTATTTGTATTTGCCCTTACAATACCAGGGAACCTCAACATTTGAGGGGCCTTCCTAGCAGGGCACAGTCATAGGTTTTTCCTGGTGATTCTCTTGGGAACACGGAGGAGAATTGCGGGACGAGAACAGAGAATACCAGGAATTAGATCAAGCTGCCCCTTGTCAACAGTGGTAGGAAGTTGGCTTTTACTGTGAGTGACATGAAAGCTCACTAGAGGGCTTTGATCAGAGGACCGACGTGGCCTGACATATTTCAGAGTTGCTTGTTATAAAATTGATAACTACCTGTTGAGCAGGACTGTATTCTCGGGACTCTTACAGGTGCCAAGAGCACCAGAACAAAGCTTTGTCTTGAGATTGTTTACTCTGCTGATGGGGCAATAACAGGCAAAAACAGTCATTACTAACATGAGGTCATGAGGGTTTATCTGCCCAAATGACAGCAGGTAGTGTACCGGACAGGCTCGAAGGAAATGCAGAGAAACGGGAAGACGGTGAAGACAGGCAGAGTCCCAGAACACACCCGGGAGAAGATGGATTTGAGCTGTGCACTGCAGGATGGCTGGATGCAGCTGGGTGGTGGAGAGGCAAACACTACCAGTTCAGGGTCAGGGGTCATTCTCCAACAGGAATGAAGCCTGTTTGGAGTAGGTGGAGAAAAATTACAAACTAAGGTCTCAGAGGCCTGATGCTGTGGAGGCCCAGGGCCACTGGTCAGGAAGCAGCGTGAACAGACCGGCCCTGGAGGCACTGAAGGGAGGAAGGCGCCCTGCTCTGCCCTGCGACCGCCTGGTGGAACAGACAGCCATGCCTTTGCATAGTGACCACCTTCTTGTCAATTGTTACCAATTGGTTGGGTTTAACACAAAGCAATTACAAGAATAGATTTTAACTACATATGCCATTCCTGCCTTACCCCATCTATCCTTACCCTCTCTTACCCTCTCTTATCCTTACCCTGCCTTACCCTCTCTATCCATTAGATAAAAATTCACCCCCATTGGGGGGTATATAATTTAAATAACTCAGGACATTTGAATAAAATCCCATTTTATTGGCCGAATGAGGGAGGGGACTTTAAAAGAGACAAGAATGGAAATTGTGATGGTTACCTGTGTGAGCTAATTCCTTTTAATACATTTCTTAATATATACATGGTGGGAAGAATATATACACAGACTGTGTATAACATCCTGTTGGTCTGTTTCTCTGGAAATCATTCAGGAAAACAGAAAGGCCACTGAAACTGATCCTCACCCTGCCTTTATGATGTTGATCAACAAGAGAGTTGAGGCAGTGAAAGCAGGGAAGGCAGAAAAGATCTTAAAACACCAGCACTTATGAAGCCTTCTGGGGCTTCCCTCTGGCACAAACTAGGTTGTCACTTATTTGCGTGGGGTGGCAAATGTCAGGGGGTCCATAAAGGCTCCAAGATTCTTCTAGGTAAGAATCTCTGTCACCCTGGAGGCTAAGGGACTGGGGCTGGAGGGGGACACTCTAGACTATAACAGCTGGGAGCCGCTGGAGAAGCCCACAGGCTGTGGCAGAACTTTCTGGGTGGAGGGATGGACGCCCCTGAACGCAAGCTGAGGCAGCTGGCAGAAGCCTTGCACATTTTCCTGTAATAGGCACAAAATGAACACAACTTCCCTTGAATACTTACTCACTATGTTACGCTCAACATGAGACTGTGCCAAGGTCTTTCTGTCTTTGTCTCATATGTTCCTCACAACAACTTTAGAGGTAAAAATCACTGCCCCCATTGTTCAGATAAGAAAACAGAGATTTAATGGGGTTAAGTGGGAAGTTATGAATACAGAGATTAAGGGCCTGAGGCTCTGAGAATGTCTTGTAAGGAATAAATGAATAATTCTAGGAAATGTGTAGAGCTCAGTGCCCAGCACCTAGTAAGAGCTCAATAAATGGAAATGACTGTATTCACATTGTCATTATCACCATTATCACTAGATCCTTCTTTCATCACAAATACTTGAGTATCTGAATTCCTCTGGTTCAAAGGCTAGAATACTAAAGAGATCACTCAGTATATGGCTTCAAATCCAAAGCTCCCTGGGAAGTGTCTTTCTTAAAATGTTCTCTGCCACAGGTCTGAGGGATTTGAGAGCCTTCCTTAGCTCAAAAAGGAAACAAAGATCACTCTCCAGCCAGAACCCTGGTTCAGAACTTCTCGCCGTTTCTCCCCATCCCCCACAGCTCCTGTCTGTTTCCTATTTTCAAAAATCTCCTGATGGCAATAGCTAACTAAGCTCAAGGGCGTCCATTTGCTACCTCAACAGGGTTTTGCCTTCAGCCTCTTTATAGAGGCTAATTTAGAGGCTAGTGAGGGCACGTAGTACCAAATACTTCCTTGCTTAATGCAAATGATTTCCTCTTCCACCTCCTCCCTCCCTGCATTAAAGAGAATAACTTAGAGTTGAACGCGTAGCTCTAAAAGACCACCCTGAAAGACTGCCTACATTGTTTTAATGTGCTTTATCTTTGATACCTAATCAGAAGAAATAGAGAAATGCCCTTTAAATTAATTCTGACCTGTGTGTCATGGGCAACTTGATCTCATGGGAATCATCTTCTCGTCCACTGCCATTGATAATTTTTCCTTTCTTGATGGTCACCACAGTCCTGTAGGGGTTTGTCCTCTCCGGATGGTGGAGTTGTACTGACACATTTAAAGTTGTCACACCTCCATCTTGCAGGTTGCTTATCCCTGTTGCCACTTAGTCCTGATTAAATTCTACATGAACTTCGGCCTTGGATGAAAAGAGGCTAATTTAGCAGTGCTCCTTATTTATGAGGCAGCTACATGATCTGTTGTGACTGGACAACGGGTCTGCCACATAAAGGAAGAAGCCCGTGTGGCCTTTTTCCCTGACACTGGCAATCACAAGGGGACTCACAGCCAGGACTCGGCCTGACTTCCTCTGAAGAGGCCGCATAATGATCCTTGGGACCTGGAGGTCGTGCTAATGTGGCATCCACTCTTGGAGGGCTGATAAGGGAAGAGGAGATTGGTCTACATTGCTTGTCATCTATTCCCAGTCTAGTCTCAATACTAAACACTGAAGAATTGACCTCATTTGATAACAGGAGTCAGAAACATTGAGCAGGTTTTATCAAACCTGTTTTACAGATTAAAGAAGCTGAGGCTCAGGGAAGCTCAATAACATGGCCGAGACCACACAGCTGTGAATAAAGAGGAGGAGTGGGGTTTTGAACCCAGGACTGTGATTCCAAAACGTGGGTCATTTCTCTGCACATAGCCAAGAAGCCGATGGAAGAGAAATGTGTTAAACAATTAAGTAAAATTTGGAAAAAGGAAAGTGGTGCACCTGGCGAAGACATATCAGCAGTGAGGGGATCTCATGGCCAGTCAGCATGGTTACCAGCTTTTCTCACTACGTCTTAGAAACCACAGTCAGGATGGAGCAAACAGAAGACCCAGCTGCCCAGAATGCGAGGTCTGCGTGGTGGGTGTGGCCGAAGTTCCTGAGACAGGAACGAGGGCGTGACATGTGCACAATGAGTCCCGCTGTCTGCAGAGCTAAATCATGGCATAAGGGGTTGGGGATAGACTGGGACAGTGGGGACGGGTCTGCAGTCTGAAGGAAGTTGACTAGGTGGGAGTAGGGAGACAGAGAAAAAAAACAGAAATACTTGAGGAGAAGAAGAGATGATGTCGTTAGAGAGGCACCTACCCTAGTTGGATACAGTGCGAACAGAGCCCGGAGCGTATCTCATCCTCCAGCCGTCCGACTGCTGACAGGTCTAATAAGACCCACTGCTAGGGTTACCTGCATTTAACAGGAGTCTCCTCCTGGGCAAAGCAAAGGTACTTTAAAGGGAAGGGATTCTCGAATGATAGAACAGCAGGTTCTACAAGCAGATGGCAAGGGCGGGGAGGCTGGATTTCTGCGGGAGGATACCCCTCAGTACTTTCTTCACATCTTACTGCACAAGCAAGGTCTAATCCGCCTTAGAAAGTGCCAGCTCTGCCTGAAGCCCGTCTCTCAAATGGGTGTCATACAAGGGGTATAATCCCTAACTTGAGAGCCTCTTGCCACAGCCAATAGTAAGCTTCTCTTACCCAGCCAAGAGTCTGGGCACTCTCTCCTGCTTTTCTCTCCAATCTGGTCGAGCCATCCTGATCTCTTCTTGGTTTCTGGAACATTCTTTTGTGGATGCAAGACTTTGCCCTTGCACAGAGGTTTCCTCTGTCTGGAAAGCTCTTCCATTAACTTTTCATGAGCAGCTCCTTCTTACTGTTCAGGTTTCTGCCTAAATGTTACCACCTTAAGAAGCCATACCCAACTGCCCAACCTCCAAGACATGCTGCATCCGCCCATTTACAGGGCTTTTCCTAGAGTGAATTATTATGTGCACTACCTTCTGCCTTTCTCACAGGAAGGTAAGCTCCATGCAAGCAGGGAGCAAAGCTGGTGTATCCTCAACACCTAGCACAATGCCTCACGCAGAGTAGGGAACCTGAGAAGTGATGTTTGAATGAACAAACAAATGAACCATCAATAAGTAAGCATCTCAGGAAGGCAGTGAAGGGACGGAGGGAAGGAGGAAGTGGTTGCATTAGTTCCTCCTTCATCACTCCTCTCACAATGAACCTTTTAATCCTTCCTCTCAATTTTAAACAAATTTCCAGTGTGAAAAACTTGTATAGAAGAGGACAGAAAGAATTTATGATTTTCTTTGAGCTCCACTGTGCCCTGAGGATGGCCCTGGGTTCTACACAGCCTACAGCCCAACTCTGGCAGTACAAACATGGCTACAGGCTTTACTGTGTCCCCCCAAATCCCTATGTTGAAGTCCCAACTCCTCATACCTCAGAATGTGACTTATTTGGATCTAAAGGAGGTAATCAAATTCAGTAAGTTGTTAAACTGACTAGGGTCCTTATAAGAACAAATTTGGACACACAGAGACATCAGGGATGCACACACAGAAGAAAGACTATGTGAGGCCGCAGCAAGAGCGGCCACCAGAAGCCAAGGGGCCAGGCCCCAGGAGAAACCAGACCTGCCGACACCTTGATCTCGGACTCCCAGCCTCCAGGACTGTGAGAAAACAAATGTCTGCCTTTTTAAGCCTCTAAGTTGTGGTGTTTTGTTACAGCAGCCCAAGAAAACTGATACAAACATTCAAATAATAGTTTTATCACTTCGTGGATAACTCTAATAGGCTACAGCAAGTTGGACTGGCCTGACCTCACCATCCAGGGAAACAGTGTGGAGGGCAGAAAGTGCACGGGCTGTGTGATCACATCCCAGCTCTACTACCTCTCACCTTGCCTAACCTCTCTGTGAATCCATGGAAGGATTACATGAGATGAGTTTATAAAAGTACTTGTCATAGAACTTGAAGGTCATTGCTCAACAAAGATTAATTCCTCTTCCTGACCAACTTGGTCCTAAGGCTTCTGTTCTAAGATAATTACAACACTCAAAACAGATCAGTTAAAATTGTTAAGTGCAATAAATACGTATGTCCGAGTGTGTGTGTGCATGTGTGAGGGAGATTCCCTCGGGAACGGCACCTACCCCCAGCTGGGCACATGGTCATGGCTGTCGCCCATCTGATGATGGGGTTTCTGCTGCAACAGGAGTTCAATAGTCTGAGTAACACTCCAGGCCTCAGGTGACCATGGTGGCAGGACTGTTTGGCAGAGAAAGCCAGAATTTAATTGGAGTGTGTTCACCCGTTTCCCAATTGCTTAATAGAACTAAAATCAGACTACTGACCAGGTGAGGGGTCCACGTGAAGTACTGAGGACAAGGGTGACTGGGAGCTCCCTGGAATTAACCAGGTCCCTAGGAGACCTCTGCCTAAAGATGCTCAGGTTATTCCATGCAGATAACCCCTTAATGGTTACTTCTGAAGAAATGTGAACTTCTGAAGGAAAAGAGATTTCAGGAGTCCCTTGGTTTGTGTCGAATTGCCAGGCGTTGAGATGGTCAGTCAAGACACCGAGCCGAACTCAAAGTGATAACCACGCCTTTGCCCACTCCCTGCGACAGTAAAGGCACGAGGCATGGAGAAGGGAAGGTGCTGGCTTCCCGCTGCTCAGCGTCTCCCTCAGGGGAGGGAGAAGAGAAGGAATAGGAATTGAAAAGTAGTAAGTGAGAGTAGAGAAGTCTTTCAGTCAAGGGCCCCCAGTGAGGAACTTCTTGGTAGGGGGCCTAAAAACTGTCCCAGTCGTGACCCCTGATTAGGAGGCTTCCGAATGCAGATACGCGGGTGAGCTTGGGGGGTAGAGGGGAGAGGCCTGAGCCGTGGCTGCTCTGCTCTCCAGAGACCCCAGCGCAGGGGCTGGGCCCCAAGCCAGGTGCGGGGAGGGCCGCTTCCCCGGGAGACCTGCCAGGAAAAGCTCTGTAACGCCTGTGCTCAGACCAGAAGTACCACACGTAGGACCTAGGCCTGGAGCCAGGCTCCTACGAATTCACAGGGTCTCGCCTGAACAGTGTCTGAAGCCGGGGGTCTTAAGCTTCTGATGTGGCTACAAGGTACGAAAAGATTGTGATAGTCTCAGGATAATACCAGAGGGGAAGAGAGCTGGTGTGCATTGCTTACTGCAGGCCAGGCGATTTCCGCTTCATAATGCTCCCAAACTCCAAAAGGTAAACAAGGACTGTAACAAGGACAATGATGAGAACAATGAAAATCAGAGGCAAAACTGGAATTCCAGTTCTATTCTGTTTAACGATGAAGCCCTGTTATGGGTGTCTGGGTCTGGGTACCCTGAGTCACTCTCCCCCTTGGGCTGGGGCCGGCAGGGGAATTTTGTTTACTATATTCTCCAGGATGACTTTTCCCTCTTACCTGTTCCAAGAATATTTCCATCTTCTCCTCCCTCTCAATGCCTCCCTAAAACAGCCTCTTGTTTATTTCCAATTCCTACTTGCAGCCTCATTAAAAATTAGGAAGACTCACTCCATCGAGTCATTTCAATATGAGGAATAGGTTGAGCAAAGTAAAAGAAATATGTGAGAATACTTAAATTGCAATGAATGACATACTACTATCATTCATTGCAATTAAGGTGTTCTGGGACATTTCCTTAACTTTCCTCAACCAAGCACTCATAACGAGATGAATTTATTTCTCACTGTGATTCAGATCCCCGGAGGATTTCCTTTTGCCTTTAAACTATAGTGGACTACTGCTGTATGAGATGTTTAAGACAAGCAGGTAAATAAATTGCCTCATCTACAATTAAGGAAAAGAGGATTGTGTCTTTGTAATATGGGCCTTAGAAGAGACAGATTTGTGTGCTATTTGTTCTAGTTACTAATATTAGCTCCAAATTAGAAAAATAAAATTGAAGGGAAGAAAATTGGTTTTCAACTCATTACAGAGAAAGAAAAATTACATTCGTACATATGATTCATATAAAAGAGAAATGTGTACACAAACACACAGTAGGAGAGAAGGAAGCTAGTATTTACTAAGGGCTTAATATGCACCATAAGCTTCACATACCTTATAGCAACTCTATGAGATCAATATTATTTCCATATTATACAGGAAAGAATTGGAAGAAAAAAAAGCCTCAACTATAGGGGCCCTTCCAATTCAAAAGTGTAGGCAATTTCTACCATATTACATTCCTACTGTGTACAACATTATGTACGTTTCTTTTAGAAACTCAGAACTAGTTGTATGAGATATCACTCACCTTTTTATGCCTCAGAATGAAAATTAAGTCATGAATCTCAAAGGGAGACTTCAGAGACATTGCAACCTCTACCCATTGTCTCTCTCCTCTAGTGTTTATTACCCAGTTCCCAAACACCCTTATGCTTAAGCCTTGACCAATTTTTATGGAAACCCTGAAATTTATGGTAAAAGTGAACAGAAAAAAACTGTTCCCCATTCTGAAACCACCAGAGCACTTCAAGCTGTCTGGAGGTGACATCTATTGCTGTTGGTCACTCAAAACTCACCTCCTTGGTTTTGAAAACAACTACTTGCGTTTCCTGTGTAGAACCCATCCCGCTCCTGGCTGATGGCTTTGACAGAGCTGTCTGTCCTTCAAAACGCCATCCCCTGCCCTGATCAAGGGGAGGTAAAGCAATCCAGATGCTCCTCACCCCCACCCAAGATTCAGATTTTGTGCAGAGGGATTCAAAGAGAGAAAACAATTGGAATAAATTATTCCCAAAGATGCCCCACGACAATGCCCATTATTTCTCCAGCTCTGCCCAGGTTCTAGTCCTTCTTATTTCAAGTACTCATCTTTTGCTTCAATTCCGTGGGCTATTACCATCCTTCCAATATGTTTCTTGATTTCTTCTCCCCTTTATTAGTCAGAGTCATTTCTGATGCCATCAACCAAGTACCTGAAATGACAAACCATCCATGCCTTGACAGATCATATGACAGTCATACACTCTGACGTCACTGCCCTTGCAGAATTGTCACATTGTGCCCAGGGGTCCTTCTCTCTTAGATGCCAGTCACTCCTTTCACACATGATTGCAGGATGAACCCTTCCCTCATCGATGTGCCATTATCAGCAAATCCCATCTAAAATGGCATGGCTGATAACAGCTCAGATTGTGTCATCTACCAAAAGAGGTTTTAATTCAGCAAGAAACCCAAGACAGCTAGAAAATGTTGCAGACACACAAGAGTGAGACCTTGATAGTGGGGTCACACACACCTTAAGTAAAATAAAGCACAAATAAAATATCTATAGTAGATTGTCCTAGAACAATCTATTCCAGAACACAGTCACAATTACTGTTCCATTGCCTGAACAGATTGCCCCAGAAAATCTCCCTAACATATGGAATTGCACACCTAGGGAATCTCTCTGTATAGATTCTTAATTAACCAGTTATTGAGTGTTGTGCCTAAGACCATGACAATTTAGACTTGGTCACTTCCACGCTCAGCTTGGTTGGGATTTAATTCCAAATTTTTTAAAGAAAAATCTACTAAAATGTCTTTTTAACACCTACCCTTTCACTACTAGAAGCAAGTTTTCCTGCGACTCCTCAGATAGTGAATTCCTGGGACTGAGGGCCGCCTGCATTACCTCATGCTGCTGGCTTTTGTCTTGCACTCCTGCCATCTTGCAGACGTTTCATTATGCTTCTCTCTGAAATAGGCTTTTTAACCAAGGACAAGAGAAATTATCAATTAATATCTGTCCCAATATACAGGTGAGTAAAGGGTTGGAGACAGCTGTTTCCTCAGGGGCTTCCAATTAAAAAGGATTACAAGCATATCCATGACCTAAACTTCCCCAGTCACTTAGTGTAATCACATTTACTCCATCTAAGAATTTCAGCTGCGGCACTCTTCTATAAATACCAGTCATATTTTGGGAAAGACTCAAATCAGATAACCAGAATTGCATTTTCAGTCAGGCCAAAATGGTTTCAGCTCTGTGCCCTAAACACTACGGAGTCCTACTTTTCCGTCTTGTTCACTGCAGGCCCCTGCCTGGAGCACACTCCCTCCTCTCTGCTCAATGAAATCATCCCTGTCCTTTGAGGCACAGATTGTCCTCCACAAAAGGTTCTGTGACCCACTTACCTCCTAATGCATTCCTTTCCTGGGGTCCATTCATCCCCAGAACACAGCTGGCTGTGCACTCTGACCTCTATGGAAAGGCCAGTTCCTCTCCTCCCACTTAGACACTGGCAGGGTGCAAGGATGTATTAAAGGACTGAATCGTGATCTGGCAACAGAGCTGACAGTGCACAGGAGGGGGGTGTTTATCTTGGGGTGAATGGTCTGCTTGTAAAAGGATTTCTTCTCTTCTGGGGAGTGGAGGCCATAAATAAAAATATTAGGTCAACATCTTACTATGCTGATGGACAGTGA
Source organism: Manis javanica (assembly GCF_040802235.1). Lineage (NCBI taxonomy): Eukaryota > Metazoa > Chordata > Mammalia > Pholidota > Manidae > Manis > Manis javanica. The sequence continues at coordinate 52,691,986 of NC_133158.1, read as the reverse complement.
CTGTAATGGGATTTGTCAGGGGGACTTGGTGATGGGGGAGTCTAGTAAATATAACGTTCCTCATGTAATTATAGATTAATGATACCAAAATAAAAAAACAAACAACAAAAACAAAAACAAAAAAATATATATTAGGTCAAGATTAGCATTTGGTACAACACTGACCTGCTTCTAGTCTAAGTCACAGGGAGCTCGTGAAGCCAGGTATGGTTCACACTAGCAAGCAGGTTGGGCGCTGCAGAGAAACTGGGTCCACGGCTGATAAGGGGTTCCTCTCTGCATGGCACACATGGTATCAATCCAGTACAGAGCTTGGCACACTAGAGGGAGGACCAGGGAGTCCTAAATTCTGCTTGCAATTCAAATCTCATTCTATCAAAAACCATACACCACATTGTATATTTTGGACTCTTTCCAATTTTACAGATAGATTGGAAATCCCTTGAAAAGAATCGTTAACTCCCTAGTGTTCACTTACTGTGCCTTCTACATGGTAAATGTGAAATATTTGATAGTTTAAATTAGAAATCACTTCTTGATGAAAAATAAGAGAAGCATCCCAGCTGACAAACACAACATGCTCTTCCAGGCAACAGTCCTCAGTGGTGGGCCAGCCTCCTCACAGCCTCTTGCACTAGGATTTCAGCTGCACAATGCACTGCCAATTTAAAATGTATTAATTGATTCATTATTTATATGGGATAAAAGCTTATGTGAAACCCTTTTGCAAAGAAAATAATCACTCTCCCAATTATCTTTTGGGTAAACATGAGTTTTCATATAAGGAATTACTTAAAATTGGAGGCCCCCACATTTATTTTCTGAAGCTCAGTGTCCTGAAGGCCACTCAGAAAGCTGACTGCCATGTGATTCCATAGGGTATTAGCTCCCAAGATGAAGAAATGTGGGGAATCCTCTCAAGAAAAACTACTCTCTATGATCGTGCTTGTAACTAAACAGAGGATAGAGGAGAGACCAGGAGAGGCAAGAAGAAATATAGCAGATCACAATTTTCTTGGCAGGATTCCCTTGGAAACGTAAGCAAAGCTTTCATCCCATTTCCTTGGATAGTGCCATGTATCGGAAGCCAGAGTGAGGGACAAAGGATAGCAGAGCAGGAAATACAGCAAAGAGAAGGTGCACGACAAGCCAGCTGGCCAGAACTTCAGCATAAAGTACATTCTGCCTGCTTACCTGGATCATATCCAAATGCTGCATGGAAACTGGAATCTGAGAACCATACAGGGGAGGAAAAGAGTAAGTATGTATCTACAGGCTTGTTCCTGTCTCCTGCCCTCACTGGTCCAGATTCACCCAAGTTGTGTTGCCTGGCCCTCTGGGAAGCCCCAGGGGATCCAGATCTCACAACCTGAGGGTGGCCCTTTATCTCAGTTCTGAGGTGGCAGAAGGAGCAGAGTGCTGTGAGCCTCGGCCAGTTCCAACTCCAAACCCAAATGACCCCCCTCCTGGTGGGGGCTTGGGGCCTCAAACCTTCCTGGCCTAACTCTTTGGTGACTGCATTCAGGACCTCAACAAACTATTTAAGACAACTCATCCCCAGGGAAACTGGGCCATGCTACCATCTTGTCCCTTCTTGGCTACAGGGCCAACACACTGCATTCCTTGAGCACAAGACATGCTGTGGCTCTTGCTTCCATGAGCACAATTGTGGTCACAATAGCCGCACTACATTGCATGGCCCCGTTCCTTGACATGGAGGAGGTGAACCAGGGGCCACTGGGCCAGCGGGCAGGCATCCAGAGAGCCCTCGCCACAGAAGAGGCTGTGGTTCAAGACGTATTAAAAAGAAAAAAAAATGGTTTTCTGGGAATCTGAAGCTTAGCAAATCAGAAAGGCACATAAAATTGGACTTGATACAAAGCGAATGGGATTTCAGTAGAAGGAAAAACCCCCCTTGGCTGAGGACAGGGACAGCATCAGAAAAGAAATGGCTCTCAGGCTACGCCGTGATGGAGAGATCACAGTGATAGCCACTGCCACTCATGATCGCATACATGCTTCAGACCCTCTCCATGAAATAGCTCCGTTTCATCTACTACTATGCCTGGGGGAGGTTAGTGTTCTTAATCCTTCATACAAGCAAGAAGCTGACACCCAGTTTAGAGAAGTTAATTCAAAATAGCAGAAAGAGCCTAAACATGTGGAAGACTTCATTAAGGAGGAAAGAAAGATATTTTTAAGAGGTAGGCCACTCCCAGGCCCAGGAAGATCTTCAGAGCCAGGCTGTTGAGTTGGGCCATTAATTGGTGGCATTGAGGCCAGCAGGGAAGGGTTGTTTGCTGAGGAACAATCTGTGTGCATGTTTTAAGAAGATCATCCCATCAGCTATAAAGAAGGAAGGCAGAGGCCAATAGACATAGACGATCAGACTTGTGGAGCTCACATAGAAGAAACAGAGGCACTGGCAGTTTTGATGACTTTAAAGTGGACAAGATGGCAGGAAGGGTGAATGATGATCTGGAGATTCTTCTGGAAGAACATCCCAGAAAGACCAGTGCACCTGAGGGAAACCTCCTCCTCCACTCACCTTGCTGAGCTGATTGTGCACACACACAACCATGCAACAGTTCTTAGCATGGGACCTCACCCACCCAAATGCTCCAGACAAGCATGACACTTTCAATTCACTGTGACTACGGGGGCCAAGTCCCAAAGATGGAGGGTGCCTGAGGGGTCAAGATCAGCCCTGCCTTATTTTCCACCTCTCCTTTCTGGTCACAGAGTAATACACATGGCACTTCGATTTTCAAGGAGCTCCTAACACTTACCATGTGCTCTTGCTAGTTACTACAGACCCCTGGGGACTATGGAAGCAGCCACAGCGATTACAGCCACAATCAGAGCACCCTTGAGCCCAGTGCGGGCAAGTGACTTAAAATAGAATGCAGGCTACCTGCTCCTCAGCAATGCAGCATTCCATCCCCATGTGAACATCCGTCATCCACTGATGCTGGCAACTCCCAGAAAATGGTGGGCCGCCTGGGATGGGGGAAAATAAAAGTTATTGTAAATGAAACATGCAATTCTACATGCAAATGCTTATAGGACGAGCAGGTTTATGAGCTTTGCATTATTATAGGGAGCTAGGTTTCCCTGGAGGCCCTGATGAGGTTATCACAGATGGTTCCCTACAGTCAGTCAGTCTGTTGGTGAGACAGGGTGATAGGGAGCGGTCTAAGGCAGTACCTAAAGCAATTGTCTGTCTCTTGATGCAATGAGTGACTAGATGAGGCTGCTGGAAGCTGTTCGAAGCCACAGAGGAACATCAGGCTGAGACAAACCAGTGCCAAAAAGAGCAGAGCTGAAACATCCTTGGGGCTCCAGAATCTAGCTTATTCACTCCTGAGCTTTTCAGTTAAATGAGGTAAACATTATCCTTTTTTTCATTAATTTCACTTAATTCACTTTCTTTCCCTGACAACTGACAAATTCTGGATTCAAAATACCACAGGTCCCCAGAACATAAATGATAACTGGGCTTTTCTGTGAGAATAGCTTAAAAGCCAATGTTCATATGAGTAATGATTCCTGTCATTTGTGGTTTTAAAATTACATATACAACTATGTGTGTGTTACATATATGTGTGTGTGTGTATGATATTATTCAGCCATAAAAAAAACAAGGAAATCCTACCATTTGCAACAATGTGTGTGTATCCTAAGGGTATGATACTAAGTAAAATAACTCAGAGAAAGACAGAACAAACAAACCACTGCTTGTTACCCCACTTACATGTGGAATTTAAAAGAAAAACAAACAAAACTCATAGAAAAGGAGATCAGACTTGTGGTCACCTGAGGAGGGTCTCAGGCAAGCGGGGAATCAGAGGAAGGCGGTCAAAGGCACAAACTTGCAGTCGTGAAGTAAGTTAGGTGGTAGGGATGTCGCGTACCCCACGGTGACTGCAGCTGACTCTGCCGTATGACAGATGGGAAAGTAAAGGAGTGAATCCTAAGCGTTCTCATCATGAGGAGAAATTGTTTTTGCTTTATTCGTATTTTCTTTCTTTCCTTTGTATTGTATGTATAAGAGAAGATGGATGTCAGTTGAAATGAACCTAGAGTGGTGATCATTTCACAATGTGTAGGCATTCACACTGCATGCCTTAAGCTTTTACAGTGACGTGTGTCAATTACTTCCAGTAAAACTGGAAAAATAAAAAGTAATAGCTTTGTTGACATGAAAAAGAAGAACAGCATGTACCGAACGTCAGGTTAACTAGGGAAGGACATTGCCCCATGTCCTGCTCGGAACAATGGTCAGTTCACATTCCTCTTACCGGGAGGCAGCATCTGTCCAGGCAGTAGGCAAATTATGAATGATGTTTGAGATTTGCACAGCACTTTCTAGAATGCTTTCTCTTCTCCTTCTTCATGTACTCTTCCCAATAGCAGGCCAGCACAGAGCAATCCCTTGCCTGTGACAGATGAGGAAAGTGAGGCTCAAGAAAGTCAAGTGACCGGTCCTAGACCAACAAGCTAGTGGCTCCAAAGACAGGCCCCGCTCCGTGGCGACACACGGGTGAGGCTGGGAATCGTTTCCTTTGCCTCAGTCGGATAACAGTGAAGCTTGGCATACGCTCAGCTGTCTCCCAAGCCGCTAAAAAGTGGTCTGGGTAGACTTCCTTTCTGGCGCGGTTGCCAACAGGTGTAGATGAAGAGGGAGGGACACGTGGCATGATTCCAGAGCTGGGACAGCCCTCCCGACTGCTCCCCACCCCGGCTCCCATCATGCCAGGGACTGGAGCAAGAGAGCCTTGACTGCATAATTCAAGATGAACTTTATAAAACACTGGAAATGGTAACGTCAATGAGTAACCCGCCGTGGCCGTGAAAGACCCTCCCGCAGCACGGCGCTTCGCTCCCCTATTACCTCTGCCCACCACTCCCAGATCAAAACCTTCCCAGCAGACATGGGTGTGAGGGAGGAAGGCAATGAATACCGCTGGGCTCTGGGAATCCAGAGTGGCTCTGCCCACCGGGGAGGACTGGGGAAAAGGAGAGAGCAAGCCAGGTGCCCCGTACTGCAGGAGCTGCCGCACATCCACTCTCTAATTAATCTGACCGAAGTCCGTAATGGAAGGCATCGCCTCCTTCACTTTGTGACTCAGGAAACCGAAGCTCTGGGAGGTGAAATAAACCACCCAAGGTCACACAACCAAGCTCAAAAATAGGTCTCAGTGTAGCTCCTGTTTGGTCTGCTGGACCACGTCACTCAAACACACACGAACACACACACGGCTGAGAGGTCGGGAGAGCTCCCAGATACACGTCAGTCCCTCAGATTGGCCACCTGCAGTCAGAGACTCTGCAACTGACTTGTATCCATTTCAAATCACCCAAACGTGAGACTCCCTGAATCATAAGAGGTCACGAAATGAGCTCCGGTTGGTCCTTCTGTCTGGTTGGGAGCCCTGCTATGTCTAACGCAATTCAAAGGAAAGGGCAGACAGAGTCAACCACACACTGGAAAGCAAGATGGAAAGGATTATCTCTGGAAGAAATCAGTATTTTCAAGCAACATCTTAGAGCTATCAATGTGCTTCGTCAGATGTAACTACCATTTTAACGGAAGCTTCACACCTTTGAGTGAAGCCATAAATCCTACCTAGGTCAAGTCCACCAGTTGGCGGTCAGTCCATGGGCACTGCAGAGGCTCCTAGGTGAGATGCCAAGGACAAACGCCATTGCTTTCAGGACAGGTTTGCAAGCCTGGCCGAAGAGGAGAGGCTAGCGCTTCTGGCTAATGAAGAATGTTGTGATAACCAACGCTGTGGAGCCATCTATCACGATGTCCCAAGTTCAAACACAGGGCCATCTGATAACTGGTGTCTCTGAGCAGCACGGGGGAGAGAGAGAGACGTGCTTAGGAATTCAAGAGCTGTGAACTGGCATCCCAGCCTCGTCCTCCTGGTGAGCCCAGCAGAAGGAAAGGGGCTGTGACCGGAGGGGCAGGTGGAGCCAGTGGAAGGTGGAGCCTGTTTCCTCAACAGCTCTGGGTGAGGGGCTAAAAACAAGAATGAACTCAGCATTGCAACAGTCAAATGCCCACAGACCAGGGAAAACTGACCCTCAGCTCATACTGTTACACTGACTTTTAATTTTCATTATAAAAATATTCCCATCATTCAGAAATAGAAAGAATGAAGCACTGAACCACCACCAGGTGGATCAAATCCTAACCATCTTCCATGCTTGCTCCCCAACTTTTTAAAGAAGCAAGTGGTTGGGCTGAAGGTCTCTCACCTTTCTCCTCTCTTTTCTCCTTCTCCAGAAATGACCAATATTCTGAATGTTCCTGGTCATTCCCAGGCATGCTTTCCACTATTATTACATGTAAACATAGTATTGTTTTACTTCCCAACTTTAGAGAGCATCTTACCACACATATCCTCTGCTGTTTGCCTCAGTTTTAAGTTTCTAAGATTCATCCACTTGATATATATGGTTCTAGTTCATCCCTTTTCACTGCTGCATATTATTTTATTAGACCAAAATGTATTTATTCACTCTTGTTTCTGGACAACTAGACTGCTTTAAGTTACTACCTTTTTTCTCCCTCTGCATAGCTGATGTATGAAGTTTCTAGGGAATATTCCAGAAGCAGGGCTAATATTCAGCATATTTTCAGCAATTCACATGCACCTATGGGGTACAGGAAGTCCCCATTCTGATTGGAGGTATGAATTCTAATTGGAGGGTGGCTTGCCCTAAAGGATATTAAATATATTGACTATCATCACCCCTGCCAAGAAGTGGAATTACTGGGTTCAAGAGCATGGAGGAGCTTTTACTTTGCCTACCTAGTGACAAATTTTTCTCTAAGGTTACTATACGGACACAATCCTGCCCATGGTGACTGATAATTCCCATTTCTCCAGATCCTTGTCAACACTTGGTGTCTTGCCAGTGGGTTTCAGCCCTGGGCAAGCTCACTATGGATTCAATGAGACTGGAAAATGACCGTGGAATGTGCTTGGGGTAAAAAGGTTTATGCCCAACTTTATCCCCACGGTGGCAGGTCAGTCACTAGAATTCCATCCACTCAGAGCGAGTCTGCATGCAGCAAGCCAGTCTCTGCCTCTGGGCTTCTCTGCCCTCATTGCCATCTCAGTCTCTGTCCTCGGCACTGCCACCACACCAGTCTCTGCTCTCCTGCAGTGGTGCAGCTGTGCCACCATGTCACCCAGAGCACTGGGCGGAGCTCTTTATATAGAGTCAATAACAACGTATTGCCCACACGTGTGTAGTGAGCAAGCCGACCAGGGCCAGGTGAGAATCCTGGCCACAGGAACCTTCACTTTATCCACACTTGATGTTATCAGTCTTTATTTTTTGCTCAGTTGATGGGGTAAAATACCTCACTGTGGCATTAATCTGTTTATCCCTAATTCCTGGCAAGGCTGAATACCCCTTCATATTGATTACACTCTTAACTTTCATCTGTGTGAATTACCCATTTGAAATTTTGACCATTTTTTTGATTTGAGTTTTTCCTCTTATTGATTTATAAAGCACCCATAATAATCCTTTATCAGATATATATAATATGTATTGCCTATTATGATGTGTGCATTATAATTAGATATAACATATATGTGCATGTTATAATTATCTTTTCCTATCTTGTGTGGTTTTCAGCCTTTAATACCAGATATGTTGGTTTTCCCCAGCTCTTCACACCAACACGACTGTTCTGGCTTTCTGAAAGAGTGTCAGCCAAACAGTCATCACCAAGGGGGACCCAAAGAGGTAACCTGTGACCTTTGTGCCACCTTCCTTCAGACTATTCATTTAGATTTTACTAATATGTTGGGCTTACCTTTCAACTTGATGGTAAATATTATAAGAGCAGGAACCTGGGCCCAGAACAGTGTTTTTCACAAAAATCAATGCCTCTCACATTTGTTGAGGGTCGCAAATAAAAAAGGAAAGAAGCCTATCTCCTAAAAGCTTAGTTAAAAATAGGCAGGAATAACAATTACTATGGAGATAGCTGTTGTTTATGAAACACAAACATTTACATTTAAATAATTTATGCTTCTTAACCAACCCACAATGCGGGTGCTATTTTTATCCCACTTTTTGACATGAGACAAATGGCAGCAAAAAGAATTTTAAAGACTTGCCCACTTAGATCCCCAGTGGCAGAATTGGTATTTAAACCCCAGAAGTTGGGCCCCAAAGGCTGTGTTCTTCATTCATTCTATTGATTCACCTTCCTTTTTCCCATTCCTGTCCAAGTCAAGTCTTGGAGTAGTATCAAAAGGTTTCCTGGAACCAGGAGAAAAACAGATGCAAATATATAATTACTGATGATTATCTCACCTTTACTGTAATGTGAGACAGTTGCTTGGTATGATGATTAATTTTATGTGTCAGTTTGACTCAGCTAAGGGAGGCCCAGAAGCAGCTGGTAAAATACTATTTCTGGGTGTGTCTGAAGGTGCTTCTAGAAGAGAATTGGTGAACCGAGTAAAGCAGATGGCCCCCCTCAATGCTGGTGGGCGTCATCCAGCCCTCTGAGCACCTGAATAGAACAAAAAGGCAGAGGAAGGGAAAATTTGCTCTCTGCTGAGCTGGGACATCCCTCTTATCCTGCCCTAGGACATTGGAGCTCCTGGACCTCAGCCCTTTGGAGTCAGACCAGATCACACCACCAGCATTCCTGGATCTGGAGCTTGCAAACAGCAGATCATAGAACTTCTCAGCTTGCATAATCATGTGAGCCACTTCCTTATAATACATCTCTTCAGATATATATTGATAGGTAGCTACAGGTCTGTATCTCCTATTAGTTCTGTTTCTCTGGAAAACCCTAATACAATTGAAATAGTCAAATCAGAATTGGATCATGGTACCTCAAAGAATAAAAGCAGAAAGAATCCTAAAGTGGCATTTGAAAACCTCAGCAGGTAACATAATTCCACATCTTCTTTGGTCACTGGGACAGAGTAAGAAAGAGGCTGGCTCAAGGTCACAAACACAACAGAAAATTCAGTTGAAACCAATTTTGTGGGAGAGTGCCTACTGCCTTCCGCTTGCTTGTTTGAACAGCCTGCATGAGAAGGAGAAACAGGGCTAGTATCATTTAGAACAAGGAAGGCTGTCTCCCTCCTAAACCCCAAGGACAGTTCAAGTCCTTAAAAACTGTGGAGTCTAAAACACACATACCAAGTCCATTGAAGGTCTCACTAAACAATTACGAGCTAAGGCACTTCTGCAGACAGGTAACATTATTTCAGAGTTCCAAACCACCTCACACTTAAAGCAAATAATTAGTTCTGTCTACACCAAGGTAATTTAAAATAGAAAGCATCTGTATTTGCAATACTCCTTTCCCAACTTGCAATACACCACACCCTGGTTCCCTTGTCTCTCAGGCTACAACGTTTTTTTTTGTTTTCTTTTTTAAATACTTGATCAATCTTTTCTAGTTGATTGATAAAATATGATTTTGTTTATTCTCTGAGTTAAAAGCCTTGTGTGGATACTTCTCTTGAATAACACAGGTAGAGATACGGGAAAGAGAAGATAGAAACCTGGGTGAAAACACTAACAATAAATATTTTTTTCTAAAAGGATTAATCAGTGATTGGCTAAAAAAATAATGAAATCTAAATTTCCTGTCAGTTGCTTAATAAAAGAATTTCTGGAAAGCTATAGTGTCTTCGCAGAAAATGAGTTTCAACAATCAAATGTCAAAATCTCAAAGCTTCTCAGATTTGACAGTGGATTTTTCTAAACAATTCCCACATTCACCTCTCTGGGGCCAGGACTAACTCTGGCTAAACGCTGAAAATGAATAGTTGGTGAAAGGAACCCTAAATTCAGCTATGTGTCCGTTCAACTCTTTATCTACACACAAATTGGGAAGGCCATTTCCATCTTTGAAAGCTAGTAGAAGGGGAGGTTACACATCTTTGCCATTTGGTGTGTTTACCTGGAGTGGGGTGGGGGCTTTTCACGGGGAATCCTGATGAGCCCTCAAGAGGTGAATGAATGTTCAGAGAATGTGGTGAGTGAAAACATCACTCTCCTGTTTCCACATCTTATGCTGCCTGAGTGACATCGTAAGGGGAGGTCAATAAAAAAAAAGGTGAGTAGAGAGGCAGATGGAGGAAAAAAAGATGAGTAAGAGGATTTTTAATCAGACACAGTCATGAGTTTGCGGTGCACCCTAAAAACATTCGTAGTGAAAGAGCGACCTCTTCTGGTCATTTGGAGGAAATTCAGGAACTTCTTTTTCTCACCGAAGTCAGTTACCTGCGAAGACGGAAGAACTGCATTCAAAGTTCAATAAATCTGCCACTGTTCACTAAAACGAACCCGGTAAACCAGCAAAGTCAGTTCAAAGTCATAGCCCTGAGGGTAACAAGTTCCAGCCAATCCAGTGAGAAATTACATGTGTGTATGATCTTGTTCACAATCTAGAGGCAGGATGCTTGAGGTCCCCGTGCGTCGCCGTGGTCCCCTTGGGCTCCATCTTTGGAACCAGGTAGACTTTTACATTTCAAAGCTGGGTTTATATAAATGGGTGACTTTGGACCAAGGCTTAACCATCCGCTTTCCCAACTATAAAATGGTCACAGTAACAGCTACTCTCAGGGTTTCCTGAGGACTCCACGAGAGCCAGTGACGCCCAGGCAGGTAGGAAAAACCTGGCACCGCTGGGCTCCTCCTGTGCAGGATGGCTGTCGCTGAGGGAAATACGGCTTACGGGGCATGAAATTGTACATCCAGCATCTGCGTTAGTAGCTCTTCTGCCTCTACACTTACTCTGGAAAACCTGAAGATAATAATTTCTTACACATTTTTAGTTGTGGTGAAATACGTGTAGCATATAAACCATTTTAACCATTTTTAATTGGCATTCATTACACTCCCGATTTTGTGCATCTGTCGCCACTACCTATTCCCAAAACTTTTTCATCACCCAAACAGAAATTGTACCCATTAAACAGTAACCACACACACACACACACACACACCCTTCGCAACTCCTTTGGAATCCACTTTCTGTCTATGGATTTGCCTATTCTAGATGTTTCATATAAGTGGACTCATACAATATTTGTCCTTTTGTCTCTAGTTTTTTTCACTTACCATACTGTTTTCAAGATTCATCCATGTTGTAGCATGTATCAAAACTGTTTCTTTTTATGGCTGAATAATATTTCATTGTATACCCACACATTTTGCTTATCCATTCATCAGTTGATGGACACATGGGTTGTTTCCACCTATTGGTTATTATGAATAATACTGCTATGAATATTGTTGTATAAGTATCTGAGTCCCTGTTTTCAATTCTTTTGGGTGCATACCTAGGAGAGGAATTGCTGAGTCATATGACAATTCTATCTTTGGCTTTATGAGAAACTGCCAAACTATTCTTCATAGCATCTGTACCATTTTACATCCTCCCTTCAACGAACAGATGGTCTGATTTATCTACATGCTTGCCAACAACTGTTATTTTTTGTTTTTTGATTCTCGCCATTTCAGCAGGTGTAAAGTAGTATCTCATTGTTTTTGATTTGCACTTCCCTAGTTATGAACGATGTTGAGGATATTTTCATGTGCTAATTTGCCATTCATATATCTTTTTTGGAAAAATGTTTTTTTCAAGTCCTTTGCCCATTTTTTAATTGGGTTCATCTTTTTGTTAGTTTTTTATATTCTGGATATTAAACACTTATCAAATACATGATTTGCAAATATTTTCTCCCATCTGTAGGTTGTCTTTTCACTTTCTTGATAAGTGAGTCACTTCCTTTGATGCATGAACATTTTTAATTTTGATGAAGTCCAACTTATCTATTTGTCCTTTTGTTGCTTGTGCTTACAGCATTATATTTAATAATCCATTGTTCAAATTGGCAACACCTTGTTTGGGGGTGAAGAAAATAATCATGCTGCCTACTTAGTTACCACTTTCTGCATCAGCTTCATTGTCGCATGTGAGGCCTTCCTTCCAGCTAGAATCTGACCCTCACCAGGCCTTCAGCACCTACACTCCTGAACTCCTTTGCCAGCCTCACCAGCTCAACAGTCCTACTTGGAGTCTTCACTTGTTCTAAGCAAAGCAGCTGTTTGTAAATCAGTGTATGAAAACCTGAGAATGTAATACCATATATTACATCGAGGTCACCCTGGGTCATCGCCCAAAATTTAAGCCCCCACAATCGTCTAACATCTCTCACTTCATGTTCCTTCTGTGGCTCCAGCCCTGGCTTCCTCCCAGATCATCCCATTGTGCCCTCTAGGATATGCAACCCCTGATAAACAGCTCCATCTTCAGCCACCATCACTTGCTTGCTTTCATATCGAAGCTTCCTGGGTTTGCATCAGACAGGTAAGACCGCAGGGCAAGGTGCCATCTCCATTCAAGCAGTGTGTTCAAAGGACGCTGAGCAACCCAGACTGACAGATGTCCACCACCAAGGCTTTTACAGTCATAAGGTAAGAGGAAGTGCTGGCAGTGGAGAAAGATTCAAGAGGACTTGACGATGGATTGGATGTAGATGACAAAGAGAGATGAAGAGCTGTCCAGCTTGATTAACCCAATAGAAGGTGATGCTATTTACTGAGATGAAATGGAAAATCAATAAAGGGAAGCCTCACTAAATTGGAGTCAGAGGCCAGAAGCGGGAGTCACACCACTCAAGGTCAATTACAGGAAGAATTATCAGTTACAGACCCCAACAGAAGAGCAATAGGAAAAAAATCATCAGTTACAAGCCTCAACAAGATATATATTGCATCTCCTACAAGAAACTGACCACCGCTGCAACTCAGACTGCGAGGAGCCATCATCACCTGAAACCCCCTTCCCTCCAATAGACTTTTTTTCAGAATGATCCCTCCCTACTTCCTCCTTCTTTCCATAAAATAACCATTCCTTGAACTTGCCTAGGGTTTTAGTAGGTTTCATGTCCCAAATTGCAATTGTCTGCTATTACCAAATAAACCTTTTTTTTTTTTTTTGTCTAGAAAAATAAGTGACTATTTTATTTTTAAGGTTAACAAAACAATGTAGGAAGATAAAGTGAGGATGGAAAAGACCGAGTTCACTTTTGGAAATGGCGTGAGGTGCTTGTAGGCCTGTATCTCAAAGAAGTTTCTAGAGTCTGCAGCTCAGCTAGCACGATCAACAATTGCCTGGGGACCTTGTGTGTGGCACCAGGCAACTATTCAAACTGCCCACACCAGCTGATTGTCACCTCCAAGCCTTTCTTTGCTCACGCTGAGCAAAGACCAGAGTTGCCATCTTCTACCCCTGAATACTGCTCTCCAGCTAAACCCCACTTAACCTGGTTACTACGTGTATGGGCCTGGGAAATTCACTTCATCGCTCATGGCCTCAGTTCCTTATCTGTAAAACGAGAGATGGTTAGGAAAGATGACCTCCAAGTGTCCTTCATGTCCACTGAGCTCTGATTCTAAATAAGATGCGGCACTTCTTCGATCCACCACTAGAGGACGCCAGAGAGGCGTACTCACCAGAGGCTGCGAGGAACCTACATAGACCCCAATTTTAAGTATCTTTCCGCATCCTCCTTACTCAGGCATATCCTTAGATCTGAAAAAATCATTTCAAAGCACCACCATGAGCCAGCTTCCTATTATCTTTACTCTCTGTCATTTTATTAAGATAACAAGCATTGTCCAGCTCTTCACTACCAGAGATGGAGTCCGTGAGAGGAATGAATTTTCAAGGTAAATTACACCCAATCATTTCCGGTCCAATTTTAAAACAGACAAGGAAAACCGATTATGCTTTTGCCTATGACTGATCGAGACCAGTAGTTCTTGGCTCTGCTGACTCATTAAAATCACCTGGACGCTTTGAAACATACTGATCACAACACAGAGCAAAGAGACATGCCGCAGCTCTCCTTTCAGCTAAAAAAACCAGCGTGGGGCAGATTCCGGCGAATCACAGCCTTTTTTGCTCATTTCAACTCATCTCCTCTTGTCCTGAAATAGAAAATCTTGGGACCATCCCACAGAAGTCCAGCAGGGGACAGTGGTGTACACGTCGTACGTGCAAACTGCTTCGGCAAAAAGCTTTTACTGTGTTAACGCAGAGCCCGTTCTGTTTGTAATCCTTACTGAGAGGATAAATCCATAAAGGACTCACCATCGGAGACTTTTGGAGGCTAGAACATTCCGTTTGTTCTTTATCAAAGAACGAGGGACAGCGTCTTGATCCTTGTAATTCTGACATTCTGTTACTGTAGTCAATGGATGAATTTTCTGGCTGGAAATAGAATTGGCCAGCCTCTCAGTGGGGCATCTGGTCATTAACATAACAAAAAAATCTGCTGCTGTGCAAGTCACAATTCTTTGAGCCTCCCTTTCTGACCTCCAGTATGGAGATAAGGGTATCTGCCGAAATCATCTCACAGGACTTTGTGAGGTCAGACAGAATAATGTAGAAAAAGGTGCTTTGAGACTTATAAAAAGGATGCACATGCAAAGTAAAATTATGTTAGAGGTGAGGGTCACTTAACATGTTTTATTTGCAATTAGCCAAAAACATAAATGGTCCAAATATCTAAAATTATCAAATTATAGTTGAGACCTTCATTTTTTCAGCAAGTGGTTGAGGGCCTGTGGTGTGTCCATTCAAAAGAAATCTCTGCAACACTTAAAAACTATATAAGAAGGATGCCTCATGACACAGGGAACTATTCATGATGGATGGGAAGTGAAATAAAGCAGACTACAGTACAATAAGGTACAATATGACTCCATTTACATATGCATATATATATGCGCATTCGTTAAATATGCAATACATACAAAAATACGGGGAAAATGGAATGCAGTACCCAAAATGGAAGCAACTGTTTATCCCGGCAAACTAGATCCAGTACATGTGGCTGCCTTCCTGTGTCATTTTTCAAACTAAAGAATGAGAGAGAAATAGGCTAATGGAACAACGAGATGGGTTTCTCTTCATTTTAACTTACTATTAATTTATATTCATATCAATAAACTGCATACATTTGAACTTACATTAATTTATAATTTTAAAAATAAAGTCAAGCGAATGCACTTCAATAAGTGCAAAGAATCTTAGATCTTACATCCTTGAATATCCTTAGATTGCATTTTGCTTCCCTATTCCATTTCAAATATTGATCTATTTCTCAGGAAGTGCTTGGGAAAGAGAAAATAGCTTTCGGTGACTAGAAGTGCTGTATGACTTGTATATCAGGGGCATTTCATGCATTCATTTTGCCAGACTGTGAGCTTCCTGCATTGGGAATTATGCTTATCCACATTCTGTCACTAATGTCTTATATATAATAGGTGCTCAATAAATGTCAGTTAGATATACAGATTTTCAAATTACCAAGGTAAATTAGATGCAATAATTTTCAATGCAGTTACAAGACGGAGAGCTAGAAAAGGGTCAAGGTCCTTGCATGCAGTTGATAGTCTTGCAGTTCATGGCTCCACTGGCACCTTAGAGTCACCTGGATACTTGTAAATACAACGAGGTCAGTGCACGTGGCTCTACAATATTCTTTCCAACTGCTGGTGAAATTCTGTAGCATGGATAATTTCTTTGACTTTTCCATTCCTCTCTCAATCTCCCTCTACTCTTTATTTATTGCTATTATAAATCCCACGCACCTCTTTGCTTAACATTTAATTTCTAAACAAAAGTTTATGTAAAAAACAAATGATAAATAGATTCAATATTATTACCTAAAGAATTAGTCTGTAGTAGGATTACAATAGTTAATATTTGGCTCACTTTTTATTTTTCCAACTGGTTGTGGGATTTAAGCTTTAGATAGTAGTGGTTTAGAAAGAGATACTTACAATTCTCCTTGCCTAAAGGCATCCCACCTGGCTTCAACGTCATTCGGTCTGGTGTGGAGGGTCTTCCAGTTCTGTGTGTCTCCTCTGCAATTTGGTTTTTGGGAAATTCTCCCTGTGATTGCAGGTGAGCCATCCTTTGTCTGGTAAACACAGAAACAGAATCACAACAGCCAGATCTTGTGCTCCCCTATTTACTCATCTGTTCCATCACACCATGGAGTTCACATGACGGAACTGCGTGGTTCCAAACTTCTCTGTCACCAATACCCTATGCTTTTTAATGGCTGGTAAATTGTTTTTATATTTTTCCTAACTATGGATAACCTCAGAATTTAAAAGATTTCCTTTGGCCACCCATTAGCATTTATTAATCCATACATTTGATTTTATAAATGTTTATCACAGATACAGGAATATATAATTACCCTGCCCAGTATGACTGCACAAGTGTGGTTTCCCTGAGCTACCATGACCCCAGTTCAAAGTGAGGAAGTGTAATAGTTGAGTCCATTTAGGACCCCTTTGGAAAGTTGATGCATCACTTATTTTATTAGGCTATTCAAAAGATTGAAAAAAACTCTGGGTCTCTCTACTCCTCATATAAAGTGAGGAAAAGCTGGGCCTTCACATAGCCTAGCATCAAAAATACAATATACCAATGCACGGATCCCAACCCTGAGGCTGTGATTCTCTTGGTTTGAGGTGGGTTCTGGCATCAGAACCTATTTTGAAAACTGCTTGGGGTAGAGTACTACTGATGCGTAAGATTTCCTAACTACATTTCTCCTTGATCCCTCCAGAAGATGCCTGTGGGCACATTACACTATCATGTGCTTCCCTCAGAACCACAGGAAGCCTCGAGTGAAAATGTGGCACAGAGCATGCCAGGGTGAGGCCGTCCACTTGCTGGGCACCCGTCACTGTCCGCATCGCCGCTGGCTCCTGCTGCAAGACCCGGGGATTCTCCCCCTGGGTGCTCTTCATGGCTGCCGCAGCCCGGGGGCAGCTAGCAGGTCCTAGAGGGGATTCTGAGTAAATATCTGTGGAGCTACTCCTCACTTTAATATTTTCCCAGAAAATAAGCGCGAATGAGTTTTATTTATTTATATTTATTTAAGTTGAACTTTCTCTAAGGAAACAGGAAATACAAATAACAAATATGGGAGGTTTGAAAAAAAGTCATGAAACCTCAATTTTAAACCCCTTTGTTTTCTTTAGACGTTTTCATAGATCCTAACCTTTCTCTTAGCCCTTCTGCGGTTTCACCTGAAACAAAAAATCCAGGAAATTCTCTCCAGTTCCTGTCCTGGGAAACTAACTTCGTGTGCACTCTGAACAAGCCAGATTTTCAGCCTTTAGCCAACTGCCAGGGCTGACAGAAGCTCCAGCCCCCTTTAGGGAAGGGCCACTACGTTCAGTCTGCACTAGAAAGGATGGTGAGGAAACGTCTTCAGAGTGTGTTCCCCTGGTGGCTGAAGGTTCTCTCTCTTGACCTTGGAAAGGTCACTCTCAACCCGCACAGAAGTCCCCACTGATCCACGAGTATCAGCCTTCCCTGTGAAGAGCTCCCTAGTCTCTATTTTGTCACTTAGACTGGCCTGGCATACATGAGCATACAGGTACATCAGTGTCTGTGCCCATCCCTTCCCAGTATAACGTCAGCTTCATGAGGATGAAGATTCTGTCATGGGTTTCCCTGAGTCCTCCAGCACACAGAACGGTGTTGGGTGCTTCACACACAGTGGGTGCTCAATACTTGCACTGGATAAATGAATAAATGGTCCTAGGCAAGCAGCAGAGTCTGGTCTCATTAGTCACTTTGTAGCCATGATAGTGAGACCCATCCCTTCACTAGGGCAGCCTGTTTTACATCCATAAGAGATTAATACTCAAATATATAAAGAATTCTTGCAAGTCAACATAAAAAATAATAATAATCTAATTTTAAAAATGGGCAGAGGAGTTGAATAGACATTTTTCCAGAGAAGACCTTCAGATGGCCACAGGCACATAAAAAGATGCTCCACATTGCTAACCATCAGGGAAATGCAAATCAAAACCATGAGATGTCACCTCTCACACCAGTCAGAATGGCCACTATCCAAATGACAAATAAGAAGTGCTGGCGAGGATGTGAAGAAAAGGGAACCCTCCTACACTGTTGGTGGGAATGTAAATTGGTGCAGCCACTGTGGAAAGCAGTACAGAGGTTCCTCAAAAAACTAAAAATAAAAATACCATATGACCCAGTAATTCCACTTCTGGGTATTTACCTGGGTATTTGAGTATTTACAATAGTCAAAATATGGAGGCAACTGAAATGTCCATCAATAGATGAATGGATAAAGAAGATGTGATATATACATATATGTACATACACACACACAGTGGAACATTACTCAGCCATAAAAGGAATGAAATCTTGCCATTTGTGACAACATGGATGGACCTAGAGGGTATTATGTTAAGCAAAATAAAACAGATAAAGGCAAATACCATATGACTTCACTTATATGTGGGGTATCTATAAA
The DNA here is from genome assembly GCF_040802235.1 of Manis javanica. Taxonomy (NCBI): domain Eukaryota; kingdom Metazoa; phylum Chordata; class Mammalia; order Pholidota; family Manidae; genus Manis; species Manis javanica. Next base: position 52,673,591 of record NC_133158.1, on the reverse strand, counting down.
AACTAAAACAATCAAAGAAAGAAAGCAGAAATAGGCTTACCAATAGAGAACAAACTATTGATTGCCATGGGAAAAATAGGTGAAAGGGATAAAGAGATACAAAGTTCTAACTGCAAAATAAATAAACCACAGGGATGAAAAATACAGCAAAGGGAATATAGTTAGCAATATTGTTATAATTTTACAATACAACTACACTTGGTGACAGATGACAACTACACGTACTGTGGTGAGCATTTCATAATTATGTCATTGTCAAATCACTACGTTGTACACCTGAAACCAATGTAATGATTATATATTAACTATACTTGAATAAAAAATAAAGACCCATCACCCAATGGATAGACCAAGTTGGGGTTATTCATTTTCATGTTTATTGAAAGAAATAATAAAATAAATCCAGCAACAACAAAAAAATGTACTACTAAGACACACAAATGAATCTCACAGATTCAGGATGAGTGAAATAAAGCCACAAAGGAGTCCATGTTATCTGATCCCATTTAGGTGAAGTTCAAAAGCAGGCAGAAATAATGACAATCGTCTTATTCTTTGCTGCTGTAACAAAGTATCAGAGTGGGCAGAAGAACAATACTAAAACTTTGTTTTTACATTTTTTAGTGAATGGAAAAAATTAAGAAGAGAATGATATTTCCTGGCACATTAAAATTTTATCAAATTGTTTTTTTCCCAATTCTATTAAGATATAATTGGAATATAACATTGTGTTAGTTTAAGGTGCTCAACATAACGATTAGCTCTCCACATATATTGACATAACCACAATAAGTTTAATTAACATCCATCCCCTCAGTTACACATTTTTTTTCTTGTGATGGGAACTTTTAAGATCTACTCTCTTACTGTCTTTCAAATATACAATACAGTTTGTTAACTGTAGTCACTATGAAAATGATAGAAATTTGTTTCTCTCAGTTCTGGAGGGTAGGAAGGCCAAGGTGAAGGTGCCAGCAGATTTGGTGTCTGGGGAGGGCTCTTTTCCTGGTTTACAGATGACCACCTTCTTGCTGTGTCTTCACACAGTGGGAGGAAGAAATCATGTCTCTTGGGTCTCATAATCCCAATCATGAGGGCTCCACCCTCATGACCTAATCACATGCCAAAAGCCCCACATCTTAATACCATCACAGTGGGGATTACGGTCAGGGGGACACCAACATTCAGTGCACAGTCATGATGGAAGTTACAATTGGGGTGCCCTGGGGAAGTGGGTGGTACCGACTGGCAGAGACACTTCATGGGGTGCAGGAAATGTCCAATACCCTCCTCTGAGTGACAGCTGCACGTCTGTATGCAAGAAAAAAATCATCAAGGTGTTCACATATGCAATGTACTTTGTGGCATATATGTTTTACCTCAATTTTAAAGTGAATTTTAAAAATTATCTCCTCTCCTCTGAAACTCCCCTAATTCCTTGTCTCTCCTCTAGTTTTCAGTTAATAAAGCAGAACTGTTCTGTCCTTCCAGATCCCTAACAAATGGCTGGTTGGGCTTTTCCAGCCTGACATGCAGCCTTCTTCCCACCTCCCCAAAGGAACTTTATTTTTGTAATGTTAAGACTTCTTGCATGTAATGCCCACCAAGGTACAGTGGGGATGTTCCCTTGAAGAAGGCCAATGCCTTCTTATGAAAACAAGATCCACAGCAGAGAAGGATCCCCCTCATCACGTACCACCCTCTCCCCCAGCACCACCACATGGCGCCGGCGCCTGGCTGACCCCACTCCTAGGATCAGTGATGTTGCTTGAAGGTGTAGATCTGAAACTTGAGAAATTCTCTTGGACCAATTGTCTTGCTCTTCATATATAAAACAGCTCTGCATATATAAAAAGCACACCAATTTTTCAAAGAAAAATGTTCAAAGAAAAATGAGCACAAGAGAATAAGTCAACTGCAATTTTAAAAACTTAAATACCACTTAAAAATAATTTCAAGAACTATCTACTTCTTTAAAAAAAAAAGACAGGGAGAGAGAAGATTAAAGATGGCAGCGTAAGAGAAGAGACAGAGGCTTCCTCCTAAAAATGGATACAATTAGAAAATTTAATTGGCGCAACTAATCCTGAGAGAGCAACAGGAAAGAGGACGGCATCAGACTGCACACACCTGGAGAAAAGAGCAGACCTCAGCGAACGGGGTAACGTACCAGAGCTGTGGCTCTGCGGGACCCGAGCCCCTCCCCCACCCCAGCTCACCAGCAGGAGGAAGAGAAACGGAGCAGGGAGGGAGTGGAGGCCTGGGACTGCTGAATACCTAGCTCAGGAGATCTGCTCTGGGAGCACAAACCTACATTTCATGGTGCTTTCATGACACTCTATGACTACCGGGTTGGAAATTTAATACAGGCAGAGTTCCTGGAGAGACTGGGATTCCGGCTGCTTGTGGAGAGCAGGGATCCATATCTGGCTGCTCTGGGACAAAACTTATACCTGTGTGACCAGCCCACTGCCTCAGGCAGTGGAAAAAGGCACAGGAGCCAGGAGGCAGGGAACAGCTCTTTCCTACCCCCAGTACTGCTCCCCTGCGACCCCTGACATTGCTTCAGGGGCTCAGCAGCTCCAGACACTACAGCTTCTGGACACTAGAGGGTGCCATATACAAACATGAACCACCAAAGGAACCTTGTCCAGAGTAAAATTGTTAATACAACTCCCGAGAAAGATTTAAATGATATGGACCTCGTGACTCTCCCTGAGAGGGAGTTCAAAATAAAAATCACCAACATCCTAATGGAGGTAAGGAAAGACATCCAAGAACTCAGGAATGAATTCAGGTCAGAGATACAATCATTAAAGAACATGATGGAGGGTATTAAAAGCAGGTTGGATATGGTGGAGGAGACAATAAATGAAACAGAAACTAGGGAAGAGGAATACAAAGAAGCTGAGGCACAGAGAGAAAAAAGGATCTCTAAAAATGAAAGAATATTGAGAGAACTGTGTGACCAATTCAAGCAGAACAATATTCACATTATAGGGATACCAGAAGAAGAAGAGAGAGAAAAAGGGATAGAAAGTGTCTTTGAGGAGGTATTTGCTGAAAACTTCCCCAATCTGGGGAAAGAGACAGTCTCTCAGGCCATGGAGATCCACAGATCCCCCTACACAAGGGCCCCAAGGAAGACAACACCAAGACACATAGTAATTAAGATGGAAAAGATAAGGGTAAGGACAGACTGTTAAAAGCAGCCAGAGGCAGAAATAAGATCACATACAAAGGAAAGCCCATCAGACTAACAACAGACTTCTCAGCAGAAACCTTACAGGCCAGAAGGGAGTGGCATGATGTATTTAATGCCATGAAGCAGAAGGGCCTGGAACCAAGACTACTTTTTCTGGTGAGATTATCATTTAAATTTGAAGGAAGGATTAAACAATTTCCAGATAAGCAATAGCTAAGAGAGTTTACCTCCCACAAACCATCTCTGCAGTCTATTTTGGAGGGACTGCTATAGATGGAAGTGTTCCTAGAGTTGGATAGCTGTCACCAGAGGTAGTAAAATCATGGTAAGGAAGGTGGAGCAGCTGATTGCAAGGCAAATGCAAAATTAAATTGACTATCCCAAAGCCAATCAAAGGATAGAGAAAAAGTATAGAATTTGATACCTAATATATAAAGAATGAAGGAGGAAGAAAAAGGAGGAGAAATAGAAAAGAACCTTTGTAACAGCATACTAAGTGAGTTAAGTTAGACTCTTAGATAGTAAGGAAAGTAATCTGGAACCTTTGGTAACCATGAATCCAAAGCCTGAAATGGCAATAAGTACATACCTATCAATAATCACCCTAAATGTAAACGGACTGATGCACCAATCAAAAGACATAGAGTCACGGAATGGATAAAAAAACAAGACCCATCTATATGCTGCTTATGAGAGACTCACCTCAAACCCAAAGACATGCACAGACTAAAAGTCAAGGGATGGAAAAAGATATTTCATGCAAACAATAGGGAGAAAAAAGCAGGAGTTGCAGTACTAGTATCAGACAAAATAGACTTCAAAACAAAGAAAGTAACAAGAGATAAAGAAGGACATTACAAAATGATAAAGGGCTCAGTCTAACAAGAGGATATAACCATTATAAATATATATGCACCCAACACAGGAGCACCAGCATATGTGAAACAGATACTAACAGAACTAAAGGAGGAAATAGACTGCAATGCATTCATTTTAGGAGACTTCAACACACCATTCACTCCAAAGGACAGATCCACCAGACAGAAAATAAGTAGGGACACAAAGGCACTGAACAACTCACTAGAACAGATGGACCTAATAGACAGCTATAGAACTCTTCACCCAAAAGCAATAGGCTACACATTCTGCTCAAGTGCACATGGAACGTTCTCCAGAATAGACCACATACTAGGCCACAAAAAGAGCCTCAGTAAATTCCAAAAGACTGAAATCCTACCAACCAACTTTTCAGACCACAAAGGTATAAAACTAGAAATAAATTGTACCAAGAAAGCAAAAAGGCTCACAAACACATGGAGGCTTAACAACACCCTTCTAAATAGTCAATGGATCAATGACCAAATTAAAACGGAGATCCAGCAATATATGGAAATAAATGACAACAACAACACAAAGCAACAACTTCTGTGGGACGCAGCGAAAGCAGTCTTAAGAGGAAAGTATATAGCAATCCAGGCGTATTTAAAGAAGGAAGAACAAACACAAATGTATAGTCTAACGTCACAGTTATCAAAATTGGAAAAAGAAGAACAAATGAGGCCTAAAGTCAGCAGAAAGAGGGACATAATAAAGATCAGAGAAGAAATAAAATTGAGAAGAATAAAACAAAAGAAAAAATCAATGAAACCAAAACCTGGTTCTTTGAGAAAATAAACAAAATAGATAAGCCTCTAGCCAGACATATTAAGAGAAAAAGAAAATCAATGCACATCAACAGAATCAGAAATGAGAAAGGAAACATCATGACGGACCCAACAGAAATACAAAGAATTCTTAGAGACTACTATGAAAACCTATATGCTAAGAAGCTGGAAAACCTAGAAGAAATGGACAACTTCCTAGAAAAATACAACCTTCCAAGACTGACCAAGGAAGAAACACAAAATTTAAACAAACCAATTACCAGCAAAGAAATTGAAGCAGTAATCAAAAAACTACCCAAGAAAAAAACCCCTGGGCCAGATGTATTTACCTCGGAATTTTATCAGACATACAGAAAAGATATAACGCCCATTCTCCTTAAAGTTTTCCAATAAATAGAAGAGGAGGGAATACTCCCAAACTCATTCTATGAAGCCAACATCACCCTAATACCAAAACCAGGCAAAGACCCCACCAAAAAAGAAAATTACAGACCAATATCCCTGATGAACGTAGATGCAAAAATATGCAATAAAATATTAGCAAACTGAATTCAAAAATATATCAAAAGGATCATACACCATGACCAAGTGGGATTCACCCCAGGGATGCAAGGATGGTACAACATTCGAAAATCCATCAACATCATCCACCACATCAACAAAAAGAAAGACAAAAACCATATGATCACCTCCATAGAGGCTTAAAAAGCATTCGATAAAATTCAACATCCATTCATGATAAAAACTCTCAGCAAAATGGGTATAGAAGGCAAGTACCTCAACATAATAAAGGCCATATATGATAAACCCACAGCCAACATCATACTTAACAGCGAGAAGCTGAAAACTTTTCCTCTGAGATCAGGAATAAGAAAGGGATGCCCACGCACCCCACTGTTATTTAACATAGTACTGGAGGTCCCAGCTATGGCAATTAGACAAAACAAAGAAATATAAGGAATCCAGAGTGGTAAAGAAGAAGTTAAACTGTCACTATTTGCAGATGACATGATATTGTACATAAAAAAACCCTAAAGACTCCACTCCAAAACTACTAGAACTGATATCAGAATACAGCAAAGCTGCAGGACACAAAATTAACACACAAAAATCTGTGGCTTTCCTATACACTAACAATGAACCAATAGAAACAGAAATCAGGAAAACAATTCCATTCACAATTGCATCAAAAGAATAAAATACCTAGGAATAAACCTAACCAAAGAAGTGAAAGACCTATACCCTGAAAACTATAAGACACTCTTAAGAGAAATTAAAGAGGTCATAACAAATGGAAACTCATCCCATGCTCTTGGCTAAGAAGAATTAATATAATCAAAATGGCCATCCTGCCCAAAGCAATATACAGATTTGATGCAATCCCTATCAAATTACCAACAACATTCTTCAACGAACTGGAACAAATAGTTCAAAAATTCATATGGAAACACCAAAGACCCCGAATAGCCAAAGCAATCCTGAGAGAGAAGAATAAAGTGGCAGGGATCTCACTCCCCAACTTCAAGCTCTACTAGAAAGCTACAGTAATCAAGACAATTTGGTACTGGCACAAGAACAGAGCCACAGACCAGTGGAACAGAATAGAGACTCCAGACATTAACCCAAACATATATGGTCAATTAATATTTGATAAAGGTACCATGGACATACAATGGGGAAATGACAGTCTCTTCAACAAACGGTGCTGGCAAAACTGGACAGCTACATGTAAGAGAATGAAACTGGATCACTGTCTAACCCCATACACAAAAGTAAATTCGAAATGGATCAAAGACCTGAATGCAAGTCATGAAACCATAAAACTCTTATAAAAAAACATAGGCAAAAATCTCTTGGACATAAACATTAGCGACTTCTTCATGAGCACATATCCCCAGGCAAGGAAAACAAAAGCAAAAATGAACAAATGGGACTATATCAAGTTGAAAAGCTTCTGTACAGCAAAGGACACCATCAATAGAACAAAAAGGTACCCTATGGTATGGGAGAATATTTTTGTAAATGACAGATCCGATAAAGGCTTGATATCCAAAATATACAAAGAGCTCACGCTCCTCAACAAACAAAAAGCAAATAATCAAATTAAAAAAATGGGCAGAGGAGCTGAATAGACAGTTCTCCAAAGAAGAAATTCAGATGGCCAACAGACACATGAAAAGATGCTCCACATCGCTAGTTATCAGAGAAATGCAAATTAAAACCACAATGAGATATCACCTCACACCAGTAAGGATGGCCACCATCCAAAAGACAAACAACAACAAATGTTGGCAAGGTTGCAGAGAAAGGGGAACCCTCCTACACTGCTGGTGGGAATGTAAATTAGTTCAACCATTGTGGAAAGCAATATGGAGGTTCCTCAAAATGCTCAAAATAGAAATACCATTTGACCCAGGAATTCCACTTCTAGGAATTTACCCTAAGAATGCAGCAGCCCAGTTTGAAAAAGACAGATGCACACCTATATTTATCGCAGCACTATTTACAATAGCCAAGAAATGGAAGCAACCTAAGTGTCCATCAGTAGATGAATGGATAAAGAAGATGTGGTACATATACACAATGGAATATTATTCAGCCATAAGAAGAAAACAAATCCTACCATTTGCAACAACATGGATGGAGCTAGAGGGTATTATGCTCAGTGAAATAAGCCAGGCGGAGAAAAACAAATACCAAATGATTTCACTTATCTGTGGAATATAAGAACAAAAGAAAAACTGAAGGAACAAAACAGCAGCAGAATCATAGAACCCAAGAATGGACTAACAGTTACCAAAGAGAAAGAGACTGGGGAGAATGGGAGGGTAGGGAGGGATAAGTGGGGGGAGAAGAAAGGGGGTATTATGATTAGCATGTATAATGTGGGGGGTGGGGAAAGGGGAGGGCTTTGCAACACAGAGAAGACAAGTAGTGATTTTACAACATCTTACTATGCTGATGGACAGTGACTGTAATGAGGTTTGTTGGGGGGACTTGGGGTGGGGGAAAGCCTAGTAAACATAAATAAAAATAAATAAATTAAAAAAAATCATAATCAACATAAAAAAAAAGACAGAGAAGGGAAGGATTAAATTTATGGAAGAATTCTCAGGTGTGGTCCTTATAAAACTTGAGCCAATAATGTAATTTTAATTAAGAGAAATTGCCTGTGCTTTGGATAAGATTTAATAAGGAAAAGAAGGAAAAAATGAAAAACAGTTGGTGGAATGCTATACATTTTTTGTGTCTGTAGATTTATATGAATAATACACAATTGAAACAGAAAAAAAGATTTAACAAGTTTTTCCTATTTTAGCTAAGACATGGATTATGCAATAGGTTTTAATTCTTTTATAATTCCAAAATTGCGGTGCACCAGACTCAGCCATCTGAACATGAACTATTGTAATATGGTAGGTGACATAGAACATATTTATAAATTGCTTTTTATCAAAGCTTCAATATTTGTTTCAAAAATCAAGCACATAATATTAAATGTACTTTCAAGGTAACTTTTCCATTTTTTAGAAAAATTCTATGTAAAATCTTTTTATCACTGTTAAGCTTAGATTTACTTTCTTTTATATATTTAACAGGATGATAAATAACTACAAGTGAATACAAATCCCTAGTTACTAGAACAAAGCATTTTCCAGTTTCTTCTCTACACAAACCAATTTTCACTTGATTGGTCTAAACCAGAGCCAGAAGTTCCTAACGCAAACTTGGTCCCATGTCATCATCTCAGCACACTGATAAACTGAGATGCCTCTGGAGTTGAGGCCCTGCTGCCTCCCGGTCCTGGGTGGCAGGTGCCAGGGAGCAGGAAGTTACCATTAATTGAGTCATATGTGAAGTAGGTATTATCCCCACTCTGAGATGAGTTGATGCTCAGAAGGATCTGGTGCCTTGCCCAGGATCACACAGCTGGAACACAAAAATGTCAGAGTTCAAGGACATGCAGGTCCCATAACCAAGACCCTGGACTGTCCTTTAAAATAATCCATTCTCAGGCAATATTTTCTAATTTTTTCTCAAATAACCTAAATAATTTTTTCAAAACTATGAGTCCTCACTGACATCAAAATGCATTTTTGTCATAAATTTGTCATTTCAAAGGATGCCATTTTTGGCTCTGGTGGATCGTTGCAGGAATGGTTTGTAGCGAATGGCAGCTCCTGGGATCCATGCCCTTGGGCAGCACCTTCCCAACCTGCTTGTTTGGCCACATGATCTGCTTTAGCCAATCGAACATTAACAAACTTGAGGCGGGCTGTGGCTTGAGAACTGTATGTGCATTGGGGCTTGGCCCCTGATGCTCTTTGCAACCCTGAGGCCATCGTGTATTATGGACTGAATGTCTAACCCCATAAGATTCATATGTTGAAATCCCAACCCCATTGTGATGGTACTAGGAGATGGGGCCTTTGAGAACTAATTAGGTTTAGATTAGTTCTTGAGGGTGGGACCCTCATAACGGGATTAGTGCCTTTTGAAGAGGAAGAGAATCTTCCTCTAGCCACAGGAACCAAGGAGAGGCCATTTGAGGACCCAGTGAGAAGGCAGCTGTTCACAAGCCAGGAAGTGGGCTCTCACCATGAATTCAATCTGTCAGCAACCTGATAGGACTTTCCAGCCTCCAGAACTCCAACAAATGAATGTGTCGTTTTAGCTCCCCAGTCTATGGTGTTTTGTTATAGCTGACCAAACTGACACCATATAAAGAAGCCCATGCTAGTGTACTGGGGGAACGACAGACTGGTGGAAGCAGGAGGCCATCGGATATGAGTGACCATCCAGCCCCAGCTGAGCTCAGCTAACCCCAGAGATTGGCCAGCCCAGCCAAGTCCAGAACTGCCAGCTGACCCACAGAATCACAAGCATCATAAATGTATGAAGCCACTGAGCTTTACAGTGGCTTGTTATATAGCAACTGATATACTCACATATTATAAAATGTTATTTTAAAATAAACATGTTATTTTTAATGTACCTAACATAACCTAATTACCACAGCAATTGGATGCCCACTACCCATTTAAAAAGTATATTTAAAACCTTGAAAATTTCACATATCATTTTGCTTTGAACTCATTTTTTCCATCCCCTATCACCCTAACATATTGCTTTACAATAAAAATATCTATATAAATTTATTTAAGTTTTGGCATTTTCTATGACCATAAAGTTCCAACTCTGAGACCACTTTTGGATTGAGTTATGATTAAAATTATTGTTGGTACACATAGATCAATATGAAAGTATACATAGATTTTAAAAAGTATTAACTGTAAATGGCAAAATTTCACTGGCAATGATCTGTTAATGACATGGGTGGGTCTGGTTTTTTTTTTCCTCAATTAGTTCATGGGTCCATGAATGGATTTTGCTTTAACTAGAGATAGACCTCAGCATTAGTTGTATTTCTACCTTTCATTTTCATAGACTCAGGCACAGAGAAATTTTGTTTGAAGAATATGTGGGAGCTAAAGGACTTTTATTATGGCAATGTCACTCAATTCACTTGTCCCTGTCCCTTTCTCTGTTCTTCCACAAAAACCTTTTTCTCCATAATGGCTTTTAATAAAAGACATCAAGATTTGTTTTCAATGAACAGAATCTTCATTCCCAACTCCCCATCTCTATCTTGATATTCTGATTTTTTTTTTGGCAAAAAAAAAAAAAAATCTGAATGTTTCCCACCCACACCCTCCCCTCAAGGTCATTTTCTTCATTAGGGATAAGAGGATGTTGGGAAAAAGAACAGAGTACCCAAGCATGTCTGGGATATAAAATTGATGTTATCACTACCATAAAAGCTCTGCCTTCATTTAGATCTGGAGGCAAAACAAGCAGCAGCCTGTATGGGGTAGGAAATAGCTAGAATTCCTGGAGCCTTAGAAGGGAGAGTATGCACTGATGTTCAGATTAAATACTCCAAATCCTGTTGACTAATGGCCAAAAAATTGAGTAAACCTGAGTGTGGCCTGGTGGAAGGAGGATAGGACAGGGAGAGTCCCACACACTAAGCATATGCAGCCCAATGACCTAAACACAAACTCAAGTGGAAAAGCCAGTTTCCTATGGCAAAACTGCAGGCATTGCCATGACACAGTGAAGATACTAGACAGGAAACGAGATCTTAACCACTCAGCAAAATCAAACAGAATAGGAGTATGGCACCTACAACTCAGAAATGTTCATCAGAATCTTTAAAGTGCATATTAATGTATCCAAAGCTATTTTCTATGACTGCACTCTAAAGAAGCAATTGGACCTGTGCACAAAGAATAAGCAACATAGATGTTCACAGTATTTTTCTTATAATAATAAAAACTAGAATCCTGAATGTCCATCAGGAAGGAACTGAATATATAAATTATGGTAAATCAGTCCATCCATGAAAATGGATTACTATGTAGCCACGAGGTAGAGTGATGTAGACCTATTATAATGTCATAGGAAAATATCTACCATTTTATCATTAAGTGTAAAAATCAGGTTAATAAAACAGCATAAATCTCCTTTGTTAAGTGTGTGTGTGTGTGTTTGCACACACGAGCATATCCATGCACATATTCAAGGAACCAGTCAGGAAGGATGTGAGCCAAAATTTTAATACCTTGATTGAAAGTGAAAGGATTAGATCAACCAGCCATTCATGTTTGAAGTGCAAGGCAACGGCACCAGTCAGGAGACACAGCACAGAGCTGAACACAATAGACAACAGGATGTTTTGTGTAAGATGGAGACACTGAACTGAGAAAATAAGGAGCTCTTGGAACAGCCCAGGAAGTCCCAAGTGGCTTTCAGGAAAAAGGGCTAAATCCTGAAGCCAAAGAGGACAGAGATGGGGCTCAGAAAGATGACAGCATCTGTTAGGGGCCCACTGGCTGAAAAGGCCAACTTCAGTTTGACCTGGGTGTGCGGCATACTGAAACAATATGGAAAATAAAAACCTTTCCTAATGAATTACATTTTATAGTGGTTTCTGATTTTAAAATATTAAAGACCCTGGACTTCAGCTTTTAATAAAACAGTATTGTGTCTCCCTGACCTGAGAAGAATTGACAGTACAGGCAATGTTAAGTGTTTATGTGGATAATAATCCCATCACCAGACAGCAGCACGGGGTCTGTACCCATATGTTAGAAACCACCTGCCCATACTAGTTCTGCTGTTAAGAGTAGTGACGTGATTCATTATTTTACATGAAGCACGTGGTTGAGGTGGTGGACATGGGTGACGGTGGACAATGCTTTACTGAAACAGGATAACTTAATGGCTAAAAGTGGTCTCTTGTCATGCTGTAGAAGGGATGGAATGGACCAGAATAAACTATTTTAAATGAATGAGGCATTCTGTTGTACTGGGAGGACAGGAAGTTCATGGCAGGGCAGACAATGTTAACAATGTGATCCCAGGGACATTTGGGAGGGTTTCTACCACTGCTTTAGCCAACCAAAGATACTAACTTACCACCAGCATGCATACTGTTTACAGAACGCTACACATTCACGATCTGCGCTTTGAATGGTCCTTGTCCTTTCTTCAGACATTGACATCTTCTAAAGAGGCCTGTGAAGAATGTGATGTTACACGTTTTATAAATAAGTGGCTGACTTTTTGACAATTTGTTATTATTTTTCTCCCTCTATTTCCATTTCTCCCTCTTTCCTACCTGCCCAATACCCCTCTTCTAAGAAGGGACTGTCTCCAGGACTCCCTAATCCAGGATACATTTTTGGCAAGATGAAAAGCAGAAACTGCTTTTAAAACTTCAAACTTCAAACTCTACCAACAGAAAAGGATAAATACCATACAAATTCACTATGTGTGGAATAAAAAAACAGAACAAACAAAAATAACAAAACCAAGCTCATAGATAAGACAGCAGAATGAGGACTGCCTGAGGTGGGTGGCGGGAGGTAGGCGAGAGGTGTAAAGGGGATCAGAAAGGTACAAATCCCCAGTTCTCAAATGAGTAAGTAATGGGGATGTAATGTACAGCATGGTGACTATCGTTAAAAAATACTGTATTGTGTATTTGAAAGTACCCAGGAGAGTGGGTCCTGAAGATTCTCATCACAAGAAAAAAAATATTACATTTATGGTGATGGTTGTTAGCTTGACTATGGTGGTGATCACTTTGCAATATGTGCAAATAATGAGTTACTATGTTGCATACCTGAAACTAATATAATGTGTCATTTACACCTCAACAAAAGAAATAAAAAAAAAAAACAAAGAAGAAAACAAACTGCAAGCTCTACCACACATCAGCTTTCCCTTATGATCACAGTAATTATTTAGAAGGAAAAACCAAAAAAAGAGCACATGGGAGTCTTTTCCCATGTGCTCTTTCCCACCAACAGTTCATACCCATCCTCCCATCCAGAAAGGCACAGGACTGTCCACTTTTCAGTATTTTTATTGTTTGACAGGCATTTACAACATTCCATTCAGAGACCTAAAAACATAAAAATAGACCTTCTTTCAGCTTATAAAAGAAATATATAAGAACTTTTGACATAGACACATCATGACCTTATGTACAAGAGACAATGGCACCCTCTCCAAGCACCAGACTTTCCAGCATTTTCAGACGGACCCGTTGCACTGGGACTAGTAAATCAGACTATCAGAAGCCTCTGCTTCAGTTTTCCATCCATTACACAATCAAACTGGAGATGTATGGAACAATGCAGTGACACAAAGGGTATAGAAACCATTCTAAAGCTTTTTTAAGAAAATCAGAAGATATAGCAAAAATTTAATAGAATAAAACTTTCAAAAGATCAAGCTCAAAGCCCTGGAAACCCGAAAGGTAGGGATACAGGGTGGGCAAGCAAGTAAAGCGAGCAGGGGTCACAGAGCATGATGTTCTGAATTCTCTATTGTCTGGAAATATAAAGTCCTAACTGATTTTTATAAAATATAATTCCTAAAGCTACTATAAAATTCAGGTCTTTAAAGTACCTACTGATGTGTCAAACACCAAATAGATATTTTTCCCAAAAAAAGAAAGTTTTCATATTATTTAAACCCTTCTTAGGAAGTGGACATTGTGAAATGGAGGGGAAAAAAAAAAGCTATAAACCGTTTCTAAACAAAAATTGAAAGTGCTTTATTTTTGTTCTTCCTATTTGGAAATCTGTTTAGAATGCTGGATTATTAGCACGTTTACCCTGTTTCATTGGCATGAAGAAAGTGTTAACACACAGGACATGTTTTTGAAGAGGTTGTTTTGGTAAGAGGTTTGGTTATGGTCTGTCAGGGAAGGGATAGGTCACCTATGGATGAAGATGTGACTTAGATGGGAAACCCAGTGATCACCACAGCAAGCCCATGAGAAGGAGCCTCCTCTCCCCCACCATGTGCAACAGACACACATGCTGCCCATTCGGGTGTCATGTTTAATCCAACAAAGCTCCCACCTCAAATAGATCCAAACGTTAAAAAAAAAAATCTGCTTCTTGGAAAAAACAGTTTCTCTTAAGCATCTTGTTGACCTTTCATATATAAATATAAAATCACCATGCCTCACTCTCTCTGGAAAAGGTAAAATCCTCATTTTTTTTAGACTTGGAGTTAACATGAACACTGTAAAATTCTCATCTGTTTGTGCACCTGCATCTCAGGTAAAATACAAAAAATAGTGTTTTTTTTTCCTTCAAGTGATAAATTTGGATCTCTTTTCAAAGAGTTTGGCATCTTTATAATTCTATGCAAAACTAGAACTTCCAAACACCAACACTGAGGCCCAGCCGTAGACCAAAACAGAAGAGAAAAAACAGAGGCTCATCGAGACATAAATATTCACCCTCTCCTCACACATTCTTAAAATACACAGATATTCTCAGACATTTAAGAGGGAAAGGAGTGAGAACACTGCGAGCTGTACAGTTGCTTTGTTTGTGTTTGAAGGTGGTTTCCCCAACTAGTAGATGGCTCCTGGATTGATTTCGGATAGAGTGATCTTTATTTTTTATTATTTTTTTTTTGCGCTATCCTTTAAACTAATTTGTCATACATACTTAAACTCCTGGGGTAATTTGCTTTCCAGTGCTATAGAAGCTCTTTTATTTTTGTTTTTCTAATTCTTCAGGCCCTGATGAGTTGAGAATAAATAAAAGCCCTTAGCAACAATATACAGATGATAGGACTCGAGCTTATTTGGGATTCTGAACAATTCTTTCTGATGTTAGAAATGATGAAGTTGGGTGGCTACATGGCTTCGTAACAAAGTCAGCTGCCAAAACCGTGTGTGCAAGAGTGCGACCTAAGGGACCCTTCTCCTCCTCAAGGGCACGGGAGGGGGCAGAGTGAGGGCAGGGCCGGGAGAGGAATCTATACACGCTCTCTGCAGGGAAAGGGACACAGTCAGATCTCAGTGTTCAGTTTCCTGGAGGGGGCAAAGTCTTCACGCCTAACCCAAATGACTTCCTCGCTTGTGGTCTCCAGGCCTCCATTGATGCCCGACAAGGCAGCTTGCTTCTTGAGCTGCGTCATGCGGGATGCGTGACTATCCAGGCTATTCCGGCCTCTCTCCCGCTGACTGATGGAGGCAGCCTGAAGCCGCTCCTGCAGGTCTCTGTCCACTGCGGCGCCCTTCACGGACTCACAGAACTCATCATCGTCACTGAGGATGTCTGTCTCCTTGATGTCATCTTGCTCCTCATACTGAGCAAGATCAAATTGTTCCTCCACCCACCGGTCAGTGTCCCCACCACCGGGGGGCTGCTGGGACTCTTTCTCCGGGCTGCTGGCGGAGATGGCATCAGAATCAATGGTAAACCTGTTTCGAGCCAGTCGCCGCCTCCTTCTCCCAAGAGACTTGCTTGGGGCGGACACTGCACACACACACAAAAATATAAAAATAAAACCCCCACACGCTTTACATGAGATGAACATCCGGAAAGCAAAGCAAAGTAAGAAACCCTGAATGGTTCGCATTTACTGCCTCGACGTCATTCAGTGTTCAGAGTCGGGATTCACCAGTCCGTCTGGGAGTCTTTACCTCACACAGATATCTGGATTTAGAGGATGTCATAGCATCTGCCTAAAGGGCAAGGGGGTACACAGGGCCACAGGGGGTTACACAGGGAGTTGCAGGTTATGGGAAAAGGGAACTTGACTCCCTCTGAAATAATCCACTTCTCTATTTTACGTACCCGGGGACAGGCCATGCGGATTTCTGCTGTTCTCATGTAGACCACTTATCTTAGGATTGGTTAGTGCCCTCTCCCTGACAGTGTTTGACACAATGCTCTGAGGGTCCCCCAGAGCTGTGCTAGCATCATTTAGCTGGAATAGGTCTTTAATAAGGGTGGATGATGTCTCTGGAGTTTTGCCGGCTTTGTAGAAATCACTGTGATGTATCAAGGAGATGGAAGCAGTGGTCTAAGTTAGACTGCTTTCTGGGAAATTAAATGTAACATTTTTTGAGGATCTGCAGATAGACCGAGTGCACAGCATCCCTCACAGAACCTCAGGAAGAGCGGCCCTCAGAGATACCAAGTCTCCACTTATTTCCCTCTACTCTTTCCCACAAAGCCCCGTATGAACTGTGAGACTAAGCAAGTGTGAGCCTGAGGCCCTCCTGACTATGCTTTGTTTATCACCAATTTCTCTTCTACAAAGCAATTAAAATATCAGCGCCTGAGAGGAATGAGAAATAAATATGACACCCAAGCAGGTGATCCACAAAGGGCTCTATGAAGGGACTCCCAGTCCAGAAAAACAGGTCTCTGCATTCATTCTTTCCCCTTACTGCCCTCTCTAGGAGCCCTAATCATTGAAACCAAACCAACAGAAGACCTGTCAGGAGGACCAACAATCCCATCACTCACTCACTCACTCACTCACTCACTCACTCACTCACTCACTCACTCACTCACTCACACACACACGCATTGCACGCACGCACGCGCGCACACGCACGGAAGACGGCTCACGTGAAAATGCAGTGCTGCTCCCTCATTGGGGAAGCAGCTGCCGCTAAGAGGGTGAAATGCAGCACGGGCTTCCCAGGGGATATAAAAGCCGAAACACCGATTAGGAGGAGCTTTCCTGCCACCTCGGCCTTAAAAACCACGAAATTGCTTCCGTGCTGCTAGATGTAAGATGACTATTCTCAATTATTGCCAAATGTGGCCTTGACTTCAAACACAGAAGGTACAGGGTCAAGGAAGTGGACAACACGGCCTTCGTCGACTCCCATTCCAGCCATCCTCTGCACCAGACTCCTGTGCTCCCATCATTGTTCCTGAATGTGCTACCATCTTAAAAAATGGAACAAAGGGACATTAGTCTCAGTCAAGATGGGGAATGAAAACCATTTCCAGGAAAAATGGAAAGAAGAGAGCAAAGAACAACTGCTTCTCCACTGTTGGGAAGAAACAAAATTTCCTGTTCGGTTTTATCCCGACACCACCGTAGCGGAGCCTTGCTCTCTCCAATCACTATAGGAGAACTACCTCAATTCAAAATTGAGCTATTGGAAATATTTGTCAATGATCTGCATGTTCTAGTATTTAGGGCTAAAGTGTGTTAATGTCTGTATTTTTGAAATGTGTCAAAAATAGGATGAGTTGATGGATGATAAATGGATAGTTATGATACTGGAAATATAGAAAAATACTAATTCTAGAATACAAATGGTTAAGTATGAATGTGTATAATTCTTTCAGGTCTTCTGTTAGGTCTGAAATTTTTCATAGAAAATGTTGGAACAAAAAAATATTTTAATTGGGTTATTGGCAAACACACAGTACTTTTAGACTAAGTATTGGGGTGGGGTATTTGGCTTTACTGTCCAGTTCAAACAGAAATAAACTATCTGGGTACTCATAGCAATGCACACTGAAGCATGAGTATCTATCCTTTATGAAAAGGATACTTAATAACCCAGCCAGTTCAGGGAGACAATCACTGATTTGAATATTTTCCAGAGTTCATTGTTAAAAATGACCAGCTAGTGGCTGCACTAACCCCCTCAAGCACCATTTTTACATCATCCAACGTGAAGCCCCTGATGCTACTGAGGAGCTCCAAATGCAGAATGACAAAGACTTTCTTCAGCCAAGAATGAGCCATTAGGTGAAAGTCTTCCGATTAGCCAAGGCCAAGAGGCTCTGACATCAAGGCTTTCTCTTGGCATTCATGATGATGGTATAGATTGTGGGTTGGTTTTATTTTCTCTCTAAAGGGATCTCAGCAGGAAAACTTTTGAGTGTCCTACAGACTAAAATTGCTTAGTTTCAAAGTAAATGCAGCTCTGAATTTAGGGTCACTGATGAACAACTGAAATCTGTGGCCAATGAAAAGCAGGGTTTCCTGAAGTTGGGATACATATTCCCAATTCTAATGATGAAACATTCCCTGGCAAAGAAAGGAGCAGGGGAGACAATTCCAAGGTGAAATTTTCTACTGTGAGCTACAAAGAGATCAGTATAGTTTTCTTCCAAGAGAACTTCATGAGAAAGTGTAGATCTGGAGGTATGCAAGACTCGGGATACTTTGGAGAACCCAGTAGGGCTCTGGGTGTTCACTGCCTTAGGTAAGAAACACTTTTCAGTAAATACTTATCAGCTGATTGGAGCACAGATTCAAGATAACTATTAGTTAAATTTAAGATGCATAAAGAATATACTATCCTATATGAAGCTATGTAGGTTATGTCTATGAAAACCCTCATTCACAGTTCTATCCATGCCTCTTCAGCACAATGAGGTGGAAAGGGAATCAGGACAGAGGTCAGAACCCTTTTTGGCAAATGCAAAGGAAGCCTCTTTAGTTAGAATCTTCCCTGCAACATTCTGGGCTGCTTCTTAAGAGAGAGAGATAAAAATGTTAATATCTGATGTCATTAATACCTCAGTGTTATGAAAATATCTTTCTTTCTAGATATATTTTACTGCTATAGATAGGTGGTATTACAAATCTACTCCCTCACTGCTCCAAGAAGATGACATCAGTCCTAAAATAATATGTACTCTGGGACCATTTAAACTCTAGATTCCTTTTTCCATTAGCAGTTCAAGGCTTCCCCAAATTAACACTGAAGCTAAAAATAAAGTTGCAGGCACAAGGCAAGGGTAAAGACCTGACGCGTCATCTGGTCTACCCAACATGGACCCCTTACTGAGGACAGGCAGAGCCATGTTTCCAGATTACAAAGCCAGCACGTTCTCAGAATGGCGGGCTGTGACCTTGCTGAGACACGACACCCTGCTTTTTGCTAGACAAAGCTGGCTGTCATGCAAAGCAGCGACTCTCATTCCACAAGCAGGTGAAGACAGCCCCTCCAGAAAGGGGGTGTGCTCACTTCTTGGCTTGGCGAATGGGAGAGGAACTCACCAGCCAGAGGAGGAGGGCAGCAGAGGGAAAGCCTGAAAGGGCAGGAGGAGTAAACAAAGGGCAGATCCCCAGGGAGCCGCTGGGAAGCCAAGGATAAGGACCTCAGGCCGGAGGTGGGGGGGAAGAACGCACCCCACAGACAGCCCTCAGGAGGCCACGCTTAAGTCTTGCTCAACGTGGACGTCAAGCTCGCTTGAGTTCTACAGTGGAGTGGGGGTGACAGGGATCTTGAAGGTCTGAATTCCCACAGTACCTGCCCTGCTCATGGCTGGCCTGGCCCCTTTCAGCGCACATAATCTTTTTCCTCCAAAAGGGACATACTGCTGGGACGAGGGCAGGCTTTCGGTTTTGAGGAGCTGCCTCCGGTGCTTATCACGCAGGATGGAATGCACAGCCTTCAGGAAATCCTTTCGGCTCTCCGGGGAGCTATGAAAACAAGATTTATATGTGTTAGGGGAAAGTACTTAACACACAAGGAACTTCTACTGCTATCAGGGGCAGCCAAAAAACACCCCTGAGGACGTGGGACTAAGGTTAAAGACTTAGGCTGTGACTCCCACTTCTATGCTGCGCCCCACACTTTCATCACTGGGAGATGAGAGAAGATTCACGCTTGGTGATTCATCTCCTGCAGCCAGTTTCAGGCAGAGCAGCTCATTAATGAACAGACTGATAGACTTTGCACCAAAAGTTCCCAAATTCTGTTCTTGTACTTACGGCAGAACCTCTCATTCTAAAATGTTTTTAAGACAAATGAACCACAAGATTCCTGCAGCTTGGCAGAGCACCCGCAAGCTGACGTCCCAGTGTCCTCTGTCGCCTCTAGAGCTGGCCCTCTGTTACATATCAACTCCTCTCATGACACATTTTAACATGTAAATATCAAAGCTACATTGTTAAGAACTGAAAAATTTTCCCTAGTCTTAATTCCCAATAGAAGTACTTCCTAGGTAACAGTTACTTCTCTTATTAGGGTCTCAGTGTTGTTACCCAGGTAAGTTTCACCTGGCATTCCTTGTTAACAATGAACATGGCAACTCAAGGGGCAGGCTCACCAGACCCCAGGGACTTCACCTACAGAATCACAAATGGATCAGCCTAAACAGATGGTAAGATGACACACAAACCACTTGTGGATTATGGGGGAAAAAATTTCAGTTTTACTATTGACAGGTTCCGGGCATCTGCCCTTTGTGACCCACATCACCCAACACAGGGCGGCAATGCAGAAACACAACACGTGGGCTTGAAGTCAAACCCGTTCAAGTTTGCATGCAGTGTTCCTTTGCCGTAACGCTTTGGGCAAAGCGCCCTCTGTGAGCCCTGGCTCCCCATTTGCAAAGTAGAGTGACCGTGCCTCTGTCTGACTGAATCCAGCAACACAGGTAAGGTGCTTAGCATGGCTTATGCTTGGTGAATATGCCATCTTACTTTACTAGCAGTAACATTATGACATATAACCATAATAATCAGATTCTCTTCCATTTTTATTTTGTGGGCAATACATAGCACACCCCACGGTTGGGGTACTGGCTAAGTGTTGACTAAATTATTAAATACCTAGGATTAGACTCAAGATCATAATTAAAGCCAAATACATTGGCATGCTGGCTTTTGGGACCACCCAGCTTGACATTTTTAGGCAAAAAATGAGAGAATTGAGAAAGGCCTCAGATTCTAATGGAGGAGGGGGAAGAAGAAGAAGTAAGTAGAAGCCCACATGATAAGCTCAGATTCAAGATCAGCAGGTGACCTGCATGACCTGCGGCCACCTCTCTCTGTTGAAGTTTCCTTCCAGGAAGAGGAGCCCCAACCCCCCCACGCACACCTCACTCGTCCCATCCACCCTGCATGTGCTAGAGCATAAACCACATAGCCAACCACGGAAGTAAAATCTTATAGATCGGCTGCCTCCCTCTCATCTATTAAATGTAAATACGAGAAGAACATTTAATATTCATGAGAATTCCTATTGTCTTTTAGAAAGGTATTAACCAGGTTACTGTCTACATTCCAATACAATTAACTTGTCCAATTACTATTATTCAGTAAGTGTTAAATAATTTCTCCAACGTGTAAGAAAGAGCGAGAAGTACATAGGGATGCTCCAGCCTTGTCTGCAGGACCCAGTGTGAGGCGGGGACCACCAAGCTCGGCCACATCCCGTCCTGGGCAGCACAGCTCCAAGCTCACCTACAGCACAGGTGGAAAACCCTCTCCGGCCTCCCTTCAGACTCCGATTTGATGTGGACAATTTCACACATGGCATTTGCTTCTGCATCTAGATAAATTCAAATAAGGATGAACTAGAGTTGTTTCAAAGACAGTTATTCGCATTTTTACAAAAGCATTTCTCCTGCTTCAGTGTAAGATTAAGTAGTGCAGAGCCACATAAGTCCAAAGGGACCAACTGCAGGGGATCTTAGAGACAGAGTAACTGAAAGCTTAATGGGTGCTAAGAAAAAGAACAGTCAGAAAATTTCCAGTTGCTAAAATCTCCTAGAGGCTCTAAAAGGACAGTCAATCATACTGATGAAAGAACTGACCCCTTTGGCTGCACAGTCGGTTTGGCTGAACTATTTCAATCAAGTGATTAGTTGTTTTGGCAAAAGCTGGACTAGACGGAGTCCAAGACCCCAGTGCCAATTTCATCAAGCTGGTGACAGGGAGGCAGGCCCCGCTCTGAGTGAGGGGAACCTTCCCCGGGAGCCACCAGGCCTGGTGCCCTGGACAAGCGGGGCTCCTTGATCTCAGCCCTCCATGGGGCCCAATCTGAGGGAGGCAGAAATGGCACGCCGAAAAGATGAGCAACAGTTATATTTGAAGGTAACTGCTAGACATTTATTTATTATATGAAAGGAACGATGGACTCAGACTGTGCTCATGAACCTTCACTGTGTCCTCATGATTTAACCCCAGTCATTGGTATAAAATTGTGTCACATGTTTTCTCAAAAAAGATAAAAAAACTTAAAAATTCCACATTCTGATTCTCATCTTATAATGAGGGACATTTGGCTAGTCTTCATAACTCTATGAAAATAAGCTTTTATCTTCATGGTTTTAAACTTGATTTGAATGAAAAATAAGAGGGTGAGAATGGAATGCCATATCACAAAGATGGCTTTCCTTTCAAAATTTAAATTTATGCATTTAGTCCTCAATGAAGGCAAAATTCCTGGCAGTTTGCTATAAACATAAGCTTGCCCATTTATAAACCAGGCACAAGGAAACATGTGAACTATATAATTCATAACCTCCAAACTTCAAAAGACAGCACTATAGTATTTAAGTGCCCAACCCTCAAAATGCTGTTTGTAGTCCCACAATTTATAGGTTCGTGCACAAATCAATTCTGCAAATCAAATCGTAAGTAAAAAGGCACAAGGGTAAATCTCTGTGCTGGAAGGTTAGGGAGAAGCCCTCTTTATTAAAACAAATTATCATCCTAAATACATGTGTCCAACGTGCTTTTTCCACTTGAGTTTTTCTACTCCGAGGCCCTAATAACTGTGAAGGAAGCTGCACCTAGTTTAATATGGTGAGTAGCTGGAAGCTTGCCTAATATTGTGAGGTATTTTTCCTCATGACATTGGACTATGGGGAGTTGGTTTAATTAGAATCAGAGACAATTTTTTGCTCATCAAGGTGGCAGTGGAAATAAGGAGAGGATGAGCAACACCAATCTGACACTAAGAACTTCAGGTTCACATCAGACGTGGGAAGCACATACAGAAATACAGATCCACTGTGCATGCACCGAGGTCCACTTCCACTTGACCCCCAAACACACTGCTTCCAGGACGTGCTCAGCGGAGCCACTGCTGATAGCTCCTCCCTAGAAAGACTTCAAATTAAAGCCTGGATAGGGCTTCTGAGTCACAAAAACACTGCTTTTCTTAATCAATACCCTGCTGATATTCACTTCTCTCCTCATGTGCATAATGCATCATCCAATTACACTATCAAGTATATCCCTTTCTTGTCAACAACTTGCTTCAATGCTGTATGGATCACAGCAAAAGAGAACTGACATTTCAAAGGTCTTCACACTAATTGAAAGATAAAGATTTATGATGCGTCAGGAAAGAAGAACAGGTGTGCAGTGGCTTTTTTTGTGCTCTTGGTGATCTTTTGGGTCTCCTGGTTAAAAAGCAACTGAGCTAATTACCTGGGCTTTCACTGCTTATGGTCTGAGGAACTCTTCCCAGAAATACAAGACTCACTGCTATGGGGATGTTAGTCACAGTAATACTACTAGCATATATAACTAGAATTCCTTGGAACAATATGGAAGGCATTATACCCATTCACTCAGTTTGTTCATTCATTCATTCATTCAAATGTCTAATAAATAGCTGGGTAAATGGAGAGATTAAGGGAAAAGAGAGTCAAGCATAGAAGAAAAAAGATGATAGGGTGATCAGACCAAGAGTGTGGATTCAGACAAGTGATTCATATATGGCAGAACAATGCACCCAGCACGTCTTAGCGTTTACCTGCACTTGCCAAAGCTCGAACCTGCAGCGCTTCGGTAGGGATCATGTGCCGAAATCGGAAGGGATCCCAGTCCTCATAAATTGACAGCCTATGAGATCCTACCTGCAGGAAGAGAGGGAGGCAGGTGCATGAGAACAATCTGCTCTATCCAAGACAAGACCCCCACATTTTCTAAACCAGTGATGCTGGAACCCCTGCGCCCGTCAGGACGAACTTCACCCCATGTGTGTTTTTGCTCATCTAGCAGAAAGGGAGAGACCACACAGCAAACACGCTGAGGGTGTAAGGATGAGTCTGCTAACCACACCCAGGTGAAAGAGAGACCCAGGAAAGAGGAGAAAGGAGATCCCGAAACAAGAACAGAGAAAGGGGATAACAGTGTCAGGAAGGCTCAGGCCAGGGCAGACCCAAGGGCTTATTGCTGTCATGCTCTAAATGGGAGCCTGCCTGAAAAATGGCCGGACGGGCAGTGTGCTCAAGTCCTTAGTCACAGTCAGAAAATACAAAAGAAATCATAAATGACTCATGCCTGACAAAGGGGTGGAATTACAATTATGCAGATATAACTGAGAAGCAGAAAGGGGGGTGCTTTCAAACTATGGGGTGAAATAAGTCTTACAAGTTTCTTCTTCTGTTTGGAGCCATCTTTATACACAAGGACCACAGCAGTTTTGAAGACTGGGAAAAAAGAAAATAAAGGCAGTTATGGTACAGAAGGGATGGGGCTTTACCCTCAACTTTGACAATGTGTGGTGATAAACACTGCAGCTATGAAGGACACCCACAGTCAGGCAGGCCCGCTCCACCACGCCCTTGTTCACATCTATGGAACTAAAAAGCCTATGGACACGAAACTTTGCAGGTTCCAAATTAACAGATCCATTAGTTCCAAATCCATTTCTAAATAAATGGAAATAAAGCCTCCTGTCCCCCTGGAAAGTTTTAGGTAAAATATAGTATTTTAACTATGGTACCATTTCTCAGTTGATACATTTTTAACAAAATGTACTAGTTTGACAGCTGGAGGAACAAGGAAACATTTTTAATAATAATGTTGCTTAAGGTGATTTACATTCATGCAAATTAAGCTAATATTACAGACACACACAAAGTGTCCATAATTCAGGAAATATTAATTCATCTTTTTTGACTGGAAGAAATGAAGATTAGTTTATATGGTAGAATGCAACCTCACTTCTTCCAAATAAGCTGAATCCCAGGGAGCTATTTGGAAACAGGGTATGTGTAGTTTTATTATATTCTTTGACAGGTGCAGACACAACAATGGCCCTATGCACAGCCTTGCACAGAATTCCTTAAACGGTGCCAAGCGTGTCTAACACCCAGTGATTTTTACTCTTCCTAAAGGGGATGAAGAATTGGCACTAGGAACAGAAGGGTGACTCCAGCCCTGCCCTGGCTCTCCGTATCAGGGTCTCCATCTCCCTCCTCACTCTGACCCCAGTGCAGAGCCGGGGTGTCATGTAGCAGCTGGAGGGGGCACAAGGGGCATACGAGACACAGAGTTAACAAAGGGGATGAATGTTCAGAGAATTCTCAGGGAGAGGCCCCCAGGGTCCCAGGCCCTCTGGAGACCAAGCAAAGCGTTGGGTTCATTTTCTATCCTACTTAGTTAGGGTGGGTCAGTTTCCCCTTTGTGTGGGATCGCTCTGTTTTCCCCTGCAAGAAAATAGCCTTAAAATGCCAAGAAACCAACTCCAGCCACTGGGTCTGCACCAGCCCTAGCCCTTCACACCTCCCAGCAGCCGACCCCTCCGAATCCCAGGCAACAGACTGGGAAGTTCCCTCACAGGTTCCCACTGACCGCAGAGGGCCTCACCAGCTCTGCCCCAAGGCTGAGCACCAACACCTGAGGGGTCCCTACATCTCCACCATGAACCCTTCACAGGTCACAGTGGCCGGAACAGCAGGGCCCTTTAGGACTGAGAGCTGTCCAACCTAGGTCAGGGTGCCCGGTGACCTGGGGCTACAAGACCCACTGTGCCTTTGTGACTCCAGCTCGGTAGGGAGGTTACCGTGGCTTCAAGAAGGCCACTAGCCTGCCTCAGTCTACCTCAGCCTCCACCTTGGATCCCAGGGCCAGAGTGAGCCTTGGCCTGGGCCTCATCCTCAGGGCTATTCACATTCAACTGACTCCAGGTGATGCCTGTTCCCTTTAGACCTGGCCCTCACTCCAAACTCTCTCTATACTCCAAAAGGTAAGCACCCAATATCCTTCAAACAGAAGCCTGCACACACTGTCCCGTTGTCCTTCAAAGGTGACAGTCACCAACGTTAGCACATATCAGCTGTCCTGTGACTAAACACCGCAGTGCTGGCCTGGTGGCAGGTCCACTTCAGTTTCAGAAGAAAGGGGCACTGCTTCCTGACAGGTTCAAACCAGAACAAAAGAAAACCATGTTTTAGCCCCTAACTGCCCGTTCAGTGGCAATTAACCTGCTTCCCTCGCAGCAAATCTTCCTTACTTCAAAGAGCATTTCTAAGGCTGTTCATTCTGCCTGCTTCTTGAAATCACAGCAGAACTGCCAGACCCATCACCTTTTAAGGCCTGGGAACCCATGGTCAGCTCGTTATGAGACGACAGCCTGCCTTTACTCCGACCCCTGACTTTGCTCCTTCCCCCTCCTCTTCACCACGACTCAGACTCCGGAGATAATTCGGAGTGACACCCAGCCTGCCTCCCACCAGAGAGCCTTGGGCAATTCCCCCCCTGCGACCATGGCCCCTGTGGAGTTTGCAGGAGGTGGGGTCCCAGGGGTGGGGTGTGTAGCTGCCACTCACACCCAGGACATGTGTGGACTCCCCTCCAGTCAACAATCCAGGGGGCAGGGAACAGAGTGAAACACAGCCTGTCCCCCATCCGAGCCTGTGCAGCAAGTGGCACCTACGGCCCAGACCCTCAAGGATGGCATTTTCCTGAACCCTTTACCCCACAGGTTGGCAAACTGAGGCCCACCTCCCGTTAGTTTAGACCCACTAATACGGGTGCTCATTCGTTGACACACTGTCTACGATGTTTCTTGGCCCTTGAAGCCTAAAATACCTACTGTCGGGCTTTTGCACAGAAAAAGCCTGCCAACCTCTACTTTCTCCCACTCAAATTATTTTCTTATTTTAAACCTGTTTATTTCTAACTACAGGAAATCTGTAAAATTCAGGAGGTAAAATCCCAATGTTGAATTTTGGAATAGTTCGTCTGAAGCCCAGCATAGGAAACAGGCAGATAGATATGGTCTGGGTCATTTACTTCAGACTCCTACATCCCCTAAACGACCTACCAAGAGGCATCACAAAGCGCCCAGACCTCATCAAGAAGAAATCATAATCTAAGAACCGCAACTGGTAATGCTGAAAGGAAACATATATTGTCCCCCCTCCACAAAATAACCACCCACCCCTAACAAAAACTCGGCCCATGCCGCCACGCCGTAGGGCTCCTTTGTATGTTACAGTTGACATTCTTCCTGCACACTTCTAGGAGGCTCTGTCATTTTTAATGCCATGGCAGCTCCAGCTACAGTGGCTCTTTGAGAATGTTAGGAAGATCAGGACATTTCCCAAGGAAGGCCAAGTGATCTGAGTATAAAGACCCACCAACCTTTGTACTCAACACTCGGATTTTAATATCACTAGGATGTTCCATTTGGGAACACATGGTTCAAATGACAGAGGGAAAAAAAGAGTTCAGGTAAGGAAGCAGTAAGAACACACTCCCCTCCACAACACCAGGAAGATAAGGTAAGGTAAGAGACTAGAAGTACTCGATTTCCTTTATCTTTATCCCCATGAATCTTCTAGGGAGAAGCTAGGAAAAAACACATGAAAACAAAAGCTTGAACTGTTCGTCATTTTATATTCAGCAACAACACTGAGTGCCATGCAAGCATTCCTCCTGCAACAGCGTGCCGTATTTCCTGAACTGTGAATGATTCCCAGGGTGCTAACTCATAGTTTTCCCTCTCAAAAAGCATACTGCAATATGGCCACATGAGATTTCTAATTGCAGCAATTGCATTCAGCTGAACCAGTTTATTAAAAAATGTATCATTCATCAACAGCTCTACTTTTGCTAGTGTTAGTCATGCTGTGATTTACAAGCACTGAGCGACACACCCAGTGGTCCCACAACAGGTCAGCTGAGAACAGATGTCCTGAATCCTCGCATCAAACACAGCAACACAATCTGAGAGAAGGAAAAGGTCTTGGCTTTGGGGTCTCAGAAACAGTTTTGTCTTGATTTCTCACTTCATTTTTTTCCTTGGTTTATTCTTAACCCATTATTGGGAAAAGATATTCAGAGAAGCAGCAGGAGAAGAAAAATCTTTTCCTGCCTGTATGTTTACACCTGGGGTGGGCTTGGGCACAGCCATTCCCTCGCTCCCACACAGCTGGGTGGTCACATTGGCCATATTCAACAGGAAGGTTTAGTTTAGTGTTTGTGACATGCTGGTGGCCACAGCAGGAAAACCAGTTCAGATAACTGTAAATAACTATTTTAATAAGTTGTGTGTTGGAAAAGAAATATTCTCATTTTGGAAAATAAGCCAGCCTCCTTCTCTGAGCTCCCCCACTCCCACCAATCCTCCTCTGATACATACCAAAGGCTGCCAATTCGGGTTCCTTTTTCCACTTTCCCAGAGAGGCCGGTGGGTTTGGCCATATGACTGTGGTGTGCAAAAGCAGGTCCCCCATGCTCAGATCTGCAACCTGAAAACCAGGGACAGGACAAATCGTACTGAGTGGTGATATAAACACTCAAATGAATTTTATTTTCATAGCATTTTAAACTTTGGCAGACTGGTGTCAATCCTACTTCATGAAAATACTGTCTCTAAAAACATCTGATCATTTTTTTTTGTTTGTCTACCAGAATTTTTAGGATAAGGTGGCAAAAAGGTACAAATGGGGGATTGAAATTCATGTGCAATAAATCCACCAGAACTGATCTACAAAATTGGTGACACTCTGTATTCAAATAGAAAGCTTCTCCAGGTAAGACAAATGGCTGTCCTGGACCAAGATCAATCCCAGGAGACTGCAGGCATTTCCACCTGTGAGTTCAAACCCCCTTGGAGGCAGGGCCTTCTGGGAAGCAGTGGAATCAATTATTTCTTCTTCCAGCCCCAAGATCTCTCTCACTTTGAGAGAGAAGCCAACTGAGGAGTTTCAAAGTGCCCATTAAGCATGTGCAGCATGAACCCCTGGCTCTAGGATCCTCAGAAGCCATGAGACCTCATCATACGCCCCTAAAGGTCAAGCACTAAACCAGGTCAGACAGACGAGTGCCTCTTCCTGTTAGAGAGCCATCCAGACATGATGATCGGAGATTCTGACCACCAGTGTTTGTTTATACCTCACCATAGTCATGTCTGCTTTTCTCTCTGGAGACCTTGGCCCACATTCAAGCCCATCAAATTCCCATCCTCATACCCACTCAGCAGCCTCCTCTGAGGTGGGAGGTCACCTAGTCTCTTGGTCTGCTCTCTATGTGAACATGCCAGAGGATAAGACTTTGCAACAATCAGGGTCTAAGGTCCACCCCAATGATAAACACCACAAACTGTTACTAGGTCCTTCTGCAGATATGCCCTCCCAAGCACCCTCCCATTGGCCTCCTGTTTCTCCTCTATGTCCACAGAAATCAAGCCCGAGTCCATGCTTGGCTTCCTCAGGACAGCACTTTGAATATCTAGAAACTTGATGTTGAGTTTCTCAAGGGCAAACGGCCCTGGCCTATTTTGCTGCTTATGATCTGATGGGGTTTCTAGACACAGCAGATGCAAGCGACCTCTGCCAAACATGGTGCCACTTGGCACTGCCCTTCTCAAGCCACTCAGTCAGGGCAGAGTACTTACAGGACACAGCGGTACTGATGCCACTAGAGAGACTGGATCGTTACAGTAATAATTACTCTAGTTATTACTGAGCTGCATTATTATCACTATAGCCAAGGGTAAAAAAATAAATAAACAAACAATTGCATTATTCTGCTTGTATGAGCAACTAGCCAACAACCTCGTGGGTATCAGCTAAGGGAACTATATAGTCTCACCATCCATGCCCCAAACACCTACCCAGGAGAGGAGTGGTTACACATGAGTCAAATGCCCACGTACCATTCTGGGCGACAGCCTTGGGGATATGGCTTTAAAGGATGATGGGGTAGATCAGCACCCAAACTCTACCTCCTCCCTCTATCAGAATTAAATATCTGCACCTTCCACTCTGATTTTTTTAGCACCTTCTCCTAGCTGAGGCCAAGCCCTGCTTGGACTTGGCCATGTGCCTTCGGCCGTGGACTTGGCATACAAGTTTCTACCAGCCCTGTTGAGCTTCTTCCTTCCAGCATGGAGAGGACACGCCCAAGACAGCCACTGCTTCTCCAGCTGGGATCCCAGAAGGGAGTAACGTGGAGCACACCTGAGCCCTGGGCTCTGAGCTCACCAAGAGAAACCAAAGCGCAGCTGACACACACACCCGTGTGTGAAATAAATGTTTGTTGCAGTGAACGCTAAGATTTTGTAGTCTTTATTACACAGTAAAAGCAGGCTGACAAAAAATAAGGGTGAGAGCTGTTCCCTCTGGCAAACAGCCTCTCCCCTGGCCTTCCATTGGTCCCCTTTGGAGTCTTCCATCCAACCGCCAAGACTGAGTTCCAGGGATAGACTTCTACCCTAACAAGGATGGACTCCTGCTGAGCCAGGTTTTCTGGCCCTTCCTCCAAGAGGAAATGCTCTCTTTGGCCTTTTCTTCCTCCTATGCAAGCCAGCCTAACTCCCTAGAGTTTAACATGGGGGAGGAAGTCAAAGGCCCAGCTCCACCGTAAGATGTTTCTTTGCCAGCTTTGTTCTCTGTGAACATACCTGCCTTCAGCAAGACCTCCTGAGGAAAGTGGGTTGATGACAGGATCAGGTGCCCCATGTCCCTGGAATGTCACCATTTCAATATAGTCCTACCATTCCCAGCAAATACTGAGAAATGTTACTATACCTAACTATTTACAAACTGTTCATAAATCCACTATAGGTTTATACTGGATATTGTCATTAAAAGGGAACTCCGGGGCAGAGCCAGGATGGCGGCGTTGAGTAGAGCAGTGGAAATCTCCTCCCAAAAACACATAGAGCTATGAAAATATAACAAAGAAAACTCTTCCTAGAATAGAGACCAGAGGACACAGGACAACATCCAGACCACATCCACACCTGCAAGAATCCAGAGCCTTGCAAAAGGGGTAAGATACAAGCCCCGGCGGCGGCGGCACCCGAGGGCCCCTCCCCCCCCACCCCCCACCCCCACCCCCCGGCTCCCGGCGGGTGGAAAGAAACCGGAGCGGTTTTTTTTGTTTGTTTGTTTGTTTGTTTTGGCGAGTGCTTTTTGGAAGCCTTAAACAGACAGGGATCCCGTTGCTAGGGAGGCAGGGCGGCGGGACCGGTGAGCGGGTGCCTGGGACCGGCGCCTGAGGACAAACGTTATTGGGCGTTTTTCCCCATGGGACCTGTGGGCGGGTGCCTGAGACGGGCGCCTGAGGACGGAGGAAATCGCGCGATTTCCCCCCTTTTTTTTTCTCTCTTATTGGCGAGTGCTTTTTGGAAGCCTTAAAGGGACAGGGATCCCATTGCTAGGGAGGCAGGGCGGCGGGACCAGTGAGCGGGTGCCTGGGACCGGCACCTGAGGACAAAGATTATTGCGCGTTTTTCCCTACGGGACCTGTGGGCGGGTGCCTGCGACCGGCACCTGAGGACGGAGGAAATCGCGCGTTTTTCCCCTTTTTTTTCCCTCTTTTTGGCGAGTGCTTTGTGGAAGCCTTAAAGGGACAGGGACCCTGGTGCTAGGGAGGCAGAGCAGCAAGACCGGTGAGAGGGTGCCTGGGAGCAGCGCCTGAGGACAAAGAATATCGCGCGTTTTTCTCTGCGGGACCGGTGGGCGGGTGCCTGAGACTGGCACCTGAGGACGGAGGAAATCGCACGTTTTTCCCCCTTTTTTTTTCTCTTTTTGGTGAGTGCTTTTTGGAAGCCTTAAAGGGACAGGGACCCTGGTGCTAGGGAGGGAGAGCAGCAGGACCGGTGAGCGGGTGCCTGGGACCGGCGCCTGAAGACAAGGAATATAACACGTTTTTGCCTGCAGGACTGCTGGGTGGGTGCTTTTTGGAAGCCTTGAAGGGACAGGGAGCCCGGTGCTAGGGAGGCAGGGCAGCAGGACCAGTGAGCGGGTGCCTGGGACTGGCGCTGGAGGAAAGGAAAAAAAAAAAAATCGCGTGTTTTTTCCTTTTTTTTTCTGTTCCCTCTCTCATTGTTGCTGTTGTTGTTTTGGTTTGGAGAGTGCTTTTTGGAAGTCTTAAAGGGACAGGACAGGACACTTAGACCAGAGGCAGGGAATCTGGGGATCTCTGGGCACTCTAACCCCCTGGGCAACAGGGAGCACAGAGGCCCCTTACTGAGATAAATATCGTCCTGGCCGATCCCCCTCCAACAGGGCTCCACCACTTTGGAGGAGCGGCCACAGCCAGGCCACGCCCACAGCTCCAGCGGAGATAAACTCCATAGCAAATGGGCAGGTAGCAGAAGCCCTGTCTGCGCACAGCTGCCCAGCACAAGCCACTAGAGGTCGCTATTCTCCCAGGAGAGGAAGGCCACAAACCAACAAGAAGGGAAGCTCTTCCAGCAGTCACTTGTACCAGCTCTGCAAACTATCTCTATCACCATGAAAAGGCAAAACTACAGGCAGACAAAGATCACAGAGACAACACCTGAGGAGACAGACCTAAACAGTCCTCCTGAAAAAGAATTCAAAACAAAAATCATGAACATGCTGACAGAGATGCAGAGAAAAATGCAAGAGCAATGGGCTGAGATGCAGAGAAAAATGCAAGAG
Source organism: Manis javanica (assembly GCF_040802235.1). Lineage (NCBI taxonomy): Eukaryota > Metazoa > Chordata > Mammalia > Pholidota > Manidae > Manis > Manis javanica. The sequence goes on along the minus strand of NC_133158.1, from coordinate 52,640,964 downwards.
CAATGGGATGAAGTCCGGAGGGAGATCACAGATGTCAGGAAGGAGATCACAGAAGTGAAACAATCCCTGGAAGGATTTATAAGCAGAATGGATAAGATGCAAGAGGCCATTGAAGGAATAGAAGCCAGACAGCAGGAACGTATAGAAGCTGACATAGAGAGAGAAAAAAGGATCTCCAGGAATGAAACAACACTAAGAGAACTATGTGACCAACCCAAAAAGAATAATATTCATATAATAGGGGTACCAGAAGAAGAAGAAAGAGGAAAAGGGATAGAAAGTCTCTTTGAAGAAATAATTGCTGAAAACTTCCCCAAACTGGGGGAGGAAATAATCGAACAGACCATGGAATTACACAGAACCCCCAACAGAAAGGATCCAAGGAGGACAACACCAAGACACATAGTAATTAAAATGGCAAGGATCAAGGACAAGGAAAGAGTTTTAAAGGCAGCTAGAGAGAAAAAGGTCACCTATAAAGAAAAACCCATCAAGCTAACACCAGACTTCTCGACAGAAACCCTACAGGCCAGAAGAGAATGGCATGATATACTTAATGCAATGAAACAGAAGGGCCTTGAACCAAGGATACTGTATCCAGCACGACTATCATTTAAATATGATGGTGGGATTAAACAATTCCCAGACAAGCGAAAGCTGAGGGATTTTGATTCCCACAAACCACCTCTACAGGGCATCTTACAGGGACTGCTCTAGATGGGAGCACCCCTAAAAAGAGCACAGAACAAAACACACAATATATGAAGAAGGGAGGAGGAGGAATAAGAAGGGAGAGAAGAAAAGAATCTCCAGACAGTGTATATAACAGCTCAATAAGCAAGCTAAGTTAGGCAGTAAGATACTAAAGAAGCTAACCTTGAACCTTTGGTAACCACGAATCTAAAGCCTGCAATGGCAATAAGTACATATCTCTCAATAGTCACCCTAAATGTAAATGGACTTAATGCACCAATCAAAAGACACAGAGTAATAGAATGGATAAAAAAGCAAGACCCATCTATATGCTGCTTACAAGACACTCACCTTAAACCCTAAACCCAAAGACAAGCACAGACTAAAAGTCAAGGGATGGAAAAACATTTCAGGCAAACAACAGTGAGAAGAAAGCACGGGTTGCAGTACTAATATCAGACAAAATAGACTTCAAAACAAAGAAAGTAACAAGAGATTAAGAAGGACACTACATAATGATAAAGGGCTCAGTCCAACAAGAGGATATAACCATTCTAAATATATATGCACCCAACACAGGAGCACCAGCATATGTGAAACAAATACTAACAGAACTAAAGAGGGAAATAGACTGCAATGCATTCATTTTAGGAGACTTCAACACACCACTCACCCCAAAGGATAGATCCACCGGGCAGAAAATAAGTAAGGACACACAAGCACTGAACAACACACTACAACAGATGGACCTAATAGACATCTACAGAACTCAACATCTAAAAGCAACAGGATATACATTCTTCTCAAGTGCACATGGAACATTCTCCAGAATAGACCACATACTAGCTCACAAAAAGAGCCTCAGTAAATTCCAAAATATTGAAATTCTACCAACCAATTTTTCAGACCACAAACGTATAAAAGTAGAAATAAATTCTACAAAGAAAACAAAAAGGCTCACAAGCACATGGAGGCTTAACAACATGCTACTAATAATCAATGGATCAATGAACAAATCAAAATAGAGATCAAGAAATATATAGAAACAAATGACAACAACAACACTAAGCCCCAACTTCTGTGGGACGCAGCAAAAGCAGTCTTAAGAGGAAAGTATATAGCAATCCAGGCACACTTGAAGAAGGAAGAACAATCCCAAATGAATAGTCTAACATCAGAATTATCGAAACTGGAAAAAGAAGAACAAATGAGGCCTAAAGTCAGCAGAAGGAGGGACATAATAAAGATCAGAGAAGAAATAAACAAAATTGAGAAGAATAAAACAATAGCAAAAATCAACGAAACCAAGAGCTGGTTCTTTGAGAAAATAAACAAAATAGATAAGCCTCTAGCCAGACTTATTAAGATAAAAAGAGTATCAACACAAATCAACATAATCAGAAATGAGAATGGAAAAATCACGACAGACTCCACAGAAATACAAAGAATTAGTAAAGACTACTATGAAAACCTATATGCCAACAAGCTGGAAAACCTAGAAGAAATGGACAACTTCCTAGAAAAATACAACCTCCCAAGACTGACCAAGGAAGAAACACAAAAGTTAAACCAATTACGAGCAAAGAAATTGAAACAGTAATCAAAAAACTACCCAAGAACAAAACCCCGGGGCCGGACGGATTTACCTCAGAATTTTATCAGACACACAGAGAAGACATAATACCCATTCTCCTTAAAGTGTTCCAAAAAATAGAAGAAGAGGGAATACTCCCAAACTCATTCTATGAAGCCAACATCACCCTAATACCAAAACCAGGCAAAGACCCCACCAAGAAAGAAAATTACAGACCAATATCCCTGATGAATGTAGATGCAAAAATACTCAATAAAATATTAGCAAACAGAATTCAACAGTATATCAAAAGGATCATACACCATGACCAAGTGGGATTCATCCCAGGGATGCAAGGATGGTACAACATTCGAAAATCCATCAACATCATCCACCACATCAACAAAAAGAAAGACAAAAACCACATGATCTTCTCCATAGATGCTGAAAAAGCATTTGACAAAATTCAACATCCATTCATGATAAAAACTCTCAGCAAAATGGGAATAGAGGGCAAGTACCTCAACATAATAAAGCCCATATATGATAAACCCACAGCCAGCATTATACTGAACAGCGAGAAGCTGAAAGCATTTCCTCTGAGATCGGGAACAAGACAGGGATGCCCACTCTCCCCATTGTTATTCAACATAGTACTGGAGGTCCTAGCCACGGCAATCAGACAAAACAAAGAAATACAAGGAATCCAGATTGGTAAAGAAGAAGTTAAACTGTCACTATTTGCAGATGACATGATATTGTACATAAAAAACCCTAAAGACTCCACTCCAAAACTACTAGAACTGATATCGGAATACAGCAAAGTTGCAGGATACAAAATTAACACACAGAAATCTGTAGCTTTCCTATACACTAACAATGAATCAATAGAAAGAGAAATCAGGAAAACAATTCCATTCACCATTGCATCAAAAAGAATAAAATACCTAGGAATAAACCTAACCAAAGAAGTGAAAGACTTATACTCTGAAAACTACAAGTCACTCTTAAGAGAAATTAAAGGGGACGCTAATAAATGGAAACTCATCCCATGCTCATGGCTAGGAAGAATTAATATCGTCAAAATGGCCATCCTGCCCAAAGCAATATACAGATTTGATGCAATCCCTCTCAAATTACCAGCAACATTCTTCAATGAATTGGAACAAATAATTCAAAAATTCATATGGAAACACCAAAGACCCCGAATAGCCAAAGCAATCCTGAAAAAGAAGAATAAAGTAGGGGGGATCTCACTCCCCAACTTCAAGCTCTACTACAAAGCCATAGTAATCAAGACAATTTGGTACTGGCACAAGAACAGAGCCACAGACCAGTGAAACAGATTAGAGACTCCAGAAATTAACCCAAACAAATATGGTCAATTAATATTTGATAAAGGAGCCATGGACATACGATGGGGAAATGACAGTCTCTTCAACAGATGGTGTTGGCAAAACTGGACAGCTATGTGTAGGAGAATGAAACTGGACCATTGTCTAACCCCATATACAAAGGTAAACTCAAAATGGATCAAAGACCTGAATGTAAGTCATGAAACCATTAAACTCTTGGAAAAAAACATAGGCAAAAACCTCTTAGACATAAACATGAGTGACCTCTTCTTGAACATATCTCCCCGGGCAAGGAAAACAACAGCAAAAATGAGCACGTGGGACTGACTACATTAAGCTGAAAAGCTTCTGTACAGCGAGAGACACCATCAATAGAACAAAAAGGAACCCTACAGTATGGGAGAATATATTTGAAAATGACAGATCCGATAAAGGCTTGACGTCCAGAATATATAAAGAGCTCACACACCTCAACAAACAAAAAACAAATAACCCAATTAAAAAATGGGCAGAGGATCTGAACAGACAGTTCTCTAAAAAAGAAATACAGATGGCCAACAGACACATGAAAAGATGCTCCACATCGCTAATTATCAGAGAAATGCAAATTAAAACTACAATGAGGTATCACCTCACACCAGTAAGGATAGCTGCCATCCAAAAGACAAACAACAACAAATGTTGGCGAGGCTGTGGAGAAAGGGGAACCCTCCTACACTGCTGGTGGGAATGTAAATTAGTTCAACCATTGTGGAAAGCAGTATGGAGGTTCATCAAAATGCTCAAAACAGACCTACCATTTGACCCAGGAATTCCACTCCTAGGAATTTACCCTAATAACGCAGCAATCAAGTTTGAGAAAGACAGATGCACCCCTATGTTTATCGCAGCACTATTTATAATAGCCAAGAATTGGAAGCAACCTAAATGTCCATCGGTAGATGAATGGATAAAGAAGATGTGGTACATATACACAATGGAATACTATTCAGCCATAAGAAGTGGAAAAATCCAACCATTTGCAGCAACATGGATGGAGCTGGAGAGTATTATGCTCAGTGAAATAAGCCAAGCAGAGAAAGAGAAATACCAAATGATTTCACTCATCTGAGGAGTGTAAGAACAAAGGAAAAACTGAAGGAACAAAACAGCAGCAGAATTACAGAACCCAAAAATGGACTAACAGGTACCAAAGGGAAAGGAACTGGGGAGGATGGGTGGGCAGGGAGGGATAAGGGTGGGGGAGAAGAAGGGGGTATTAAGATTAGCATGCATGGGGGGGAGGGAGAAAGGGGAGGGTGGGCTGCACACCACAGAGAGGACAACATTTTGCTAAGCTGATGGACAGTAACCGTAATGTGGTTGTTAGGGGGGACCTGATATAGGGGAGAGCATAGTAAACATAGTACTCTTCATGTAAGTGTAGATAAAAGATTAAAAAAAAAAAGGGAAGAAAGAAAGAAAAGGGGGATTATTCCTTGATAGGATAAAACTATTGGTAAACCAAAGATCAACGCATGCTTTAAATATCCTTAATGTTGATCATTTAAAGGGTGTCAGATGATAAGCTATGGAGGTACTCTTTTCTGATAATACTCCTTTCTCTTAATAAAAAGAAAAAACAAAAGGCAGTCCCTGTGTGCTGACCTCCAATGAGTTCTGCACAGTGGTATAGAGGGCATGTCAAAGTGTGGGCAAAGGGTCTGTTTGTTTCTATGCAGAAGATCAAGGCCTAGCTTGGATACCCAGAAAATGAACTAAGATACGATATGAGGAGGAGCTTCCGGCATCAGCACTCTCTGGAGGACTCGTGCCGGGGGATGATCATCAAAAAGCCTCCACAGGGATCCGGGCAATGCTGCGGTTGTGGCTGCGTCCACCCCACCGTTTCCTGGACTTGCCATTGGAATGTCTAGGCTGGCATGTGCATACAGTGAGACAACGAATTTGACCAGATCTGTACTGTTGGATCTCAACCAGGAGTTGGGAGGGGTGCAAGTTGTAGCACTCCAAAATCTTATGACTATAGACTATCTACGGTTAAAAGAACATATGGGATGTTAACAGATCCCAGAAATGGGCTGCTTTAATTTGTCTGATTTTTCTCAGACTGTTCAAGTACAGTAGGACAATATCCATCATATCATAGACAAATTTTCACGAATGCCTAGGGTGCCTAAATGGTTTTGTTGGCTTCTCTGGAGATGGATGGTAATTATAGATTTGCTTTGTTTATGTCACCGTATTCCTATTATGTTAATATGTGTGTGCAAATTAGTTAGTAGTTTAAAACCTATACATACTTAAGGTACTCTACAAGAAGATATGTCAAAGAAATAATCAATCCTCCCATGTTTTCTTCCATATGCTACCTCTATAGCTTTTCTTCTTCCTTCCTAATTACAACCCTTAAATAGAATTCGTACCTCATATCAAATTTACCAAGTATCATAATTTCTCCAGGTGGTAAAGATACCTCGAGACAAGTGCTGGGCATAGAAGCCACAGGGCATAAATCTGCAAAGAAGTAAAAAGCTAACCTTTTCAAACAATATGGCTTCTCTCTCACTTACCAACTTTACATTTCCCTGTATGGCCCCAGAAGATGACTGGTTAGCCAGAGACGGGTAAGATTCCTCAAGGGAGGAACAACCTAAGACAGGCACAGTCGCAGGGGGGCCATCAGGTGAGAAATTGGGGATCAACAGAGGTAAGGCTCAGAACCTCACCCCCCCCTGCTTTGAGAGAAATCTTCTGCATCCATGGATGTTTTGCTGCCCTTGTCTAGCCTGGATTAATACTTAGTCCATAGGCACACACCTGATCATCTGATCATCTACATTTGCCCTCTTACAGCACTAAACTATGTTTTCTACCTTTATCTTGCATCTACCTACCACTTCAGCATTTTATTAAAAATAAAAATAATAATAATAATAAAGGGAGAAATGTGGGATCCACATATAAATCAAGTATAAAAATCAAACAAATATTCATATTTGACCTGATTGTTTATAGTTCATAATGCGTGATCAAAACCGAATGTTTCTGTGATGACTGCCCTTGTACTGTTCACCATGTAAGAACTTGTTCGTTGCTTCAGAAGATTGGAGACTGTCGAGAATTAGGCTTGAGATGGATTAATGATTGTGCATTGAGCATTGACTCCCCTATACAGAATTTTATTGTTGTTAACAACCATTTGATCAATAAATATGAGAGATGCCCTCTCAAAAAAAAGAAAGAAAAAATGTTAACTGAAAAAAAAAACAGGATAAAAGAATACATAATTCCATTAATTAAAATTCAAAAAGAGAAAAAAAATAAAAATACAAAAAATAAAAGGGAACTCCGATGATCAGGAATCACATTTGTGACAATCAGGACAACTTGTATACCCCCAACTGCCTGCCTCTCTAAGTCCCTGCAGTTGTTCCCGTATACGCTGCAGGCAGTGTTATGGATTTGTAACTGGTCTTGGCACAGAGCATACCATTTCCCCAGCACCCACTCTCCCCAGGGTTTTGTGTTTGTGGAATCAAGACCATTCCATCCTTTCCAGTTTGAAGGCCATTCTCCTCAACAGAAGAAAAAGAGATGCAATAGAATGTGACTCCTTTCCCTTGAGTGATCAATTGTCTTTGGCTGTTATACCTCTGGCCCCTTTTCGGGCCTGTTTCTTTCCTATTCTTTTAGTGCTAAAACATAATCTTTTCTGGCTTTCTTTGGCATCTTTTCCAAACCTCTATTATGGGCTTCGGACATCCTAATACTGACATAGGATTTTCCTACTTCTTAATGCTGGTATACAGTCAAATACCCCTCTTATCTTTCATATATATATATATATATATATATATATGTATATATATATATATATATTTTTTTTTTTACAAAGTCTCAGCTCATAAAAGACTACTTTGTATAGCACTGTATCTCTTTATTCCTCGCCGGGAAGATTTCTTACTTGATTGCCAGTTTCATTTTAGAGGACAGGCAGTTTCACCAAAGTCATATTCCCTTCTATAGTCTCTGACTTTTGAATCATATTCATCTTTTTTTCGAAATTCTTTGCAATTCACAGTCCACATCACCTTCTAGTCTTTAGCATAATGGTCCTGTGCTCCCAAGATTATTAAAATCCAAAAATTAATTTAACATACAATGAAAAGTATAATGAAATATAATGAAAATGTTCATTTCCATGACCTGAGAAAACTCACTCCTGTCAAAATGAAATAAACTAAAATACAGGGATGGAGGTAAAGTCTTAAAATCCAAATGTTTGCAGTACTTATTAGCCACAGTACTCAATAAATGAAGCCAAAAGAATTGCCCAATGATAGGAATTAACTAAAAAAAAGTGTCATACTACACAATAATTTAAGTGATTCTTTTGAGTATTTTAAAATAACAGGAAGATGCTTTGCTTAATATTTAAAAAACAAGATATAAAATTAATTCAAAATATAATTTTGAGCATATACATATAATTTTTTAAAAATAAAAATAAACATCCAGACACTAAGAACATTTAAGCTCTGTGTTTTGAGATAGGAGATAGTTTTTCTTCTTGTCTTATTCTGTATTTAATAAGCATGTTTTTCTTATTATAAAAGTTTTATAAGAAAACAAGGACTAAATCCAGAGTTATCTCTTTTCTACATGTGGACTGATTAAATTATCTGCAGAGTAAACTGAAAATATTCTGCTTTGCTGGTAATGTCACGTAGAAAAAGTAAATTGTGTTTCAGTGAGAACTATGCATCCTCTAGAGCATACCCGCCTGGACTATCAGATGCCAACAGCGTGCAGCTCTTTATAAGATCTAGGGAATGGATAAACATGGAAATGCTGGCAGTCTGCTCGTGACCTAACTGTCTTCCTCCCACTATGGAAAACCCAGTTTGTCTCCACTTAGAAATCATCTTCACATTTCTTCCCTTCCTACGTACACCTGTGCTGTTTTGAATTTACCACTGAATTGTTACCACATCTGCCTGGTTCCCTCAGATCATATGAGTAAATTAAGTTCCTTCATATGTGGTCGTTTTTACATCATCAAACTTGTTTCCCTGAGGACATAAAAATGAACCTGTATACCAACCCTTTATACCTGTCAAGATAAGGCTGTTTCCTCTGTCTAGACTAAGCAGCCGGGCTCTGCCCCACCCCAGCCTCTTGCCTTTTTAACCCTCCTTCCAATCTTAATGTTCCCCCTCAGCTTTCTTGGTTTATCTTTTTTGAAGCAGAACGCAAAGCCAAGGACAACATTCCAGGTGGGTATATAGAGGCATCGATGAATATTATTACTAACATACCCTTCTGATCTCAGTATTCTTGGCGCTTTTATTCCCATACACTCTTATTGACTCAGGCATGTACAGTTCAGCCTGTTTTTCTCAGTTCCTGTCACTGGTTTGTCCCAGTAGGCTTTCAGGTAGGATTAGGAAACAGATTCAGAGTCATCTGCAGCTTCCATTCATTCAGCAAGCATTTACTGAGCACCTACCACACCCCAGGATTGTTCTGATCTCTGGGGCTACAGCCTAGGCCTTCAGCGGTGCTTATGGAAACAGTACCAATACGGCAAGTTACTCTCACACTTAGAGACCGAAACCAGAGGTCCTGAGAGTGAAGGGGTGGGAATCAGGAACCACATATTTTTAAGTACTAAAGAAATAATATTAAGAATTAAAGAAATGCATTAAGAAATAATTCAGCTGAGGAAGAAAATTCACATCGTAGCCTTGGATTAAAGAGTAAAAAAGATCCACCAACTAGACCCATATATTTGTAGCGGTTTTACTTACAAATAACACCTTAAAAAAATAATCACACCAACCCAGTTTCACTGACAGGTGTCTTGACGAGAGGGTCCTTACCTCTTTCTTCTCACCAGTCTGTTCAGCGATTAGCTGGTCGAACACGGCCCCAAATTCTTCATGAATTTTCTGCATCTCGTTGATATGACTTGCCACCTTGTTCATGGTCTTGATGGCCACTAGAAGAAAACAGGTGGTGCGATGCAAACCCTAGACGGCTGCGGAGACACGAGCAAGGGGCAGGGTGCTTCAGGGGCCCGGGGCTCACCGTCCAGATGGTAGTGCTCCTCGCTCTCCGCGTCCGTCAGAGCAAACAGCTCCTTCAGCAGAAGCGGGTACTTGAGGATCCTCTGGATGGGCTTGATGAGGTAAGACTCGAGAGTGGACGAGTGCTGCCGTCGCGGGTTCTGGGCGTCCAGGAACGCCTTGAAGGCTGGGTCCGTCCTGGCTGGGAGAGTTTGAACACCGCTGTCAGAGGGGAGGTCCGGGAGACCCCTTCTCACCGCCCCGCCCACTTACTCCAGGGCGCTTTCCCACGGGGCTCAGCGGAGCACGGGGTGCGGGAGGAAGGAGGGCGGGGCAGCACCCAGGGACAACTGAAGGGCCTGTCAGTTAGGCTCGTGTGTCTGTTTATTCGGGGGAGTAACAGGGTTTGAGTTGAGGGACCATGGGGTATAAGTCCTACACACTTGGATTTTCAGGGGCCGCTGCTTGTCCTCCTTGCATGAAGAATGCCTCCTTATTCTGGTATTCTGACATCTGGGGCCTTTCAGACCGTGGGGGGCCTGCCCCCGCCCTGGCAAACCAGTTCCTGCGGAGAGTACTGACCCGAGAGAACGCGTTTCACACGGAAACCAACCCCGCAGGGCCCCTCACACCCCTACCCCCTCTGTGGGGCTCTCACACTCTGGGCCCCAAGTCCCTGGCACTAACAGCCTCAGGGCCAGGACCGGAGAACCCGGGACAGCCCCTACACCCCAGAGCCTGCTCAGATTATTCTCGGCAGCCAGTCCGAGGCCGGCTTACCCTGCGTTGCCCATTCCTTCTCACAGAAACCACAGTAAAGGCTCCTGCCCATGTCTTCCCCTCACTCCCTCTGCCCCTGACCGGCCCTGGTGTGGAGGCGCTTCCTCGTGGGGCCCCTGCCCCATGTGGCGGCCCCTCCTCCTGGGGTCCACGGGTGACAAACTGTGTTTTCCATTGCAGTCATCCCCCGATGTATTGGCCTCACCGTGTCTGAATAACACAAAAGCCTTATATCTTAAACACTCCTTATCCTGGTTTTCCTAATGTTTCAAGCATTTCGTTGCTGGCAGAATCTCTTGAGAAAAGGCAGGAGGAAAACACCAGCAGCACCCTGCAGCTGTCATAAGTGGAGCAGGGCTGGTTCTCCCGCAGTGGAAGCCTTATAAGATCTGTTTTATGTTAATTCAGGCCTACCAGCTATTAGAGTCCCAGGGCAGGCCCTGCTGCCCAGGCCCGTGGCTCCCTCCGAAGGGAACATACATCCGACCTCACATAACCTAGAAGTACTCTCCTCCCCAGCCGGGCTCCCGCCTGCATCCTGGCTGGGCTGAGAAGCACCTCTGGGGAGCTGGGGTCCCCAGACAAGCAGAGTTACCTGCTGCTGGGCAGTTAGAAGACAAGATTAATGTCTTCTAGGTGCAAAGACATAGTGGCCAGGGAGTCTGAACAGAAGGCAGAAAATGTAAAGAAAGGACAACATATCAAGCTAACCTCACTGAGGACACACATTTTTTTTTTTAAACTTCTGGAAACAGTGTACTTCCATCTCTAGCACTTAGGAATGTATGCTAAGACCCAGAAGATGCTTAAGAGGGCATCACGAAATTTTTAAATATTCTTTATCATTATTGGATTCGACCACCATTTCTTTCTTCCAAAGAACAAATCCGAGGAGACCAAGGACACTGGCATGAGTGGCCTGTGTGCAGGGGGAAGCAAGGCCCGCCGAGCGCCAATGCACAAGGAAGCTGTGGCTTCCACGGGACAGCACAAGCCTCAGTTGTGTCTTGAACGGGCCTAGGAATCTCCCCCAAATCCTCAAGTCCAAAAATATGGCCATGGGGATTTCATGTCAGGACAAAAGAGGGCACAGTTCTCGATCTTTGTGATCCACCAGAGTGCCCCTCCCAACCACCCCAGCTGTGAGTCTGTTAAGATTCATCAATGGGCACTTTATGTTCTCCAAGAGTTCTCTTCACCCTCTTGGCACATTTGGCCATCAGGAAAATGTAGGTCATACCTACTGTTTTAGCAGATAGTTTTGAAAGACAGGGTAATATTTTTCAGGTACAAAAATGTTACTGAATTAAGAAAAATCCTCAGTGGCAGAATTTCATCTATTTGAATGAGTAAAAACAAATTGCTCTAAGGACTATAAGGACTACAATGACTAAATAATTTAACAGTAGAGTAAAGCACTCTAGAATTGTTACATTAACAATCTCATAACAATTGGCATTGTTAAAGTTTAAACACACACACACACACACACACACACAGAACTATAGGACCAATACAGCACATATGAAAACACAGTCTAGGTGAGAATATAGCATAGGTCAGATAGCATGACAAAAGAAATTCCCAGGTTCACATTAAATCTTTGTGCTGAGCGAGAACTCTACTGCATTGACTATCTCTACCATTAAGTATGTCATTATCTGGGGCAGGCTCTTTTTTATCTAGAGACCTGCATGCACTAATATTTTACATAATAGGTTTTAAATGAAGTCAAGTCATTCTCTTTTGGCAGCAAAGTATTAACTTGAGTGAATTATTTACATATTCAGGGACCAGATGGGCAGCTGTTTATCTAACTGCTACAGTGAAGGATTAAGGAAAAGCAGCCTGATTTCCAGAGATTCCTTGAAATCAAACTTTCTGTTGGTTACACTGTTTACCAAGAAACTTTTCCTTAATCCTGTTACCTATCACCAACAACCACGTGCTGAACTATGGAAATAAAAATGACTTTCTAGAGACTCTCAGAATGGTCCAGCATCTTCCCAGAACACTTAACAAAAAGGAGCTGGCCATAAAAATTCCACTGTGCTCTGTGCAAAATATAATTGCAACTCGAGCAACTTTCATGAATAATCGAAACATCTTTAGTAATGATGGTGGCTATCATCATACAGCTAGAAACAAAACAGGTAAGAGAAAGATGAAACTCTACAAAACAGGTGTATATGAAATGTGGTAGGTTATAATTAAGTTAATGAAAGAGGAATAAAACAAGGAATCCCTAAACCCCCTGTGTTTTGCATAATTGCAAAATGACCCATCAATTCTGGCCCCAAATAGCTGAGTCAAAACTTTAATTCACCGAACTGTTCACTGAAGCTACTTAATGCATTTTATTACTCAGTACCCATATTTGTGGCTTGTTGGAACATCTGCTTGGCACATCAATGACTCTAGATTTCTGACCAAAGTCCCCAACTACACACACACACATAAATGTGAATCAGTAATTGACATGCCCACCTGCCAGTCCTCATGGGCCTTACCTTTCACCAGGACCTTGGGGACCTTCGTGTGGCTGGCGCAGAAGGCACTGTAGAGCTTGAAGCGGTCAGCATAATACAGAAAGGATCCCCCCAGAGAAAACAGCACTTTCTGGGTTTGATCAGAAAAACACAGTTAGTTCCTTTTCCTCCTCACCTGGAAACATCAGCAAGATGCAGCAGGGAGCACATGGACCATCCTCCCCACAAATCAGCATCAGTCACAGCCTTTCTCTGCTTGTGGTCAGCCAGAAACTGCCCATCAGAAAGTAGACAGGCTTACAGATCTGTGTAACAGATGCTGCATTTGGCCTTCTCCATAACTACAGTGGTGATGTCACTGGTTTTCCAGGCCTGTGTCTTTAAATGACCTATCTGGAATGTTTGAATGTTAACAAGCAAATGTGCATGGCATTCTGGAAAAAGTAGAAATCTCCTGAAATCTGAGTCTCATTAGTACCTGCTGGAAGGCAGAAAATGTATGCATCCCTAAAAATAGAAAACACATTCCCCTGATCACTAACTCCACCCCCTCTATCACCATTCTCTCTACTTGTAGGGAGCAGACAAGAACGTAAGAATTACACTTAGTAGAAAAAAACCAGCTCAACTATGGGAATTAGGTGTCATCTTCCCAGCCCATACCCTCTGCCCCAAGGAGATCAAAACTCGGTAGAAGCCTTCTCTATAAGGCATTTAATACACCTGAAGAGGGAAACTTCTTATCCTACACATTTTATATAACTATACATATACACATATATATGAAACAAGTCTCAGAAAAATATCTCCTAAGTTTCACCTTGATCTAGTCTTGTTCAGAGAGAGAGGTATTCCTTATTCAGCCTTAGAATTAAAAGTTAAGTTCCAAGCAAAAATGAGTTTTGGATTTGAATGATAAATTGAGTTCCCAACGTACAATTTATCTAATAAACAAAACAGAGAATTCAGATAGACTGTCTACTAATGACAAGTTTATTTTGAACCACACCTATTGGTAATTAGAGGCCTAAATGTGTTTCCTACATGTTCTACTTCTCCTCTCTTACTTTTCAAGCCCCAAGCCCCCAAGGCTCACTGTCTTGACTCAGAGGGTACCCAGTACATCTGACTCTATACGTATAGCTATCCTTTGTGCCAGAGTTAATAAATGACCAAGAAAAGTTGTGGAAGAAAAAGATCTAAATTAACCCCTCACTTTCACCCAGTTGTGTCATTCACTTGCTTAACTTAGCATTTATTTAGCACTTAACATATAGCAACCACAGATAGAACAGTAAGGTATTAATTTATTCTTCTGGCCTTAAAAAATGATCTCAGGGCACAAAGTGTGCACAAGTATGAGTGGTTCCTACATTAAGACTGCATTTCCCCCAAGTTTCTCTTCTGTAGGACTTCATAGAGCCTCCTCTTTGGCTAATGGACATTGTAAAATTCCAAGAGGAAATTTTATCAAAAGTTATTTGACCTCAGAACTAATTTTTTTTTCCCTAATATACTGCCTTAAGAATAGTGTTCTATGATACACAGTTTGAATGTCTTAACAAGTTTTCATATTTTTGGCCAAATACACAATCAGGACTTAAACAGAGCAGCAATGGTGGAAACCGAGAGCAATAAGGTTTGGGAGGGAACACTGACTATCCAGGAGCCAACTCAGAGGAACTGAAGAGAAGCCCCAGGGCCATGAATATTCAATGTGCACCTGTTGTCTTGCCTTGTCAGATTTCGTAATAAACCAGTAAAGTGCAAGTCAGGGAAGAGGGTCCCAGTGACTGCTTAGAGTAAACTTGGTAAAAGAATCAAACACCAATCCCTCCCTAGACCAACTGCTCATAGCGCAGCCATGTTCACATCAGTGCTGTGAACCACATTCTCTTTAAGTGGTTAACTGGACTGAAACTCAAGAAGTGGCCCCACAGCAAGAGCCTGGTGAATGAGTATAATTGAGGTGAGATAGTTTAGATTAAAACCAAGTGTTTTCAAGTATGTCCATATTCATTTTCATTATACTCCTGCATTAAGCAACTCTTTTGATTAGCTACAGACTCTTGGCCCTTATCATGGGTTTTGATTGTCCTCCTAAGTAATTCACTAATTTAGAAAAAAATATATATCATTACAAACAGAAACCAATAAACGGAAGTATTTTTCAAATGGAGAACCACCCCAAAGGGGAAGAAAATGAACTAACCCCAGCAATATTTGAACACAAAAAAGTAAACTATCTGCAGTATTTAGGGCTAAAGGGATATTTATGCCTATAATTTACTCTTAAATGGTTGAGGGAAAATAATTATATCCTACACAGACATAGACACATGCATACATACAGGCAGGAGACAGGAAGGGAGGGGCAGGGTAAAGCAATATGCTCAAGTGCTCAGGGTGTCCAGGAATTCTTTCTACTGTTCTTGCAACTTTCTGTAAATTTAAAGTTATATCTAAAAACACACAGTTGATTCTTGAACAACACAGGTTGGAACTGTGCAGATCCACTTATACACCAATTTTCAAAAATAAATATATTGGAACTTTTTTTTGGAAATTTGCGACTATTTGAAAACATTTTCTTTTTTCTAGCTTATTTTATTGTAAGAAAAAGAATACTTTATTATAAGAAAGTAATACAAAAAAGTAAGCTAGAGAACATTACGTGTTACAATGTATACGTGTATAATGTTACAATACACAACAGTAAAATAAGTGTTAATCAACTGTTCATGCAATTGGTAAGGCTTCCAGTCAACAGTTGGCTATTAGTTGATCAGTTCTGGGGGAGTCAAAAGGTATACATGGAGTTTTGACTGTGTAGGACAGCACCCTTAACCCCAATGTTGTTCAAGTATCAATTGTATATAATAACATATAATTATATAATCATGTATTTAACTGGATCTGTATGTGTGTATTTATTCTAAATAGTTTCTCTCGCAGAAGCACTGTAAAGCGATGGTATAAAAAACCCACATTGAGGTAGAAGGGGTAGTCTTCATCTCAATTCTTAAACTTGTATACTAATACTACAGAGCCAGATTTCTGCAAGTATCAGAAATGAGTCAAAGTGTACAGTGGCCCACACATACATGGACAACTGAACCCAAGTTCACCATAACTGCAAAATTAGTTCAGTGGAAAAGGATAAAAGGATAGTTTATTTCGATGAATAGTGCTAGAAAATTTAGACATTTATATGCAAAAAATATACCTCACACCATAACAAATTTAATTCAAAATGACCAGAGACCTAACCATAAATGCAAACTACAAAACTTCTGGGAGAAATCAGGAGAGAATCTTTATGACCCTGGTTTAGGCAAAGCTTTCACAAACATGACACCAAAAGTATAGCTCAAAAAAGGAAAAACTTGAAAAATGACACTTCAGCAAAATTTAAAACTTCAGATCTTTGAGAGACACTGTATGACAAGAAAAAATACTTAACAAATCATAGATCTGGAAAAGGACTCATTCAAAATATATAAAGAACTCTAGACACTCATTAGTAAGAAACACATAACCCAATAAAACTAATGGGCAAATGATTTGAATAGATACTGCACCAAAGAAGATATATTGAAGCCAATTAACACATAAAAATATGCTCAGTGTCATGTCATCAGGGAAATTAAAATTAAAGCCACAAAGAGGTGCTAATACATACCTGTTAGGATGGCTAAATTAAAAAGTGTGACCATGGCCTCCCCATCAGAGTGAGGAAAAACTGCTGGTGGGAATGTCCACTGGCACAACCACTTAGGAAACAGCTTGGCAGTGTCTTAAAAGTTAAACATACATATACTACATGATCCAACCAGGCCACATCCAGGTGTTCACCCAAGAGAAAGGAAAGCATGTGTGCAAACTAGAACTTGGACATAACTGTTCACAGTGGCTTTATTTATAATCGCCCCAACCTGGAAACAACCCAAATGCCCAAGAAAGGTGAGAGGATAACAAATCATGGATGTCCCGTGATGGAATTCTACTCAGCGATAAAAAAGGACGAGTGAGCAATATATGCAGCAACATGGATGGAGCTCAGTGAAATTATACTGAGTCGAGGATGCATAAAAAAGGTTATATGCTTATGAGTCCACTCATATCAAATTTCAGAATGCAAACTATCTACAGTAACAGAAAGCATGGTTGCCTGTAGCTGAGAGGCAGTGAGGGGCACGAGAGAGGAATCACATTAAGAGCAGGAAAAAACATTCAGGGCTGATGATATGTTCACTCTTTCAATTGCAGAGATGGTTTGACAGGTATATACATAGGTCAAAACTCACCAATTGTACACTTTATATATGTGTGGTGTACTGTATGTCAATTACACCTTAAGCTATTTTTTAAAAGTGTATGAGGGTGACATGTAAGCCAACACCACTGTGCATGAATCAATGAGCTTTGTTGACTGGAAGTGCTGCATAAGAAATCTCTGGAATAAAGAAAAGCTAACCAAGGAGGAGGAAATTAGTATAAACATCCTCAGTAAGGTACTAGTCATAAATCTTCATTAGGGCTACAAGGACAGTATGTGCTGGAAGATTGTCTTCCTTCTGGATAATGATAAGCAGTTCCATTAAGCAAAATTTCCCAGAACAGGATGAATTAATGTGTTTACTGGAAAACCAAAGGTGCTAATCTAATTTGTTAATAAGTGTTACAGGCCATCACATAAACAGAACAGAAGGTCACAGTGTGTACATCCTGAATAGTGGAAGCTAGCTGAACCAGTTTGATACAGGTTGATGGTACTGGTTTTACCTTAGCCAGACAAGCACGGCACAGTTCCCCCTCGGACTCTCTGTAGGAACTGACCCCACTGGTGGTCCAAGGAAGACAATACCATGATCACAACAACTTGATCAGAATGCCTCCTACCATGTGTTATCAGGAGAGTCAACTTGACCTACAGCGTAACCCACCCAAGGCATTAGCAGGCAGCCTGACACCACTTGCACATGAGAGTTACCTTAAATTGATCCACTTTCTCAAGCTTTTCCAAATCAGGTATCAGTCTCACTCCATCTTCTAGAGTTTTAAGGAATTCTACTTGAAACTCTACCATTTCCGTTAAATTTCCAAAGAGTACATCGAGCTGGAAAATGAAAAAGAATTAAACCACCTCATATTTCATTAGTGTTCAGAAACTTTATTTAAGTCTGATTTCAGTGTTTTACTATTAATACTTCTTAAGATAATGCTCCCACCACCAGAGGGTGGGGACAGTTCCCTACTTTCCCAAAGCATGCCAAAAGCTTAACAAGCCATAATTTGACCATATTTACTATAATGAAATGGATTCAAAATGCTTCCGGTATTGTGTGTGTCCCCACTCCTTCCTCATCACCAAGTCCAACTGCAGTGTGACCCTCACAGAGTTAAGACAATTTCCACCATACCTCATCCTGAGTGAGAAAAGTTTCTTTTTGAAGAGGTTTTAGGTATCTCTCCATGAGACAGTTTAAGTCCTAAGGATTGAAAGGATACCTTATTAGCACATCTAAAGAGATGTTTATAAAGAATCTAAAAGAAAAAAACAGATTATGTCCCAAATGCTATAGTCACAGTCTTAAGGTCATTAAGGTCCCTTAAAGCAGGAGCGGACCAACCTTTTCTGTAACTACTCCAGCCTTGGCAGGCCATACAGTCTCTGTCACAACTACTAAACTGCTGCTGTAATAGAAAAGCATCATAGACAACACAAAAATGAATGAGTGTGGCTGTGTTCCAATAAAACTTTATTTGTAAAAACAATCAGAGGATCGGATTTGGCCTGAGAGGGTCATAATTTGCTGACTCCTATTTAAAGATGAAAATAGATCATTAAAAATAGATCACACTGTTGTAACATATAACTAAGTATGTATTATAGGAATATATAATTATTATAGTTACAGGAATGTATTATAAATAATAATTCTATATCATACAAATAATTATGAATTATGCAGGAATAAATTACATAGTTATAGGAATGTAACTAAATATCAAAACAAGTGATAATACAATGAAAATGGAGCTGACAGCCTTCTGCCTACACTTAGGATTTGAAGATAATGTCCTTACACTTTTCAAAAACTAAATTCACTTCTAGAATTAGCTCAACAACATATTTAGAAAGGTCAAAACAATCACTTAATATTCACCATCACCTCCTTTCTCAGTCAATTGATCAATGATACATATTAAGGACTTGTGTAAGAATTGGCGTGCTTCCTTAAAGTGCAAAAGATCCAAACATTCAGGATAAAGGCCAAATGCCACAGGAGACCCAGATGTTCCTCATTACCATGATTTGGCTTTGTTGTTAGTGACAAACAGGATAAACACACAGCATCCCTCCCTTTAGCAGGAGGGAGGCAGGCCCTGCAGGAAGGGGGGCAGGAGAACAAGACGTACTTTCACGTAGGTGCGCTCCGTCTCCAGGAGCTCGCAGATCACCTTGCGCAGCTTGTCCGCATCCGTGAGCTGTCTCATGGCGGCCAGCTGAGGCCCGGAGGGGTCCTGAGGAGATGCGCTCGGATCACAGGGGTTCATCTCATGTAGACTGCGGCAAAATGCGGCCACCTGTTCCGTACTCTTCAGAGCACAGTTGAAAAGCCAAGGCAGACAAAGTTATCCTCAGGAAAGAGACCCATCTCACATCTGTTCCACATAAAAGTGTTCTTACCTGGTTAATGAAGTGCCACACATGAATGACATCTCTCTTTCCCCCAAACTGCTCCATACAAAGGCGAGCTCACTGAAAGCTCAAAATAACCAGTACAAGAGACAGCATATACGGGGTACCCACCACAGACCAGGTACTGGTCTGATGTATTTAATCCCCCCACATGGTAAGTAAGGGCTATTATCAATCCTATGTAACTGTTGAGACAACAGAGGTCCAGAGAGGTTAAGTAACTCAGCCAAGATTGCACAGCTCAAAAGTGGCAGAGCTAGGATTTGACCCAGACAGTACAGCTCAAAGCCTGTGTTCCCCACCACTTTGCAAGAAGCTTACAAAGGAAAAGATGGAGATACAGAGAAATTAAGTGCCTTTCACACAAAATACAATGCTAATTAATTATCAGACCCCAGTTAAGTGTACTATATATACACTTTACAATGCTGGAAGATAAATTTATAAGCTCTTCCTGGCTCTGCTAAAAGTCAACACTGAGGCAACTTTCTAGATAATAATAGATACCCATATTAAAAAAAAAAGTTTCAATAAGAGAGTCCAGTCTCCACCTAACCTCTGTCTGGGATGATTCAGGGGGAATGTTAGCATTCTAAGATTCTGAAATAAACCTCCCAATGCCCAGGGCACCAGCCAGAATCTCCAGGACAGGAATGCACAAGTGTTTTGTTTAGAGTTCTCCGTGGAATGAGTTCAGAGCCTATTTTGTTGCACAAAATCTAGTTTATTAGTGTTTGTTCAAATGTACCACACTACAAATGTCTGACGGCTATCTCCTTGAAGGTAGTGGCTGCCTCCTCCTACTTCTCTTCCCAGCTTCAACGGTCAAATTCATCCCCAGGCACAAGATTTCCAACAAAAGATGTGTGCAAACAAAGAATTACTTCTTTCATCACCCACGTACCCACAGGCACGTGAGAATAGCCTACCAAAAAAACACAGCTGGTGCCCAGAGCCAAAAGTCAGTGTTGGCATATTGTGCAGGGCAGAGGAACTAAAATCAAGTGTATTCTATGGGGGCAATCTTATAAACACAGAGGAAGGTAGCTAACATTAGCATGCCATCCCCTCACAAGCACATCCCAAAGAGAAGGAGGCCTGCAATAAAGAGGAGGCCTGCGATAAAGACGGCACAAGGGCATAAGCAATTAGAACCTAACGAGGATGCATGAACAACAATGCCAAGATAAGAAAGAATAGAGTCAGGACCCAAATCCACATAACAATTATTTCAATTCTTTCACAATCCCTGGCTTATTTGCTGCTAGCACTAACCCTAGTCTTAGATGCCGGAAAGGATTAGTCACCTATCAGTGGCACTGGTCAACATTCTCCAAGGAATCAGGGCTGCAGGTGCTGAATATCCCCACAAAGAATTCTCCCCTCAGTGACTGACAAAAAACACACCCAAACGGGCTGAACTGTATGGGAATTGTGTCTCAATAAGGCTGTTAAAAAAAAAAGACTCCTTGTTTTTAATGAAAGCTTGTTGCAGTAGAAATATATTAAACAGTTTTATTTAGTAACGTTAGGGTTTTACTAACTCAAAGTCATCCTTAATATACATTTGAAGACAAATGGGTTTGTTTTAAAAACTAAGGAGGAACAAACAGATCCATTTCAACAAAAATGTTCATACATCTTTTAAATGATCCAATGATAACTATAATACATAATTGCATCGTAACAGAGACATGATGGGAGGAAAAAGAAAATAAAACCTTACTGTGATGAAAATCCCATGGACAGATAGTGCTAACAGTTGCAACCGCCCTGCCCTCCAGCTTCTCCCAAACTCCCCTTAAATGCTTTGAGTTGGCATTCTGCAAAGGAGCGTAACACAACAAATGTATAACTGGCACCTTCCTTATGCAATGTTTTTCTAAATGTCCCTACAATAACCACAGTCCTCTGTCACCAACATGCAGAGGGGTATCCAAACTACTCCTCATGATAAATAAACCCATCACTGCATTCCCATCGGACACATAATACACTTTTCTGAAGTTTTATCATTTACACAAGTTGCCATGTGAAATCCAGTGTCTTCATATATTACACCAAGGATGTCCCACACTGTAAGAAAGGGCAAAAGAAAGCACCCTGGGACTCTGACACATATCAAAGGCAGGAAATTCCAAAAGACTTCCTTTTGTGCTCCCAAGTCACATTACAAAGACTTGTTGCTGTTCTCACCTATGTCTGGATATATTAACGGAAGGTATGGGATGGAGTTTTCAGGTTTTCGTTCCCTGTTTCACCATAAATATTTTGAGATTTCCATCTTGAAGAGTGTGAGTGGGCTTCCTGACTTTAAGGCCTGTGTGAATTTCACCAGCTCTAAGGGCTGACGACCTTAGCTTTAGCAGGCCGATGGGGAAAGCCAGGTGGGCTCAGGTTTTAGTGCTCTAGGCCTACCCATCTCTTCCCCAGCAACCCCAAACAGCCAGGTTTGCCCATCTTCCCTTCTGAGCCAAGTTCTGGATTACTTTAGGAAATACCTTTAGCATCTCAAGGGACATCTAAAAATTCCCTTGCATGCTCTTCTATGACTTTAGAGCCTTAGTTCTCTATTAGACACTTTCTTAAGTTTAGGATGTATTTCACCAGGCCATCTCTGCAGCTGGGGAGGGAGCCAAGCAGCTTCTCCACTGGCAACCCTGTTCTCTGAGTAAAGGTATAAACTCAGGTTTATCACAAGGAACTGAGTCAAAATGAATGTAATCTTCTTACTGCCAATTACATGTTATTCAAATTATACAATTTTTTAAAATGTAGAGTTAATATAATGCCTATGTTGTCACAGGGTATTTCACAAAGCTCTGAATGAAACTTTTTGCTGGGAAACAATTAAAAGGATGTCACCAAGTTTGAAAATTGTGTTTTACTAAAATATTACCCAAAAAATTTCCTTGGAAGGAAGTATGAAATGCAGGTCTTCCCTAGAATAGCTCTAATCTAGAGACCTTATATGTTGCTGTGGCCCAGCTCTTAAAGCTCCCTGTGTCACACTGTGGCCAAAGCTTTTTACATCAAGCTGCATCAGGACCTCTCTGCACAGCTTAGCCATGATGTAGGCTGTTGGAGTTGGGCATAGAGCTTTCCCTGCTCCATCTCTGAGTGTCACATGGCTTCTTGCTTATACTACACCGAGCACTGTAGGCAGAAGTACCCAGGAAGGTAGCTGCGAGGTGGGCAGAGAGGGGCGTTGTTCTCAATACACTCCTGAAAGCTGAATCTTCCAGTACTGGAACAAGTGGCGAAGGATTGCTGAGAAGGTGAAGACAGTCAACATGTCTCCAATGGGAAAAGTACAAGTCTCTCCCCACTTGGGGACAGCAACCAGTCACCCTGGAAACGGGAAAGCACTTATGGGCATTTCAGAGCTATCAGTTTAATACTGGTAAACAGTAGCAGAGCTATTCCAATGTCAGGACTGAGAGTCACCCAAACAATATACAGAGAAGAATAGGACAATTACAGGAAGAAATGGCCCACTTTACTGAGGCCAGCATGAAGCTCAGTGTTTATAATATCGCTTTCTTCCTGCAAAAGATGAAAAGAAGGGATGAAAAGAGGGGGTAGGCTTTTAAGTACATGCTATTGACTCAAGCTACCCAGCTGTTTAAGCTCTTCCTGTTATGCAACCACTAAAGGCAATTGCTATCCCTGGATGAATTCAGAGTTCCCAAAATGTCCTTTGAGGCTGACCGACTTGACACATCCCGCAGATTTAAAAGGGGCCGGAGTGGCCTAAAATCTTAAACCTTTACTTAAGCTTTTTTCTGGAGACAAATACCAAAGTAATTTACTCCATAATTTCAAAGACCATTATATACAAGAGTAATCCCTATAGTTTTCTATCACTGTTTCAGTCTCCTTTTGAAAAGACTTTGAAGAAGAAACATCCAAGAAGATGAAGCCCAACCTGGGTTAACTCTTCAAAGTTCAAGTTTCATTACACAACACACAGTCGAATGGTCAACAGGCCCTGATTTAATACTACGCTATTAAAAGGCTTCCTTTGATTGTGTTAAATTATTCCTTGTCATTAACCCACTAAATTTGCTTATTAGGGAGTGTTTACTATAGGAACTGACACGCACAGTGTTGTATGACATTAAACCATTAACACATCCCCTAAGCCAACACTTCTATATCCATCTTGTTCTCAAGTAAGCAGAAATAAAGTCAAAAACACTTAAAACATAGAGGACAAGCTGAGCATCCTCCTTCCAGAAATGCCTGCTGAGGGCTCAGACTGCCCACTTTGAGGTGGGGGTAGTCAGAGACACCTGCCATACAGAGAACGCAAACCACTCATAATCATCTTAACAACCCAGAGAAAGGGGAAGAAATTCAAAGGACACTTAGTTTAAAAACTACGTAATACATCTTTCTTCCTTTTAAGAATGAAAACAGAATTACATGTAAAGATTCTAGGCAAATTCAATTTCATACCAATTCCTGATGCCCACCCACACATTAAAATATATATTCTTTATCAACAAGGGGATCTAGAGGGCAAAAGGATGCAATGTTGGGAAAATGGGACAAGCATAATCACCATCATTTGGCCTGGGCAATAATTCAGCTGGAAAGTGGTAACATAAGCAAGGCTAGCAAGGAAGAATTCAGACATGCTCACCAGATGAAGTGTCCGATATATAGAATCACTGGACTTGTCATTGCTTTTAATCCTGGGCTTGCGCTTTATTTTCCACATTGCAGACATCATCAGAAATATATTCTCATGGTAATTCTACCACCTGACGTGTTCAGCACAGAAACAGAAGTTTCTTAAAATACTCGGAGAGCGCCAAACGCCTTCCAGTTCCCAAGAGAGCATCCCTGAGCACAACAGCCCATGCCGGCTCTCCTGTGGCAGGCTGCTGCATCTCCACACAGGGGGACCCTCCACAGGGCAACTTCCGGAGCAGCGGGGCCCCTGCGAGGGTGTCAAAGGCTAAACCAGGGGCCAGACTGCAAGCTTTGATTTCACCTGGCTAAATAACAAAAGTTCCAGGACGGGAGAACCAAAAGAGGCCAGAACACAAAGCAGAAAAACGCCTCCTCAGGATGAGAGCGTCTCTACTCTGCAGATCAGCTGATTGGCCAGTGTTGTGAACGGCGCAAGAATATTAAACCCGCCCAGCTCAAACAACTTTGAAGACACCCCTCACTGAGTCGGGAGCAGACACCAAAAACAAAGTGTTTTGTTCTGCTTTGTTTTAACAGTTTATGTTTTCACATTTCCCGCTAATGCTGTTACAAAAGGCAGACGTTTCCGAGACCATCGCAATTTGGATTAAGAAGAAAAAAGAAAGCTTTCAGAAAGGAAATGCTCTGAAAATTATTCTAATACACTTGCTAAATGGAAAACAAAATCACAGCTGCCAGGGAGCCTGGAATGCATGACACCACTGCCCAGAGCTAATTAGCATGCATTCCCAGAGAGGAGAGCTTTCCATTAGACGCAGGGAAACAAGTAGCCAGAGGTAAAGAGGCCCTTTGAGGTTGTCACCCAGTCACAGGAGGAAGGAGGTAGCTAACAAACAGAAAGGCTGCTAGACTGCCCCTGCAGTGTGACAGTCCCACCCGCGACCCTGAGGATGTGCCACTCCCATGCCATCCCTGCTCAGCGAGCTCGCAATTACCCACTTGCTCAACCCCAAAAGGCCATGTGTAGCAAAAACTGTTTAAAAAAATCGAAAAGCACATACCCCAACATGCATTCTCTTGATACTGCCCAATATTTCATAAAACAACTCATTTAGGAAAAACAAAAATATCAAAGCAAACAACAAAAATCAATAGCCCTCACATATTCAAGCAGGAACAAAGAAAATGAGCTTGCTTCATTTCATTTATTGGTTATCTGTTTGTTTGTTTTTACATTCTACACCCAGCCTGGTGTATACAAATCAAAACTAAATCATCCTTCCATGTTTAGGCAGCTTATGCTTAAAAATTAACATTTGGTTTATCCTCAAGAGAAATAACACACTGATATAGGAGATGCATCAATACTTAACCTCAATCAAGAAATGTATATGCTTGCTCTTACTTTTAAATTATGGAAAAGGACATCCAGAAAGCTTTAAGCTTAGGAAAATACTTAAGTGGCTAATGATTGTATATCAAATTGGCTTATAGCACCACTAATTAATTCCACCTATTTTTGAAACCTGATATTTAACACAAGGCCTTAACAATCTGGCCAGAAGGTAGTTTTAGCATAGCTGTAACAATACAAGGCCTAGCTTTGCCCTCTCAGAACTGTGTGAGTCACTTAGCCTCTCTGTTCTAGTATCATCATCTATAAAATAGAGGGAATAATAGTATTTCTCTATTAGACGTATTGCAAGGAAGAAATGAGTCACCACGTAACAGTGTCCAACATACACAAAACACTAAATAAGTATTAACTCTCATTTACTAGTAATAATACACAGGATAACCCAGTCTCCAAGAAAAATTTGCTCAATTTAAGATTTTTGCTTCCCAACATCCAAAATGAGAAATTGAATTCATTAAAGCTATTCTAGTTAAGTGCCTTGCACAATAAAATGGTTCAAATAAAGAAGATAAAACCTGAATCAAACCAAAATTAGGGGATAGTATGGGGTACAGAATCACACAATGCTCCCCAAAAAGAACTATGGTTTCAATGTAGTCTACTGTATGATCTTTAAAAATACTCTTAGCATTCCCAAATTTCAATTTTTTTGAAGAAATTCTCTTGTATGAGAGCCCACCACTCATTACTACAGTGAAATCCAGGAACAGCAATGCCTGTTTCTCCATGTGGCTGTGTCTGTTCCAGGTGAGTTTTAGGGCCTTGTTGTCTGGAGAAAGAACCACGAAGTCAGAGAGGCCCCCAGGGTCAGTCAGCAAAACGCTGGCCCCCTTCCCTCCTCACCATCAGCAGAACATAGCATGGAGGACCCTGTTCAGCACTGCACGGCTCACTGTATTTAATAAGAAAACAGTCTAAACCCACCAGAGGCTATTACAGAGAGGTACAAATAATCCAAGGTTAAAAGTATTCAAGAAATGAATGTTTTAGATGCAGGACAAATAGCTGTGTTCCATTTTAAATTAAATTAAAACACAAGAATGAATATTTTTAGGATCAATAACAGAACAACTTAATAAATACGCTTCCAAATATCTCAGGATGGAAATATCTGATTCTCGTGACGATGACTGACCCTTCCCACCTTCCCCCACAAAAAAGTATGAAAAAGTAAGGTAAGGGCCACAAAAAGAAAAAGTTAACTTTGAGCAAGCTTTTGTTTTTTTGGCTTGAAACACGTATATTGCCTTCATCTGCATTTTAATTAATAGCTACCAAACATCAAGCCTTTTGGCCTATAAGTATTAAGTTTATAAATGTTAATTACTTTGAAATGTTGAATTTTATACTGTGCTCAACTTAAAAAGGACCCTGAGAATGATAGTCTTGTGATGGTAAAAGAGAAATACATTTGGGTAAAAAAACATGCGGAAGATAGTCTAGTCAAACCCAAGCACTCATGGAAGTCCTTACAGAGATACATAAAGAGAGACAGAAATGAAAAGGACATACAAAGAATGTAGCTTTTTAAAATAACGGTTCCTAGTGGAGAAGTACAGTCCCACTGCCAAGACGCTCTCCCACAACTACACTATGTGACCCACCCCATCATCCAATCACCAGGCAGAGGTAAGAATCACGCTGCTATTGCAGAAGGGAAAACAAAGGTGCCCCTTAAAGTATAGGATGTGCTCAGGTTAAGTAACTGCTAAGTGTCAAACAAAGCAATGAGATAGGTAGAAGGATCACCAACGTAAGTAAGTCAACAACATTATTTTTAAAAGATAGATAAATACAGAAACATATTCACACACAATAGCTTTTGCTGGGGAGGAGTCTTTGGATAAACGTAATACAGAACTTTTACACTGTTGTACATTGGGTCTGAAATGAGTAGAGTTACTGGCCCAAAGAACTCTTTATGAAGGGGGATAAAAGCATGAAAACAAATTGAGGGTGTTGCACCCCAGAGTCAGAACAGGAACTTCCTGGCAGTGCTCAAGCGACCCATCCATTTGGGTTAATAAAAACACTGTTGCTTTCCCTTTAATTTAAAAGATGCTCTTTACAGAAACCAGGAATAGCACGAGAGTTCAAGTGACCCACTCACACACACCTTGAATGCTGTTGCCCTCTACACGAGTGGAGATGGAAGGGATAAATGGGATGAAGTTAGACTTCAACCCATTAAGAGGGATTTCTGCCCTGTATTCTCACAGACAGGTTTGTTATCAGGCTGCAATTTGGATTCCATCTCCTATTTAGCAACATCTCAGAAGTAAAAACACTTGGTCCCGTGGAGAGGCTTTCCAACCATATCCAGCTGCAAAGGTGACATGTCAGCTGTGATTCTTGGGTGGTTCAAGACATGGGATGTGAAAATGAAAATCTCTCACCTTGCTGCTGTGGTCAGTCTCATCTGAGGATTCCAGGTCCGGCCCCTCGGTCTCCTCGGGAGCTGCCTCGGCACTACCACCCTGCTCGCTGCAGAGGCTGTGCCCTGTAAGGTGAAATCAGAAGAAAATGTACAGTAATTGCTAAAAGCCACGCCTCTGCAAGGGGGGCACAGGGACAAGTTCAGACACGGACATATACTGCGAAGACTCTCCAAGGATGAGCTCCATGATCCCAGCTCAGTAAGTGTTCGTTTTTGTTATTTTCATTGTTACCACTAATTTTTTATATTATAGTATATTTTTTATTATTTGTATTTTATATATTATTTTATATTATTATAATCTATAACATAAGTAATATATATTTTTATATATAACATATATAATAATATGCATTATTTATTTATAATTGTTTTGGGGTTCCTCCATACGTGTTATGTTGAAGCCATAAATCCCAATGTGATGGTATTTGGAGGTGGACCCAGGGACATAAACATTCAGCCCATAACACCTGTGATGGTGTTCTGCAAGTCAAACTACAAATGTGACGCCATATTTGTGTAATTCCCACCATCCTCCATGCAAAAGGGAAGGATGAGAACATCACAGTCACTTTCCTCTGGAGGGCTTCTTAAATTTAAAGAACATCTGAATCCCTGGGGGACCACTATGCAGATCAGATTCAAGAGATCTGGGGTTGGACCTAGAAGTCTGCACTTCTTACAAGTTCCAAAATGATCAGTCAATACAGCACGTCCACGGACCACACTTGGAGTAGCAAGGCTTTAGGCCACTTAGAAACCTTTAGCTAATCTGATAAGACAGTGGTAACCAACCCAGTCTGGCACTGGACCGAGACTTACGGCACTATCAGAACCAGACAAGAGAGAGAGGAGAGGAGAGCGGAAGGCTGCTTTCTGACTGGACAAAAGCCTGTCTGCAAAGAGGCTGCCTTACTTCAATGACACTATCACAGTCAGAAGCCACTTGGCATCACTTTCTGTTCAAATTCTAAGTTGGCCAGGGAACTAAGCGGAGGAGGCCAACCTCTGAGCAAACACTGCTCAAAGGCTGCATCTGCCATCCCCACCCCTGCTCTGGAAGCACCCGTGGAGTGAGCACACCTTCGGTGGAGGTTGTTTTCCCCCTCCTGCTCTGCTTTAGGATCTTGTTGCATTTCATTACTTGTTTACTCTAAATATGGTGGTAGCAGTCCAAGAAAACAGCTCAGTTAATTCGCTGGGTATCAACTATGTCACATCGTCACCTCCACTGCAAAAACAAGTGATTGAATACTTTATATGCAGGCAATGACCCAGATGCTGGGGCCATAAAGAAAGGGAAGAGCTGATTCCCAGTGGGGAGGAGCTGACAGGCTCATTTAGGGACACTTGGCTAACAAGGCTCATCTCTGAGAGCACGGGAACCATGATGCACGCAGCACTCACCAGAGCAGCCAGGCTGCCCAGCACACAGGGCACCGTGCACACCATCGTCTGCAGAACGGCAACCCCCAGATGGCCCAGCCAAACACTGCGAACCTGTGTATCTCCACTGAGAAACATGATGCCTGGAGTATAATTGCTGCTCAAGACACAGTGGGGAAATGAATGAGAGGATACTATGACTTATTCTAAAAAGCAAGCAAAAAAAGCCTTACCTCCATATAATACTTAGAAATGCTGAATAAAATATAATAAAGTCCTTTTTAAATGTAGAGTTGAGCTCCAAGAAAAGCCCAAAATCCCAAATGAAGAAGATAAAGAACCTCCTCTTGGTTGGGCAAGGACAGAGTTCAGATCTCTTCCTCTTCTTATAAGGACACTTCCCAGTATGGGAGTTCCACCCTCATATCTTCATCTCAACCTAATCACCTCCCAAAGTCCTCCACTCCCAGAAACATAAATTGGTGGTTAGGGTTTCACCATATGAATTTGGCAGGACATAAATACTCAATCCATGACACTCAGGATGAAATATTACCTAACTTGCTCTGGATTTGTATTCCAAGGGCATCTGGCAAAAGGAAAATTAAATACAAATATACTCTGGAAGGATTCACCCTTCACAATGGTATCATATAACGCCCACAGATAAAGCTTGGCCGAACATACATTATTATAAAACAGGAAAAGCCCAGTCCTCCACGAGTGAGAAGCAGAAAACACCATAGCAGCAGAATCAGATTCCCACAGAACAGTACTGCAGTTGCAGGAGGTCAAATAAGTACTTGATCTTTTTTTTTAAAGGAGCACGGAAAAGATACCTTCAAAAAAGACCAGGTAAACTAACAGACTTTCAAAAATGAAAATTGTAACCACTAATTTAAAGCACTCAATAGATAAGAATAGAAGTTGAAGAAAGTAGGAATAATCTATCTGATACAGAATTATATTTCCTCCTAAAATATTATTCAAGAAGAAGAATATAATAAAAAAAACATTTGGGAAACAAAGAGTGAGAAAGATGGCTACAAGGAGAAACTCACTAAAAATTTCTCTACAGGCTGTACTTCAGGTGGGGAAATACACATACACACCCAAATATAACCTGATAACAATGAAATGAAATATTAAAGACTTTTTACACTACAGGCAAGGCTTAGTTTATAGAATAACACCCCACACATTCCCCAGAAAAAGGCACTTGGGTGCTATGAAAATACAAGATGCAACTAAAACAATGGTGGGGCGATTATATTTAAAGCATTTCATGGTCTTTTTATGCCTCAGGAGGAAAGTAGAAAGACTAACTCTGGTCTCAGTTATATTACAAATCATGTTAAATTTTAAGGGCACCCTCAAAAGAAGAGAATTTGATTATACAAGTTGATAGGGGAAAGTGGAATTTAGAGACTCAATCCAAAAGAGAGCAAGAAAGAAAAGGATAAAGAAGACAAAGCCAGGAAAATAAGGTGATAGAAACAGGTCAGAATACATGGATCCTCTAAGTAAATGTAAGATAACACTCACCTTGATACTTAAACTTCATGTTTAGGTAAAAACCAAAACAATGTAAAACAAAGCCCTAACTTAATGCACTATGCAAGAAACAGATCTAAACAAAAAGACACAGAAGATGAAAAGTAAAGGGATGGAAAAATATTTTGAAAAAAAGAAAGAAAGCTCAGCACTGTCAAACAGAAAAGATTTAGTCATGATACCAAAGATGCAATATCAATAATTATTAAACTTGATCCATGAATGTATTTCAAAACCTATTCCAAAGATTTTGTGAATGTACATTTTCCCCAAGAATTAGCAATTTATGCAAACAGGCCACGTATTAGGCCAAAACATAACTCTCAACAAATATCAAAGGTCTGTATTCAGACAGACCACACCAGCAGCATTTTGGGGGGAACTCAATTTTGTTATGGAAGAAAGAGCAAAAGGCCATTAACACCAAAGACAACTTTAGAAAAGAAAAATAAGATTAGGACATCTTCCCTACCAGATGCCAGAATGTACTATAGAGTTGCAGTAAGATAAAGCAGTGCAGAATCAGTGGGGAGCCCGGCTATCCTAACAGCCCAGAAACAGCCCCACCATGTATGGAAGGAAGCATGAAACACAGATGTGCCACTGTGGATACTGGGGAAAGGGATGGCACATCTGATAAATGTTGCTAGGACAGCAGATTATCCAGTGAAAAAAATGGACCTTAACTCACACCATTCACAAAAGTCAGGAGCAAGGAGGTATAAAGCAGAATGTGAACAGCCCAAACTACAAAATCCCTTAGGGCAAAATAAAGAAGACAATGTTTGTTACCACAAGGGAAAGATTTTCTTAAACACAATATAAAAAGCACAAACCGTACGAAATAGAAAATGAGATCTTACTAAAATTAAAAACTTCTCTTCGTCAAAAGACACCCAAATGCAACAAGACACATTATAGGCTGAGAAAAATTATCTTCAACATGTATAACTCGTGAAAATATTAATATTTAGAATATAAAAACTCCTGAGTCAATAACTGAAGGTTATCTGATTCTAGGGTGTATATTCTTTCCCCATCATGCCATGTTTGTGCCCTTAGCTAAAGACAACAATTAACAGAACAGGAGACAAAGGGCAGTGGGCCTGTGGGAGTTGGCACAGCGATGATCCCACCCATCCCTTTCAAGCACAGATCTTTGTATCTATTTCTCCACCCCATGAGTTTGAGCTGGCCTTGTGACTTGCTTCAACCAACAGAATGTGACATAATGTGATAAGTGAATTCCAAGCCAAGGCCTCAGTTGTCCTTGCAGTTTCTGGCTTTGCCCCCCAGGAACTCTGAGGCTACCATGTAAAGAAACCCTAAGCTAGCCTCTTTAGGATGAGACCGTAAAGAGAGGTGGGGTCTGGCCAACCAGTCACCAAACGTGCATGAGGCCATTTTAAACCAGCCCCAGTCAGGTCACCAGATGACACAGCCTCATGATCACTCCAGGCAAGAAAGCAGAACCACCACCCTGCTCAGTGCAGCCCAAATTGCTCAACACAGAAAAATGAGCAGATAACATGGCCATTTGGGGTTGTGGGTTGCACAGCAGTAAATAAGCAATCAATGGTTGGGGGGAATTTAGTAATCAAAGAAAGCCAAAGAGGCACGAATCAACAGTGGTGCACTTCAAGAAAAGGAAGACACCATCCTGGCAGGAACAGGGACTTCAAACAGGAGAAGTCACATTCTTACTCCTGAACACCCCCCAGCTTAAGAGGCTTATGCAGTAACGCTGTCTGTCGAGCTTTCCTGGCAACTCCAATACAACAGTGTTTCAGCTTCCCACTCCAGCTTCCCTGCCTCTCAGGAGGTTTTGCTCTAACAGGACACTGAAGGAACTCTCCGCTTTGTCTTGGGGTAGCTGCCCTCATTTACTTAGCAGCACCCAGAGACGGCTCGCTGACTGTCAGATGCCAAAGCCAAAGACAAGGTGAAGGTGGTGAAGAAGAGGTCAGAGCAAGGAAATGCCACCTCTCCTCCACTCCAGCCCTAGCATTCAGCACACCACCTGTGGACGAGGTGGCTGGCAGCACAGAGTGGGAACAGGGCCCCCAAAAAGAGATAAAGGAGGAACGGGGACCAGGACTTGTAGGTTATCTCAATAGTCACTATAAATTATATTCATTGTTGGGAGCAGGCATGGCCATTCCTTTACTTCTTAAGATCATTTTCACATCATAATAATGTTCTTGTGACTGAGCAAACCTTTGCAGCTAGCGCATCCCACTCACCATCAGCAGGACAGACAGCGAGACTGGACCACCCCAACACACTTGCGCAAGCTGACGTTTGGATTTATCTTTGATTTACTTGGTTGAGACATACTCATTCTGACTCCACTCAAGTGGGACTTAAAGGAAGGACAAAAAAATCCTTGCCTTACGAAGATACATGAACAATGTGTTAAATAAACAAACTCTCTAAACATTTCCAAGGAGGAGCCAATTATAACTTTTAAGTTTTTACAGGTCCTCATTAACACCTGAGGTAAAATTCTTGCAAGAAAATAAAAATCATTGAGGATAAGGGGGCAAGAAAAGTTAGACTCTGCTGATCAGATCATTTAGCAGGAATCCAATCTATAGGCTATGATTTTGTTTTGGTTTTTAATCATTTTACTATCATGTGAGTCTAAGAATTACACAGACACATTCCTAATATGTAAGATCAGCATAAACCCCCCCACCCTCATAACAAAGCTAAATAACAAAATTACAATTATAGAGAAAAAAAAGAAAAGGAAAATAGTAATTGGGGAGAACAAAATACATAGAATAAAAATAAAAGGAAAACCCTCTAACTTTAACTTGAAATAACAATTTCTTTCCAGCCGTTTTTCAAAAAATCTCCTTATAAAGAGAAATTTTTAAATCCACAAAAAACTATCAATCCAGGCATTACTGATTCTGTCGGTTGGCTGTAAAAATCAAATAATGTAAGGTCCATAAATGTTTTTTAAAAATAGAAAACGAAGGCTCTTATTCTCTGAAACATTTTTTTTCCCTAGACATAGGATTTGACAGTGTCATTAATCAAATCCAGCTGGAAATCAACACTAGGCGTTGGTCTCTCGCCAGACCATGTGCTGTGTGACAATAAGCATGGAGCACGGTTTATAAAACGCTCATGGCTCTGAGTTTTATCAACAAACAAATAGAAGAGAATGTGCTGTTGGTGTCTGTCTCCTCTGAGAGTCTGAGGAACTGGACCATATTTGTTTGTAGGAAGATAAATCTGTGTAGTTCCTCTTTCTTGCGGCCCCTCCCGGCTGCCTGATTGTCTTCTGTTTTCAGCCTGCAGCTCCAGGCCATCTGCTTGGAACGGACCCGAAAAAGACCCCCACAGTTCATGGGCACTGCAGGGAGGCGAGCTCCGCCCGCAAAGCAAACCACGCCCCCGCCGGGCACTCGCCGACTCAACGCTCTCACCAACGTGCCTTGACTGTCCTGGCCATTGCAGAAGACAGAAACCTTTCCTGTTATACAAACGCCGCCGCTTAACCGACTTCCTGCTGGAGATAAATTTGCAGTCTTCCCCTGGGCATCAGACAGATGTGCCTGAGGTACATCAAGGGGCTGACTTTCCAGACCGACCATTGGCCCCAACTGGCCTTAACTCCTAAGGGACAAGGTTAGCCACTGGCAGCTCTCCCAGCTCAACTACTGGAATGACTGCTCTTCAAATAAGAAGCAACTTTAGTTTGCTGAGCTCTGGTGGTTTTAATTTAAATGGGGCACCCCCGCTAGTCAGGTGGAATTCTAGGAAGATAAAGCAGTGCCGCGCTCACGACAGAAGGAAAATCAATGTGAGCCTCCAGGGCCCATTTTAAACTAAGACACACACGTTTGGAAACCTTGCAAAGACACCACTGATGCCCCCTGAACTGAGATTCTTACAACCAGCATAAAATGTGGGGGTCTGCATAATTACCGACTGAAATATCTTTGTTTCAAGGGTTAACTTTAGTGATACATACCTCACACCAGAACAGTGTTACTCACTTTGGGGGGTGGGGGGTTGGGGGGAGTGGAGTTAGTGGGGGAAGGAAGCCAACATTCAGAATAACCATTTACTTATTCTTTGCTCTTCCCTTGTCTCAACAAGTAAAAAAAAAAAAAAAAAAAAAAGCCAGAAAAGGATATTTGTTTTGGAATTCTTTTACTAAATATTCTATAAAACTTATTTTTTTAATGTATTTTAGATCTCAATTTGCTCATCTTTATTGATGCTCACTGTAACATGTCCCTAACTAGTAATGTAGGTATACCTTCTAACAGACCAGGCCAGTGGTCCTCCAATGGACATTGCTGCTTGGGGGATATCTGGCAATGCCTAAAGAAACTGTGACTGGCACAACCTGGTGTGGAGACTACTACCAGTTTACAGTGGTTTGCAGAAATACCACTAACCATCCATGCACAGGAGAGCCCCTGCAACCAAGAATTTTTCGGCCCAAAACGTTAGCATCAGATGAGATCAGTAGTCAAAATACATCACTCAGGACAATGAGGTAGGTTCTCAGAACCCTCACACGGTTCTGCAACTTCCTGCTCCCACTTACTCCAAGATTCTTCCTATACCAACAGCCACTGATGGGACTGTCTTCTTGTCTCGACATCCTTTCCCCATTTTCTTACCAATGTACAGGTAAACAAATATTTAAACTACAACAAAAAAACGAAAGTAATATTTCAACAAGGACTCATGGGTGGCAAATGACCAAGAAAGGGAAACTGAGCCCTAGAATACTTAAGAGAGAATCTTCTTATCTAGACCCTAGTATTCTAAAATAACAAGGCAACTCAGACCTATTTATCATACCCTTCTTATCTTCCTATCAAAGGATAAGAGGATGGAGGGCACACTCCAGATCACCTAACAGATATTCATAACAAAAATATCAGACTACAATTTGCTCTCAACAAATACCATGGCAGAATGGTTTGCATGTGACAGTATCATTCCAATCATCTTATTATTCCACAAAGACAAAAAAAAAGATCAACAACCAAGAACAGCTGACCTAAGGTAGTGGATCCCAATGCCAGCTGCCCATTACAATCATCTGGGGTTTTAAGCATCTACCACAAAGGCACACCCAGGCCCCACCCCAGACCAAGTGAATCAGGAGTTCTGGAAAGGGGCCGCCGTGTCTCAGCATGTGGACTACAGAATTCATTTCTTCCCACCTGGGAAAGGAATATACTCCAAGTAAGGTACTCATAAACCTAGTTATCAGACAATTCACCTGCTGCAGGCTGAGGTGGAGTGGAGCCCAGTGATGAAGTCAGCCAGAAAATCTTCATGTCCTTCTGAGAGAGATGGTGCTTTGGGTATGTAACATCACTGAGCACTCCCCGGGACCTCTTCCCTACACTTTTCTTGAAAACTCAAACCTCACAACAATCCAGTGAGATGGTAGTGTGGTATTACCCCCATTTTACACACGAAGACACTGGGACACAGAAATTAAGCATAACCTGTCCACAGTCATGAAGCTAATAAACCTAGAAGTAGGCCTCAGCCCCCAGGAATGTGGCTCCAGAGTCCAATCCCAGCCACTAGGCTGTGGCACTCCCGCACAGCAGAGACAAACCTCTGTATGAGGCAGAGGCTCAGAAATCACCCAGCCCTGAAGGCTAGTCACATATTGCCATCAGGACCATCCGGGTAGGCTCGGGCCAAGCCTGCACAGTTAGACTTGTCAGATAGGGTGAGCAGCTGGACCGGCATCCTGGAGATGGGCACCAGCCAGGGCTCAAGGGGACCCCCAGGTCCCTGAGTCACAGCAAGGCCTTTCATCAAGGCTGCCAGACATCCACTATGACCACTTTAAGATGGTCCCTGGATCAAACCTCAAGCCTATCACTCAAGATGCTTCTTATTTCTAGTTACTTCAAAGGTTACAGGGAGGCTGTAATGGTGCCTGCCCATTGTACAAATTTTCCCTGTTGTTTAACTGCAGCTTTCTGTAGACACTGCTTTATCTCTGCCTCATTATGAAGCAATCTCACAGGTCACTGTATCCTGTTTACTTGCTTCTTTCATTTCTCACTGTTAAATGAGGACTAGGAAGTGGTGGCAACGAGAAAGCAAACAGGCTGAGACCTGGGCACGGAGCTGACGCTTGCTCCCCTCCAGCCAGTCCACTAGGGCTGCTAGTGCCCAGAGCACTTGAATTCATTAATGCTGAATTTATTTATTTTGAAGCCAATTAGAAATTTTACAAGGAAACCAACACTCTGACTTTACTTTCATGCTTTACTCTTGGTCCAGTTTGATAACCAAACCTGACCAAGCAGGCTTTATTCTGGAGGACTTTTTGATCACTGCACAACACTAAAAGGTGAAACAATTAGAACACAAAGAACTACACTAAAACGTATGTGTGAGGACAGAATCATGACACTGTCATCATTATAACTTCGAGCACCCAGCTCCATGCCTGGCATACAGTAAATGCTGAACAAATGTCAGCTCCAACTTATGATCACATAGTTTGGAAAAAAAGGAATATATCTTCTAGGGATGATTCCAAAATGGAAGTTTAATGTGTTTTAAACAATGGTAGGTTCAGTAAATTTGGCACACAGGCTTCTGAGAAGACTAGCCAGAAGGAGATAATACATAGGCATATGTAAAGGTAGTTGTTAAGTTTAATACCCCATCACATGAAAGATGGAACAACGACTGTATACACAGATTATACTCAAGTATTTCTAAAGCAGATATCTATGCACAAATTAATTTAAATTTTTTAAATAATAATTTTCAAAATGTACACACACAGAATTTCTTTTTAAAGAAAGAAATACATCAAAGCAGTGACTTCCTTTAAAGGAACAAATTGTTAGCAATTTCAGTCACACTTTATATCAGGGGTTGGCAAATTTTACCTGTGAAGGGCCAGATTGTAATTTCAGCTTTGCAGACCTTGAATTCCTGCCACAACTACTCAACTCTGCCATTGCAATGGGAGAGTAGACAAAGACGAGACATAAACGAATGGGCATGACTGTGCTCCAATAAAACTTTATTTACAAAAACAAGCCATGGGCTGGATTTGGCCAGTGGGTCATAGCTCGCCAGGCCCTGCTCTGGGAGTATACCCATACTCCATAGGAAGAGCTCAAAAGGGCAAAAAAAACCAAGTTGTGCATATACTGTTGTTCATAGTATGTATATCCAGATCTTATAAAATCCTTTAACTAACCCAATTTAACACAGTATGCCTCACTCAAAGTCACATTACAGAAACAACTGTGTGTATGAAGTGAGTTTTATGGGCTCAAGCCTGCCATCTCATGGTCACACACAGGAAGAGCCTCCATGGTCTCCCGTCCCTATTAAATAACAGTGCACAGCTCCCAGGAATCATCTCCTAAAAACCTGATCGGGGTGCAGTTACTGCAATGACATAATGAGCAGAGGAAGTCACAGTGATAAATGCGATTGCTTTTCTGCAGCCTCAACATGTCCAATTCTTGAAGAGAGCCACAGAACAAAAGGCATTTTGCTGACAGGCTTGTGCTCAGACTCAAGATGAGAAGAGCCCAAGAGAAGCAGGCCAGACGGGAATTCAGAGCATATTTCAACTCCGGCCATCTCTCCTACAAGGCATCAGCTTGTGATCCATTCTTATCAAGCCAAGCTTCACAAGCTCATTTGAGAAACCCAGCAGGCCAAGAACCCCTAATGCACCTAACTCAGATTTTGAAATGGGAGACTTTTTTTAACCCAAGTTTTAAAAAGAAAATGTATCCAAAACCCCAAATGACTACATCAACCCCAAGCCCAGGTCATGGAGAAACAAGTGAGAGCAACGTGCTGTTCACTGGCGTGCTTGCTCACTCACTCACTGCGGCTTACCGAGAATGCGATGCCTGTTACAGATGGGGACATAAGCCCAGGCTGGGAGAAAGCACAGGACAAAGACAGGCGGGTATGAATAGTATAATATGACCAGGGCCCGTGTGAACCATGCCTTGCAGGGTCCTAGAGACCCAGAGCAGGGAGCTAACTCTGTGGGGTCCCAGGAAGGGAGCTGCTTCTTGTAGAGGGAGCACAAGGTTGCCTGAGTGCCAGGGAGGAGAGGTGTAAGCAGGAAGAGCAGCAGATGGGGCAGGGCACAGGCACCGCTGACAGGTTCGTGCTCAGACTCAAGATGGGAAGAGCCCAAGAGAAGCAGAGCAGATGGGAACTTGGAGCATATTTCAACTCCGGCCATCTCAACTCAGGTCCTTCTCTCACACAGAAGAGAGAGCAGGGCTGGGTGGCTTAACAGATGGGGACGTGGAAGGCAGGGAAGACTCACAGCCCCCATGCCTTATGTAATTCCGGGCACCTCTGTTTCTCCATATGCCTGTGCATAGAGATGGCAGCCTCTACCCATGCATCTTTCTCCAAAATGACAAACAGCAGCAACATGGAGAGGCTTCCCATGTGGGACAGGTAAATGTGCAGCAAACCACTCCACAAGAACAAGTTCCCTGCCCCTTTGAAATTTCAACAGGATACACACACTCAGTAAGTAATCAGCTCATCTCACACATTTTACGCTCTCTGCCAGACCCAGTCCACCAGAATGTGCAAGCCAGTCAGCATCTAGGTCCCTGGTGACCTGGGCTCAGACAATGCCCAGCACTGTGCACAGCCATACCTGGGTTGCTGGTGAGAAAGGCCAGAGGGCTCTCGCTGGGGTCCGAGGGGCCGTCCACTCGGTGGGGCGGGCTCTCCAGAAGCTCTGCTCCTCCCTCTAGCTCAGGGTAGGTCCTCACCAGGAGGCCCAGGGAGAGCTGAGTGAGAAAATCTTTGAGCACAGAGGAGTTCAGTGAGCCAGCAGCACGATTATTGATCTCGAGAATCTCATCTCCTGCTTTCAGGCCTGCCAACGCAAGATGGAAAATGTTTAATTTCACACACAAAAAAAAGAAGCCAGCATCAAATCAGATCACAGCACCTTAGAAGTTCTGTTGTAAAGGGCATGCTGAGCTTCCTTGCCATAGATGCCACAGCCCCAAGTGTGGGTGCAAACAGACTGTAGTGGTCAGAAGTGATCAGCAGATGATCACGGGGGCCTCAGTTTTGGAAGGGCACATGCCTGTCCTGTCCTGCACGCACTTTTACTCTTTCTTGAATCTGTGGGCTCTAGGCATCTGCCAATTTCTCCTTGTAAATACTAA
The DNA here is from genome assembly GCF_040802235.1 of Manis javanica. NCBI lineage: Eukaryota > Metazoa > Chordata > Mammalia > Pholidota > Manidae > Manis > Manis javanica. The sequence continues at coordinate 52,600,647 of NC_133158.1, read as the reverse complement.
CTCTATTGTCCTACAGTTTTGGAGGGAAAGAGTAGAAATGCTCTCTGATTAATGCCTGAGATCATTATGTTTTGTACATGCTCAGGCCGCAGTGTACACGCTCATGCTGAGGTGCACCTGCACCCATGTGGCACAGCCAGCTAACATCCCTTGATCATTTCCATGAAACCAAAATGCAATGAGTCACCTCTGGCTGTAACTGGAGAAGGCTGCATCCCAAACACATATAGAGATGACAGTTTGCAGGACCAAATGTAACCATTTTCTGCCACCCTCCAACCCCATCTTAATTACATCAGGACCTTGGGTCTAAATATCTTTTGGAAGGTCCCCAAAAAAGCAGCCGTGAACAAACCCAACCTAGAGGTAGAAAAAGTTGTGACTGACCCCAGGACAGTCCAACTCGGCATTAAAAGAACATTCTAGCAGTTTTAGAGGTTAGGGAAGAACATGAAAGCAAATAAAGTATCCTTTCAACTAGAAGAAGAGAGTCCAATTTTTATTTTATAGACTGATAAGGAAAAACGTCCTTAAAAAAGGAAGTGAGTGACAGGCGAAGGCAAATGATAAATTGTAGAAATGAGAATTTTTTGGCCCCATAGGCAACCATAGATCTCATCCTTGATTCTGCACAAAAAATAACTACAGAGAAGTTCTCAGTTCTCAACTTCACTAAGTCACACCCTTGGCCATCTTTATGTAGGTTTCCAAAATACAACTTTCTATCATAAAATACCCTAAGAAACAAACATTAAGGGTAGAAAGACAATGGGATAGAAATAAGAATACTTTCTCCATATAAGAGGCGAAATTCTGGTAAGCTACCGCTTCCATTTTTAGGTAAAGGATTTTGCCCTCAGGGCATCTGAATTGCAAGTACAAAATTTCTACATGTGAAAAGTAGCTTGGTTTTACTTTTCAAGTCTTCTCTTGGAGACAACCCTTTTGGTTCGCTATTAGATGAACTAATATAAGGAGAAACAGAAAAAAAGACTTAAAAGCTGAAACACCTATGAGGCATTTTTTTTTTTAAAGTTCCGGGTTTACTATGGTGAAACCAGAGTGCACAGCAGGTTGAACGGTGGTTCCCAAGAAGGTACGTCCACGTTCCAGAACCTGAGAATGGGACCTTTTGTGGAAATAGGGTCTTTGCAGCTGGAATAGGCAAAGATCTTGGGATAAGATCATGCCGGATTATCTGATGAGTCCTAAACCCAGTGACACGGGTTCTTGCAAGGGGCAAAGAAGAGAGACACAGAAAGAAGAGGAGAAGGCCATGGGCAGAGACAGGAATTAGGCTACCATAACCCAAATTATAACAGGAGCCAGCAGACGCTGGAAGAGGCAAGAGAGGCTTTCCGAGAGCCTGTGGAGGTAGAATGGCCTCGCCCACACCTGGATTTAAATTTCTTGGCCTCCAGATCTGTGAGAGAATAAACTTCTGTTTTACGCCACTCAGTCTGTGGAACTTTGTTGACAACCCTAGCTAACTAATACAGAGGGCCACCTAAGCGAGCCGTTGTCAGGGTGGTGTGTGCGAGGAGGCAGCCCAGCGCGGTGAGCAGGAAGCGCCTCACTGGGGTCCTTCTGTCACCTCCTCACCACGCGACAGATCTGTGACCATGGGCATGGTATTCACTCTCTCCCAGCCTCAGTTTCCTCATATGTAAGAAGGACGATGGGCTAAATGAGCTTAAATGAAATAGTCCATGTAAAACTCTGAGCACAGCACAAGGCATGCTGAAGATACTCAACAGACACTCACTCTCATTACTGATGTTTGGCACAACGGAAAGGAATGCTTTTCTTTCTAACAGAAAGCCATTACCTGCTCAGAAATGACCCACAGTATTAACCATGTTTAGGTTGGGAAGCTTCCAAGCTGTCTGCAGAAACATGGTACACGTGGCTTTCTCAACTGGACTCTGTCCTGTGTAACTATCAGAAAAGCACTTAGATGACAGCAAAGAAGATGCCAGATCCCAACCTCCCTTGATTCCCAGAGCAGACTGGTGGGCCAAAACAAACATGCCCAAGTTGAACAGAGATAAGTGTAAAATAACACACTTGGTTCATAAAGTTAATTCTACAAGTGCAGCCAATGCGACAGCCAACTGACATCAGAGGCAAGGGGGAGGGGGGAGAACAGGGACATTAGCCATCAGCTCATTACAAGTCAAAGCCCAGGATGGCTAACAAAAATAGATAATTAAAAACCAATCAAAGGCTGAATTAACACACACAGAATATGCAGACCTAATTAGGCTGCCTCCCACCAGACATCCCTGGTCGCACCACATTCTGAGCATAGAAAGAGGAACCTGGGCACCTGGACTGTGTCCACAGGGCAATGAGCAGAGGTGTATGCTGCACTCTAATGTGTGGTAGAAGGATCTGGAAGTGTTGAATATGGAAAAGACTTAGTAGTTACAACATGATGGATATCAAAGGCTGGCTATAAAGAACAGTGGGAGCTGAAGGAGGAGGATGTTTTAAAATCAGAGCTGTTCACAAGGAGGCTGCATGGTCCACAGCAAGCTCTCCCTTATCAGGAGGTCTTCACATACAGGCTAGATTCAAAATAAAATACCCCAAATATCTTCCCTGACACTGCCCTCTACTGGCTGGGTGTTGGGGTAGTAGTGGTGGCCCAGCCGGACACATGGACATCACTCCTGCATCTGTAGAGAACAGGGCTAAACGGGGCAAGCAGGCTGGAGCAGACAACCATTGTTTTTATCTAACACTAACTAGGGTTCTTGGATTCAAAGAACTAAAACAGGATGTGACTGAAAGCAGGGCAGCCTATTTCCCCACCCCATCCCACGCCAGCCGGCACACTCATTTTGCTGAAAGAGATAAAAATCAGTCTCGGGGTTTGAAGGGGAACAAACTCTGTCAGCTGTGTTCTTGCTGAGATACAGCTTAGTGAATGTGCCCAACTCTGGCCTCCAGCTGCCTTCGGCCTAGAACATATGGAAGGAAAATCCTCCAACATGAGCAGTGGATAAATGACTTTGACTTTATTTCCTGTTTGCCACACCTTTGCCTCTTCTGTGCACAGTTAAGTCTATGGGTTGTGCATCTCCAGTGCTTATAGCACAGGGTGAAGGAAACTGCAAGGGCAGCTTAAGAGCCAGGGAACAGCCAGAATGAAGCTGTACCAAATCAGGGAAGGAAGTGGGAGAAGCAGGCATCCCATCGTTTTCCCGGCTGCTCCGTTCAGCAGTCCTCTACCAGAACAGACACAAGGCAATACATCTATGCACAGCTGACCAGACAAGTTTGTCTTTTATATTCACTGAGGATTATTTTGCCACAGCTTACAGGAAGCTAAAATTATCAATAGAAGGAAAAATGAAAGGAAAACCCCCCAACCTGCCCAATTTGTTTCTGGTGAGTACGGTGCGCTGCACAGTGTGCCCCCAAATTCACGTCTACCTAGGGCAACAGAATGTATCCTTATTTGCCAATAGGGTCTTTGCAGATATAGTTGAGATGACATCACACTGGATTAGGGTGCGCCCTAAATCCAATGACTGGTGTTCTTATAAGAAGGGCACTTAAAACACACAAGGAGAGAAACACACAGGAAGGAAGGCCATGTGACAACAGAGGGAGAAACTGGAGAGACACAGCTACAAGCCAAGCACTGCTAAGGACTGCCAAGAGCTGCCGGCTGCCCCTGGAAGCTAGCAAGAAGCATGGCACAGATTCTTCTCTCAGAGGCCCCAGAGGGAAACACCTCTGCCAACACCCTGACTGTGGACTTCTGGCTTCCTGAACTGTACAGGAATAAATTTCTGTTGCTCTTAGTTCCTCAGTTTGTGATGAGTTGTCCTGGTAGCCCTAGGAAACTAACACAGGAAGCAAAAAAATCTAGGTTGAAAAGATTCTCTCCAAATAGGAAGCGGACAGACAGTGGGGGTTTCACAAGAAGTCCAGGCTGCACTCTGAGCCCCTGTGGGGCTGTAGGCAGGAGCGACAGAGAATAGCTCTCTAGGGGGCAGGAAGGCTGGATCCTGAACCCCTGGGTTCTCAACTTCTGCAGACTCCTCCACGAATGGGAGCCACAAAACATCTACTTTTAAGGAGTTTTATAGGCTCAAGTGCAGGCCGATGGCGGTTCTGACCAGCATGGACCAAAGCACAGAGGCGTCTTCCCACATGTTCTGCTCCAGGAAGACCCCTAGGACCTCCGTACCATCCCAGATGGGGGAAAAGACAACCACTCAAGATTAGAATGGAATTTCCCACTAGGCCCATGGAAACGGGCTCAGAATCAAATTTAAAATCCAAGACTGTGACATGTCTTACACACCTGAGCTTACAGAATAGCATCCATGTTCCCTGGAAGGGTTTTTTCAATGAGACAACATTCAGATACTCCTTACAGATGAACTATTTGGGCACATTGTTCTCATCCACCAACTAGAGAAACCCAAAAGGGGAATTTAAGAGACACAGACAGACATGACACTCGGCAACTTACCTTTCTTGGAAGCTAAACCAGTTTCCTTTACACTATTCACGTAGAGCCTTCGAACACCATCTTCCTCCACAGAAGAAAGTGAAAACCCTAGGAAACAGGACAGATGGCAGGGCTCACACCTTCTGAGTGTTTAGCAAACATCAGGAAGTACCTGCTGTGAACTAGGTATATTCAATGTTTTTGGTTAGAGTTTGCAGCAATTGCTTTTCCTTGTTCATATTGTTTGACAAAGCAGAAAAATGTATTTTTAGATTATTTTCTAAAAGAAGTCACTACTTATAAAAATTAGTATTACCATTACATCTCTCTACAGAGTACCTAACCCATTAACTCAAAAGAAAGAAAATTATTTTGTTTTACCTTACTTGCTAATAAATACCATAGTTTTGCCTTTTTTTATAGCATCTACAGCACAAAACAGAAAGATTAGCCTCTCTCATCTGGGTCTCTCTGTTTTTTTCTTTCAGCAAATCCACATCCTAGGATGTTACAACTGAACACCTATATGGTGCATGTCAATCCATAGTGGACACTGTTTAAATTTAATAAAATTCTGCAAACAGGGATAACTAGTAACTCACTTCGTGAACCCCAATTCATACTGAAACTGAATGATTTCACATTTTACTAGTATCTGATCGCAACATTATCTTATACTTGTCTGTCCAGGCTTCTAGAGCTCAAAGATCATTAGCTAATTAATCCTGGACTTTGCTTCATCCTTCAGAAAGAAAGGCACAGCAAGGTTCTAAGTGGTCTGGAGAAATCTGGGTGCTCCCAATCCTATGTCTCCACAAGGCCCAGTCACCTCTGTTTCTAGACAGTCTCGTGTAAAACTCTTCCCTGATAAATCAATGCAGTGTGCACAACCAATACCGACTTTCCCTCAAGATAAAATACTTTGGCAAATACTCCTAAAAGGGCAATGGAAATGAATGTAATTGTAAAGATCTGACATAATCCTATAATACAGATAGATATCTGTCTGAAGGCTGAAGGCAGAGGTAAAAACAGTGGTCTTAAAAAACAAGCAAATAACAGTAAAACAGAATAATTAATTACAAAACTGGGGCTCAGGGAATCAATTGAGGCATTTCAGGCTGTATCATAATGAATGTTTCTTTTTGCTCACAGGATCAGGAAACAGATACCCACATGTGGGAGAAACTGCCAACTGCCATCGCCCACAATGGTACCATAACCCCTCAGGCGGCGAACACAAGGCCACGCCCAGAGGACTTTCCAAAGTCTTTGTTTTACTGTCTTATTTTGAACTCTGTTCTTACAGCAACTTGCAACTTTCAGATTACATTCAGGAAGCCCCACTCAAATAAAAATAATTTTATACATGAGCCACTTAAGTGACATTAGCCTTTACACAGGTCTATCTTCATTTCAGTGGAGAACTTTCTTTCATCTGTTAGAATAGATATGGAATCAAAGGTTGTGTCCAGGGAAAGATGAAAATAATTTTTTTAAATACAGGCATTTTCTTTCTAAAGTGCTACCATTCCATAAAGCTTTGAGACCAAATTTCTTTTTCTATTAACACTAAAATGAGCATACTAAGGCAGAGCCAGGGGGCCAGCCTGAGTGAATAGAGGACACCAGGAAGGGTGGTGCACTGAGAGCCTGCTGCAAATTGCCTTAAGCCAAAGTCAGTGGAGACGGCTGAGCTGTCCCTTTGCTTCCCTCCCTCTTTCCATGGCCTTCCTTTTGAAAAATCCAAAGGTAACAATGATGATGGCAGTTGAGTATGAAATCTGCACAGGGCAACTGGGTACCAAGTACGGGTCTGAGAAACAGATCAAACTTCTCAAGTTGGTAGGAAATCTGTCATGGGAAAGAGGTCTGAAGAAAGAATGGGCAGTAAGCTCCTTTTGAAAGCTCACTCAGAGAGAAGCCAATAGTTCACAAATGTATATAGCATGTTAGCTCTGCACTGGAATTCACACCAGAGGACACCCACTTGGAGCCAGGCTAACCGCGCTCAGAAAAACAGCTCTCCCACACTCAGCTGCACAGCAGACACTACCACAGGGACTCAGAGTCCCGGGGGGAAGCCTCCATTCAAGAGGCTGATAATCTGCACACTAGGGGTGGGGGGAATTAAGCCATCTCCTAAATTAACAAATATACAGAAAATATTAAATATCTTATTTTGAGGTCAATGAAGAACACATGATTTGAACAGTCAATCAGCAAAGTCAGATTTTTTTATTTCTTTTAAATAAGATGGCAATGATCTAATTCCCAGAAAACAAAGGTCATACAGCCCACGATGATCACCAACAGAGGGCACAGGGAGTTTCTCAGTGTAAAGCCTATGTAGCCATCCCGTGAGAAGGTTAACATTGCAAAGACAAGGAGGCACCATCTAGTGGCAACTGGAATAATGCTCTTGAGAATGAAAGAGGTGATCAAAACGAAGAGAAGAAACCAAGAAGACAAACTCATACGATGAACAACTGGAAATTCTCTCATACTGAAAATCATGACCTAAGAAGAATCATGACAACACAGCAAACAACAGAAGTTCTCAAAAACAGATTCCAGGACAGGGTGAAATTCAGAAAATGAGACAAGTGTATTGACCTATGACATTAACAGTACACATGATCACAACTCTAACAGTGTCCTAAGTCCCCGGAGAAAACAGGAATGCTCCGTTGCTGCAATGATGCACCCTTCCACCTCCAGGCTTAGTCTGTCACCTATCTGCACTAACTTCGACAATAAGGTGTGAGAGCCACCTACAGGCTGGGGTGGAGGGAAGGTGCAGGAGAGAGAAAGTAATCAAATGTTGTCTTTCCATTTGTTCAGTCAGTTGGATAATTAAGTCATATTTTCCTCCCTAAAATATTCTAAAATAGAAGGTAGCAGGTCATACGAAATTTGTTTGGGTTGATGTGTGGTAGTAACTCTGGCATGTACTGAACTTGATATACAGCAGGAAGCCACACTTTAGTAGGTGCTGATGTTAGGTATAAATTGGGCAGTATTCAGAATCCTTGGTAGCTTCTGAGGTCAGAGGCTCTGACTTCTCAACCAGCACTCCGTTGGAATAACTTAGGCCAGCTGGGCATGAGAATACGTGGCATAGCTGAGGGATCTGCCATGCATGCACCCAGGATTTCCAAAGGCAAGTCCAGGAACTGGTACCAACAGTTTGCTACTATCAGCCATGCACAGACAGCAACTGAGACTAACCAGTGGGACTAGCTATTTGACACCGCTACATCTCCAAGCATGGGATTTTGTAGAAGCAGTGGTGGCCTACGACATACTGGAAATTAAAACAAAACAAAAAAATCCTGCTGCTTCTTATCAGGTAGTTTGAGAAGCACCACTGACAGCGCTTTCTAGGTTGATGCCTGATGCTCCCTAACACTTTCACTGGGGAAATGTCAGTGGATTTTGTGAGATTCTCAGTCACCCTCAATAAAAAATATAGAAAAGTACAGCAGGTTTATCCCTGGTTTCTATTTCTAAGAACAAAAATCAGTCAGTCCTAGAATTGGATTCCCAGAGCCTTGAAATTCAGCGCTCTCTTGCTTCTTGCTACAGTTCACCCGTACTCAACAGAAATTTAGGGAACTAAAGAGACAAGAGTGACTGTCACGCCACATCTTACTGTGAAGAACCAGACACTTATTTATAGCCCTGCTACCAATTATGGCTTTAATGACCAAGGTCACACCTCTGCTGCATAATAAGCTCTTCGTCAACATTTATCCTTCGCTATCGAAAACATCCTCTGGCCTAATGATGACTTTAGTTTTGAGGCCAAGAAATAAACAGCATGAAGATGTAATCCAAGTGGTCAGATTTCAAAGTTAGGTTCTCTTCATTAGGCTAAACACTCTAATGAGCTGTCTGAGACAGACTGGTTGTAGGAGAAGGTGCAGAAGGCATCTAGTAACCTGCTGCTCAGTAAAGGACTCGAAGATTCTCAAATGCTAAAAAGCTTAGTAATTTAATCCAAGATAAATCATAAAGGAGTGTATACGGCTTCGTGGCTCTTCCTTCCAGCACACAGTAGGACCATGCTTCTCTGCACCCTTGTAGGAAAGTGGGACCGTGGGACTTTCTCAGACAAATGAACTGTGCGTGAGCCAGCACGTAATTCACCCCTTTGCCCCTTCTCCTTCTCTGCCAAGAACCAGATAATGTCCCAGGTGGCAGCTGCTGCAGGCTGGGCCCTGGAGTGAGAACAACATAAAGCAAGAGTCCCAGACAGCCACAAAGGACGCGGGGTGAACATGTGAAATATGTTCCACTGTTGGGAGCCATTAAGCCTTGGTGACTGTCATCATGCCAGCGAAGCTCACGCTTCCACAGTGAAACAGCACAGGATGGATTTCCTCACATAGTTTACTCCAGTACTGACTCTATTACTATTCAAGTCAGGAAGTGTAATGCTAAGAAAATAAAACCAGTCTTAAACATACAAAGGGGTTATATATGGATCTGTGCTGGAGGTAGGCAACTATACAGAAGAGTGTTAACACAGCGGGCCTGACTGCTGTTCTGTGAAAGCTCACAAGTTTGGCCCCTGGCTGGCATCTGGGAACTTGGATTTTGGGAGGGTTCCCAACACCCTCATGGGGCTCACTGTGGCTAAAATTTGTACAATGCAGTTTATGCTGGACACCTGCTTTCCTCCTGGGAGTTTGGGGTTTTGGTATATGCTAGGCAGAGGGTGCCTATATGACCAGCCTCCCAATAAAAAACTCTGGGCACTGAATCCCTAAAAAACTTCCTACCAGACAATAGTTCATATGCATGGGCACTGCTGTGGCTGGGGGAGTTTAGGACATCCTGTGAGGGCGGGGAGGGCTTCTGCCAGCTTGCGCCTGGTTTCCTTGTTCACCGCATGTGCCTTTTCCTGTACTGATGCTCCTTTGTAAAGTTTCCCTGTAATAAATCATCATCATGAACAGGACTATATGCTAAGTCCTGTGGGTCTTCTTAGTGAATGAACAAACCTAAGGATGGTCTTGGGAACCCCCAATCTAACATCAAAGTAAGTTCCTTTAATGCTATTTGTGGGGGAAGGGGAAATAATACACATATTTAGAGCGGAGGGTGTGAAAGGATAATTTTTTCATTCCTAGGTAGGGTATATCAGAATATAAAACAATCTACTCCCAATACATCCATTTCCTTTTTATGAGAGTAGAGTCCCAATGATTAAAGTTAGAACATTTAAAGCCAAAGTCTTCGCCATCCCCAGGTAAACATCTCTTTTTTCCTAGTGTGCCTGCTCTACACAACACAGAGGCCAGATTTGCTATCTGTTTTAAACAGGCCCCAAAGACATTTTATTCAATTGTAAATAAATGCACGTTTACACAGGAATTGCTTTAACTTGAAAAACACCAAAGATCAAAGAAAAATAAACATACCATAATTATCACCGGCTGTATCTGACTTCTCAATCTGGATGTTCTGAGTGACTTTTGGACAAATTTCAATTTCTTTGTAAAGCTGAAAAGTACAAAGAAGAGTTCTAAATAGAATTTCATTATAAATAACTTATTAGGAAAAGTCATCATTTTGTATATCTGTTTTTTCATGATTGATACTTAAAAGCAAATTCTAAGTATATCCTAGTCTGCTTATTGAACTGAGTCCATTAAGAGTCAAAATAGAAACTTGTAATTCATATTCCCAAACTTAACTATAGTTCCAGTTTCTATATAATTCCTCAACATTAATCTGTATATCTTTTCTCACTTTACATCTCCTGGAGACCTGAAAAATAATGCTAAAGTAATAAGAAATCTCCAGGAAAAGAAAATTATTAGAATCAGGAAGAGGTTATAAAGACCTTGACATGGGATTCATGGAAACAGGAGAAATCTCCCCTTCCATTCCCTTCTGTTCACATATCATCCTTGCCCAGAAAGTTCACAGGAGTACAAATAGGTAGAGACAAATTAAGCATTAACACAAACAATAAATTAAAGAGGCTATTTCCTTTTAGCCACTGGATTATACCAAATTAGCTGGAAAAGTCAAGCACATAATTAACCAACTCTCTAGAAACCCATGGTCAGCAGAGATAAGAGAACCTTGTAGCTCACATGGCAAAACTTTATTTCAATTAATTTAATTTCCTTGCTATTTCACTTTCCTATGTCTGGACTGACTGTCATGGATAATAACTTTACCATGTGTCCTTGCTTCTCATATTCACAGAGACAACTGTGATCCTATTTTACAAATGAAAGGAATAAGGACTGAGAGCACCTTCTTAAAGTCATAAGGCCAGAAGAATATGGGAAGCGCAGGAATTTGAACCCAGGCCTCACTGGCTTCAGAGCTGAAGTTCACTCCACTACACTGTGCCTCCCACAGCACCACCTGGTGGAACTTAGGGGTACCAAAGTAAAGGGGTGCCAAAAATCACTTCTTGGGTAAGCCAAAGGCTGTTGTTTCCAAAATTCATGATAAAATTTCCAAAACAAAGGACGTGTCAAAGTTCATATGGAATTTAAAAACTATCATTCAATTTTGCAAGGAAAATCTATTTCAAGCCAAGGCCAGTAACAGAAAGATATTCCTTAGCATTAAAGAGAAGTCTTGGTGGCTATCTAAGCTTGCTCCTGTCTTTGACCACACAGTCCTTCATCCAGAAATAATGTAATTCAGGCAGGTAGAACAGAATTCCAGTTTCCTTCTGTTCACTTTGTTAGGTAGTTGACAGGTGGGAGAGGTGAGTACAAAGCTTAGGATTCAGAAGCCTGGAAAACAGGCTGCTGTAAGAGAAAGCCAAGGGGCCGGGGGGAACTTGGGGACAGCGCCCTTCCTCTAGAACACACTAATTTAATGCAAATGCATTACGTTAAGAGCTTAACTTAATGTGGTTTTCTTTTTATACTCCAGAATGTGTTTCACACAAATTCTGAAATTAGAAATCAGTTATAATACTGACCTTTAGTTCTGAATATAGTCACCAAAGTTATAACAATAAAATTAATGACATATTTTTTAACACCACAGATGCTCAATAAAATGGTATGAAATGTGTTCAACTAATTTTGAGCCTTACTTTTTCAAATTTCCTTGAGAACCAAACTCTTCCCCTAGGTGGCAGTATATCACTGTTTGTTCCAATCATCTCCGGAAAGTTCCAAATGGTTCTCCACAGATCCAGGGGGAATATAGCCTGGTGAATATTTCCCATTTGTTCACAGTATTACCTCCTACTTTTTTTGTACTTGGTGGGAAAGTCTTCATTACTTTACCAGTCTTAGACAATAACTTAAGTCTGATACAGACAAGGGCCTTTGGCCACAGTCCTTTCTTAGGCTGGTTAGACTAAAATGGGGTTTAAAGAAGAGCAGTAATAAAATATATAAAATATCAAAAAGGGTCTGCACTTTCAAATATATTTTCAATGTAACTACAATATCTGAAACTAGAAATTTTGAAATTTCATAGTTTCATACATAAATCTTCAACAATAAAGTGGTACACCTTCCCTTTATGTTATTTAATCAAAGATGTGGCATGTTTTCTGTCCTTAAAAACCAGATGAAAGATTATCAGACTTTATGAAACAATTTGATTGCCAGGCACTTGAGGTATGATGAAATCACAATGATTTCTTACTGTGTCTCTTGGGTGCCCTGGTCTAAGCCACCCCTGCCCATCGACTGCCTTAACTCCAGCTCTCAAGCCCCCTGCCTGCTCTCCCAGAACCTTCCCTCAGGACCCAAGGGCCACTGGCCACATATCAGCCACAGTGTGCCTATTAAAGCAAAAGTCAGATAGCACCCTTCCTCCCCCGGGAGTCCCCCTCTCTCCTGGGCCCTCCACGGCCTGTCCTGCCACCCTGCTCCCTCATTTCCTGCATCTCCCTGGCCCCAAGCCCCCTTGCTTACCCTGCCCCCTAACCCTCCCACTCACAGTAACACCTCCACCACAGCCACCCTTGCCCTGCCAGGCCTTACTCAGCGTTGTCCCTCAGCCTAGAACACTGCCTTCCAAAATACCTCTAGGACTCCTTCATTCACCTCCCTGTTCAAACACGCTATCTAAAGGAGCACACAATCCACTTCTGCACGCCCCGTCTCCAGCTGTTCACCCTTTTTCTTCCAAGCTCTTAACATTCCTGAGATACTGCTCATTTACCTATCTGTCTCCACAAACCTGAATGTAGGTTCCACAAGGAGTAGGGATTTTTCCGTGTGTATCCCAGAGCCTAGAACAGCTACAGTGGTGCCAGGCACACAGTATTTGCTGGGTGAATGAATGAATCAGTTGATCTGTGTTTCTGCAAACTCTTTATGCACACCTGTCATTTTAAGTAAAAGGCACTTAATATGGGTTTTTTCAAACGCCAGTGCCTCCATATTCATTATTATTCCATGGATTGGGCCCAACAACCAACTGACCCTGAACAAGTAGCCAAACAGGAATCAACTATATTAGAACATAACCAGCAAAGCAGATGAGTAGATGTTTGACTACTGGTGGCCATTCACAATCCAGAAAATCCCCTGCCCCACCAAATAAACAAACTAAACCTCCAAAAAAATCTTTAACATCTAGTACACACTTTTCCTAATGACTATCAACCTTACACTAAAGACGGTTTGACAAAACAATGGAGAATGAAATATTTGGGGACAGTCATCTATGAGTCATTTGTAAGGAAACAGCTTTGAACATCTGGGAGTTTCCCTAGTCCCTCAAAAATAAAATCAGAGGTGGGCTCTGGAAACCAGTTAACTGTGGATGGGCTGATGTTTCTCCAGAGACAATAAATTGAAATCTGCAAACTCAGAAAGCATCCAGGAGCACCTTGTGTTCAGAAACTCCCTGCCTTGGATGACATTATATTCAGCTTCATGGCCTAAAGCAGGGATTGGAAACCAGGGACCCATGGATAGAATTCAAGAGGCCTGTAAACTTAGATGCTGGAAAAAGAAAAATCCCCAAAAAATAAAAGCAGACTTCTTTATATTCATTCATCTTTAATTGAAACTTAACATTTTCTGTGATCATAAATAAATGTAGGCAAATAACACAGCAATGTCAGCAGTGCCTATGACCTCGCTACAGATAGAAGTCTGCTATTTTCACATTACAATCTAGTTGGTACCTCTATCTCTAAGTATTATTTATGTTCATCACTACTTTCAAATAGTGGTAGCTATTACATGTACTGCTAGGTTTTGTTATTTAATAAGCCAATAAACAAGCACAAATCTTTTAATTTTTTTAATGTTTTCTTGTCTTTAAGTTATTATTTTAAAAATTTTTTTGATACCTACTTCAACATAATTAGGCCCTACGTAATCCTATATATTTTATTTTATGCAACTAAAAACATTATTCTGAGAAGAGATCTAGAGGTTTCACCAGGTTACCAAAGGTATCTTCAGAATAAAAAAGTTAAGAATCTTGCTAAAAATAGAGATGATAGTGAGTAATACTCATCTGCAATCTGAGCAATAAAATGAGCGAGACTATGTATGGGATTTGCTTCCTTAGGGATCTCTGAGCTGGAGACATTTTGCAGTGGGCAAGAAAGAATATCATGGTCTCTTTGTATGTTAGATTCTTTTTTTTAAAAAGTTGTAATTATAATATGCATACAGCATTGTAGATACAAACAGACTAGGTTTGACACACCTTAGTCTCTTCTACTGGACAAGACCACACAATGGCCAAGACTTAAAGGTAATAACTGAGTTGATGAAATTTCGAAAGATGTGTCTCAAGCACCTACTATGTGTAAGATTTCTGAGGAACATGGAAGTTGGTTAGGTGTGGTCCCTATCATTTAGGATATGAAAAGGTCATTAAACCCAAGATGGAAAATATATGATAAAGGATCTAACAGCTATTAATTACAGCATAATCGGCAATGCACTTTCCTTTTTTAAGTAAAGAAAAGGGTTTTCTTTTCTCTACTCAGACCATCAGGTCAGGGCTTTTCCCCAGCTTAGAGAAAAAAATAAATCAGCCACTCTGTTAAAAGTCCCCTCTTGCATTAAACTTACTGATTTAGGTGGTGGCTGAAAACGGACTCCTCATTCTGATCTTCTATTCCACAGCACGGTAACGGTGCCACAGAAGCACACCCTCTCTTATATTTCATTAAAAACTTTTACAAGAGCATGAGGGAACTTTTCAGAATGACAGAAATGTTCTAAATTATGATTGTTGTTGGGGGGACACAACAGTCTTTGTCTCCATTTGCCAAAACTCAATTGAACTATGTGCTTACGATTGGTGAGTTTTGTTGTATACAATAGCAAAAAAGTTGATTAGAAACAAAATTCCCTATTAAATTTTAAATCACATTTCCTCTTTTTAAAAAGAGACTCCTTGGGCTTAGATTTTCAGTTCTGCTTTCTGTGGTGACACCATCTGAAGTCACACTGTTACATTCACATTATCCATGGTCCCCAGAGGAATGACTAAGTGCAGAGCAAAGAACAAATTCCAAGATAGAGGCGCCTTGCTCCCAAAATATTTATTTCCTGGAACTGAAAGATGCACCACTTGGCTAATGAAAAGGGAACTTGTCACTATTTTATTACCATAGCAACCATTTAGAGAACATATACCATATGAACCTTATCTCTATTCTTTGCAAAACCCTAGAAATTAAGTATTATCACCTCATTTTTTTTTTGCCAATACTGCACAATTAATACACAGTAGAGACATAAAATCCCAGACCTAATTTAGAACCCAAGTCCCATGATGAAACTTAAACATATATGAAAGTCCCCAGAAATCTATATAAACACAATTACAGAAGGCTTGGACATAAAACATAGATGGCAGCTTTTTTCACCCAACAGGATTCAAACCATCGATTTCAACATGCCGGCAGAAGTCGCACAAAACCAGAGTTAGTGCTATTTTTTCTGACAAGAGCCAGCAATTTAAAACAAAAGACTGTCAGAGCCTCAAGGAAGGCTAGGAATAATAACGAAAATGCCATCTGAGAGTCAGCTCTGGATTTCAATTTTTTATGATGGCACAGCGCTGCTCCTTGCATAAGCAAGGTGGCACTTCCACTCTGGACGGACCATGGTAAGTAAGGCCGCCCCACGAACTTGAGAGCCCTGAACGAGGCTCATTTGTTTCAGAACTCGTTCCACTTCACCAACCACAATTAGCACAAGCACACATACAACTGATGAATAATCTCCTACAGAATGTACTTGGACAACAGTCGTGAACATTACCAGCTCGTAAATGTCCTCTTCGGGCTTTGGGATGTAGTGCTGCATTTTGTTCTCTACTAGAAATTTCAGGCGCAGGTAATGAGCAGAATGATCCAGTTGATGTGTCTGTGACAAAACAAAGACAAAGAAAAGAAAACACCTGTTCAATGGTAACAAGGAGTCATGAGCTCTTACTGATATTATCACGTATTCCCAAGAATTAATAGCAATCTGTTTACCAGAGGGGGTGTGTAGGGTTCCTCTACTCCTTAAAAGACTTACATCTAAAAACCCAAACTTGAAAATAATTTTCATTGAAATTGTAATAATGATATTCCATGGCTATCTTATGATTCTTTGGAAACAACTGAATCATATCCTCACTTCTGCTTATCTGATTCATTAGGTTCTTTCACACTGGTTTTGCCACAAAACCCACACGACTGAAGGGGCCCTTGAATGTAATTCCAAACATACGTTAGGTGATGAGAGAAGAAAAGTGACACGAAAAGCCAGGAAATATTCACAGTGATAGAAAAAAACTGTGCCCAGGCAAATATGTTTGTTTAATCGCATGGGACACAGGGACAGTTGTTAACAGTTCATTTGCAAGCGAGTCAGTGTGAAGACAAGGCATCTGGATTTCAGTCTTATTTACATACACCCCAAGGGAGACTCCCTGGGCAGTGCAGACAGGCAAGTGGCCAACTTGGGAAACGCTCTGAATGACTTGCCCAAAGAAAACAAGTCTAAAATCGTTAAGGATTGAAATTTCCAGGCCTTCCCCTTTGGTCCAGAGTGGGTCGACTGTTTTTTGGTTTTGTTTTTGTTTTCTATCTAGAAAGTGATCCTTGAATTCATGTTGAGTTGAACGCCAACAGTGGCAACATGGTTTTATAAATAAACCTCAATAAACATCAAGGAGATGGAGGGGAAGAAGGAAGAAAATTCTCTTCAAAAGTTATGTGGTAACATAAAAATGTATTGCTAGAGAGAAAATGTTTAAGTCAGGTCAGTTTTTTAAAGCATCCTTATCTTTTAGAAATTCATCCTAAAGTACTAATAGATAAAAATACGATTCCTGGATTTGCTTCTAAGATCATCCAGTGAAAGGGATGGGAGTGAGTTAATAAAGGGATGAAACATAATGTGATAATTATAGACTTGGTGATGGGTATACAGGAGTTTATTACATTATTCTCTCTCTTATTTAAGTTGGACATTTTTCATAAAGTACATATAAAAGCTCTTCACATCAAAAACTCTACTGATGAGAATTATTTCAATATAACTGAAATGCATTTTTCACTGGCTTAATACTCTACTTACCCTGTCCCCTGTCGCCCAAGTTTTAAGGCCAAACTAAGAACATTCCAATGACTATTCTAATAATAATCACTCAATTACACCTAACAGACTCTTAAGTATGCCAGACACTGCACTGTATGAAGCATCACAAATATGAAAATTAATACAACTTAAATGTAGTCTTCAGGAGTGTTTGTGGCTATGGGGAAGGGGTGTGCAGAAAATGGGAGGTGGAACAACGGTGGTTTTGCTTTTTAAATAACTATATAAGTAAGTCAGACATCTTGCATTATTACAAAAGCACACTTCCAGAAAGTGAAAATGGGTTTGTCCTGAATACCTGGCAGAAGTTTTCTACCAGTGATGCTTGGGTACCCCCACCCTATATTCTCCCCTAAGTCACCTGAGAGTTTGAAGCCCTGGTGGCCACAGCACCACTGAGCTAACACATTCCTGGGCATCCAGCTTTCTGCTTTCACTGTCTGTACCAGAGACCAATGCTCAGTGTCTGACTGTTGATGTCAAAGGCACTAAGGGTAGATGGGCGAGCCAGAGAAACAAAACAGGGAAGTTTTAATGTATGCTACCTACGGCTTGTCAGAGAGCCTCTGGGACAAACAAGGAAATAATATTTTGGGTGATACAATAAGCAAGATGTTTCCCCCAGAGACAGAAGCCGCAAACGCTTCCCACCTACCTAGGTCCTCAATGAGATCTTTAATTAGAAGCAAAAATTTTTGGTTCACCATCTGTTTCCGACTGAGGTGGGAGGGAAGGAGAAATGAAACTTCCTGGGGTCGCGGTTAACAGGAACGAATCCACTTGGAAACCTATTCATAACCATTAATAAGCACTTTGTGGACACTCCCAGTGAGGCTGCCACTTGAACAGACCCAAACAGCAACCTCACAAGAAGCTTCTGGTTCCTGAAAGCTCAGTGTGAGAGAGACACAGCCCTCCGTTGGGCACCAAAGATCTTAAAGCGGTCCTGATGATGACTGTAGAGATTCTTATCATACCTTAAAAGCTATGTACTGAAAACACATAGATACAAATACAGATGTACAGGGAATGACAGTCAACTCCATTGTCGAGGAACCACATTTAAAGTGTTTAACACAGCAAAGAGGACAAAAGACAATATAACAATGGTTATATGATTCTTGCCACCCCCCGCTTCACCACCAGATTTTTCAGGCTCCTTTAAATTACAGTAATATCTTAATAATTGTGAAAAGCAAAAATGAGCACATGCAACATTAAAATTTTAATGTCTTATAACCTATGAGCCCATAGTTTGATCAGTAAACAGTTACTCTAAAAATGGGACACTGGATCAATAAACCAGAGTGCCCAACATTTTGGCATGTTTCTCAATTCCAAGCCCACATTACTCATGGCTTGTCTAATGTAAAGGCGAAAATCCTAATGAATTAACTGCATCAGATCCTCCAAACCCTCAAGAAGGATTTTATGCTCCTCAAATACCTGCAAGTCAGTATCAAAGCAGGTAGAGCAACTTACCATGCTCACAATTCATCTTTGCGCAAAAAGAATTTCAAATACCAATGAATATTTAATGCAGTAATTCTAAATATTTGGCCCACTTTAGACATGTAAAACCGTCAAGAGAAAACTTCCTAACTCAAGACAGATTCAGTTAGGAAAAGATTTCAGCGGTAAAAACTTGTTTTCCAATGTGCATTTACTTGAGTTGAGAGCATCTGATTCATTTTGAGGCAATGCAGCCGCAATTATGCCATAAGACAAACATTATCATAGAACAATTTTTACTTCAGTTGGCTTATTTTGTCATAATTTTCAGCTACTTCAAAGGATGAAATAGCAAAACACAATATAGATCTTTTCACTATAGTCTGGGCCTATTAAAATAGATCATGACATAATCTTCCAATACGTCATGCTTTGCTCTTCCATTTCTCCTATTTTTCCATTTTAGTCAAACTTTTCAATATAAAAGCATGCATTACTACATAGAGAAATCTACGCGCGCACACACACACACACACACACACACACACACACACACACACAGTGCTACTGTGAAATTTCCAAAGGTATTTAATCCTCCCCTCCAAGATGACCTTTTATTTTTTTAAGTGCCAATGGTGATTAGAATATTCATAACCATAGGTCAACATGGTGAAGGTATGAACTAAAACTGAGCCCATGGTCACACGAGAATAATACCAGTGAGTATGGATGAATGCGTTTTTTTGCAATTATTTTGGTAATTGCAATGAACAGAATATATCCAAAACCCACAGGCCAACATGGTTACCTGTATATTTAGCAACAATAATTTTTGTAACATCCATTACATGAATTGCACATGAAATGTAGATTTTGAAACATTTACTATACCAGAACTTGACTGGTGCTCGGATGGCAGATGACAAACTGATGTGAAATGATGTGGAGCAGAGAGAATAGGAAAGAGAATGAGCTGAATGCAAGAGACAGAAGAGATTGATTATTAGGTATTAGAGGGAGCATCCATCACTAGTGTCGAGAACGACAATAAAGAAATAAAAGACACACTCTGACAATCACCTTTGTTTTCAGCCCCTCCTCCAAAACAGAAAAAAGCATTCACCATTAATTAGATCATTAATAACATGTGGAACTGTTTTCCTCATTATCTCTTTCCCTCTTAAGAATAAAATTGGCTCCACTAATTACAATAAAGTGTTTTCCAAAGAAGAAGCAAGCTTTGAAGGCACCTGGCTCTGAGCACACTATGTAATTTATCCTACAAAGGGTGCTTTTCCAAAGAACATCAATTTCTTAAAGTGCACACAAAAGTTTTCCATTTATAAACTCATGAAACATAAGCTTGTTCCACACCATATTTTTTTTTTGGGAAAAAGAGCTGAGAAGCCAAGGAAAATTGGGCAGGATGACCTTTCATTGTTAGAGAAGGGGATCTGTGCCCTGATAATGACATCAAAAACCCCTCAAGGGATAGAAATAAACACTTCATAGGGGAACAGGCCCAACTCATTACCTAAAGATGGTCTCTAAAAGGCTGAGACAATATTATTCCTCATTCCCTTCGTGTCTATCAAAGCAAAAGCTTGAAAAGTACCTAAAATTGGGTCAATCACTATTTTTCCCACTCACTGTTCAATCTGCCACCAATCAATGGTTACTGGAAAAATCGGACCTACCCTGATTGCTGATTGAGTCACCAGGCCCAGGTAAACAGGAGGCTCTGAAGCTACACTCCACCCTGAGAGGACCCTCTGGAGTTTGCCTGATTTAAAAAAAAAAAAGGCCAGAGTCCTACTTTTGACACCTTCAGCTGCGCTTCTGAGAATAACTCCGAAAGCACTGCAGAATATTAATGGGTCTCTAAAGAATCATGCTAATCTATAAATAAAAAAATGCAGAAATCCTCAATAGACCAATTTTGCTAAGTAATTAAAATGAAAAATGTGAGCAGAAATACCATTATCTTCACAAAGCTGGAACTCACTCACATAAAGGATGCAAAGCATGTAACTGTGTATTGTTTATTTTTAACACCTGTATGGGGGCTGATCTCAGCTTTGTCCTAAAACAAATGGCCTTTCTACTTTTTCTCCACATAAAGACTATCCAAAAGGCTTATTTAAGTCAAAAGTTCCATTCCTCCAACTCATACAAAGAGCCATGTTTTTTTTCTTTAAAAAGGTCCTAATTTTTTTTTTAATACAAAAAGTGCTGGTTGTAGAATTATAGAACTGAGGTACTTGCTGAAGTAGCCAAAGCAAATCGGTATTCATAAACCTTTGCCTTTAATGATAGGCCCATAAAAGGTCATTATATCCATCTGACCTCTTCTAGGATAAAATGATAGAAAAGGTTTCCATTTGCCCTTAAGTTGCCCCAGGGAAGATCATTTCACTCTCCTAAGAATACATGTGAGACTTCTCCCACCGGTTAGGACTACCCTTCCCCATGAGTGGCCTAGGTTCTGACAGTCACTGTGACCCCCCACCTGGCCCTGGGTTTGGAGCAGCCAGGTGGGTGTGGGTTCCGCCCACATAGGCCATGAGTGCTGACGTAAGCTCAGGCAAGTAACTGAGACTCCCTGAGCCTCACCTTCTCCACCTGTACCATGGGCTTTTGTCAGTTCTTCCTCAGACTTAATATGACTACTAAATAAGACTTTTACTGCTATTCAACATGTAAAAGTATAAACAGGGGAAAAAGAAAAGTTTTTCTCTCTCTCTTCTTTCCCTCCCTTCACTCAAGGGAATTCATCTGGCAGCCCTTCAGGGAGGAAAAGAAACCAGGTCTACTGTGAAAAATACCAACAAGTTTCTACAGTGTAAGGTGAAAGCAGAAAAAGTGAGCTCAATTATTATTTGTCACCAAAAAAAAAAGTTTAATTATGTATTCATAGGAGAAATTTCCCATCATGGAAGTCAGACATTTATTTTAGTTTTTCCCTACCCTAAAGATGCCCGTGGTGTATCAGTTACTGCCAAAGCAGGTTACCAACAATATGTAGAAAATGATGCCATTCAATACATGTGTGTGCAGGTAGCAAACAGGCTGGACGGACAACCACCAAAACTTTACAGATGAAGTTATCTTTGGACCTTATGGGTAAGTAAGGGTGGCCTTAATTTTCTGTTTTGTTCTTTGCCTAAATTTTCAAACATTTTTGTAATGACTGTGTAATATACTTATTACAAATCTATCAAATACACTGAAAGAAGCTACTTAAAAGAATGTCTCCCCTCATGAAGCTGAAGAACTCAGTGACATTTATTGTGCATAATTTCACAAAGGAATCCAGGGCTGCTCTTCAGTGGAATGGAGGTGTGCTTTACTGAGAGCACCCCCCTCTCCCACGTGCCTCGGAGTGTCCATGTGTGCCCCAGAGGATTCCTCCACCCAACTCTGCTTCTCTCAGGAAAGCAACCCCAAGGGGTCTCATACCTTGCAGATCAGCTCCAGGGTGTCCCGGGCAGTGTCCCCAGGCCGGACGACTGTCAGGGCTGGCTGGTTGTTCGGCAGACAGAACCAGGATGGAGTGAAATACTCATGGACCCAAATGCCGCAGTCAGGACTGTGCTGGTGGACGCTGGGCAAGACCATTTCCTTCTCCCTCTGCAAAGAGGACATCGAGTGAGCAGAGCAGGGCAACAGCTGTCAGGCTCTCACAATCTGAGATGCCCAGACTGCACACGGGGAGTGTCTCTTCCGATGAAATGGGCCCAGGGCAAAAGTGGTGGCACTGGTGGGGGACAGATAGCAACTAGGAGAAACTACTGAGAGGAGTTTTACTGAGGTTGGGCGAGATTTCTCCGGCAAGGGGCAGACCTCACACCTTGTCCGCGGCATCCACAGGGTGGGTATGGCGTGAGTGAATGGGTACCAACATTTGGAAGAAAGAAAGCAATGGGTCATCCATTCAGCTCAGCTTTATTGGTATTATTTCTCCCACAAATCCATTTCAAATTTAAAGCAGAGAATCCCTTTAACAAGAATAAACTGCCATGTGAGCTCTATGTTTCAAAGGTAACAGCGAGGCTCTGAGGACATCTTTAAAGAGAAGATGATGTTCTAACACTCCATATTTATAAGGAGCATCATTTCTGTGCTCACATTCAACCTTCAGCACAACTGTGGGAGAGAGACAGCTCCATTTCCCAGATGATGTTCAGAGAACTTGAGGAATGAGCTTTATGGCCTTCCTGGGCTGCTGCCATGGCTCCATCCTCAACATTACTCTGCCAGAGCATCAGCAAGTAACACCAAGTTTGTAAGGATGGGGGAACACTTGTCTTATGTGTGCAGTCAGCAGCTGGGTTATATCTAAGAAGCTTAACAGCAAAAGCAGAAGACACTGAATAGACCGATGAAATATTAGAAGCCCAATGTCTTGAAATAAACCAAAGAAAGCATTACATTAGATTTTGGCAATGTAAAAATAATAATGATGCATAATATATGCTAAGTAATAAGCCTTGATTATTGGCTTACAACTAGGACACTAATTGGTAAATACATATCCATAGATCACATAGAACAAGGCTGATATCAGCAAATGACAAGAAACAAACAAGTTTCCAAAGGAAGGCTGACAGGTGGTGATGTAACAACTTCCATACCTAATAAGAATGGATCTCAGAATAGGGCCAGTATTTTTGTAAGGCTACTAAACTAAATTCAATTGAGAAGACAGTTTCAGCTCTGCGTTCGATTGGTATTGCTTCACAGATAAACTGAATCCCAGGGAAGGAATTATCAAAAAAGCAATAAACTTGCCTAGATCCCATTAACTATCATTGGAGTCTTCCCACTCTGTCCCCAAGTGCCATGTTAGATAAGTGCCCCTTAGCGTTGGATCACCCCAAGTTTTGCATCTGAACTGCTCTTTGAGAATAAGGCACTCTAGCCAAGAAGTGGGATAAAGAAATACCTCAGAAAAACACAGAAAGCCAATGGGAAAATGTAGTTTCCAGGATCCGTGCCCTTGGAGAGGCTATCCCAGCAGTAAAAGTATAGAAACAGTGAATGCAAGATGAATAATCCAACTTCAGAAATGGCTGCGTTCATGTCAAAAACCATGCTTGGATGGCACACAGTGCCAGCAATTTAATTTCATCAAATTTCATCTGAGACAGAGATAGCTCAAAGAAAGTGCCCTGCATGGCTCTTCCCAAGGAGAGCTGCCTTTCTGTCTACGATGACATAATCCAGTAGTTTGGGTATGAAAGGGAGAAAAGGTCTCCCACGGGCATTCATCTCGCCTCCCACTTCCAAAAGCCAGAACTCCCCACTGTACCCTGGTGTCAGAGCTTCAGCTCCATCTAGAATGTGGGTCTGAGCCACTGCTGACCACCACTGCTTGGTTGCATGGCAACCATGAGCTGAACTCCATCATATTGATTCTGAGTCTGAGAACCAGAGGATCATACCAAGGTCATGTTATCAGCATCAAACCCCCTGAACAAAGAGGCTACTGGTATCATTATCAAGAGCCTTAATACTTAGGATGTCTATTTATTTACAGGCTGAAAAAAGTGGCCTAGGCAAAAAAAAAAATCAATATTCTTTCCGGGCATTCAATCAGAGCCATTTGACAGTCCCTTTTTAAATCCAAGCACAAGGCTGAACCAAGTCTATGAATCTTTAATTGAAGACTTGGGAGGCAAATGCTTTTTTTCTAAAGAACATACTATCAGAACAGTTCTTTGAAATTAATAGGAACAAACAGCATGTGTGGGCAGAGAGGGAGAGCAATAAGAACTCACCTTTTAGAAATGGAAGTTGTATATAAAAGGAATTGGCAATGGCATAAAATATTCAGCTAACTGGAACCCAAATTTCCTCTTAAATTCTGGATGGAAGTTTATGTATCCAAATGATAAGTACGGAAAATGGTATGTCAGCAGGAGAATGTTCTTACTGTTGCCAAGTTTTAAACATAAAATGGTTTTGTGTTGCTTATAAACCTGTTACTTAACTTTAAAAATGGATTATTTCAGTTTTTAATACTGTGTCCGCTTAATTTTAGGATCTCAAGAAACTACTGCATTGTGTAATGTTGATGCATTCGTAGTACTTTTAGAAAAGGAACATGTGTTTATTTTTACCTTGCCATCTGGAACAGTGTCATCAAATATTCCCTCTAAAGATTTCTTCACTGCATCAGTTCCCTCACCGAACACCTGCATATACAGAAGTAGCATCTTAAAAAGAAATCTGGGCAACAGGACAAATGAATCATGGGAAGAGGAAAATGGGCATGGCTATTAAAAAAAATACAGAAGCTTTCAGATACTCCTACATCAAATCCTAAAGCAGGTAAAAGAACTAACGGTAACAGTCCATGAAAAACATGTTCCTCTCTCTAGATCACTTTCCACATCTTTGAAAATTAAAAAAAAAAAAGTCAGTTTTTATATCTGGGTAATTCCTCTAAAGTTAGAAACTAAGCTTGTGAAAGCAATGAACTAGATTTGCTCACAATGAAGAATTTTTGCCATAGTCTCATGTACCCAATCAGATATTTATCAATAATAGTTTACTTTCAAATACCCGGTTGAGTAGAACTGAGAACCTGCCATTTATAATTATTTTCCATAGTACCACAGGTAAGTTTTTTTACTTAAATAAAAATTAGTCTATTTTTTGAAATTTAATGAATTCTGCTAACTTTATGATCTAACTAAAATCATAACAGGGTACCAATGCCAGGAGGTAGTCAAAATCTAAATGTGTAGATATGAGAAATTTTAAATATTGGCTCTAAACCAAGTATGTACTGTCAGGATAATATACATGATTAAGAAAAAGGCTTTCCCCAAATGCAACTGATAGAAACATACAATTTTTGTCCATTACAAAGTACTGAATTAACAAGTAAATTTCTATTGGTGTTATGCTTATGGGGAAGCAAGAAGATTTTTAAACCCTTAATTTAAGGGAGTTACAAGAATTGCTCATAAGACATGACATTGTCCTTTGATTTAAAATAAAAATGCTAAAACATTCTCTTGGATTCATTCAAATTCAATCATGTATTTCAGCAGCAATGGACTATAACATAACCTGGTGCCAGTAAAGTAGAACCACATGAACTAATAGGCTTTTGGTAGAACAGAAGTTCAAAAACTGAGTTGCCCACTGCGACATCCTGACATATTTACAGCTGTGGTCCGAGTCACTGGCAGTAACGGAGATCCATATAAAAGGACACACCCGAAACAACAGCATAAATGTCACTGCTAATACCCTCCTTTTGTGGGTTTAATCAAGCGCCACTGAGTCTCTTGTGTGATTTTTCTGACAAAATATTGACCTTCCTCCCAACAGTTTCTCCTTCAGGTTTACACAGAAGCAAATCCCATGGTAGCAAACTTGATGTTCAGCTCTCTCCAAAGAGCACAGAATCAACTGCATGACTACTCAGTCCCAGGCTTTTGCCGTTTGCTCATCCGGCCATCAAGGATACACACACCCTGTGTTTAAATGGTGAGCATGGCAGTCAGCTAAGGACTTGGTACATCAGCTTTCAGGCTTAATGTACCTTACATTTCAGTTCTTAAAATTAAACAGTTGGAATTGTCAGAACAAATCATGAAGGATCCTTTTATCAAGTCAGTCAAAGTGAGACTTCTCACTTTGTATCAGGGCAAGGAGGGAACAGGTCAGATGGGCAATCCTGGCCATGACCTCCAACACACTGCATGTGTCACTTTCCAGCCATGGTATCCGTGCACTGGATATTCTCCTTCTCCTGAAAAGACCAATATCCATGTTGAGTCCCCAGAATCTGGAGAAGCAGTGCTGGAGCCACTTGTTTCTCAAAGACAAGGATGACAATGACAATAGGAAGAGCATTTCCCAAAAGTAGCTCCAGCAGGGAAACAGCACTAGCAGTAAAGGGGAAAAGTAACAAGACCACTGCACATGGCTATCAGAGGCCCAACACCGCACCACCCAGGCGGCACCATTCAGGGTGTACTGAGACCCCCTTTCGAGCCCTGGTACCCAGTAAAAGGGAGTCATGGTGGTGAGTGAGCCCTCTCCAATTCCTGGTTCCTCATGCCAGTAAGTGGGGAACTGCCCAAAAAAGTCCAGGGCAAAAAACAATCAGATTTCCCTGGAGGCTGCCTTTGATCCAGGGCCAGAGGCAGCTTAAAAAACTCTGTGCTCAGGTGCCCACTTGGCTTCATCATCAAGCCCTGATTTTTTCTGAAGACTCAGGATGCATTGTGCACTTTCAATAGGTCTATAATTAACCAGCGTTTGGAAAGGATGCAGGTGGGAGCCTGGAGTGTGGTGATAGACTAATAGCAGAGTTCAATGTTATGGGTATACTTTCTCTATTAAAAGGGTCTAGCACAACTAACTTGGTGTCATCTAGCTGATCTGAAACAACACTCGGTGTCAGTAAAGTAGCACACACACATGCACACATATCCCCCAGTGAGGGGGCCATGGAGGCAACCTGGGCTTGCTGTTTTCGTCTATGCTGGAACCTACCTGATTGATGCTTGGGCGTCCCTGCTTCTTCTTGGAGGTGGTGTCCAGACCCCAAAGAGAAGAAAACCTGCTCCTTCGCTTGCTTGCGGATCTGGACATGGCCTGAGTACGTCTTCTCACTCCAGTTTCACCAGTGCGCGCTGCCACCTGAGGGCGGCAAGAAGGAACATCAGCAAGAGAGATGTGTCAGGACCACTAACCTATTCCCCACTACGTCTCACCCTTCAAAAACCACTCGTCCATTCAAAACCACTCACCCTTCAAAAACCAAAAAGCCAGCCAACACTGACTCCACCACCCAAAGCATTTTATCTACGACTCACTCATATTAGGACTTTGGGGGTCCTTTATGGATTCAAAATATAATCGAAAGGTTGGCAAACTCAATCAGTAAAAATAGATAAAACTGTAACAGAATGTGTTATATGACTGGATTCTAGCATTAAGTTAAACTAACCATACTATCTTAAGATTCTCCCCCAATTCTGCATTCTAATGAAAAATTGTGCCTGAGTATCAGCAAAAATAATGAAAACAGCATATTTTGGTTCCTGTGATTGTATGTTAAATGTAAACTTACCAATCTTTTCTATTTAGTTTTCTCAGAATTACATAAAAATCATTTTCCTTATTAGGGAAGTGATAGTTGTCCCCAATACCATCCTCCTGCCTGCCTCAGAGAAGCCCCACATGTAGCTGAATACACGGCTACCCAAAGTGAACTTATTTTCCTTATGGCAGGTCATGCATGGGCTTGTGACTAAGTTCCAGTCAATGGGAAGTAAGTAGAGCTATTTGCAATTTCCAAGTATCATCCTCAAGAGGCAGGGGCTTTCCACTACCTTTCTCTTTGTACCTGATGACAGGAAGGCCCATATGTTAGCTAGCCTAAAACATTTGGACAGAAGCTTTTTCTGGGATGCCAGAAGAAATGGAAGGGACCTGGGTCCATGAATATGCTGAACCCGCCCTACTAGTCTTACTATGTCCTGTGTTTAGGTAAAAGGGGGATAAAAGGTGCATTTTTGTTTTTCTTTAAAAGAAGCTAAACTCTGGTGAGACATTTCCAAGATGCCAGCAACCCAGACAAGTATGTCAGAGGAGAACACCACAAATTTAAATCTGCTACTGTGGTACCACTCAAGGAGAGGCTGAATCTCTGTGAGGACTCTATAAGTCCCAGGCAAGCATTCAGGCTTGAATTTTATCCTACAGGTTGTAAGCAAAGTCCCAAGAACTGAAGGGAACATCTGCCAGCAGGTTTCCACAGGCCACCCACAGGCTCGCCTTTCAGAAAAGGGAGTGCCACAAAGTACAGCAAGTCTGACTTGAAATGAAGCCTCCCCACCCACTATTCACCCGCACTTCAGTGCTGGAGGTGAATGTCCCAGAGCCTACCCATCACAGATTCCCACACGGGCAACTCCCAGTGGGATGGTTTCCAACTGGCAGCAATTTAGGGGGTGACATACTGTTGGGTAACATGAGGGGCCTCCCCGGCAGTCAGCACATTGCTTAGGTGGCACACCTCTCCAGGGCCTTCAGCATTGACAGGGTAAACACCCTGGAAGCCCCATGAGCAGTCGACCAGAGACATTAAAAACAGAAATAAAAACAGCTTCTCTGCAGGGGTGTTAGAGGTAAGGTTTTGGTCCCAAATGAAAACAGGAAGATGAGGGAACTGAGAGGTCTTGTATTTTCTCAGCTTAGCACAGAAGAAAACTCAGATCAGGGCACGTAAAATGTAGTATTTGAGACAATGGAGGGAAAGCTTTCATCTGTTACTATATTCAAGGTGGTATGGGGAAGACAACCACAAAAAGAGAGATATATGTTTATGTTAAGTATATTAACATTTTCTTTTTATAAAAGGAATAAAATATAATCTGCTGACATACATGCATGCTTATACGATTATGTCAATATCAGTTAGGCCTATCATCACAAAATGAGGCGAAGAACCATTAAACAAACATTGTTAAAGTTAAAAATCCTAGAGGAAAACAATTCACATTTGGTCTCATATTTATATAGCTATTCATAAACAGATAAATCTATCCATAGATATATACACATATACAGCTATATATATGTATGTAATATTACCCTGTTTTATATATGCACACATACATATGTATCTCAGTTTGTATTACCTTACTTCCTTCATAGCATAGTCAATATCTGACTTACTGTGTTTATTTAATTGCTTATTTATTATCCATCCTGCTCACAGAACATAAACTCCATTTGGAAAGCAACTCTGGATTATTGGCTGCTCTAACCTAATCACCAGGGTGCCACTGACATATGCCAGGCACTCTTATATATTTGTTGATTGAATGAATAAATAAACAAACATCAAAAAGCAAAAGCAGAGATCCTACAGAACAGGGTTACAACAATGAAACAGTGGCTCTTTAGTTTGCAACTTGAGGAAAACAGAGTCAGGGAGAGAAACTCTTACAACCGTCAGTACTCTCAGTTCCTAGCTGACCAGTTAGTTTAATCTGCTTAACAAATGGGCACTTTATTTAAGATTGTTATAGTAACTATGCTAACTGTTCAGGGCCTTGTAAACTGCAAAAGTAACTACTACTCCAAAACAACAGTGACTCAAAATGAGCAAAGGGTTTTGGAAAAAAAGGCTGGCAAGGAAACTAGTAGACAAGAGCTCAAAGTTTCTCAATGATCTTCGCCTAGACAATGCCTCCCTTTGTGGACGCAACCTGATTACTCTATCATTCTGCTCATCTGTGCAAACAAGAACAATGATAACCTTTTTTCAAAGAGCACAGAAGGGACCCTTCAGTTAATTACCACAAATCACTGAGCATTATGGGAAGCCCTCCCGGAGAATGGCACTCAAATTGTGTCTCAAATGTCTTCCCCCAGCTCCGCTGCCCTCACACCTCCTCCTTCCATGCCCCCCCCACTTAAAAGGAGGGAAAAAAATGTCTGGACAAAGGCTAAATTGAAGAATATTTCAACCCGAAGGGAAAAAAAATTTCTCTGGGGTCAAATGACAAGGCGAGGAGGAAAAAATAAGTCTCCAGTAAATCAGACTGTAAAATGCCCTGCCCGGATCTCTGACAGGAGCCGGAGCAACAGACAGGAACAGAAACCCAACAGGCTTGCCTAACTTGTTCTGTCTGAAATGAAACCCCTCCTGGAAAAGAGAAGTTTGTAAAGACACAGACACCCAGATTCGCAGCTGATGTTGCCAGCAAAAAAAGAACACAGGAGCAGAGAGTTCCACATATGGAATATTCTTCTTTACCATCACTGATTAAACCACCTAAGGAGCTGCCAACCCCCCCCACCCCCATCTTCAGCAGGACATATTGTAATAGCCAGCCCACCAAAAGGAAAGTACACACCAATCACAGATACTGAGATAGAGGATATTAGGGGAGGACTGAAGGGTAATTCATCGGCTTTTACGTCCCCAACTCAGAGAGGGTAGCTCCAGGGTCTTTGAAGAAAATAATTAAGGCACCGAAGTTTTAGGTAGACAGCAAAATTATTTTCTACAAAATCTATCAAGCCCAGTAAAAGGAAAGCCATTTAGATGATGGGGCTTAGTATTTATACTGATGGTGCATCAAGGGCAGCATTAACTCCCTTAATAAAAATGCCTCCTCAACTTATATTATTCTTAGAACGCAGCAAACAAGAATTATTTTAACAATTTTTTTTGCAGACCAGGCAAACGGAGGGAGAAGTGGCTAAGTTACACACAGGCATCCATGTCTCAGAGAAACAGTCCTAGAGCCACAAGCTGAAAACTGCTGGCAAGATTTATTCATCACAGCACTATTACCCATCACTACTGAAAAAATGGGTCTTAATAGCTATATAGAGAGGTGGTAGCCAGGGAGACCAAGAGCCGAGCTGTAATTAGCAGAACAAATCAGGATGCCAGTTTTAATAACTCCAGAAATTGGTTTAAGACTTCTTTAAAAATGTAAATCTACCCCTAATTATCTGAATGATGACGTGAATCTATTTATAAAGAAGACAAATGCCTCTGGCTGAATTACAGCTCTGAATTCAACTGAAGGGTACAGCTGACATGGCAAGCGAGGGCAGTGCAGTGAGTGTTTTCCAAAGCAGTTTCTGGAACCTGAGACTTAACATTTAATTCCACAGCAAATGTGCTAAGGTGCAGTACATTTAAGTGGGTGTCAACTTGGATAGGCTAAAACTGCGTTACTCGCATAGCAATTTTGAGAAGAAAGGAGCCGAAAGTACATAAAGATTTAGCAAGTACATGAAATTACAGATGGCGGACACACAATACAACTGTACAATCTGCTGCTCTGGAGGTCAGATGAAAATTTGCTTTCACAAGCAAATACACATGTTGGGCTGCAGAACCATGGATGATCTTTGTCTTCCTCTAATGCCTCAGCTATTTATGAGTTATAATATTTAAAAATAAAGTGAAAAGGGAGACCTCCAAAGAGATCTGTGTTCGATAGATGGTGTATGTAGTGTGTACAAGTGACAGAAAGAGGAAAAAACCACTGATACATGAGTGAGCTCTCCAGGTACCATTTCCATAGGTTAATATAAAAATATCTTCATGTGAGTTAAATACATCACACAGCCTAAACATGACATGAGTTATCAACAAATGTTATATGCAGAAATCTCTTAAGACACTATCTTTCATATTTTTCTTTGCACAGTAATTTAGATCCCATCAAGAGAGGCTAAAATAATAAATTTTAGAACAGATGCAAATGAAGATTTGCATCCCCTGCAAAAGGAGGACATCTCAGAAATCTAGTTTACATAGCAGTAAACTAGAAAAACACTTCAGATACTCTCACCAAGTCCTACTCAGGAAAAGCAGTCAAGACAAATATTTATTTCAAAAATACATCAGCTTCTACTCACCAGGGCATGAAATGATGACACAGAAAAGATTCCAAGGCGGCCCATGGCCACTTTTGTGGGTCGGCTTGCAAAAGCAAGCAGCCTTTTGGGGTTCGGCAACTCCCCACCTTGGAGGCTGGCTAAATAACAGCGGTAGCGGAATAGGTCCATCTGGAACTGTTCAAGATTTTGCTCCCAAACAAAGATCTACAATGGTGAAAAGACAGGGGAAAAAAACGTGAGAAAAAAGGAAAACAACTGTTAACTTTATCCTCTGTGGAAGTTACACACTGGTATGCTGTAAAGGCACTGATTACAATCCTAAGGAGCAAACAGGTACCCTACATTTCTCAGGTAATAGCAGGTCCAGTATTACTGTTTTCATAGTTTACGCATTTTTCTACAAAGACCTATATCCGTAGATTCAGTATGGTCAATAGAAAGTGTATCATTAGCTGCTCTGTGTCGGCCCATCATAGATTTCATGTCTGTGGGTATTATAGCCCATGGGTCCAAGCTCTGGGCCACAAAGCCTAGGCACAAGACGTAAAATATGTAGGATTTCCACCACTGGAAGATTATGTGACTTACTAGAGGTTGCTTTTCATAGGAAGACAAAGAGAAAAAGAAGAGTGAGGTGAATTGAAAATCAAAGACAAACAGACCAGCAGCTTTTGGGAAGAGGTTAGGTTGTGGAGAATTCAGGGTGGGGAGTGGAAAATACTAGGTGGTAAAAACCCAGACTCTGTAGTTCCAACCACAGGGTAAGTCCAAGATATTTCCTCATTTTTCAAAGTAGCAAAATAATATCTATCGCCTATGGCTGATGCAATATTTCCATAAGATAATGCAAGAATAAGAGTTGGTTACAGGCTCTGACAGTGAAGGCTCAGTGATGTTAACAATGATATGGATAATGATTAATGGTTGATATCTACTTTTTCACCTTGACTTAAAATATAGTGTTAGTGGACATGTATGTCCACTGCACTGTTCACAACTGCCAAAGGGCAGAACCAGCCCAAATGTCCTCGATAAACACACTTCAGTGTACACATATGATGGAGTAACAGTTGTATAAAAGGAATGAAATACTGACACGTGCCACGTGGATCAAGCTCCAAAACATGCTAAGTGAAAACAGTCAAACACAAAAGGTCATATAGTATACAATTCCATTTATAAGAAACAGAACTGAAATCTACAGTCATTCTGGGGAAGAGAAAAGCAACTGCTTAGCAGGTACGGGGTTTCCTTTGGGGTGATGACAATGTTTTGGAATCAGGCAGAGGTTGTGGTTGCTCAACACTGTGAATGTAACAAATGCCACTGAACTGTACACTTCAAAATGGTTAATGTTATGTGAATTTTGCCTCAATTAAAAAAAATACAGTGTCAGGTAACAGAGGGAGAGAATAGGGAGAGAGAAATACGGAAAACCACATACTGGCCCATTCACCAATTGTTCAACTGTTTAAGAGCATTTATTCACGTAATTATTTGCTAAACATTAGGACTAAGTTTCAAAGGATTATTAGATGGCTATCACTGACTTTAACAAAACAGGTAAATATAAGTCAAAAATGTCCTCTGTTATTTCACTAAATCTTCCCTTCTTAGCATGAAATATACTTATGTTCATATACAGCAATTACATACACATGTTTTAAAACAAGTTCTATTTTTTCTCAATTTAGAATTCCAAATTTATTGAGGGGTCAGAACTGAACCATAGCTGAGCCCCATGACAACCTGATAACGTGGGGAATGAAATCGCATCAGCGAGAGCTGGAAGGTGCCTTGATAAAATTTCTGTCTTTCATTCAATGTAATATTGTTCCCTTTTGCTCATAACAATCCACTGTGAACAATGAGAGAGGAGAACTGCCAGTCACAATACAGAATTTACCAGCCTGGATGACAGGCTGACAGCCAGATAACTGATGATGTGCCGTGATTCCAAGGAGCTGAAAAACTTTTAAGACCTAATGATTTTGCCCAAGTGTAAACACAGGAGAACGATTACCTGATCTAATATAGTTTTCTTCTTCTTTGAATCAGTGACTGAAGACAGCTGCATTTCACCCATTTTCTTCATCTTCTCATCCATATCAATCTTTTGTTCCAGTTTTTTTATCTCCGACTTCAGGAGCCGGAGGGTGTCTTCTTTGTGATGGTGTCTTGCGACGGCAGCTGCACAAGCAGAATGGATGGCGGTGATCCAGTTTTCCAGCTCCGTCTGGCTGGTGGTCTGGAAGAGGGGACACAGGGGCCAACCAAGAGCAAAAAGTCACCTCGTAGGTTATCAGCAGTGAACTAGTACCTTTCCAGAGAAGCAATGGCTGGGAGGCCAGGTGGCAGATCAGATACCCCATGGGTAAGACTAACTTTTGACCTCCTCCTCCAGAGAACCCATAAAATAAGTCAGTGTCGGGTCAGACATCACACCTACCCCCAACCCCTGAGGGCTGTCCAGAATAAAGCTGCCATGTCTGCTCTACCCAATATACTTAATGCACTCACTTGTTACAAGGGACTGAATGTTTGTGTTCCCCCCCACCCCACCCTCCAAATTCAAATGTTGAAATCCTAACTCTCAATATGATGGAGGTAGAACCTTGAAAAGTAATTAGGTCATGAGAGGGGGGCCTTTATGAAGGGTATTAGTGCCCTTACAAAAAAGAGGCCAGAGATGAGGACACAGTGAAAAGACACCATCTGTCAATCAAGAAGAAGGGAACCCAGTCACGCTGCCACCCTAATCTTGGACTTCTGGCCTCCAGAATGTGAAAAACAAATTTCTGTCATTTATAACTCACTCAGTCTCTGGCAGTTTGTTATAATAGCCCAACTAAGGTACTTTGTCTATGTGATAATTCTAGGCAGAGAGCTTCATTTCTAGTAGAGGGTTGCTATGAAGCAAAAGTTGGTTTCCAGGGCACTGGTCAGTTCCAAGGTGAGAATGAGGCCAAGGGAAATTACTAGCCAAGGAAGACAAGAGCCCTGCTCGGGGAGAACTGCTGTGACCCAAATCCTAAGTTGTCATGCCAGAGTTAAGCATGGCACATCTAAGGTTGGCAACTGGTTCAAGTCACCCAAAAGCAATACTGTCTTGGGGACACATGGAAGTATCTATGAACAGTGGCCACCCAGCAGTGCTCCAGTCACTAAAATGGCTGGATCAAAGAGAGACTTAAAGAAAAAGTTGGGTGACCCTGCCAATGGCTAGACAACCTCAAAGTGGGCCTGCTGTGACTCATGCAAAAGTCAGAGAATATTTTGGGACAGTTCACATGCAACAACGAGCTATTATTAACAATTTAGGAACTCACTCAGTGAGTTAGGAGGTATAGACTTTTCCAGGTATCCCCTTAAGCTCAGAGAAGTGTAATAAACATCCAGAAGTTAGCTCAGTGAAAGAAGGAAGGTCTGTTCATCCACTTCAGTTACTCAAATAGCTGCTAACACCACTTTTCATGCACCATACATGGACTTTTGCTTTCACGCATCTTCTTAGGTTTCTAACTCATTTGAGTGATGGTTTGCAAACAACATTCTATTAACAGGACCCTGCCCACACATTACACAGGCACTGAAAGTGAAGTCAAGGTACCATATGAGGATCTATGTTTTTTCTGAATCTCATCAGTGTTGTATTCCAGACAACAAATTCGCATCAAATATTACAAATGGAGTTAGACACCAAAAAACCTAGACAATCCAGCAGTTGTTACGTTTATAACAAAATATTTGCCTGTGTCTAAAGACTTCAATAAGTTAGACCTTCTCATAAAGAAACAGCAAAAGGGTCACCTGATAAAGCCAAAGGAATCATTTTGTGAGGGCTGAGAGGAAGGGGAAGAGGAGATAGACACTGGAAGGAGATGAAGACTCTAGAAGTCAAAGGTAAACACTTACAGGTAGAGAAATTTGGGGAAAAATTGCATGTCTATATGTAAGATGCTTCAACTTTTTAACTTTGCTTCAAATTTTAAGTATTTATCACCCCTTAAAAAGGCATTATCTTTACCTATCACTTTAAAGTTACTCAAGAAAAAGAGAGGGCTTAGGAACCTCCCACATATAATAAAACTACCATGTCTGCTCCTGCTTAGAACAATGAACAAGGTTTAATCTTGGAATTTCTCCGTGCCTCAGCGTAAGTGGGTACTTTGCTATGTGGCTATTTATCCCCTTTGTTATTTATTAGGGAAGGAATCAGCTTAGATGGAAAAATAATCTAGGAGAGATTCTTTTCTAATAGAAAGACTTCCAGAAAGAAAAACTTCCAAGTGATGGGAGAAGATCTGGAGCAACCAGAATTCCTATGTGGTCCGGGCTAGAGAAGACAGTGGCATAATTGATTTGGAAAACCGTTCGGCACTACCTACTGAAGTTTAAGATATGTATGCCTTGTGACCCCCCCAAAATGTACTCTTGGGTATATACTCAACATAAATGCTTTCATACACTCACCAAAATGTTCACATGACATAGTTTCTAATGAGCAAAACTGGAAACTCTCCAACACCTCTCAACAGTGGAATGGATGAATAGTGTGCTGTATAATCACACAATGAAATACTATATAGCTATGAGGATGAAAGCCCAGTAACTACATTCTGCAGTCTGGAGAAATCTCACACACAGAACATTAAGGAAAAGAAGCCAGACACACAAGAGTATAGACTGCAGGATTCTATTTCTAGAAAGCCCAAACATAGGCAAAACTAATGGACACTGTAGAAGTCAGAAGAGCAGTTCTTTGGTGGGAATGGTGGGGAGGGATAGCAACTGGAAGGAACCACAAGGGGGGGCTGGGCTTCTGGGGGTGCTGGCCATCTTCTGCTTCTTGGTCTGGCTGCTGGTTACATGAGAGTATGGCATGGGTGTGACAGCTTGGGAAACTCCATCAAAATGTATACTTTCCTGCATGTATACTCTCATAGGAAGTTTAATAAAAAATCTGTCCAAGGTATATTACCCTAAACTTACATATAATTCTTGTCTAACTGTCCTAAAAATTTTATATTTCGGATTCCATTTTTCACTAAAAATGGCCACTATATGATTGTAATGGAAGTTCCAAACCACATGACCCTCTCCGTGTCCCTTCTCTGACCTCCACAGTGCCTGGCAGTATCTGATAAAGAGCTGGTTCCTTGAGCAGAAACATGCTTTCCCC
This sequence comes from Manis javanica, assembly GCF_040802235.1. Lineage (NCBI taxonomy): Eukaryota > Metazoa > Chordata > Mammalia > Pholidota > Manidae > Manis > Manis javanica. The sequence goes on along the minus strand of NC_133158.1, from coordinate 52,563,572 downwards.
TTTGTATGCACAGCTAAGTGGAAACAGGAGCTTTTTAGACTTAAGGGGAGCTAGTGTTTTCACCCATTTTAAAAGTACGTGGTGAGGGCATTTCAGCTGTAATCCATGCAGAGGCAGTATGTGCCACTAAGGAGGAGAAGCTAAGTGTCCTGTAAAAAACCTGGCTCACGAGTGCGCCCTGGGAGGCCGGAATCCATTCCCCCAGAAACTGCCCGTGCATCCTGCAGTCATACTCCCCCACTCCCAAGCCCTTCCCACCCAACTCATGGAGTAAGGAAAGGCAGTACAACCTGACATAGTATCTGAGGACTACATGAAAAGCTCTTGAACTCCTAATACAAATTCTGCTAAATACAAGTTATGAACTTAAAATTTTAAAATATTCACCGCGGTTACCAAAGGGAAAGGGTTGGGGGGAGAGAAGGAGATTAGGGGGCATTATGATTGGCACGGAGAAGACAAGTAATGACTCTACAACATCTTACTACACTGATGGACAGTGACTGCAATGGGGTGGCGGTGGGTGGGGGGGAGCGGACTTGATAATATGCATGACTACTGAAACCACAATGTCGCGCATCTGAAACCTTCATAAGATTGTGTATAAATGATACCTTAATTTTTTAAAAAAAGTATTCACCTAGAAGGGACCAAGGTGACCATTTACAAGTGGAGAAAATAAAGCTCAGAGCAAACAGGGCTACACAGTGATTCATTATAAACTCCAATCTCCACCAATACTGTCCTTCACAAATTTTTAAAAATATGTGACATGGCTCCTGAACCCCCGCTGCACACCAACTGCTCTAAAACCCTAGCTCTCCCTAGGGACACAGGAAAATGGAACTTTCCTGCTCCCTCTGAAGTTAGATGTGGCCACGTGACTTGGCTTTCGCCAATGAATTTGAGACGCAACATGTGTCACTACTAAAGAAAAGTCTGATTCACCTCCATTCTCGTCCCTTTGCTGACAGTCATGGAAGCACAGTAGCTTCTCTCAGCCTGTGTCCCCTAAGTGTCCAGGATAAGTACAGATTCACAGCCAGTGGGCCAGCAGACGTACAGCAGGAATGAACAAGTTTGTTAAGCCATGGAGAGTTAGGGTTGCTCCCGACCCACCCTGACTGATACACTAGCTAGGTAGACTTCCTTCAAAGAAAGCAATGCTTTTAAAAGAGTCTGTACGGTTCACTTTCACCCTCCAAGAAGGGCCATAATCTAACAGGTTCTGTAGAACAAGAGCATCTTGTTCTCTTTAGTGAATGAAAGGGAAGCCCTGTCTTCCGCCCACCTGTGAGGATCTCCATGAACTTGCCAAGGGCAACACCCCATTCTGGTGTCACTGCGTTTATGTTAGCCTCCCAGTTAGGAAGCAGAAATGAAGGAAGCTGATACCCATCGGTGGACCTAAACATCCTTTGAAAGGTATATTCAATTTTGGCAAAGCAGATATGCTGGAATTTATTTATTTAAAAGAAAGGAAGATGGTGGTTACCAGGGGCAGGGAGAAGGGGAGAATGGGGAGCTAGTGTTCGACAGCAACAGCATTTCAGATGTGCAAGAGGAAGAGATCTGGCGACGGACGGTGGGGATAGTGGCACAACAATGTGAAGGTGCTTAATGCCACTGATTTGTGCACTTAAAAAAAGTTAAAATATATCTTGTCACAATTTAAACTTCTAAAAAAGAAAAATAAACATACCAAGTCCTAGAATCTAGAGAAAAATATATAGAAAAGTGTGATCACAGCGTTGTGAAAAATTTAACCATCAGCTTTAGCCATTAAGTTTGCCTCAAGCCTTCAAACTCTTTTAAAACCAGTCAGTGGCTGAAGGCAGTTCCATTAGAGAGAATTTTTGCTCCTGCTGTCCTGTCTAAATAACACAGCAGTCTCTGCCATTCTCTATCATTAAGCCCAATCAGTTCTAAGAAGCACAATTCACTAAGTGAGCTTTTCACCAGTTGGTCTTTTTTCAGTGGCACACACGGAACTATGTGTGGATGAGAGGGTGGGCAAAGTCTATGCTGACCCCCGTCAACAGTGACTTAAGTCGAAAAAACTCATGGAACAATTCATGGCAGTTTATAGGCTTAACAATTCAGAGCTGATCACAGCAGACCACTAACTTGATACAATGTTTTTCCATATGGACTCTCCAGGATTTAAATTCTGCCCTGTTGGAAACTACGTTTCAGAGCCCCTAACTCTGCATCATGTTCTTGAACCAGTCGTTTAATTAGAGCCACCAGGTCTACCAAAGGGTCCTTCCTCAGAACCGAGAGGTCAAGACGACAGCAAGACGAGACCCTTCCGCCTTCCTCTACCTGATCACCTTCCATTAAACAAACAGCGGCAGACAGGCCGACAGAATGAATTCTGTGATTCCTCCTTTGCTTTCTGGGGATGCTATAAATACTGTATCAGGTTCAGTGAGGGGAATAAACGAAGTTCTTGCCAACACAGGAATATAATCAGCAAAAAATGCATTTTGCATAAGAGCCCCTTTGAGTGCAGAATTAAGGCAAAGCTCGGGGCTTCATTATGTATTTAAATAGACCTGAATGGAGGATATTCAGTGATTTCAGATAATCAATGGTTTACGTGAGTGGCAGGAAAAGGGAAGTTCATTTTAAATGAGAAATACTAGAGAATACATGCCAGATCTAGGAAACTAAAATTTCAGATAATTTGAGTTTACAGAAGCACAAGCATAATTGCAAAGTAAGTTGAACTTCTTTTTCCCATTGTAAAAAAACAAAAAAGGCAAAGGAATAAAGTTATGTATTTTTTCTGAGGTGAGTTGGGAATGAAGTTCCTATGTGAATTCTTGAAAGTCTTTTTTTTTTCACTGGCTCTCAGTTTAATATATTTTAGAGTTTTATCTATACAGGGCTTAATTAAGCTATCACTTATAATATCTGCAAAAAGAACTTTATGTGGGGTCCCTTCATCCACTGGAGAAAGTCATATAATTGGCACCCCTCTCAACCTCCCCTCCGCAGCCCCTCAGCCACCCAAGGTGAATTCTTTGGAGAAGAGAGGCACCAGACTCCAGGAAGTCGGGCACAAAAGGAGGAGAAACTGTTTGCTACAAACAGGGGAATAAATGGGAGCCTGCTTGGTAAATGGCAATGGCAGATTCGTCTCTGGCAAAGCTGAGCAGCCTCACAGAAAAGGTCAACAAATATTATCCATCAGATTCCCTCAACAAAAGGGCCTTATTTATAGCTCACGCTCTAAAAGAAGCCCCCAGTATCCAGGAAGTTTTCTGGTATTTCACACTTAAATATGATCAGACATTCAAGGGTCACCAAGACCTTTGATGAAAGCCACCAGCATAGAAGGCAGAGACCAAAGCACACAGAAGAAAATGTATCAGGAGAAAAGAGAAACAATGCCTGAAACCATGAAAACTTCCAGAAAATCTGTAATATAATATCCTCATAGACACAGGAGAAGGTAAAGCTGTAAACAAACAAATGCACAGATTGTAATGAAAAGGGATCAGTGATGTAGGGAACAGGGAGGAAGGAAAAGGGAGAGAAAAAGAGGGAAATGAGGAAAGGAGAGATAAGAGGGAAGGGAGATGAGAGACAGAGAGGGACAGGGAGAGGTAGGGCAGGCTTTTACGAATTAAAATATATAATCAAAATCTTTAAAAAGGCAAATTACTATGAAGAATCAAAAAGCTAACGATAAGGAAATAATTCTAAAGCCTCAAAAGAGAAAATAGAGCACAGAGGATAATCAGAAATGAGAATGGCATCAGAAAAATATGTGAACAAAGGGGAAAAATTTCCAAACCAAAATTCCAAATGATTCAAAGAGAATTCAAGTAAGAAACAGAATGAAAACATTGTCAGATATGAACCATTTTGAAGGACACTTTTAACAGGGTTTTGGGGTTTTGTTTGTTTGTTTTAATGAAAATGTGTAAGTTAATGAAGAAAAAAAGACCTGTAATCCAGGAATCTAAGGTGGTGAAGGGAAATTCCGGAGGGACTGTTATGTACGAGGCCTAGAAAACAATCAGATCGGAGCAGAAGGGTGATGGGCCATGGCAGTCAGGCTCCAGGGGAAAAAAATAGTACTGGTCAACTACCCAACAAATTGGAAATTTAGAAAATATTGCTAAGTAATCAGAAAAATCAGCAAATTGAACGGGAAAAAGAAAACGAGTCAGTCATTAAGTACAGGGGGAAAAAAAAGTTCAAGAAAGGAAATAAAATGACAGTGTCCTATTTGGCTCAGCAGCTAATACTATTTATATGGTCATATAACATGGTGACAGCCTAACAGGGATTACTGATTTAACCCAAAATTTTCATATAATTATACAGGAAGAGGAAGAAAGGAGAATTTGTATATAATACAGCTAAATATTCATCTACCATAACAGAAAGTCAATAGTTCATGTCCAAGGCATATTAAGAAATAGTATACGCATGTTGGTGAGGAATGAGGGTTAATGCAAGAAAAAGCAAAACAAAACATCCAATTCAAACAGCGGAGGATACTTGCTTCAGAGAAGTGAGGTTGGGAGGAGAGGGTAAAGAAGGATGAGAAGAGAATGTCACTTCATTCTTTTAAGGTTCATTGAATTCCTTAAAACTATGTTTCCATATTGACTAAATACAATTTGTAAAAATGTACGAAGGAAGATGAACACTGTAACACATTATTTAGATGATACATAATAGTATACAAATTAAAATCTAGCTCAGTCAGAATTAAATCTCCCCCTGTACTTTTAACATATGTGGGGAAACCTCTGAACACACTAATAGTAGGGCAGGACTGCAAATGATCACCACCCTATCTATTCATTACATACCTTGACATCCATACTCTCCATCAATACTCTCTTAAGAGCTAGACAAATAGGGCCCCATGCTTTGAAAAGCCCTTCTCTGGTGCCTGGAAAGGGCAGAGTCCACAAAGGACCCCTATATACTTTGTCCCCTTCAGGGAACTCTCTGACCCTGTCTCCCACATGTGGCAGCAGTAAGATGCCCTAAGAAGCTCTTGGACATGAGTCTGTGGCTAGTGGGTCATTCCCACTAGCACATCTGGTATTTCTTTCACTAGATTACATAAGATTGAGCCACCAGAAAGGTACTGACAAGCTCTGGGTTGAGTCAAATTCTTTTAACAGATTAAAAAAATTCTGCCCAGGGCTTCACACATTCTAGAGTTGGCCCTTCTTCACAACTAATCCATGCCAAAACCGAAGTTAAATATTTCTAAAGTGGCTGGCTAGAGGCAGGCATGTGATCTGTGGTGATGGAAAAACAGGACTTAGCTATAGACTAAGTCAACACTTAAACCAACAAAGAGAACAAAGACCAAACATTCAATTTGCCACACTTGCAGATAACATGAAGTTAAGAGGGCTATAAAAACCAAAGATCAAATCAGAATTCCAAAATGATTTCAATAAGTTCATTAGAAGGACAAAAACCGCACAGAAAATTTCAAAGAGATAAATTTCAGTTCTGCATTTGGAGTTTTTGAAATATCTTATTAAAATAAGATGAGAAAAGGCCTTGTTGGGTAAGAGTTGATGCCAAGGGTTTGATACACCACAAGCTTGGTATGAGTCAACGGCTTATTGTGGTTTCTAATAAATTAAGGAATTGACACAGTATTGTGGAAGAAATGAGAGGAGCAGGAACCACCATGCAGGCTGCACAGGGTGGACCCCACAGAGGACTGGGTCTTGGGTTCCGAAACCCAGTTACCAGGAAGAACATCAAGAAGAGAACTCGATCATGGAGAGGATGGCTTGGCAATCTCAGGAAAGGATGCTTGCTGAAGCAGAAGACAGGGGACAAGGCAAATGAGAGCTGTTTTCAAGCATGGTTTAAAAGGTTATAAGAAAGAATAAGCAGACTTGCTTTTGACTCTAGGGGAGAATATGGAAACAAAGGGAAATGGCAGGATCATCAGAAAGAATGTATGATTTCAATACGATGAAGAACTTTCTAGAACTTGCAGCTAGTTAACAAAGCAGATGGTTGAAGAGCTGGGAGCTTCCCAGGAGTGGAAGCGGTCATCCAGTGGGCAGGCCAATCAGTTGTCAGAGGCCTTGCAGAGACGGCACATGCCTTGAGCAGGAGGCTAGACTTTGCTCAAGTCCAAGTTACTAAACTTTGCTCTAATGTCTCTTCTACCAAGCCCACTTGGCATTCCCTTGTGAAAGATGATTTACAGACTTTTCCCTAGCCTGGCTGCTCTCATCCAGGGCATGTGCCAGTGACTTTCGTCAAGTGTGAGTCTGATACACAGAACCAGACATGGCACTTCAACATAACTCTCCAGAGCCTGATAAAACTCAAAGTCTTAGACTTCACAGGGAAGCCACACTTAACTTGAGAAAGATACTCATTTAAGAGAAGGACAGGGAACTAGATTCTTTTATAATGAAAGTGATAACTATAATATTTAATGGGCACTTACTATCAAACTACTATCACATCCAAGCCCCAATTCAACATAAATGGTGTAAACACTATCCTTTTTCTAATTAGCTTGTTTTTAATAAACATGCTATACTCTCATACAAGTGACTTTCTAAATCATAAGAAACTTCCTATGGAAAGGCAATGACCCCTCATAAAGAATATTTTCTATTTCTACACTTCTTTAGATATATAATTGCATGTGGTTTTCTACACAATCAGGTATCATTCTTACTCTGCCTGCTAACTATGTTCCCAAGGCATTTAATAAAGGAATTAAACTATTATTGGGTTATGTTACCACAAAAGTCACTGAGCTTTTTGATGGTATGGGACACCCTCCAGTAATGGATGAAGGAACACCTGAGAGGAAATGGTACTTTGTAGGTGGTAGGCACTGTTCCTGGCTTCCAGCTGGAGGGAAGAACTCTAATTAAAATAGTTGAATGCAGGAGCTATAGCTTCCCTCTGCAGACAGCACAGCACTTCCTCTATATAAGCTGCTCTAACATTCATGCCCATTCCCACCCCCATCCTGCACACAAAACCCCTTTTCTACTTGTGCTGGTAACATGAGTCTCCTTTCCATGAGCAAATCTGAGTAACAGCATCAGATCAGCAGCACACAGGCTCTGTAAACTGTGTGCACAGAATTGAGCCCTGGGGCTGGAATAACCTACAAATTATTTCCATAATCATGGCTGATCTTGCTTTACCCTCACTCCCTATACACACAGGTTTCTTTCAGATTTGGCCCCTCGATAGTCATGTGGATTACAATAAGTAGATGGTAGAAAATGCCCTCATGGATCCCAAACAGCAGTAATTTCCTCTGAAAAGGTTCATTTTGTTGTCTATCCCACATAAGCAGCATAAAAATTTCACCAGACAAGAGAACACAGAGGTTTTCATGAATAAGGTTCTATGTTGCCACAGAAGAATTTTATTCCACGTGACCTATTGGGTATGTAGATTCTACTAGTAATTTTACAGCCATGAAGGTCCTTCCAAGTGAAATTCACATCAGCAATGTGTAAGTAAAAAGAACATCCTGAAATCAGACTATCATTTAATCTGTGTAGTAAAGCAGGAATGGCCAAAATTGAGTTACAATTTTGAGATATTCACACATACAGTGGCTTAATTCTAAGGAAGAGAAAAGGTTCTTTTTACTATGGTCAATGATTTTTGCCTATAGAAATAGTATGGGATAAATATTATATTGAGACAGTGAGAGGCTTTGGAGAAAGAGTAGCTTGGTCTGAATCCAGTCCCAATACTTAGTAACTATCATGTGATTGGCAAACAATTATTAGACTTTGTAAGCCTCAGTGTCACCAAATGGGGTACACAGTCCCCATCAATTGATTAAAATATGGATACACAATCCAACTCACTGATTGCTTTAAGAATTAAATGTATCTGACCTTGTAAAACACTTTCAATATGGTGACATACCATAAAGGTTCAGTAAAAGATAGCCGCTGATACCACAGTGTTATTACTGTTGTTATTGTTAGAGTTATTAGGCATTTCCTCATTTCCAAGTTATCCAATTAATAAAAAGCCATACCAGATACAGAAAAATAATGGTTTACAAATTTTTAAAAAATAGGATACACAAAACACTACCTATGAAGGAAGACTTGAGCAATAAAACCACATTAAAATTAAAAAACTTTCAGTATAATAAAGGATATCTTTAGCCAAGTAAAAAGCAAGCTACAGAGTGGAAAAAGCTATTTGTAACGCATATAACCAATGAGATGATATTAAAAATATGTAGAGCACGGTCATGAATCATCAAGAGAAGAGAGACAACCCAATGGAAAAACTGGCAGAAGATCGATGTAAGCACTTCAGAAAGATTATACTGAAATGGTCATCAAACCCATGAAAATGTGCTCAAATTTACACTAATAGCTTAAGAAAGAAAAAAAATGGTCTGACAATACCAAGTATGGCCAAGGATGAGGAACAACTGGAATTATTCTAGGCTGCTGACGGGAGGATAAATTATTTTAATTATTAAAATTAATTGAATTTTAATTTGGAAACTTGTTGGCAGTATCTAGTAAACCCAAATGTGTGCATATAGCCAGGACACAGTGATGCCAGTCCCAGGTGTGTGCCAATAGAAATGTGGACACACATATCCTGAACACAGATACAAGAGTATTCATAGCAACACTGCTCATGCTCCCCCAAAACCATGATCAACCCAAATGTACCTAAGGAAAGGCTGCCATACATCCCAGGTGGCCTGGGGCTGTTGCAATTTATGCCTGTTTTCTTGGCATAATTGTTAATAGTGCTGCTATAACTCTCAAAAATTGTCTAGTCTCTAAAATGTCCTGGTGAATCCATCAGTGGCAATGGGAGAGTAAGGACTTCAAAAAGTTGCTCCTCTGTAAAACCAGTAAGAACACTGGCAAAAATTGTTAGATTCAACTTCTTCAGCACTCTGGAAATTAATTTGGTCTCCCAACAATCTGAGGTGCACGTGTTGGGGGAAAATGGCTTAATCTCAGTAAGGATAGCAAGTCTGAAGCATTTCAGCTTGCCTTATTCCCAATATCATATGAAAACCAGCAGTCTAGCAACCACTAAAGGGGGCAGAATTTGTTAGAATTTTCCAAAAATTGTTAGAATTTCTCAGAGAATTGTCATGATCTGACCATTTGGCAATTTACACGAAACCTCCATTCAGAGAGCTTGTTGCTATTTGACCTAACTCAGAACTCAATTACACAAATAGCCTTTACTCCTTGGAAAGCTGGTGGAAAACAATCAGTGTCAACTATTTAATATCACAGCTGCCTGATGTAGCAATGACTGGAGGGGGGAGGCAGGGGAACTGACTAGAAACTTTGGGAAAAGCTGGGGAATAAAATATCTATAAGATACACTTAGTCCTGGAAATCTAGAAGGTCACATACATATACAGAACTGTGCACATGCCTAAAAATCCCCAAGAAGGCCCTACACTCACCCTTTCACTGACCTTGAGACTCTGTGCAAGCAGAGGTGCACCAAGGGTGCCTGAGTGTTGAAGGCAGACACACAAGGGTCCTCTGGAAAAACTGGAAGACTAATTGCATCCAGGGACTTAGGGAAATCTCACCAATCATTAGCTGACCACCAAACTAACTGAGCAGAGACTTCAACGGCCACACATGGCAAAGAATAAAGATTTTACAGATTTCAGGAAAGTCACTGACAAGCAACAACAGTAATCAATACCACCAAACCACTGGGGTGAGGCTGGGAGTATCCGATTTCAAGAGCACCACATTATATTATTTAAAATGCAGTTTTCAACCAAACATGTATGAGATACATAAAGAAACAAGAAAGTATGGCACACACAAGGAAAGAAGCAGTCAATAGAAACTTTCCCTGAGGAAGTTCAGATGGTAGACTGCTTAAACAAGACATTAAATCAACTATTTTAAATATTTTAGAAGAACTACAGGAAACATGTCAAAAAAAGTAAAGTATGAGAATGATATTTCACCACATACAGAATATCAATAGAGAAATTTAAAAAAATACAAATTCTGGAGTTGAAATGCAGAATAATTGAAGTGAAAAATTCACTAGAGGGGCTCAAGAGCAGATCTGAGCCAACAACAATAAAAAAAGAATCAATGAACTTGAAGTAGGTCAACTAGGATTATCCAGTCTAAGAAACAGAACAAAAAAAGAATGAAGAGGAGCAGAGTCTCAGAGACCTGTGGGGCACCATCAAGCATACTGAAGTAAACATAAGGGGAGTCCCAGAAGGAGGAGAGAGAAATGGGCAGGAAGATTATTTGAAGAAATAATAGGTGAAAACTTTCCAAATGTGATATAAACACACACACATCTATACACCTAAGAACCTCAATGAATTCCAGGTACAATAAACTGAAAGAAATTAATACCTAGACATAATCATAATCAAATTGTTTAACGACAAAGAAAAAGTCCACACAGCAGCAAGAGAGAAGCAGCTAATCTATACAAGGGGTCCACCTAAGATTAACAGCTGGTTTCACATCAGAATCCATGGAGGCCAGGTGGCAGTACCATGATATTTTCAAAGTACTGCAATAGGACTGTCCATCACGAATTCTATAGCCAGCAAAACTATCCTTTCAAAAATGAAGGAGAGTTCTGGTGTGGTGTATCACAAGTGACCACACTCAAAAGATTCCCTATAAAAGCTAATGGTACCTCTGAAGTGATTAGCAGGTTAGCATTTTTTAATAAGTGAACAGTCAAACCTTAGAACTTTAGGTACAAAGCTATAATAAGATGAGGAAGAGGGACCAGGTACAGCTAGTCACTTCTGGGATGTCATTATTTAACTTATGAGTAATACTGCAAGAGAATATATTATGATAAAAAATTTTGACAGCTCAAATCATGTCTAAATTAAGGAATTCATGATCCCTTTCTAAAGCTGTACACAAAAGGTATTGAGATTGCTCTGAAAAATCTTCCAACCCACAGCAAACAGAACAAGTTTCTCAAATTCAACTCACACCAAACCTTCACTTCAGAACCCTCTGGGTGAGTTCTCTTCATTTCTACATTCAATATACAGTTGACCCTTGAACAACACGGGTTTGAACTGAGTGGGTCCACATATATGTGGATTCTTTTCAATGAATACAATACCATAAATGTATTTCCTCTTCCTTAAGATTTTCTTAATAACATTTTCTTTTCAGTAGCTTACTTTATTGTACGAATACAGTATATGATACACAGAACATACAAAATATGTGTTAATCAACTGTTTATGTTCTCAGTAAGGCTTCTGGTCAACCATAGTTAAGTTTTCAGGGGAGTAAAAAGTTATATGCAGATTTTTAACTGCACAGGGGTTGGTGTCCCTAAAGCCCAGGTTGTTCAAGGGTCAACTACAGTTGATTTATCATTCAACCTTTTGTTTCTAGAATATACAAAAGATAAAACCCATCATGAAAAGGAAAACACAGTGGAGAATGTAGGCAAGAGAGGAAGATATGTGGTACAGATGTCTGAAATGCCTGTGAAGGAAGTGCCCCACAGACCTGAAAGAGGAAGGCATCGCCTAGGGAGTTGCTGAGGCAGAAGACGAAGTCCTTCTTGGGGTGCTCAGGCACAGCCTGCACAATGCTGTTCTCCACCCAGACGGCGTGCTTGGGGATGCTGTTGTGGTCTATGCCGGACCGGCCATCACTCTCATAGAAAAAGAGCGTGCACCCTGGGAAACAAAACACAGGTCTGCATGAATATCCGGGGCTTGTGCAACACAGAGTCTGCAGTAGGAACTGCGGCTTGTCCTGCACAGGAAAGGGTTGGAAATGAAAGTAGATGAAACCTAGAGAGTAAGACAGTGGGGCTGTGCTTGCACTGAAGTCCTGCATGGGATCAGAGCAAGGCAAAGACACTTAACTCACAGTTGAGATTCTTAAATATCAACCTACCTGCGACTCTTTCATGCATACCCTCAAGTTCAAGAACCTTACTTTCTGTGTTACAATGTTTCATGACAGGCATATGGGGCATAGGTATATGGGGGCCTTGTGGCTCCACTGGCCACTGGTGACTGGAAACACAGTTTTACATATCAGAACTGCATCTACTGCTGTGTGAGGGCTGGTCCCCAGTATGTCTCACATGATATGCAATCAGGAAACTCAATTTATTGGGTTTCTTGATTATGCCCTTGAAGAAAACAATTTATAATAGTGGCTTGAGGTGTTTTGAGGATAAGGAAAGAAATGATAGATTTTTTTTTTAAATCTCAGATCCTTTCTACAAAATGTTCTTCTAGAAATAAACTGTGTCCTTGTTCCTACTGAATGAAGAAATGGCACGGCACACCTATGAAGGCCTGGGGGAAGCCAGAGGCCTGGTCCACACTTAATTACACTGTGAAACTAGTAAGACAGAAGCAATAAAAACCTTTCCTAGATTTGTGGTAAGGTGGCTCCAGTAGCTACCCTCCATTGTCACCTAAACATGAGGCTTGCTTGAATGGTAATTACTAGCTGAACACTTACCCTCAACTCATTGAAACCAGTTTCAGGAGAAGCTTGGGCCCCACTTTGAGACTCTTAACTTCAGCATAAGCCACTCAGTCAATTTTCAACATCTTACAAGAAGCAAAGGCCACACTTCATGTGAATTGCAAAGCCCTGCAAATACAGTCTGTTCAGCTACAAGGAGAGTTTCCATAAAGCAAATGGGCTTATATGTCATCTGTAATGTAGGATGATGGGATCCACGCAGAAGTCGCAATAGTTCATAGGCCATTTTCCCTAGCCCATAATATTTCACATTTGCATATAATAGCTGCTGAATAAAAAGTCCCCAGCATTCTGGTACAAAACACCCACTCATCTCACAGTTTTTCCCTTGGTGTAGTTTAACCAAAAGCGTTGCTTAAAATTCCTATTGTATGGTGCTCCTGAGCTTTACGATTTCGTGTGTTGTTTGTGTCTCCATAACTCAGGAGTTTCAATTATTCCTTCTACCCACTGAAGTTATCCCTTTTTTGTAAAGGTAAAGCCCCATGTTTTCTTTGGTACTTACTGTTAGAAAGATGTTAACTAGATGAGTATTTTCAGCAGGATGTTTTGTGTTTTTCTTTTTTTTAGTTTTGGGTTAAAAAGTCATATTAAGATTTAATTACATTACCAATCAAGTAGTCTGCCCCAACCTTATTTTTCCCATAATCCCTTTATTTTGAAGATCTCAAGTCTTTTCAGGAACACATACATCATACAGCAGAATCATTTGTACCTCCTGCTTCCACTTCTTAAACTAGCATGGACTGAGAGATAAATACAAGAGGAAAATAAAAACAAAAGGAGACCCTATATTCCTCCAAATCAGAGGTTCTTGAGGTGGGACAATTTTGCCCCATATGGGGCATCTGTCAATGTGTGGAGACATTTTTGGCTGTCCCAGATTGGAGGTGTAAGGTGGGGGAAGATCCTACAAAACCCAGAAGAGCCCCCACAGCAAAGTTTTATCTGGAATATAACAATAGTGCCCCTCTTGATAAACCCTGCTCCAAATAATCTTTAGGACTAATACTATAGTAATGGCCAGCAGATTCTTAACAGAAAAAGAGCAAAACAGCTTAACCCCAGGCTGAGAATGGAGAATGAAGGCTGTGGCTAATGAATATGGGGACATCCACAAATTCCAGCACGACACACATTGGACATTTTATGATCTTCTCAAATTGCTGTTTTAAAAATTTTTCAACTTTAGTTTACAATCACCCATGACAGTAGGTGGTTAAAATCAGCTTTTATTCTAATTATCTACTTGCTTCAATTTTAAGACTAACATGAAGCAGCAAATCCAGGAACCACGTGTTCCCTGAAAACAGTCCATTTACCTTCATCTTCACTTGAACATAATGTGTACCCTCTTCAGTTGTCAACACAGACATTCCAGTGACTAATTCTAAATGAAATATTTAAAAAAAAAAGAATTATTCTATCTAAAGTGAAAGAATCTTTGGAGAAATCTCTGCCCCATAGTCCCCAGGTGCTCTGTTTCTTTATTTCTCAAATTCCAAGGGCTATTAAGAAAAAGTCAGCAGCAAGTCCTGCCTTTGAGTGGCAAGGATAAGACCCGAGTGTGTCAGTATATAATGGGGATCTGTCAGGATTAAGAAGTGAAGGACTCTGTGCCTCTGTGTTCTGGGCCCGGATCCTGACAGACCGTGTCACTCAGCTCTGGGTCACTGGGGAAGCGAAGGCTCCCTCCTCTAATGGGCTCATGCGCTGTGCTCCACCGACTGCACTCCGGCTTCCTGTGTCATTTAGTCTCTAAGGGAATGGCAGCAACAAAACAGCACCCTCTTCCATGTCCCAAGGAAAAAAATAGCCTAATTAATGTTATTCTATGACACTAACACCACTATTCTTGAATTCAGTATAAAAATCACCTGGGAAATTTCACAAATTCAGTTCCTGTCAATCTCTTGGGCTGGAATAATCTCCTAAAATTCCTGTGTTGAAGTCCTACCCCAGTGCCTTGGAATGCGTGGGCCCTAACTGAGTAAGGCTGCTGTCCTGATAAGAAGGGGGATTTGGACGGGTACAGAGGGGAAGCCCACGTGAAGATCCTGAAAGAAGACAGCCACCTATAAGCCAAGGAGGCCTCAGAAAACACCAACCCTACTGACATCCTGACCTCACTCGCCCAAGCCCCTGAACTGTGAGAAATACATTTCTGTTGTTTAAGCCACCCAGTCTGTGGTACTTTGTTACACAGCCCTAGTACAGGGACAAATACAGGGCCTCACCTCCGATCTTTGAGACTTGCTGAGCACGGGTGCACGCCTCAGGTGACCATGATGTAAAGGGGCTGCTGGTCAGGTTAACAGCTCAGCCTTCGTTAATAAAATAAACACAGCAGGGAAGAGAGGTGGCCATGCCCAGGGAGGTAGGCACTTAGGGGAGGAGCCAGATGTGGAAGACAGGAGGCCTTGCCTCTGCACCTCTTCCCACCCAACCCGCCACAGCAGAGTGGCTGGCATGACCCAGGCCCCTCAGGCATGGCCCTACAGTGACTCCAAATGATGCCAAGGCAGATACAACTAGAGCAGTTCTTCAACATGCTCACGGAGGACCGATCTGTGTCTCACAAGCAGGACCACTGGATCAAATAAGTCTGTTTCGGTCTCCAGTGGAAAACAAATATCAAAGTGTGTATGTATGTATGTATGTGTGTGAATTGACAGGACTGTCTCAAATGTAACATTCTTATTTCATATCAATGTTCAAAATTTAGTATATAATTTACATATACTCTGATATTTGATTTAGCATGAAAATTTTTAATTTAGTATCAATACTTCACATGGTTTTCCACAGAAAAAACTATGATGGACAGAATTCTGCCATTTTTTTTTCCAAATTTTGAAAACAGTAAGGCAGACTTTCAAATGAGAAAAGGACATGGGGAAGAGCCTGACCCTTCGCAGGGCCTTCCTGGCAGAGGAGCAGGGGAATGTAAGGACACAGCAAGGTTTTCATTTATGTGGAATGTGATTCTGAAAACTGGACATGAGAGGAAGATGGCATCCCACCTTAAAAATGCGGCAACATTAAGATACACAGGCCACGTGGCCGAAGGAGAGGCTGCCATGCTCTAGCCCACATGAGAAGAGGGTCCTCCGTGGGACCATTGGCTGCTCCCCAAGGGGACAAGCCTGCCTTCCTCCTACAGCAATCAGATGCCCAGTGCTCAGCAGGGCCCACAGTCACCTGGGAGGAAAGCAGCCCTTCCTGCCTCTCCTGCAGCTATGGACAACTCGTGTTGGCCCTTGGATGCCAGCATAAGTGATGCAGGCTACTTCCAGGTGGTGCCCTCAGGGCAGACGGATACACCCGCCACTTCTGCATTCTCCCACTGGAATGTGGACCGTGGGGTGAGCTCTCTTGACCATGAGAATTAAGATAAGGCTCTGAGAATTGTCTGAGCAAGAAGACAGAGGAGCCCGGGTCCCTGGATGACTTCGTAGGGCAGAGTCACCACACAACCTTAGACAGTCTACCTCTGGCAAGTGGGAAGGAAATAAAGTTCCACCTGTTTCAGGCACTGTCACTGTCAAGCTCTATGACGTGAGCAAAACATATCACCCAGTCAACATGCTCCCTTCCTGTTTCCCCAGAAATGAAATAACAGCAGGCACCACTATGTGGAGTCCACCAAAACCCTGTCGTCCCTAGGGGTTGGTCTACGCATCCCGTGCAGAGTTCTGGACTATTCCGTGCCTCTAGGATTGGATGTTCCCACGCCAACCACACTGGGTGAAATCCAGTATCAAATGGTCTGGTGAGTGCACCATACCTGCTAAGCCCAGACTTCTTTCTGCTGCGTTTGCCCTTCATACTTTTTACCCCATCTAACCTGTCCTGCCACATACTAACCCTGCTTCAAATCTAACTTGTGACAAAACCTAAGTGGGCTTCCAGTGCTCCTTTTTTTTAAGACACAGAGCTCACAAATGTGTTATAAATCCTATACCAAGACACATGCAGACATGCACAAGAACAAACAAACATACTTTAAAAATGTTATGTCAAGTGACAACAAACACCAACATACAAAAAGTACTCTAATTAGTGACACATTTTAAAATGTGTCTGTAAAACACTGACTTTTTCAGAAACATCATGGCTAACACCTTCTATTAAGCATCAGATTGAACCTATGAAATCAGCAATATTCTGTCATTTTCTTACCTAAGAAACTGTAATTGCACAGGATTCAAGTTAATGACTTTCCCTCAAAAACCATCACTTTGGGAGGCACTTTAGTAACTTAAATGATTCCAAAAAAATTTTTTTTGGAACACATCCCTTTGAACTGTCATCCGAACCAGCTGTATATATGAGAAAACTAGACGTGTGATGCCCCTCTAGCTTAACTGTGAAAGAGTCAAGAAAATAAAACAACAGTGGTAGGAGGCAGAAGTGGGTAGTTACTAGCCAAGGGACACAGAGCTTCAGTTCGGTAAGATGATTAAATTCTAGAGATCTGCTCTGTAACAGTGTGCCTATGATCACCGATACTGTAATGTCACCTGAAAATTTTTTAAGAGGATAGATTGCATGTTAAGCATCCTCCCCACAATAAAATAAACATTTTTAAA
Source organism: Manis javanica (assembly GCF_040802235.1). Lineage (NCBI taxonomy): Eukaryota > Metazoa > Chordata > Mammalia > Pholidota > Manidae > Manis > Manis javanica. The sequence continues at coordinate 52,546,453 of NC_133158.1, read as the reverse complement.
GTTAGCATAAAATAAAAATTCTATGCAGTTAAGAAACATCACTTGCACAGGTCACCACGGGGCTCAGGGTGTACAGGCACTGGGCGCCCTGTCGCCTACCTTTCAAGGACACCCAGTAGTGCTTCCATTTCCTCCGGGTGGCCGACTCCACCTTCTTGTTCTTCTTGTGCACCAGGAAGTTCTTGACCGCCAGGGCACCGGCCTTGCGCACCGTGCCCTGTGCGGCTGTGAGCAGGATGTCCGACTGGCCCGGGGAGCTCAGGGTGCCGCTGCTCTGCTCGTCACTATGCGCGGAGCCGGCCTCCTCCAGGCTCTCACTGTTGGTGCTCATCTCCAGCTCCCGTCGGAAATTCTCATACACCCCCTGGCGGGCCGCATCCCCGGTGGAACTGCTGCCACTGTCGCTGCCCACGAAGGCACGGCTGGGGGGGGGCGAGTAGCTGGAGTTGGTGGCATTGGATCGCCTGGACAGGAGGTCCGTGTCGGTGGTGGCCCCTTCAATCCCACTATCTGCAAACTCACTGCCCTCACCTGTGTTAACATCCTTGGGAGCCGAAAGGGAGAAAACAGAAGACATGCATCACGCAGAGAAGCAACCCAGGAGCTCTGGGGGGCAGCCAGGGGCTGCGCAGCTGCAGGAGACACACAGGGTATGGCTGCTCCCAGTCTCTCCTGGACCAATTACTCCTCAACGCCCAGACCCACACAAACCCAAGTTGCTTGCACAGCAGCCCAGGTAAACCATTAAGTCACCCCAGCATGAATTAGAACAATTTGGAATGTTCAAGACATTTTTAAAAATTAAAATTATAAAAAAAAGAAAACAAGGAGCTCAAGGAGCCTATCATTTATCTAGCTTTGATGATTAACTAATTGGCAAATCAGCTGTTAAGTTTCTCCCACCACCATGCTGAGCGCTCACTGCCTCACCCTCAGCAGGTTGCCTGGATCTCCAGGAAATTCTGCAGGTTGATTAGTTAGCTGTTCCAAAGGTAGGGGGTAACAGTGGATAACAAGGTCTTTAGAGCTGATAGCTTTTTTTAAATAAAGGGCCTGGTTAAGAGTCTATTTTATAATGTGGTGAATAAAACAGTAAATCATGCACCACCTCACCCACTCACCCAGCAAGGACCCACATCCCAGGAGCAGGTAAGAGTCCTCATGCTCTGATGAGCCTCCCTTCTTGAAAACAAGGTAGCTCTCACTTCACATTGAACTAAGTCAGTCTGTGGGGCCCACAGCTACAAGGCAGGCTCTCCAATTACCTTGCCCTTTCAAAGCCGGGACGCTAGGAGCCCCAAACAGGCTACTCGGAGCCCCTGGGCCAAGTGACAACTTGGGGCAACTGCCAAGACTCTGGGGGTATCAATTCCCAGTTTAAAAACACTTGGAATTTCCAAAACACTGCCCTAGCTCTCAAGTTGAACATTTCCAGGACACAGACAGGTCTGTTCTTAAAGCAGAATCTTAATCGCTCTGAAGTGCTACAGGTATTTCCATAAACAATAATTAAATAATGGTAGTAATCAAGGGACGATAATGACAGCAATATTAGATCAGACAGCTTAATAGTCTTAAGGATAAGAAATTAGTCTGGTTTTTCTCAAAGGAAGAGAATGGGAACATAGAAGAGAAGGCAAAGGAATACACAGTTTGAGGGTTTAAACACTTTTTAAGCCTTTAGCCTCATAAATAGCTAATTATGGTTTGAAAATGTAAAAACTAACAGGCTATTCTGAATTGCCACAAAAATGAATGCTTTGTGCATAAATCTTTGCTGAGAGGCAATGGGCCAGGATGAGCAGAGCTGCAAACTAGTATTGTCCTGCATGAGGCCTGGGCAGGTGCTGGGCCCCTATCACTAAGCTTGTCACTTAGTCAATTCTGTTAGGGCCTCGAAGTTCACCTTCATAGTGAAAAGACTGTAAGTGAACAATTAAAAGATGGACATAAGCAGATGGGAACAATCAAGAGGCAACACAGAAAGGCGAATACTGCATGATTCAGTAAAATGCAGTATCTAAAAATGTCGAACACATTGAAACAGGGTAGAACAGTAGTCGCCAGCAGCTGCAGGGTAGGGAGGAAAATGGGGAAATGCTGGTCGAAGAGTACACACTTTCAGTTATAAGAGGAGTAAGCTCTGGACATCTAATGTACAGCATGGTGTCTATAGTTAATAATACTGTATTATATACTTGAAATTTGCTAGAGAATAGATCTTAAGTTTTCTCACCACAAAAAAAAAAGGTAATTATGTGAGTTGATGGAATGTGTTAATTGACTCGACTGTGGTAATCACTTCACAATATTTATGTATATTAAATCATCACATTGTACACCTTCAGAAAAGAAGAAAAGAAAAAAAAAAGGAAAAAAAAAACAGAGATCAGTATGCAAAGAAAAAGAGTAACTTTACGGTGGAGAAACATGGCAAATACTACCCCAGCCAGGTGCTCAAGGCTAAGTGGGTGTGGAATACATGGGAACCCTCTCCACTATCTAAAACTGTCCCTTCCCTCCAGAAAACAGAAGCAGGAGGTAAGAGGGAAGACAGTAGCAGGAAGTAGTTAGAAAGCTTTTAAGGAGACCAACTACCTTTCCAGTGGAGTTTAGGCGCCTGGGATTTAGGGTCTAGGGGAGCTAGAGAAGCTACAGATGCAGCTCAGAGGCAGACCCCTGAACCTGCTGATCCCTTCACCTTGCTATGAACTATCCTGCCTATTAATGCCAATGATGGTTAAGAAGGACCCAGATCCAGTGGGTAAAAATTCTCTATACAAACAGGAGAACACTGTCGTCAACTCACATTTCTCCCTGGCAGCAACACTTACCATGTGTTTCCCTTTTGATATAAGACAGTAAGCAAATCTGACCATCACTGATTATTCAAGATAAACATGAGCAGTGGGAAATGAGGAGTTTGTGAATTTCCCAGACTACTGGATTAATTTACATGTGTCTTAGTTTCTCCAGAAGAAGTGACAGAATCAGCTGTATAAACTCTCCTCTAACATGCAAATAGATAATTCTCTGTAAGACCGGAAAAGATAAGCTACACAGGTAACCTCTTAGTCTGTAAGAGAAAGACTTCAGAACACAGGTAAGAATCAACTCCAGGCATCTTGTAACTCCCAAGGCTCTGGAACAGAGTCTTGCAAAGCCATCCCTGTGATCAACGGATGAGGATGCTGAGGGCTCAGAAAGTCATAGTCCTGGCTGGTGGCAGATTGAGGTCAGAACCCATGCTCCCAACTACCCTATCCACAATTACATAGCAGCCCATCGCTCAGGTTCAGGCAGTATCTGACCAGATTCTGTCTAGTCAACTCCATGCCTTCCCTTTGTTTGCCAACAATATCCCTTGTAGGTTTTCCCAGCAAAACCTGAGAGACTGTTCGTCTATTTGCCCTCACTTGCCAGGCAAAGAGCTCAAACCAGAAAATGGAAAAAGGGAAAGGAGATGACAACAGAGGATGAGGGAAACAGAGGCAGAGACCAGACAGGCCAAACTCTCAAGAGCACGTCTCTTAACAGTCCACTACATTCCCAGAGACCATTCACCCCTTTATGGGATGCCCTGAGGTCTCTACTGAAGGCCTTGATCGACTCACCTCTCTGTCAGACCTGAATATCTGCTCATGCCAACTGACATGGTAACCTTGCCGTGGCCTAGGCTCTGTGTGTTCAACTCTGGGATGGCCACTAAACTGAGCAAAGAAGTGGTTACTCCAGACTAAGAGCTTGCTGCCCCTTGCTGAGCTTGTGGACTTTAGAAGCCCACAATCTGGTGTAACCTCGGGGGAAGGCTGCCGATCATTATCACGCTGACTCCACCTAGTCTCCACAAGTGGTCAGGCAGGTTCAGTGGTACACACGCCCCACTGACACGTGATCCAGCCTGTTAGGAAACTGATTCTGGCTGCCCAGCCCCAGCCCCCCTCTGGTCATAAAGCTTGGGATGTCCTGAACAGAGCCAGGCTCTAGATCATGGGAAATGATGACTACCTAGCCAGGAGCACTACTCGCCTGCATGGTCAAGGAGGGTACCACGTCCCACACAGCAGCCACCTCCAACATCAGGGTGGGAAAGAACCACCCGCAGTAGAACTGTCCTATCCAGATGCTTCGGCCCCACATGAGAAATACACACTGCTAGGTCTCAGCATCGCCATTACAAACCACAGCTAGATACTCTGACATAGAGGCTCTAGGTTCATGCTCTGAAAGACACTAGCCATCCCTCTGAGGCTGCATCCCAAATACCCAGTGGGCTCAGCTGCCAGGATGAATACCACTGTGATGTGGTTTCCAACAGCTCAGAAGAAAGGCAGCACCATTGTGATGCAAATACACCTAGTGGTCACCCTTCCAAAGGTTTTCTGCCCTGCACACCTCAGTCTCGAGGACACTTCACACTGAAAAAATAGATTCTTTCCACACCTCTAAGCCCCTGAGAACTCCCCTCCCCCGACTCTTCCCAGCATTAAGGAATCCAGAAGACCATCCCCAGCGAAGAGTCCCACAGAAGCCTCGACAGTCTCTGTAGCAAATGCAAGGCATGTTCCTGCCTAATGAGGTCGGACAGCTAAACATCTGCTTGGTCCTAGGATACTGAACCAAGAATTTTAATCCAAAAGTCAGGAGAGATCCAGGGAAATGTAAGACCCTACCCACCCAGAGAGATAACTCCCAACATGGGGCATGATTTGGTGACAGATTTCCTGAAAAGAGCTCAAAATACACTCTCCATGTTAGAAACACTCCATTGAAGAGGCTTCTGATTATAAACAACAGTCATGAAGTATAGAGGCTTTTATTAAATCCTGCTCTCCCTGAATAAATCCTCCTGGGCCAGATTTTTAGAGCACTCACCAGTTTCCCTTCCCTTGGCAATTTCCCAGCATAAATGTATCCACTTTCCTATTGGATGCACCAGTGGCCAGCTGTAGCCCCAGTCAACAGCTGCTAGGTAAGAGTTTCCTTAGTCATTGTAAGTGGGCAAAAAATGCTTGAGTAAGCTCCGGTACTAAAACGGAGGAGGCCAGCAGCAAATTCAAAGCTTGTTTGCATGGCCTTGAAACCTGGAGGGTCACACATGAATGTGAGCAAATGACATTCTGTGGCAGGCTCAAGTTGTTTCCACCAGGGATGTATAAATACTCTGAGGGACAGGCTTTCTGTGTGAATGATGGGTGAACACAATTTTGACAAGTAATCAGCCGCAGAGTTCAAGAGTCCTGGACAATTCAGGGACCAGTCGGATCAAAGGACCACTTGTAGTTATAAGCCCACTGCCATCTGAAACTGTTTATTGATCACTTTAATTTCCCTGATGAATCCAGCTTTGCTTTAATATACCTGTATACGAGAAGCTGAATATAGTGGAACAGAAAGTTCACTGAATTTCAGTGGGATGAGGAAAACAGTGGGGTGAGGACATTTCAACCTGCAGAAGCCTTGAATTAGGATGATTTCTGCCTTGTTAAATTCTAAAATATTCCCCTTCTGGTTTACCGTCATCTTGTTATTCCCAAAATGTAAGTACCTCACCCTGCCCCCACCACACACACACATGTGAACACTCTCTTTGGATCCCATTCTCTGTGGATCCCATTGGTCCCTCCTTAGTATATTTTCCCTTGGTGATCTCAGTAGAGCAAATATCAATGAGACAAGTTACTGTGAACCATCGTGTGCCTCAGTCTCCTCATCTGTATAATGGGGAAAGCAACCATTTCTACTTTTGAAAACACTTTGTAAGATGCTGTGAGACTGAGTTAACCAACCAGAAGTTTCTAGAACTATGTGCGTGAAGCACACAGTACAGGCTCACAAGTGTTAACTACAAGTGCTGTCATTTCTGTCTTCAGCCTTACTTACATCTCAGCCCAAGAGGAGGCACCGCCTGATCTCACATACCAGCTTCCTGTACTAACTGGAGGGTGTTGCTGAGGAGCTTGGAAAAAACACCTCATGGGAAAAACAGGCAGGTAGACCAAGGCTGGTGCAAGCCTTTGAAATTTCTTTTTATCATTTTCACAGTCACAAAACACCATAATAAACTAAAAAAATGGTGATGTTTTCTAGACTGTAAATTAATAACTACTGGGCCCTGTTACTAATAATTGCCATGCCTATTTGTTAGAAATATTGTCTTGTTGGTTTTCCATCACTGAAAGGCCTCTACCCAAATATCCAGTGCCTTTTTGAATTTTTAATTCTTAAATGTGTAAACTTGACCACCTGGGCCTCCCACTGATGCACTTCTAGAAACTGCTTCCCACTGTCTCCCTCTTCTTTCTTTCCCAAAGCAAAATCCCCACGCTTCTTAACGTTTCCAACACCGTTCCCTTCTTCTATAATGATTTCCGGCAGGGGTGACTCATAGTTTCTCTCAGTTACAACCACAGGAACCGAATTTCTTACTGTTGCTAAAAAGGGACTCAGAAGTAAGTTGGCAAATGCTTGAAATATTGCTTCAGGTAACTCTAGATTGGAGAGTGCTTTATGTCTAAGTTAATGAATCATCTTCTCTCTTTTCATCTAGTTTCCTATGCAGGTGCCTCCAACCTTGTAGGCACCCTTTCCCGTCTCACTGCCTCATGATGCAGCACATTCCCAGGCCCTTGCCTTCCTTTTCTGACACATTCCCAGTTCAGCAACACGCCCTCTCGTCTGATTGGCTTCCTGCCATCAATCCATCCTGTATACCATTACTGGTAAGCCTCCAGGAACAACGTGGAGGGTTCTGCAGACGGCCATTCAAAGCCGTCCACATGTCCATCCTTAGCACTAGAGGTTTGGATGTGCCCACCAATCAGGGAAATTGAAGAACTCATTTCAGCACACACTCCCAAGCTTTTTTGCTTCCAGGAATACTTATTCTTCAAGGCTCAGCTCTCAGCCCTCCTTCCTGCTGCTGGAAGGCTTCTTATTCCCTCCTCCACCAGCCATGCCGGCTTCTCTAGAACCACACTGGGCTCCAGCCATGCAGGCCAGCCTCCTTGCTCTTGCACACGCAGGGCACACCCCTGCCTTACCATTCAATGGTCAACTCCCCTCCTTCAAGTCCCTACCCAAATCTGCCCTTTCAGGGGGCCTGGCCATGACCACGTCATCTGAAATTGCCACCTGCATCCCCCCACGACTTGATCTTTCTTGCCTTGCTCTATCTTTTGGCCATAGCATGTCATGTACTTATATGCAAACTGTTTTTTGCATACACCCTACTATTTCTCCCCAGTAACTCTCCGCACTAAGGGGTATTTTCTCATTGACACACCCCAAGTACCAAGAATAGTGCCCGGCACGTGGTATACACTTAAAAACACTACTGAATGAATTAAGAAAAACAGTTTCTCATGGAATTACATTTTAGTTTGATTTAAAGGTTGAGTCATTTCCAGGTTCAGCTCATAGTCAAATGAAGTTGAGGTGACCAATTAGTCTTCAACTGTCAGGCTTAACTTTGCAAGCTTCAAGCAAACCAGTTTTATTATGTCCTTTATAGATACACGCAGAGTTCATTTCAATTTCTTTCTTTACCTTTTTTTAAAGTAGAGAAATACGTATGAGCTGGTTTTAGATACTCTCCCGATACTCTCCCCACGGGTCGGCCAAAGCAAGCCAGGCCCTAATGACAAAGTGAGAAACCGTTGGGTATTCCCTCGGTTCTGGCCTGGGCTCCATGGAGACCCTCTCAGGCCTTCACAACAGGCTAATACTCCAGCCTTCCCCACCACCAGCTATGCTAGGAAACCAGGGTTACACACTGTGCAACACAATTGTCATCAAGGGACAAAGACTTTCTCTGCCTTGTGTACTAAACTAAGAATGTGATTTTTCAAAGGCCTGAACTTCCCCAACCTTTATGAGCATAAAGGAGCAGCTCTCCAAGTGTGGACCAGGGGTCCTTAGATAATTTCAGGGGGTCCCTAAGGCCCTCTTCTCCAACTATCTGGGCAAGGTCAGGTTTTCCTCCCATCGCCAACCAAAATAATATCACAAGAGGGTGAATGTGGAAGCCCACACGGGACTCTCCTGTCCCCGGGAAAGCCAGAAATTGTAGAGACTTGCAAAAATATAAAAAGATACCTCTCTTCTCACTCACTTTTTTAGTTTTAGAAAATAAACCTTTGTAAGTAAAAAGCTTTTTACCTGACTATGTAAAGGATTTGTTGCTATTTTTAAATGAATTAACAAGTCTTGTTACAGTTATGTTTCAATGTCTAAGATGACAGAATATTTAGATAGAGCCCATGTCACCAGAAGCCCTCTGGAGCCTGCAATACTTTTTAAGACTGTAAGAGGGTCTGAGGTCAGAGAACTGTGGACATAAGCCATCTCTCAAATACCTACTTACCCTTCCACTCCCCAAAAGATCTTCCTGATGAAAACGGATGGGCTCATTTTCAAAATAAATATCTCACTGCTTAACTTGGATGCCAGAAAAAAGGAAGATCAAGAGGAAAAGCAAAAACAAAGCATCAGACAGGAGACAAGAGAAGAAAGGAAGGGACTTTTTTTTTTTAATGAATGCTATATGAAAATATTTTGTTTCATGAAGAATTCACTGGAGGCTTTTATCCAGAAGCTTCTAGATGGGATTTTGCGGGACCCACTGAACCCCTGAAAGTATATGCAGAAGGGTGGTCCATGTGTTTACCTAAGAAAAAGTTCCAAATTGTTCATCCTATCCTCAAAGGAGTCTGTGAAAGAAGTTAAGAATGTCTTAGATATTGATGTCAGTTTTCAGCTTGGGAAACATGCTTATTCCCGAGCCATTTAAGCAAAAAGAAAACAAAATCTTAAACATCAACACCATTTTTCTCAAAGTTCAAGATCATCCTCTGATAACTCTGTGCCCTTAATCTTGCTGAAATTACCCCAACTCTATTACTTGCTCTTTCCAAGCAAGACAGCACCCGGGGCTGGCTCCCGCTCAAGCTGTCTTGGTCCTCTCGGGAGCCCTGCTGTCTGGGGCTACAGTAGTGAGCAGCTACTGTGTTCGTTCCAGCCAACAGCCCTTCCGTGCTTCTGTACCACACTGAGGGTTTTGGTCTTAAAATCTGAGAACACATGAGTTGAAACCTGTTTGGGCAGGGGGACCTAAGGGGGTGGGAGACACTCCTGAAGCAAGAATGCACCCTAGTCTGTGGGTCAGAAGACCTGGATTTTAATTCAACTGTGAGACCTTGTTACCTCATCTCACTAGAGCCACTTCCTCCTCTGAAAAGCAATGGAGTTGCACAGAGATGATCCATGAGTTGGAACTTCAAATTAGGCTGAAATAAATTCCTGTAAGTGGCCCACAAGGGCTGGCAGCTCTGTGGAGAGCTCTGCCTTACCTCATCTCCACTTGGTACTGCAGTGTGTGAAGAATTTCTGGCAATGCTGAGGGGGGTCAGAAACTGGGCAAATACACAAACTGAATCAACAGCATCGCATCTCTGCAGGGGGCTCAGAGAAGGGGCCCCCTTGCTGCTCTCCCAAGGCTGTGGCTACTTGAGACACTGTCAGGACAGCCACTCACATTCTTTCATCTCCTGAGTGGATGACTGAAGATCTCCTCGCAAGATATGCACAATGGCTCCAAGCCAAAGCTTCCCTTTGAAACACAGGACCTGGCTAAAAGACACTCCATCAAGATGGTCCTTTCCTCTGTCCAGCTCAGCTGCTGAAAGTCTGGAAGAATATTAAGCCAAACTTTGCCATCGCTACTAATAACCATTATTTACTGAGCTTCTATTATGCACAAAGCACTCTGCCTGAGTTTTATGTCCATTCCCCTGGGGAACTCACATTAGCCTCATTAAAGATGCCCCGAGAGCCATCAAGGTTACATAAGCAGCTCAAACTTGCAAGCTCAGATCTGCTGGGCCTCAGATCCTCTCTTTTGCATGACACCAGGCTCCCCCAATTCTGTCTGTTAACCTTGGGCATATCAAGAGAGCAAAGGCCAGGTCAAAAGACCAATGAGGTATCATTTCAGTGAAGGGGCAATCTACTCTGTATTTCTACAGAAGTCAATCCCAGTACTTTACGTAGCGTGGGTTAACACTCCCAACAAATGAACACCAGACTGACTCACAACACAAACTTTTATGCAGGGTGCATACACACACTCAAATATATTGAATTAAACAAATAATCCCTCAGCACTTAGTGTGTGGCAGGCATGTAAGTGTTGCTTTTTAAAATCTAAAATGTGAGCACCAATGCCTCCATGCTTGACACATCCAGCTACTGAATTCATTCAAAAAGAGGAAGAATGGTCAAAAACTCTTTTTTAATCATTTTCAAATCAAACAAAGTTGTTCACATTGTTTCAGATAAAATCCATTTCCTCCCAGGCTTAGAGGCCAAGCTCTTGGGTCAAATGTGTGCCAGAAACTTTTGCTGGGGTTTCTGAGGAGTAACACTGCTGGCAGGACAGTTACTGACTCAACTACATCACCAGGGCAGATGAGGAGACACGAACAGCTATGATCCAAGCTTGCTGAAGAAATCCCCTGGGTCAGAAACTTTTACCAACAGAAAAAAAACAGAAGAAGAATTCTTTTCAGGGAAACTTCCACACCCACTGCCTCTTAAAATACACTGTTTGGAACATAGTGGGTTCTCAAGAAATCGTGTTGGACGAGCACGCCAAACTTAGACTAGGAAGCGTGGGTGGGTGGATGGATAGTGTTGTGCCTAATTCTGGGGTTTGTTTCAATTCATTAAAGATTCTCACTCAACATATAAAGTCAATATGAAAATAATACTAACGTTCGTTTTATAGACTCTGCAAAAGGCGTCCATGCACGGTATCCCATTCAGCTCTCCTAACAGCCCTCTCAGAAGCTGATGTCATTTCACCCTGGCGGGAGAGGGAGCCCACAGTGCACACAAGATGAAGGGACCCGCCCAAGGTCATGGGTCAGGAAGGAGCAAGCCAGGATGTAAATGTACCTCTTAGGATTTGTAGTCTGTTGCAATTTGCATTATATGAAGCTGCCTAAGCTGGGACTTTATGAGACACCACACTTAGATGATCTCACTTACATATATTAACAATTTTAGAAGGTGACAAGCCAAAGAATGGAAATTTCATCTAAAAATTAGATGCGAGAGCTCTGTAGTGGCTCTGAAGGAGAGAACTGCTCTGCCCCTCTCCTGGGTGGGGTCAGCCAGACTCAAACGCTCCCACCCCCACCAGTGGGGCGGGGGGTGAAGGAGAGTCCCAGCTGTCCCCAGTGCTGGACACATGGAGATATGGAGCCCAAAGACAGCCAGGCACCACTCTTACAGAGACTACGTGCTACCTAAGCATCGTTCCAGGGGAGAGGGACAGTGGCAGGTGATGCTCCTTTATCAGCAGCCTGTCTCAATGCACTCATCTCTCAATTCCAAAGGCCAGCAGACCATCTCTTGGACTCAGTCCTGATGATGTCTTCAAAACAGAGCCTTCAGTGCCCTTCAGGTGGCCCTTTAATAGGTGACCTATCTGACCTGTGTCCCAACCTATCAAAACGACAGGACAGGAGCAGCCTTCACAGGGTAGGCAGAGGGACCATGGGGGGTTATTCCGCCATTTCCATCATTACAACCTTGCTTCAGAACAGAGATGGCTAAAAATTCAGGTAAGTGCATCTAGATGCAAGCTTTGGACCACAGAGTGAAACAACTTTGTTTTTAAGACACAAGATTTTGATATAAACACCAAACTACCCTGGATTCTCAACTCAAAGAACCCTAATAATAAGGAACCTGACAACAACTAACCAATTCCCCCTTACTGGCTGCTTCCAAAGTCCCCAGCCCTGCACTTCACATGCCACTTCATTCCATTTTCTCAAAAGGCCTTATTATTATCCCCACTTGACAGGTGAAGAAATTAAGGCATTGAGAAAACTGACAATTTTGCCCAAAGTCATCCAGATAAAAAGATCTGGAGCCAGGATGCCTGGCTTGGACACCATCAGCAAAACTTGCTCTCCAACAGATGAATGGATAAAAAAGAAACTGTGGTACACACGTATGTGAAATAGTATTCAGCCTGAAAGAAGATGGACATTCTGACACCTGCTACAATGGGAATGAACCTTGAGGATATTATTCTAGTGCAAATAAGCCAGGCACAAAAAAGACAAATACAATATGATTCCCCTTATAGGTGGTACTTAGAGTATTCAGCTTCACAGAGGCAGAAAACAGAATGGTGGTGGCCAGGGGCTGGGGGGAACAAGTTGTTTAACAGGGACAGAGTTTCAGTTTTGCAAGAGGAAAGCATTGTGGAGATAGATGATGGTGATGGTTGCCTAACAATGTGAATGTACTTAATGCCACTGAACTGTACTATATTTATGTGTATTTTTACAATTAAACATTAAAAAAATTTTTTTATAACTAACATTGTTAAGAAAAGGTTGGGTGGGGGATCAAACAGACTCCTTTAACCTATATATACCTAGAAGAATATATAGAAAATGTTGACTATTCTAATACAGAAATCTAGAGTGCTTAAAAAAAAATGACTATCCCCAGATGACTCACACATGAGACTTTAAAATTACAAAATAAAATTAGAAACCTGAGACTTGAAAATTTAAAAAAAAAAAAAAAATCTGCTCTCCAGCAAGAACAGTCTAATGGCAATTTTCTTTGACCCCTCCCGCCCATTCGCCCATTGTATTTAGAGGCCCTTTCTGAGAGAACTTAATCTAAAAATGCCTAACTTGTAGCAGAGCAAGGCCAGAAGGTCTGGCACCATCCCCCCACTGCTCAGGTCAGAGTGCACCCGCTGACCGCAGTGTTGTTCACCTGGTCCCCCTGGTGGCTGAGATGCCTTTCAAGGCAAATGGGCTCCCATCAGGTTTCTGAGCTAAAGTACCATCCCACAGACCACCAACCAACCCATGCTCAACACAAGCCAGGACTCCCGGAACTCCACTACAGGGAGCAGCGGGACCAGTAAAGGGACAAGGCACACAGGATTGCTTGACAGGTTCCTCCCCTTCTGGTAATTATCATTATCAATTAAGGCAACATGTCATCCTTTTTAAATCTTAGAGAAATGTTTTCAAACCCATGCTTTCATACCCCAGACCCTAAGGGAGACAAGTTGAGTATCTTTACTCCCAATTTTCAGAGGTACAACTAGAAGTCAGGGTTTGCCCAAGGTCAAATAACTAGTTGGCTGTCAAGTAGGAACTGGAACCCACCCATGTTATTTCTTCTGCTACACCTCCCCCCAGAGACGGCACTGGCCAGCATCGCAAGGAACAGGAAATTGAAATGGCTCCTGGTAAGGCAGTAAGCCTGCCAACCTCCCAGAGAGGCTGACAAATGACCAGTGCCTGCCCTGAACTGAGAATGCCTCCTCTAACAGGCTCCCAACTAACCTCTTCCCACCCGCGGCACTGAAGAAATAAGCTCCAAAAGTCCACAACCCACGATGCCCATCTGTCCGTGGAAAGGACCACATTACACAGGAAGCTGAGAATAAGCAAGATGCTGTGGCGGACCTGAGATGGACTGGCAGTTTCCCAGCACAAACCTACCAGCTTTATTCCCACTCCTCTCACATTGCTCAGTCACACACACACACTTTCCTTAATCCCACCCCTTAAGCACAGAACTATAAGAGGGGTGAAGCAGAAAAATCCTCAGGGAAAGCAGTGCCAGCTGCCGCAGCCACCAGGAACACAGGGTAAGAGCCGACTAAGAGGTGGGAATCTTGTAAGAGCAAAAAATAATCATGCACTTAAAGTCATGCACTACTTCCAAAACACTGAAACAGACTTATTTCAGCCAACCACTTTACCTGAGTTGTTTTTGCTCTTCTGCCTTGCATGCTGTTGCTATGGCTAATCTGTGGGTTGGTGGCACCTTCCGAAAGACAGTGAGATTTCCTACAGGGAAGTGTGTTGTAATTACTGTACGGAAGAGACTCTTCAGCAGCAGCTGGTGGCATCTTATGGTTTGCAAGATCAGGAATATCAGACACCAGATTCCGACAATAGCCTGTAAATTTGCTCCGCGGCCCCCCGTTTGCTGTCACCCCAGAGTTTTTCTGAGCATACAAGTCACCCAAGGAATTGGCACGCTGACAGGTGCTGAGCTGCCGCGGACTCGCTCGGGTTTCCATTCCCCGAGCCTCCTCGCAGTCTTTCTCTTCGGAACCCAAGATTTCTTCGTTGCTTGTTAAATGTTCTTGGCTCAGATCAGAGAGTGAGAATTCCAGGCTGTCCTCGCGCCAGATGTCTGCAGATTTGGAGCGTTTCTTCTTAAAGCTCGCCGTCTCCATGAAAGCGGGCCCATTGGATGTATAGGGATGCTGCCTCCTGCTTCCCTCAGCCAAGTATGTAGCGTCATCCCCGTAAAGCCTGCTCTCCTCCGAGTCTGGCATGCTCTGCACAGAGGCGGCTGTGAGGACGATGCTGCTGTCCACGCTGGGAGTGACGGAAGAATCGGTGTAAGACACAGGTCTCAGGCCCATGTCCACTCGGTCCACCCAGATGGGGCTCCCGAAGTCCTCGAGAGTGCCTTCCTGGGAGAAGGGCTCCAGGCCATTTTCGGCCAGGGACTGGGGGATGCTGGGCGTGCTGCTGGACCGGGTGCTCACCTCGGAGTTCCTGTGGATCACCTTCCCCGAGGACGCGTGCCTCGTGCGCCGCGCCTTGTGCGACAGGCGCAGCGAGCGCGAGGTGTGCTTGCGCCCCAGGCTGGCATGCTTTTCTCCGTAAAACTCATGCTCTACATTTTGACTTTCTGCGTTTCCCATGGTTTTATGGTCTGTAGCAAAGGGGGAAAGAAAAGGAGGGGATAATTGAGTCACCGATGGGCACTGGCAGTGTAACAGAAAGAGCTCAGCGTGGGGGAGGGCAGGCAGCTCGGCTGGTAACAGGGCTGGCAGGTACTTAACTCCACCTCTTACACAGCAGCAGGTGAGAACGAACATCATCTACTGAGACTACCATCCTGAGACGTGAAATAAGAGCCTAAATAATATATTTAGAGAATTAGACTTGTCTTTGCCCCAAGGGTAGCTGCCCACCATGCAAGCTGCCGTGTTACTTTCTTAGGGCTGCCAAACCTTGTCTTTCTTACTGAACTCAATACTTACACATTTAAAGTTCCACTCCTATCCATATAAACTGAAAACTCTAAAAGAACAAACCAAAGTGTCAGCCAAATGAACAACTTTCTATTTGAAATTATATGTGTTTCAAAAAAACAAAGTGAAAGGCACAGGTGCATTTGGTAACCTCCCTCCCTCCCCATGGCCTCTCTGCCTCATTGGATTCCATCTACAAAATCAAAGATGGAAAATCTCAAGGTGTAAGTCCAATCAACAATGCCTACTAAATCAAAGTCAAAAAGAAAAAGAGCTTTTACCATTAATTCCATAGCATCTGAAAATCTTAATTTTTGTATTTTTGGGAGGTAGTGGAAGTGGTGGGTGGGGGGGAGGTACATGGGCAAAATAAAATAGAAAACCCCCTCTCTGCTTAGCAGCAGACTAATGGGTTTATTTCTGGGAGTAAATCCAACCTGAGAACATTAATCTGGTACAGAGTGCCCTACAAACAGAAATTCATATTATGATACTACTAAATGTGCTTCAGCTTCTAGGGCCTACCCAAGTTAATTCAAGTCCCTCCTTAAAAAAATTAACATTGTTCCAGTGTCTCTCACTGACCTGATGACCTAAGAAAATAGAGAAAAATAGAGGTTAACAATTGTGACTCTACTTAGCCTATTCTTCTTCTGCAACAAGGTTTTTCTATACCATTCAAACTGTATACATTTAAGATATACATATGAAGGCAGCCAGAAAGGAAAGAAGAGAAATAGAGTAGCTGGGCATGTGCCAGAGTTAATTCTTTCAACCACCTACAGTCACTCATTCAAAAACTATATACTGAGTACCTACCATGTTCTAGAAGCCAGAGTGAATGAAAGAAGCAGTGAATGAAAGAGACATATTCCCCGCTCTCAAGTACACTGATATTCTAGTCAGGGAAGGTACACAATAAACAAAAAAAGTGAAAGGCACCAGAGGGAAACATGGCATGAATTTACTGTTGTTACCAACACAAGGAGTTTATAATGTCCTAGACTGTAATACACCTATCACATTGATCCAGGAATTATTCTATAATCCCACTATTCAACATAAAACATTGCTTAAACTCTCTCACAAGCATATTTTTACTGACATGAAATTTGTGGCAACAGGAAGGGAAAACTCCATTTCATGTTACAGTGAGTTCAGAGGTAACTCATTCAGACACCAGATGTTAAGCTGTTCCCATACCGGAATATTCCCTACCAGGTAACACATGTGATTCTCAGAGGGAACTTCCCAGGGAAGAGAATCTCCCTGTTTACTGGCAGCAAGTATATTTCAAAGCAATAAGTTTACGTCTGTCTGGCTTTAAGAACCAGAGTAAAAGATAAAAACAACTCAGCAGACAGAAAAGGGAGGAATCAACTGTCCATGCTGACCATTTATGCTATCTATATTCCTAAGACTATCATGCACTACATTTTTTAAAAAGTGAAATAAACAAATAGGCATTTCAGTAACACTAAGGCCAAAAGCCATGAGCAATTTCTTCAAGTTCTTGTTTTTAAGTATACATTAAGATACCTGCATATGTCAGGGTGTCTCTATGTTTTGCCAATAAATAACAAAAGGCTTAGAACAAGTGTTAGCTACAGTCTCATTTCAAGAATCACATAGATTTTACATTAAAAAAAAGAGAGTTATGGTAAAAGAAATTGAGTGGAAGAAAAGCAAAACTGTCACCTCAAATATGCTAGGATGTAGCCTCTTCTGCCACATACACCAAAAGTTTGTAAATATAAATTGCCAGACATATATTCTCAACAACAAATTTCTGATTAGGCCTGAAATTTCTTCTGCCAACAGAAAACTAATCAAGTTAAAAGCCTCAGAAGAGGTTTCCTAAAGGAAACAGCCCCAACCTCCAAGAATTACAGCACTCCACACATTACACTGACGGGTCTGTTATATTAATAGCATTTTTAGTAGCAAGATTCTTTTTAGCTAGCCAAGGTAGGAAAGAAGCCATTTTTATCTTTAGAACTAGAATTTAGAGATGAATGCCAAATCTCCTAAATCCTACCAAGAGAAAATCTCAGGGGATGACCTAAGCAGGGTCAGCAAGAAGTTTGAAGCAACTGAAGCTAAGAAAAATATGTTTCTAGGGACTGTTGAAATATCCTTTAATTTGAAAGCTTTTCCTGAAAGGTTGGTGAGACCCATGAGAGCCCACGTGGGGTCTGTGAAAGCCCACGTGGGGACTCTGAAATACACAAGTATGAACAATTAAAATTGCCTGTTGCATACAACAGACACAACCCCCCCTTTCAGGGACAACCCCAGCCCCACAGGCAACACCCAGAACATTGGTGAATTGTTAAGTTCTAATCCTTTTCATGCACAATGTAAAATTCCAGCTCCCTCCATCATTTTCGTTTCTCTCTGTTCTCTCCTACTTAATAACCCTTATCATGTATTTTTATTTCAAATTGAAAAACCCAGTAAAGATTTCACCCAGGTTTTGTCTGTTCCTGTGAAGTCTGGAAACAACTTTGGGGCAGAAAGTAGCTTTCACATTTTTCGTAGTCTCTACAGAGACTAAAAGTGTTCTACACCTAATAAGGAGTCAATAAGTATTTATGTGTTTTAGTAACAAAAGCAAAAGCTGAAGGATCAATACTAACATAATCATCACACCACTCACTAAGTAAAAGGGGACAGGTTAAGGGAGAGGAAAGGACAGGCTGAAATGCAAAAAACTTGGGAAGAAATTGAAAAGAAAAGCCTCAGAATAAAGGTAGTTAGTCTCAAGCTGTACAGTGTTACCAGTTCTAAACTCATTAAACTATAACTTACTTATGCGGAATGTTTCTAGTTCCAGATAACCTATACTGTCAAGGGTTAGTTAATGAGAAGGGTATTGAAGAGGTAGTAGTAGGCAAGATTTCAGCCTAAAAACAACTCTAAGGATTTCAACCTCAAGTCTGGCTTCTCATTCTTTCCTGTCAAAGATCTAAGTTCTGGCCTCCCAGCCCTGCCCCAAGGCCTTTGCACATGTTCTTCCATCTGCCTGCACACCTTCCTCCATCTTGGCCCACTCTCTTCAGTTCATTCAGATCTTGACTCAAATGTTGCCTTCTCAGAGGCCTTTCTTGGCATCTCTATCCAAAATGATAACCCCTCCCATAGAGCTCAACATTTCTTGTCCCTCCTTTTTCTTTCCTCCTTAGCATTTATCACAAATCTAGTGAACGTTGTATTTCATTTACCGATCTTTATTCTCTATCCTTTCCTCACTAGACTCTAAGCTTCTGGAGGACTGACAGTTCCACTTGTCTTGCTTACTGCTATATCCTCGGGGCCTAGAACACTGCCTGAAAGGTAGTAGGTACTCAGAAGAAAAATACTGAGTGAATGAATGAGTGAATGAATGAATGAATGAATGAAGATGAACCTTAATCTAGAATTCAGAAATTCATACTACAATAAAATGTAGGTGTGAACTTTACCACGGTGTGAATTTAAGAACATGAGCACAAGGTGGTAATGAGAAAACACGCCATCACTCTTAAATATGCTAGCCTCTCCTAACACAGTGCCTACAGGACGCACTGGTTTTCAATATGCCCACAGCTCTGTGGGTCCTCTACACCTGCAGACCTGTGCAGATCTCTCATTCCAGACCACCGGTTTGGGATCACCCTGATCCATGAACTTGAGTTCAGAGGCCCAGCTTGCCCTGGTCTGCTGTGCTCCCCAACCCCCAATTACCTGAGCAAAGAGTTAAGGCCTTGCCCTGTCTCATTCCACTCAATTCTTGCTATCAGTTCCTATCTTCCTCCTCTTTTTGGAGCTCTCCCTGCAGAGGGTCAGGAAAGGGGTTTGGAGTTGAGAGGAGACCTCTCCCCCATTGTCAGGGTGGACAGTGTAGAACTGCTCAACCGAAGATGATCCAGAGAAAATGGGGACAAAGGAGACACAGTGGCATGACGGGCAGGGGGTCATCTGAAAGTAGCATGGAGTCAGAAAAATAAAGAGATTTTCAGGGCCAGAGATCAAGGACCCTAGAGGGAGGGGGACTTTTCCATTCTTCCCAACACCATGACCTCTCTTTTAAAGTGATGAGTTAAACTTTTCAAGTAATCATAGTAACTTCCTTTCAACCCATCAAATTAAATACACAGTGAGAGAGTTAAAAGGCATCTCGGGGAACTTTATCAATAAATACACATAGTCATTAGGGTGTTACATATATATATCAGGTAGGGGGGTCATTTTCTCAGGGACTGCTTTTAACAGATTAGCCTATTAAACCATGTATGTGATAAAATGATGAAAAACTATACACACACATTGGAAAAATACCAAATTCCTGGCTTTGGTAGTTTATCGTAATTATGTAAGAGGCAACCATTAGGGGAAACTTGGTGAAGGGTAGACTTCTTGGGTATAGATTCAAAATTTCCATGAATCTATTGTTATTTCAAAATTAAAAGTTAAAATAAACAAAGCTTAACTGGAATATTCTAGTTAAAGGAAATTTTTGTTTAAAAGTGAGGGTTCTGCAAAATGAAATGTTTTTGAATCCCTTTTTATAGCTCCAGACCATCTAAAACAATTTCAAATTAGGCAATAAAAGGTAAGCAAATATTGACCATCATTGAGCATCATATTGTCAGACATACAAAGCAAACACAGACCAATGGTCCAAAGTGAGGTTAAATAGACAGGTTGAGTTGACGAACTGGGAATAGAGCTTCTGTCTTAATGAACAAAACTGAATTGCTAACATCTGGTACCAGGCAAGATGGAGAATGGCACTATGGCTGATCTTACCCCATTGATAAAAACTAAAAACCCCGGAGCAAAGGAAAAAGCAACTGTCTGAGGATTCTGAAGATAAGCAAAAGCAGGCAGATTGGGGAAGGAAGTCAAAACCTGCAAAAGCCACTCACACAAGAGTAAGTTTGCCTTTTAAGTTCTTATCACTCTACTTTCTCTCGCAGCTTTGCACAGAGGGTGAACATCCAGGGTGCCTACAGCACAAGCAGCAAAAACTCCCAAGACTCGTCCTGCCATTCTGGCCAAACAAACCAAGGGTGGTCCCTGAGAGCCAGAGTGAAGGGGTTTCAGAAAAAAGCGCTGGAGAAGCAAATCCTCTAATGCTGGGCAATCTACACAAATCTCAGGCGTACCCCTCAGATGCACTTGCCTGGCCTGACCCAAAGCAAGACAGCAAAGGCTTTGAGAACTGCATTATGATATGAAACACAGCCCACTGCCCAGACTAACTCCCAAGGGGCACATATGTGTGATAAACCTAAAGCAGCATAGCAAAGCCTTTGAAGGGATATTGGAGCTACCACCTACTGATAGGTAAACAGAACCTGCAGTCTGAACCTAGCTGGTTGATTGCCTGCCAAAACAGCAAAAAAGAAAATTCAACACTGTCCAGATGATTTTAACAGGACCTGGACTCTACCAACATAATACTCAAACTGTCCACAATGCATTCCAAAGAATCAGGAAAATATAACCAGTTCTCAAAGGAAAAGACTATCAATAGATGTCAAACCTAAAGTGACCCAGGTATTGGAAATATCAAAGACTCTGAAAGCAGCTATGATAACTGTGCTCCCGAGTAAAGGCAAACACTCTTGAAATAAGTGATAAACCTAACTGCTTACACTATCTAAGCAAGATCATTAGGAAAGTCAATTGTTATCCATGAGTAGAGAAAAAGAAACAAAGAAAGGTAAAACCAGTATGATCCAAGATAAAACATGTAACTACATTTTTTAAATCACACTGGTGTTTTCTCTGTACTACATGAGAAAATATTCCAGTTAATAGAAACCACCCCATGGTCAAGGTCTCTGCCCAGAGAGAAGAAAAATACTACTATAACTTCAGACTGTTCAGAGGAAAAGAACAAGAAGAGATGAGGGAGACTAGAAATAACTTCATCACCTTGAGGACTAAGGAGGTTATAATAATGTTTCCATGGTTCAGGATGTCTAATTGCCTAGATGAGACCAGAAGTTCAAGCAGTAATGCCAAATAGACAGCAGAATGCCCCACCCTTTAGCTGAAAAACAGGAAAGTCCCATACGATCAAAGCTCAGCCTTGAGGGTCAGCCTGCCAGGGCTTGCCCTGCTCAGGAGCAGATAGTAAAAAAGATAATTCTACTATTAGGGTCAGAGAGCTGTGAAGGAAAATTCTTCTTATTCTCAGGAAATAAAAACTTACATTTGAGATGTATATCCAAGGTAGGGCTTAGAGCATGTTAAATTTTTCTCTAAGAATATTAATAATATTCTACCTTTTGCAGAAACACACACACAAGACCTGCATGAAAATTTTAAAAGCAACTATTCTGGATAGAGTAGTTATGAGTAATTTTCATTTTTAACAATTACAATTTTTGTTTGAATTTGCTTAAGTTTCTACACTAAACCTGTAATTCATCTTAAGGAAAGAAAAATAAATAAAACATGTTAACATGTTTTAAGTCCCTGGGTTTTGTGGATAATTGAAGAGAGTAAGGATGTGGGCACACTGCTGACAGCTAAAACAGAACACCACCAAACCCAAACTCAAAACAGATGGCCCGGGAAAATTACCTAAGAAAAGGAAAAAACTGAATTGGATCACTCTTTCTCTAAGTTCCAAATGCACTCTGACCTCTCACATGGTGTCTGGGGCATGGTTATTTGCACACTGACACACTTGTCTCGCTTTGTATGCACCCCCTTCCCACTTTATTATGATCTCCCGTGGCAGGGACCGTGCCTTACTCATCATTCTCTTGGTCACCTAAATATACTAACATCTTAACACAGCTGCTCTCAACAGGAATGCTCATATCACCCAGACTGCCTTATACTAAGAGTACTTCAAATATATAAATTGTTAGAGCTCTTCAGTGGGCCCAAGATGACCCAATTCATATTATCTTCAACTCAAAAGTTGACTATTAAAGCAAGATTTCTCTGTCACTGGTAAGGACACTGTGAAATCCAAGCAGGAGGCATTTAATGATGTATGAAAATTATAATTATTAATAATGTAATTTTTTCACTTCCCTGAGGTATTTAAAAACTTATTAAAATAAACATAATGATTACCCTTCTATGATTTGAAAACAGACCTCCAAAGCTGCAGGAGAAAGGATGAAATGTATTTATTTCTAAGTTAAATTTGAAGCAAAAATCACAAGACAACAGATTGCAAATTTAAAATTAGACTCTAGTGGGAGGTCTTGATTTCAAGCCTGTTTTTTCCCTACTGGAAGCTGAGCTTGAAGACAGGGTTTGGGGGGAGGTTGAGAGCTATGATTAAACTGAGACAAAGTTCTGAAAGTTTTGGTTAAGTCTTTACAAACCCATGAAAAGTGTTTTGCCAAGTCACTGGCAAATACCCCAACATAAGATTAAATAGGAAAGTTTTGCAACAAATACAGGATGATCTTTGATTAGAGAGATTATTATTTTACTGCATTTAGTTTGCTTTTTAAAGATTATCCAAAGCAGAAACAAAATACATCATTGTTTTCAAGTAAGATTTTGAAGCGAGGTTTGCCTTTTTCAAACGTAATCCAATATAAAGATGGTGAAGCTCAGGACTAAATTTAAAAGATCCTGCAGGCAGTTCACAGGTGGAGCAAAGATTTCATAAGTACTGGCTTTTTCTTTCTTTTTTTTTTTTTTTACTTTAATGCTAATGCTTTTGAATTGCTGGATGGGTGTAACCCTCATCTAAAAAAGTGATTCCAAATTCTTTTTCTCATGAGTTACATACAATGCAGCAATTCCAATTATACTAAAATGTGTCTGTCCCCACCAGCTCTGAAACGTTTCCATTCAATCGTGTAGACGTATGCAGGCTTAAATACACAAAGACAGACCTACCTTACAAGGCAACACTGGTTCCCAGCCCAACTTGCCGCAGGAGCGCTGTGGCATTTAGATATCGAGATTGCAAGTGATGTCAGGATAAAGAGTGACTGGGACTTGGGAAATATATCAGCACCTGTGCCTCAGGGAGGCCATCACCGACTCATCTGAGTCTCTGAGAATTGCCAAAACCCTGGGGAAGAAGGAAAAAGAGAAACTGTCAGCCAGAACTCAGGAAAGCGGCCTTTTCTGCCGAGCTCATTCTCATCAATTCTCCAGCATTTATTTTGTGTGAAACACCATCCCACATCAGTGCAACATTTAGCTACAGGTACACGCATAATCAGCTAAATAAATAAACATAAGCATATTTATAATTATGATAACAGATAGCCTTACAAACTCTTGTATCATTTTAACCTGTCTCTGTAGATTAAGGTATCAGATCATAGAAAGAGGTTCCTGCAGAATCATTTCCATGGTTCTGTTCTCTCTTAATTTTCAAAAGGCCTCAACAAACAGAGATAAATGAAGCAAGGGGATCTTGGTTATTCCCAAAGTAGAGCTATACTTATAACAGAAGTTGAAGAAATTGTTAGAAGACAATAAAAAAGGCCAAAATAAACACACAGACCTTCTCGTCATATATGTGTTTTCTTAATCTGGCAAACATCAAATTCAGAGGAAACTCATGGAGAACACTCACAGGAAAGAATGTAGGCAAAATACCCAAACTATTATTTAACACAGAAGGTTAACTGACCAAGAGAGCTACAAGAACAAGCAGTCTTAATGGTGTTTGTTGTGGGGGTTTTGTTTTTTGTTTTTTGTTTTTAAGGACCAACAGCAGGAACAAAAAGCCAGTCCTCTTGAGGTGGGAGCGCAAATACTAGGAAGGGAGAAAGGCCTGAGGATTCCTCGGGGTGGCTGTACCTTCCTGCTCTCCTACTGTCCATTCCTCTGTGTGCGGGCCACAGCCCCCACCCACTGCTGGCAGTTCAGCAAGGTGGAACGTGACATGACAAACACTTGAGCAGGAACATGGAGAAAGTTGCCTATTTTGTGGAAGGTGACCACACAGAGGCGGTAAAGAAAGAAATGTATACATCCACAGAGAACAGAAAAAGCAGAGTTATGGTTCTTCCTTATCTTGGAAAACGTGCCATTTAACCGTAAAGTTGGTGACTCATGCTTGCAAAGAAGCACGAGTTCTCAGCAATACCCCATTATTACCCTACAATGCGTGCCCTTTCCATAATTCCCCCATTGCTATCATGTTCGCTCTCCTTTCCTTAAGCTGCTCTCTGCAAATTTTCACATTTTCAAAGCGGTTCCTGAATTGCTTAGGAACTGGCAGAAATTAATAAGCAACATCCCATTTATATTGAAATGGACTCATTACACGCCAGCTGCCAATAATTTGCAAGGCTGGATTCTTGCTGGCAAACAGGCCTGCAGGCGGCTGTCCTTCCACCTGCACAAGAGTGGCTATTAATGGTTTTTTTAAACACTTTTTTTTAAGAAGTACATATTCCATCTACCAAAACTAAAATTTGTCTCTATATTCTTCTAATCACCCAACAGAAAAAACTATTATGGAGAAGAGGTGAAAGTTACAAGGCACTATTTACAAAACACGTGGGAAAACAAAACTAAGTTGTATTTGGTAAAAATTTTTTTTTTACAGTGGTGGAAGAAAAGGTTGACCTTTGACCTTAGCTGTGGAGCTAATGAAGAACCCCACATTTGTTTGTTTACAATCAGCAAATATGCTAAGGTTGCAATGTGCTCAGAAGTACTTATTTTGTCGATAGTTGGTTAACTGACCTTGACCTTGTGACTATGCCTTGGCAACTTGGGAATTACTGTTACTCCAGGTTTTCTTCAAGAGCTGCAAAGAATTCAATTTCAAAGGGAGGCAATTATGCACCAAGCTTAGTGTTGGGAGTTGGACCATAGCAGCCTACTGCATGCATCATGTCAAATCTTGGCTTCGCCACTTACCTGTGTGGTTTGAGCCAAACTATTGGTTTACCCCTCTACAAATGGGATAGTAAGTCCCTAAACTATTGGGTTGTTATGAGGATTAAATGGGATCATCTATGTCACATCACTGGCTTAGTGCCCACCCCTTGGTCAGTTCTCAAAAACTGTTAGCTATTATTATTATTTAACATTTGCAAACCATAAGGAATATGCTTTAGAAGGGTTGCTACTATGTGGGCTTCCTTAAAACATGACACCTAACTCACTGAAACTGGGTCTATGCAATAAACTGGATGACACAGTCACCTTAAATTTGTTGTGGGACAATAAGGGAATTAATTAATCCAGCTAGAAGATGTGATCTACTCAATTTGACATGGTTCACATACACATACAAACCATGCTGATGAATCTGGCAGTACCAGTTGGCCTGCTTACATTATAATATGATCCCTAGTCAGGTGAATGCTGAATGTACCCAATTTTTCAGTCTCATTCTGATTCACCCACAACTCAGTCAATTTCTGCATCAAATGTCAAACAACCAGTTTTCACTGGGAAATGTGTATACCGGTGGCAGGGAAGGAATTACCAAAACTAATCTTAGGCTTCAAATACCTGCAAACAAAATAGACACTGCTGAGAAGTCCCACCACTTCATCATTACAGTCTGATGGAAGGTGAAAATATGACAACTGTCAGAAATATTGTGTCCATGGCAGATAATCCATTGGCTTTTCCTCAGAAGTCTGCCAGACCAGAACTTCTTTTCACCTTCAAAAAACACTCCTAAGGGGCATCCTATCATTTTGAAGTCCTTCCAAGTTCTAGGAATCAAAGTACATAGAGAATAGAGTATTTTATGTGCCTTCAGAATACCCAACCAAGCTCATGCCAGGCTCTTTTACTTACTAATTTATGTGGTCTTGGGCAAGTAAATTATCCATTCAGAAACTCAACAGGAAAAATAAGGATAGAGTATTATCTACCTTACTTGACATCTATTTGAAAAGGTTGTTAAAAGACAGAAGTAAGAGAATCAACCTGAAACACAATGAATTATAAAATGACACATGAGAATGTTAACTCTTATTCTGTCCATCATGATTTAGTGCCCCCAAATGTTTCATAATTAGTGAATTATTGAGAACCAGGAAGTTTCGCCTTACTTTGAACCTTAAAGGGGGTGTTGTGTGGAGAGGTCTTGGATCAAAATTCTGAACAAGTCATAATGCTGAATATTTATTTTCTATGTAATAATCACCAAGGGATTTAGTTTTTAGTATTCACATTTAGTCCAAAAATCAGTACAGGGTGGACGGATGGACAGACGGATGGATCTGAAGCAGTGGAAAATTTTAAATGGTTTAGAAATTAAGGTTAAAGAAAATTCATGGATCATTTTCTTCCCTTATTTTCTTAACCACTATTTTATTTGATAAAGTATTCAATAGTGACTTCATAAAGATGCATAATTTAAACTAGAATAGAAGAAATTACTATTGGAAAAGTAAAAGAAACCCAAAGGTTAAGACAAAGGGAAAGAATACAGGTTACCCTTCTGAGCCACCCAACTGGCTCAGTTTAACAGTAAGCTTTGTAACAGCCAAAGCAAATTGCAAAAATATGCAGCTGTAAAATTCACAATGCCCTAATCAATTGCTCAGAAGGAGGACAAATGTTCTTGGTATTAAGATCAGACAGGAATTTCCAGTGATGGTCCTTTGAGGCCACTCTGATACAATAAGCACATTCTGGACCATATCCTTCCCCATGGACTTGGTAACAAATTTCATATGGGTGTTTCTTCCTGATAAATGGTAAAAAAAAAAAAAAAAATCACAACTCAGCAACAAATGTTCTGAAGACGTATGATACTACTAAAGTAGAGAGGCTGCACACCTTCCAGGAAATTCTCCTTGATCACTATTTGCTCTCCACCAAGTGCCGGACCACAGCTGAGGGGCAGAAAGCTTCAGATATGGCTTGGTGGCCCACTGTGCCCAAGTATAGCTGGGCCATCTATCAGATGGCCACACCCATCTGACAGAAAGGAGGGTTCCACAAGAGTGAGCCTGTCTGCCTTGTGTAAAAACTGAGACTCCTGCACAAAAAAGAAGTGCTCCACCTCCCTCCCAGGTGAACTTCAGGACCACTGAGGGCCCCAGCACAGGACCAGAATTCTCACTGCAGCCCAGATAAATGAGCTATGATACGGTCTCCAAATGCTAGCTCATAAAGCATGGATGACACTGTTTTAGCACAACCATGTTTTTAAGGCAAGCAAAACAGTCACCCAAATTAGCCAAACAAAATCCCTAAAAGGGGCCATATCCAAAGACCACCCTAGTTTTGAGCAATTACTTCCCAGTAGACCCAAATGTATCCCGAGATACTAAGTGAGGAAACACTTCATCGAATCACTGTTTATAAGCCAGCTCTAAATCGAGAAATTCCTACTAAAATAACTTTAATTTTAGAACAGTGAGTCTTCGGCAATACCAATAACCATCGGGTTCAACTAGGACAAACATTACCAAATTTCTTAAGAGTAAACTCGGTGTATTTCAAAGTGAAGTAGCATGTTCTACCTCAGCAGAGGGAGATCTACCATTTATGGAATGCTTGCTATCCATCTGGTACTATGTTAGTGGCTTTAGGCCAAAACACTCTTCTAAGTTTCCCTCGGTTCTTGGTGTTTATTGTCTTGCAACTACAGCCAGACCATAGCAACTGCCAATGTATACAACCCCAACATCAGAGCCCTCACCACGAAGCCAAGGGCCCTCCCAGCTCCGTCCATGGGTGTCTGTAAATTGCCAGTCCTATAGGTCTGTTACACAGCTGGCCATCAGATCTCCCAAATATCCCCACAGCCTGGCCCAGCAAGGGCTCAAGGGGGGCCCTGGCTTACTGAAATGGACTTAGTAACTTTTTCAGGACAGACCACAAGGATCATGCAATTTCTCAAAAATCTAAGCAGCATCAGTCCCACTAAGAAGCTACTGAACCCTTGGGAATCCCCCCAACATTCCAAGAATAGTGACCAAGTGATGCATGAGCTCAGCTCTGGGCTCCCGGCTACTAAATTCTCAATTTCGAGTCCCATCAAAAAGGCACACCCTGTGTCACTGTCAGAGAATGCAAGTTTGGTTCCCCAAGAAAATGGAAATGGAGCTGGCTACAGTTTACTTCCAATGCTGAAATCCGTCCTTCAGTATTTCACCACATTGTGGCTTAACAGCAAGGTCTCTTCTGGTTGCCCACATGATCCAAAAGTATGAAGATACAACTGGGAATTTCTGTGACAGCCTCCAACCCCTACAGCCTGGCCTCGCCCTTCACCTGCTCTCTTGCCGTGCATCCCCCGAGTAAGTCCTTCAGCCCAAAATAGAGTCAGGATGTCAAGGGGTTCCCCTTTGTCCATCCAGAAGCAGAGTGGGATGTGGTCATCCTGGCTACTTCATTCCCTTTGCCTACGTGTAAGGCGCGGTTCCCTGCCTGGAGTGGCCTTTCCTACACAGAGGGGAGGGCCGCCTGTGCATCAGGGAGGGAGAAGCTCCCCAGGCTGCGGCTGGTGTGGCAACCATGCCTGCCAGCAATGAGGGCTGGGACTGCCTTTGTCACACAGGACAGAGAAAATCTCACAAGCCCTCTGGCGAGGTCACTGGGCTGGACAGTCCAAGCCCATTCTGCTGGTCCCTCACGCTCTGACCGTCAGGTGCGTAACAGAAGGAAACACTCCCCCCAGGACCTGCTACTGCCTCCTTGGCTCCATGCCTGCCACTGGGGTACCTGTGTTGGCATAAGGCATATATGAGACAGCTAAATTCTCTCAGAGAAAATGATTAAAGACAGAGTTTGGTACTCCAGATCCAAGATGAAGGAAGAGAAGCTAGAAATACCAAGTATGTACATGTATGTGAATATTTGATTAGCAACTTCATTCATTAACCAAAAGTCCATGAGCAAGTGTGATAGTTGGAAAACATAGTTGCCCTACACAATAAGTAAAGCTGTAGTGGGTCCTGAATAATACAGGGTATTAGGAATATCGATCTTCTGTTTAGGTGGTAACATGGGATTATAATCAAAGACTAAGTAAAATATTTCAGTGCAGCAAAGAATCTTCCACTCTGAAATCAAATAAAATGATTTGTTAAATTTTTTTAAGGACTTCCTCCCAAGTATTTTCAAAATAGGGTGGATTCTTTACCTGTAAGTCCCCATCTTTTGAAAAAGACACTATGGCTCACTCGTAGGAGAGGATGACAGAACACAGACCTACTGTCCCAAGTCACTCCCTGGGTACTCAGTCCCAAATGTTTCTTTACTCTCTCCTCATTTTAAAATGAAAAAAAAAAAACCTTTAATAATGACCTCAATTTCCTATTTGCAAGCCACTTCAAACCGTTTTGTAGTTGTACAAGGAAGACTACAAGCTCTAGGAGGTCAACAGTCCTTTACCTCACTGATTTGAAGAAACCCATTTTTCACTTTGCACATCCCTGAAATTGAATATATCTTACAATCACAATAATGCAGTATGGTTTAACTGGCACCACTGTCTTTCTTTGTTAGTGGTATATAAAATAGTAGTATGCCTTATACCTGATAGCATCTTATGAAATAGGCATACAAGAACAAATTTTTAAATACAGTTGACCTTTGAACAACATGCAGGTTAGGGGCACTGACCCACACACACACACACACTGTAAAAAACCTTCATATAACTTTTGACTCCCCAAAAACTTAACTACTAATAGCCTACCACTAACCAGAAACCTTACCAATAATTTAACAGCTGATTAACACATACCTTACATGTTTATTTGTATTGTACACCATAGCTTATAATAAAGCTAGAGAAAGAATATTTTTTTTAATTGTCAAAATCTCCAAAAAATTTTCCAATATATTCATTCAAAAGAACCCACATATAAGTGGACCTGTGAAGTTCAAACCTGTATTAGACTATCTAAAACTGCTTGGGAATTGTTTGGGTAAAAGAGCATCTACAGAAGAATTTTACTGTTACCAGTTGAGTTCAACTCAACCAATATTTATTGAGTACCTACTGTATGTTTGGGATGAGGAAAGAGACCATTTCCTGATGATGCCCATAATCCAAGAAAAGGGTGGACACTTTCACACTCTGAGACAGGGCTGTGCAGGCAAATCCAGCTCTGTTAGGAGTGAGAAGGGAAGAAAACAGACTAATTCTGCCAGGCGACGCTATCAGCTGAAGCTGGTCCTGTATAGGATCTGGATTAGCTTGAGAGGATGGGAGAAAATGAACAGTGATTGGGGGAGTTTGCAAAAAAAAAGGGGTGGGGGGTGCAGAACATTCCAAGAAAAGAGCAAAGGCTTTGAAGAATGAAACTGTTGGGGGAAGGCGTGTGTACGCGCACAGAAAGAGGGGCTGGAGGTGATGACGCTCAAGATGGGCTGGGGCTGAGCATACAAGAAGTAAATGGACTTCACTGTGTGTCACCGAGGATGTGATGGGATTTTATTAGCAGAGTTATGGGATCAAACGTCCTCTTCCCACCCCAGCTGGGTAGCTGGGACAGAGGGGCAGGTTTGTTGAAAACAACCTATCAGGCAGTAGGAGAGAAGGTGGCCTAAACTGGGGCAGTTAAAGCCTTGGAGTGGTCAGAAAGGCAGGTGGAGTCACCAGGACTTGGTGGCCACAGAGTTACCTGTGAGAAATGAGGAGGGAAGGAGAAAATGAAGGAAGAGATGCCTCTAAAGTTTGGTAGCTGACCAGAACAGAAGATGACAGTAACACTTTCCACCGTGAGGTCAGAGGGAGCATGCCATTCAACAGTCTTCCTGGAGAGGAGGGAATTCATTCGCAGGGACCCTACTGGAAATTTGGTGTCTCTTCCACACAAGGCCTCAGCATAAAGGAGCCAGGCATGGAACACACTAGCATAGCAACAAAGGAAAGAAAGGTTCCCCTCCAAAAAGCTTAGATCAGGAAGGATACCAAAGTGGAGACACAAACACTGGCTAATTCCATTGTATAATCAAAGAACTTGGGGGTGGGGAAAAAAGCCACACACACAAAACCTCAGATGACCTGTAAGAGACCAGTTTAAAACATTATTTTAACTCTATCTTCTACTGATTAAGCCAATACCTGTAATAATAATGGATTAAATTGCATTGATAATCTAACACAAAAATAAAAATATGATGCCTCAGGTTTGATGCCATAAACTTAAAATGTAAGTCAGATATGAGTCTAGCCCCCGCCAAAGTTTGTAGGTCCACAGGACACCCCCCTCTGCTCCTCCCTCATTTGGATTGGGTTTGTCACTTAAATAAGATCAGCTACACAGTTGATGTTACAAAGCTGTAAAATCATAGTGAAATGCATCTGGAATGTGTAAATATGTGCACCTGAGCGCCACTTCAAACAAATGTAGCACGTGAAGTCAAGCATATCACCTTTCCGAGAGTGAATGAAGTGAGAAGTAGGTAGCTGTGGACACCAAGCACATCTCAGGCTTTACTCTGGTTACGTGACTGCGGCAGGGAAGCTGGCAGTGGGGCATGTGGCCATGCAGACAGTCATGGACTAACTAGGGGCCATAAGTAACTCAATCCAACCTCCCTGACCATACATTCTCTCTAAAATTACAAGGATGGTCTGGAAGTTTCTATGTTCTCTATACTTGAAAAGAAATCCAGGTTTCTTGAACTTGGCTTAAGTCAAAACCTGTAACTATCTTAAAGGGAACCCCCATGAGATTCCCTCTGCTGGACATTCTTTTTCCAGCAAATATGCATGAATGAATTAAGGCAAAAAAGTGCCACTGACCTGGGCCCCAGAAATGCAAGAATCTTACTTTAACACTGGTACAAGATCTCTTTGGCTGACTAATGACCAACATTCATCCTGGATGAGTTACAAATTGAGAGGAAAATAAAAAGTACATGAAGTCGATACAGACTGGATTTTCAGAAGTAGAGGGAGAAAAAAAAAAGCATACAGGCCCCTCCCTGAAGTCATAAGAGGATAATCAGCCTCTTTCAGCATAAAGTCAGTTCCTGGGAAGCCATGGGAATGATTCTGAAACAGTGATACATCAAAGTTCCCATGTAGAAAAACCGATACATAAAATCACAAAGCAAATCTGTTTCTTGTATGACAGCAACTAGCTTAAAAATCTTGACATTCCCTGCCAAGGAGTATCTATGAGACCACACACAAAGCAAGTGAAACAGCCCGGGGCCTGCCTTCTATGAGTTAATGAGCACACTCCTGTCCAGGGTACTAGTGCACAAACGGTTTTATGGGCATCTCCATTCAATGAAACAGTGCTGAGCATGCCCACCCACAACAGCACAGGTATGTGTCATCACTTAATTAATGTATAAATTACATACATGGGCTGTAGTTCAAATTATGCACATTTAAAATTGCTGTGTATGTTTCTAATGTGTATAATGCATTTGAACTGAACAGAAATATACAGAAATTTAAACATGCAAGATAGAAAGGAGTACAAATGCTGAAATTTTCTTTCCACACCCTAATGAAATTATCTCGTACATCCATCTGACATGGATGCCCACTGCTTTAGGACATAGAAAGCTGATCTGGAAAGTAAGAAAAAAAAAGGGAAGACAGCCTGGTGGAATATTCAGAGTGTCTCCTCTGGCCACATGGCCCCAGCTTGAACAAAACCACTACTTACTCCTTCTTCTTTCCCCTACTATCTGTACTGTGCCACTCCATCCTTCCTAAGATAGGCTTACTCTGTCTTCCACGGACAGGGTTGACAAGAGCGGTCTGCAAGCTGCAAGAGATCTCTCCACCCAGCAGCAGAGATAAAGATCATGCATGGGAAAAAAAAAAAAAGAGAGAAAAAGAAGAAAAAAATCTATCCCAATTCCATTGTTAATGTTTGTTTTAGAGCCTACTTGACAAATTCCTCAGTTTCCTCATCCATAGAATCTAAATTTTACCTACATCTCAGCCTTACTGTGCAGCAATATCAATACAGTGTTGCCCAGAATCTTCAGCAATATCACCATTTAGGAGATCAGGTCTGTAGACACAGGCTGAAAACATTAGGCTGCTCTGAAATTATCTGCTGATAGCACTAACTCTCCCTAGGGGCCACAACAGTGTTCTTGCAATCAAGATAGTAATCAATATCCCTTCACGAACTGTTAACAAAACAATGCCATATGTAGAAAATGATATGAGAGGGAAAGACTCAGTTGTGCAACCTCCTCATCCCACCCACCGCAAGACAGTACAATGACTGGCCAAGATGCAATAAGTAAAAACACGTTTCCAACCATTGCATTCTTCAGTGTGGGTAATCTCAGACCCAGCCAGGATAAATAGCCAAGAAAGATCAGCTATGCAGTCTGGAAGAATAAAGGCTAATAACAACACATGGAGAAAAACCACTGAAAAAATATTTTTGAACAAAACTTTGGTCCTCATAGATGGGCAGAAAAGGTTTCAACTTCTGGAAGAAATCCTCTCTCTCTGGCCAGCTTCTAATCCAGAAAGCCATGGGTGACAAAGGAGCTTAGGAGTTTACATGGCCGTAGCTTCGTGTGAGCACCTGAAATCCGACGGGCCCCCTTCCAAAAGCGGTTCCTCTCCTAACACTCCTCAGACGTCCCTCTCTCCCCTATGGAAGAGTCTGCCCCCAGCCTTCTCCCTAAGTCTCCGTGTGGAGCACTCTCCTGTTTCACAAGCTTCTTCACTTCCTTCCACACTCTCATCTACTGAAATCAGGTACAAATCTCCCTCTAACCTCCTTCTGGACATCTCCAGAGGGCTAGCCCCTTAAGAGTTCAAATCTGACACACCATTGAGGGTAGAAACCCTCCACAGTGATGACTCCTTCCACAAGACAGCACGATTTGTACATGTAACACAGACTTTGAGTTCAGTCAGATCTAGCCTTCATCTGCCACCTAATGCCCCTGTGACCTTGAGCCAGACACCTGCCATCCCCATGGACCACTTCCTCCACCTGCATAGAGACAATCTGCCTTGCAGGTTTGTACTGGGGGTTAAGTGAGCCAATGGATGTGAAAACACTCTTCCTTGGGATTTAGTTGGGACTTCATGCACGTCAGTTTCCTTTTTTCCCACCTTCTCCTCCTTCCTGTTTTCTTCCTCCAAGGTCCCTGAAGAACCTTCTCTATCTACCCTGTCTGTTCTTTTCCTATACTTCTAAATGAGATCTCTCTGCCTTTAGTCGCCATTGTTAATACCTCCCTCCTGCCCAACCAATCGATGCATTCATCACCGCAAAACCAAACCAATGCACAGTGGAGATGTATTAAATGTCCTTGAAGAATGCCCCCACTTCCATCCCTGCTCTGGGCACTGACGGGCCAACACCCCAACACAGCCAGAAGGCAGAAGAGCCATAGGAGTGAAGAGCCAGTTTGCTGAAGAGTCGGTTTGACTCAAAGGTTTACTATTGAGCTTAGAACAGGGGAGTTGGGAAAGACTGAAAATGGAATACAATTTTAAATGTGTATGATTTTCTAAGATGAAATACTCATCTTTCTCCAAAAATAAAATAGCACATGGCTTGAAGTTACTTCTCTTTTTATGTTGGAGTGTTTAACTGGAAAAGTTGGCAAAGCTCTGATCTTCCAAGATTTTTTCAACACCCTTCTCCTCTGCATCCCCATAGTTATCAGCTCTTTGAATACTTGTCGTAATTCATCTCCTCTTGCAGGATCACAAATTCCATGAGGGAAGGGATCACAGCTTACTACTTTATGACGTAGCATCCCATGGCACATGCCCCCTGTATTAGTTGGGGTTCTCCAGAGAGAGAGAACCAAAAGGGTGCATGGATGGGTGGATGGATAAACGAATGGATGGGTGGGTATTTTAAAGAACTAGCTCATGCGATGGCAGAGCTAGCACGTCTGTAATCTGCAGGGCAGACTGTGAGGCTAGAGACCCAGAGAGACAGGGTGCTGCTTTCCTGAAGCCAAGGGCATCAGGAGGCAGAACCCTTCCTCTTAGAGGACCTCGGTCTGTACTCCTGTAAGGCCTTCAAACAACTGCATGATGACCATCCACATTATGGAGGATCATTGGCTTTACTCAATGTCTAATGATTTAAGCATTAATCACATCTAAAAAACACCTCATGGCCACATCTAGACCGGTGTTTGACCCAACAACTGGGCACCGTGGCTTAGCCAAGTGAACAGATAAATTAACCATCACATGCCACAGACTTTTTCTCCAGTACCTAGTAATGGCCTCGCTATCAGCCAAAGGAGCAAAAAGATTTCCTCCCCCACAGAATCCCCAGCAAGGGGATCCTGACCACCAACCCACAAGTCCACTTGGCTTAAGGTCTGAAAAAAGGTCTACATTGGGTGTTCCCAGAACCCCAGGCTCCAGGGCATGAAGAGGACAGTGGCCTAACTTCCACAGTGTCACCTTTGCCAGGTATTTCTAGGTAACCGCGTCCCACTAAGCTCATGTCTCCTGGTAGCCAGCATCATCCAAAGAGTCATGGCTCTCTTTTACCTCAGTTTGGAAACCAGTATCAAAAGTGTATGTGCTGATTGGAAAACACAAATATACAAGCCCCCACCCTCAATCCTCCCCCACCCCGCATACACACAGACAAATGATGGAGGTCCTGGGTACAAAGGCTTCCCCGGGGGCGACATTTCTGCTGCAGCCTTGGATCTGAAATAACCACCCTTCCCCACCTCTGAGCCAAGACTTCAAGCACACAGCAGGGTGGGGGTGGGGGGTGTCCCCGGCAAGTCCTCAGTTCCAGTGCAGCTGGGCTTGAAGTTGAGCTTTCTGAAAGCCCAGGGCCGAGGAGGAGGGTCAGAATGATCGCTCAGCACCCTCCTACACCCTGCTCATGACTAATGCCTCCCGCCGGGAAAGCAAGTCCTCCCAGCTCATTGGAACTGACAAGTTCACATTTAAACCAAACCAAACTCTGGAAGGCTCTGCAGTCACCACAGCCCTCCAAAGCCCCCAAGCATGCCCCTTTCTGGAAATGTTCACCAGGAGAGAAAACAAGCCGAGAGATTTGGCTTATCCTGCTTCTCCACAGAGCAGGGAGCCTGCATTTCCAAGAAGGGAACCAAACAACATGAACAGTGGAGAAGCAATGGGCATTCCTCTTTGAGCACCAGAGCAGCTTGTTGACTTAGGGCAAATCACTTAGTTTCTCTATGGCCTCAGATTCTTTCTCAGTAAAATTCAGCACCTAGTAAGTGCTTTCAAAAGGTCAGGCTTCACAGAAAAGCTCAGTTGGGTATGGTACGTGATGGGGGAAGAAGGTACTGTGTATATAATCCATGTTGTGATTTTCCATTCGAAATAGCACCATGAGAACAAGGAGGAGGATTAATCAAGTGTATTCACTAAATAGAGCTGGATGATCTAAATAACAGCAGCCTGCTGGTTCCGCGGATGCCTCACTCACACAAGCGCTGGGAAGCGGGGTCTGTGTGCGGCCTGAACCAATGTTGGCACCAGGGAGCCAGCCCTGGAGCCACCTGCTTTGTTCTGCTTCTCTCACTCCGTCCCCACACTCACAGGAACAGGCTGCCATCTGCGCTGTACCAGCTCGGCTTGGTTTTCCATAAAGGTAAATGGGATACTGACGTTATTCCTCTAAAAAAAAATTCCTTCAGTTATTGCTTTTAGATATCAGCTCAACCCAATTCCATTTCAATGTGCGCTGAGCACCTTCTCTGGGGATGGCTCGGCTCAACATGCCACGGGAATGCTAAACAGGGAGAGCTTAAGGCACCTTAAAGTGTCTTTGGGATCTTTCATGGGGGAGAACGAGACAAGGACAAGAAAGTACAATATAAGACCCAAGAGCAAGATGCCTACGATGAGGCAGAGTGCTATGAAGCATGAGGGGTGTGCTTAAATATATGTTCTTAACAGGGCAAAAGTAAAAAATACACTTAGAGCATGAGACTATATACAATAGGACAAGATGACAGTTTAATCTGACCTATTTGCTTTAAGCTGAATTTTATGATCACTCAGGGGAAAAATAGGATGATCGTTTTGTCATCTTATTTAATACATAATCAGAATACTGCTGAAATCCTTAGAAAAGGAAACATTTCTAATTATGGGGGTTATAATGGGTATTTGGAAATAATTTCCTACAAAATCATGGAATAGAGAAGAATATTCATTCAAATAAAACACATTCAAAAGGCCTTATTTAAATACACAAGAACAGGTCATTTCAAATCTTGGACTATTTAATTTTGAAATAGGTGATGATTTTCATCCTAAAAGTTAGAGGATTTCCCCAAAAGGGCCTCATAACAAGAGGCACCATTTTAAGAGGTAAAAAAATGAAATATGAAATTTTAAAGATTCTGCCTACGTATAAACCATGTACATGAGAAAGAGATAATACTTAGATGTTGAAACTCATGACTCTTCTATTTCTGGTTTAAGAAGAAACACTGGTTTAAGGAGAAACAACACATGTCAGGGAGAGTCCCAGGTCACTTGAGCTCTAAGGTGAGGATGGATTAGATTCCGGCGATGGGCCCTTCTTACAGGCACATCCTCAACAGCCCCTCCCAGAACTGCATGCTGCCCAATCAGGGCTATTCTAGCAGGACAGCTAGGTGTATGTGGGCTCTTCTGTCATTATGCTGTGTGTTAAAAGAACACCACCAGGGGCAAGGGAATTAAGAAAATGAATTAAATTAAATTGAAATCTCACAGCATAAAAAAGATATGCTTGAAGATACTATGTGACGTGAAATAAGCCAGACACCAAAGAACAAATATCATATGATTGCACTTATATGAGGGACGCAGCATGGCCCCTGAGATAGAAAGTAGAATGGTGGTTGTGGAGGCTGGAGGGAAGGGAGGATGGGAGCTACTGCTGAATGGGGACATTTTCAGTTTGGGAAGGTGAAAGGGTACTGGAGATGGATGGTGATGATGGTTGCAAAACAATAGGAATGTAACTTAATGCCACTGAATTCTACATTTAAAAATGGTTAAAATGGTAAATTTTATGTATATTATACCATAATAAATAAGTTAGAGGGTATAGTAATACCTCATATCTGCAGGCTGCTTCAAAACATTTCTATATACAGTATATCACTTCAACAATCACGGTAACATGGAGACAGGGCATGTGCTTTGCCCTTACGCCTGTCTCCACAAGACATGTCTATTGTCTAGCGGATGGGAGAGCAGCTTGGCCGTCACCAAAGTCCCCGTCTCCATCCCTCCAAACATGATGTGCTCATTCGTCAACTCCACAATGTCTTCCAATCTGTGCACACATAAATACAGGAGATGTTTATAGGTGTGCCAGGAAATACGCAACCTGTGGTCAAAGTTGGGAACGCTAACTCTTGTGGTGAAGACAAGGGTTTCATTCTAGTTGACCCAGCATTTCCCAAACTTTCTTAATCATGGAACCTTTTTTCATGGGATTGCCTATTAACAACCTGTGGGAAAGTGTTCTGGGGGTCACTAGAGTGGGAGCTCACCTAAGGAAGTGTGCCCATTTATATTACCAGGGGTTCAAAACAGAGCCAGCGTCCTCAAGGTGTTGGTTTCCTCATCAACTCCCAGCATCCATGCCATCACCAGCACAGCCCTCAGGGGCCATCTTCCCTCTCCATTCTCTACTTCCCTCATCCAGATCATTCCATCAACCATCAAAGCATGACACAGACCATAAGAAAGATAATAACGACTAACTGACATCCTCTGGGGCTCTTAGACTTCTTACTTACTGGACATGATCAGATCTATCCATTCCAGGTTCATGTGTGTATGTGGAGGTCGAGGTGGGGATAATGCACACGTGTCTGTGTGTGTAATCATTGAAATGTGCTTTCAAAAGAATTAAAAGAAGGATAATTCTGTATGTGCTCCACACACCAAACCCTTTCTACAAGGCCTGATATAAATGAGTCAGAGAAAAAAACGAATGTATTACCCTGTGTTAAATAAATCTGTCGGAGGAGCAAGGAGCAGGTGAACAGGAATACAGGTTTTGCAGGTGATTTTATACAGTAACAATACTTAGATTTGGAGTTTAATACATCTCATTAGCAATCTCTTTCCACTAACTAAAACAAAAGCAACTATGAACCAAAATTTCTAGTCACTTGTTTGTTGTTTTGTTTTTAACACATGTAGCAGTGGGTTGCTCAAAAGTAATTTGTAATACACCATGCATATTTATTTAATTCTCAAGAAGACCTTAACATTTCCCTCTGGGATTCAATCAAAAATAAATCTTCTCCATGCCTTTCAGAATGAGGGAAAACACAGTCTATTTTCAAGGAGTAAACTAACCCGGCCATGTATCCACACCACCGCCTCCCCCGCATCCATGACATTTCTGAGAATGCAGTTAACATTGGCCCAGGCTTCAGTGGAGCAAATACTAAACCTAACCACTGTTATTTCTTGTTGGGGCTTGCTCTGCTTGTTTGTTACGTAGGCTCAGTTTATAATGGGAGTTTGTCAGCTTCTTTTGTTTGAACTTGACACAATGGGAAAAGCCCTTCAAGGTTAATTATTAATCTCAAAATGAAATCTGAAGCAGATAATGAACAGATCTTGAGCAACTGTGAAAGACACCCAACAGCATCAGTCAAAATAAGGACTGTTCCCAGATAAGGGTAGTCTCAAGCACAGCCAGATTCCAATCAGCCATGAGTGGCAGGGACTGAGATTTGTACTCAGAGAATAGACTTCAGCACCAAGCAGAACTGGGCAGGAAGTTTGCTTCTGCTACTTAATGCCTACATGACTGTGCAAAGTTACTTCACATCATTAAGACTCAGTCTCTGAATTTGTGAAATGGGAGCAATAAGAGTAAATGGAACGATCCACTGGAAATCATAGTGTCCACTGTCTGAGTTACACAAGTGACCAAGAAATGGTAAATTAATGGAACAAAGGTGGAATCTTTCAATACATTTAGATATTGATGAGTAGTCATAATTGTTAGGCTCCTGCACCATTATTAGAGGTTTCAAAAACTAAGAAAGGATGAAAAGTGCTCTGTGAAATTCATGCCTGGATCCATGAAATCTTATTTCTTTACTGATTACAATGAAAATGCATGAAGCCTTCCCATGAAATAGGAGAGCACAGCAAATGAGAACTGTCATGAGGGGTATCTGGTCTCCCTCTTCAGTGACAAATTACAAGGATGAGAAGTGACAGCTCAAAAGACCATTACCTTGTCAAATAACTCCCCAACTCTCTAGCTCTCTTACATCTTTGCAAGCTTTTTGAAAAGATTACTGTTACCCAGAATTAAAGGCACAGAAAAATTCACCTTCTAAATACAAGTAACTATGGCTGACTAAAGGTAATTAGACACAAAAATTTAAGTATCTTAGAGAGAATATTGACAATGACAAAATGTTATTTGTCATCCCAGAACTTGTCAGGAATGCACAAAATACACCAAATTTACTACATATAAACACACTGAAGTATAGATATACTAAAATACTAATTCTATAATATTGAGATTTAAAAGGCTACAGTTTTAAGGTATAAAACCCAAATTCCTGGTAGGAGGTGTGCATAACAAAATGTGTTTGCTACCAAACTGACTCAGAAAAGCCAGCTCCAAAAATATGAGCCACAGCAGATAACCCCCAGGTATGTATGGAAGTGACAGGTTCACTCTGAGTGGTGAATTTTAGAGCACAGTTCATCTAGAGTGAGATCACATGACGTGATCACTTTCTGTTAACAAGCCTAAACAACAGCTATTATGAATGAGACACTAGGTGCCCTGTGCTTAGGACTGGGAAGGGGGTGGGGTGTTCTATTATGTCAAGGACACAGGTATAATTATCCTCATTGGTCAGCTGGTGAGGACAGAGACCATAAGGCCATGCCTGGAAATCAGTGGCCTATTCCTACAGGGCCCAGTTTATCAGAGCTGGATTAATACAGTGGAATTTAAAACTACAATAAAAGCCCTAGGTTCAATTTTTTTCTTCTCCTCTACATTCTCTTACTATGCAAATCGTAACTATGGATACAGACAAGGGCATTAAATAAGGATACCCTTGGGACTGAGAAGCATAAAAAGCCTCAGATAGGAATTATACCCTAGGTAGAATAATCAAAGTATACTAGACAAATGTAGTTGGCCTGTCCGTGTTATCCAGCCAGGATATTAGGCTCAGAGAATAAAAACATTATTATTCAACATATAGTTGAGGTGTCAAATAGCCTGCAAAACTGTCCTGCAATGCTAAGCACAGTCAACTCTAAGTAACTTCTAGTCTTTGATCTTCTGGATCACAGAGTGGAACTGTCTTCACAATCATTAGCATCAAAATGATTTATAATTGTTAAAACAAAACAGAAGACCTTGAAGAAAACACTCTTTGGGGGGGGGGGGAAATGACTAAGATAAAGCTGAAAGCAAATGTTTTAGTGAATCCATATGAAATTCTACCCCATGCTCCTCACCAAAAGCAATAAAATGGAAGACATTTGCTTGGTGGGGCTCCTGAAAGTTATGGTCTCTATTTGGCTGTGAAAGCTAGAGATTTGTTCTATACTCTATTTACTCCTAAAGCAAAGAAAAAGCCCTTTTTCAATTTTCTCAGAAACTCTAGACTGACTTAAAGGTTTCCTACCTAAGTTAGGACTAGACGTTGATAAATGGTAACAGCAGCCATGGAAACAGGTACTTGGAGGGAAGGAAAACAGAAAAGAAAGAAAACTCTGGAAGCTTAGGGTCCGAAAGGAATCAGGATACATCAATTAAAGCCCAGTCTGAAGTTTTCAAGTGCTCTTTATCTCTGGAAATCCACTGGGTTTACGCAGAATCTATGTTTAAGAGATCTATCCTACCAGCCTCAAAACTGGGGGTCCAGTTCAATTCAGCCAAACAACTACCATGCTCCAAACATAAGAAGGACATGCCAAAATGAGAATGTGGTAAAGATTTTTTTAAATGTGGGTGTCGTTACTCAAAATTCAAGAGGACAAAAAGAACTTTTCCAGTTCTGGTAAATTATGATAACAGACTGGAATAGTCTATCATTGACATGTTTTAAATTTCTAAATTTACCCAACTTCTGCCTCAGATAATTAACTTTCATCACACTGGTCTGTGTATGTGTGGCAAAAAGAGGAAGAGAGAAAGGGAGAATACACATATATAAAATAAATGGTAAAAATTTTAAATACTTTGCTTATAAGGTTGTACAACTAGAATTGTCCATGATGATCATCATGTTTCTAAAATATTGCCTTTTCAAAAATATCTATAAGCAATTTTTAAAAATTCAATTTGGAGCTGAGAATTTTCATTGATTATTTTTAGAATGGCAAATTATAATAAACCATATAGAAAAGTGGTAATGAATGAGTGTCTGGTTCCACAGCTGAGCCAAAGGCAGCCTCCAAGGATCAGTGAGGCCAGCATGGATGAAGATGGGCACAGAAGGATTAGGAAGAGGACAGAGGAGCACCCACAGAAAAAAAGATTCTTGGCTGTTTTTCCTTCCTCCCAGAACCACGGATAACAGTTGAGAAATAGCTCTGCAGGTTCCTGTGACGGCCGCCCAGCCCACGGGGGCGCCCTCCTCATCCTGCCCATGGCTCTCCTGGAAAAGCTGCCCTTCTATCACCTTAAAAATCTTATCAACACCCCATCATGGCAAGAAAAAGTGATGACAACATTTTTAAACTTGGGTTTTAACATGACTGAACTTCTCCTAAGTCTTTGAATAGTTTGTATAAGAATGTGCCTGGAGATGCAGATGCTACCCTTTCAAGCCAATTTACAAATTCTAAACAGGCTTCGTTGTTTTTTTAATTTAAGAATAGAACCAATTCTCCCCTAAAACCTATATAGAAATATCTATGGTACAGTGACCCCAAGATAACCATGAAATCTACTTCTAAAAAAAAACTGCTGACTAAAGTAAGGAGTGTATCCACCCAAAGGAGTGGGCGGCAGAGGGTAGCAGAGCCTGGGTGGGGGATGCCCTCAGAGGGGAACAGCTGGGGTGTGTCAGAGTCCAGGCAGACTGAGGAACAGAGGAACACAGCAGGCAGAGGAGCCTGCTTGAGGGGATCCCCACAGAGCGGATCAGGGACAACTTCAGTGTCAAAATGAATATTATTCATAACAGATCACAATCCATTGACTAAAACAGGAAACCACGTGTCTACACAGATATAAATAAATAAACTGAAAGGGATCTACATCATTTCAAAGGTATCTCTCTATAAAACACTCACTACAAAGGGGACAAGAGTAACTTCCCAGAGGAGAAGGCCAGCAGACACCATTTTAACCAGGAAACAAAGGTGAGTGAACATTATCAGAAATGGAAAGGGTCCAAATTGGGAGTTCCCGGAGAAGACACAGTGAGGACACACCAGCACCACTTAAGGTCTATCAGCCAACGATGCAGAGCGTGGATCTGATCTAGAGAAAACATCAAGTCAAGTCAAACTGAGGGGCAGGCAACAAAGTAACCAGCATGAGTTCTTCACAAGTGGCAGGGTTACAAGAATTAAGACTGAGAGATTCTAACCTAAAGACACAGGACAATGCAACGCAACACGTGATTCTAACTGGAAACACTTGCTATTCAAGAAGACTCAGTCTTTACAGCACTTGGGACAAAAGACAAAACGCCAGTGGGGCGTGAGGAGCGACTGGTAGTCCTATATTAAGTTCATTTTGCGGTTTTGAGCCCTGAAGGGTGGTTGTGTGGAAAAGCAGGTCTTCTTTATAGGAAAAAAACCCTCATGTCTGGGGTAACAGCAACTTACTCTCAAAAACAATTTAGAGAATGTAAGATTCTTTATACCGTATTACCAACTTTTCTCAAAGTTTGTGACCATTTTAAAATGAAAACAAAATTCTAAGCATGATAGTTTATTCTAGGTTATACATACAGTGTGGGGTAAATGGCAGAATTTCCAGACTCTCCCACCTAGCCTTAGCCGTTTACATATCAATGGATGTTTCAGAGCCTCTGGTGATCTCCGACAAGGAAAACTGCCATTCTCTCCTCCCTCTGGTTCCTGGTACCTAATTGGTCTGGTGC
Organism: Manis javanica; assembly: GCF_040802235.1. Taxonomy (NCBI): domain Eukaryota; kingdom Metazoa; phylum Chordata; class Mammalia; order Pholidota; family Manidae; genus Manis; species Manis javanica. Next base: position 52,502,406 of record NC_133158.1, on the reverse strand, counting down.
TCACCAGTCACCAAGGACTCACCCATGGATTTCCTCCAGGAAGAGGCAGGCAGGCAGGGAAGGAGAGCATGCACCACTGCCAAAGGAGATGGTTGGAGCAGGGCCTGGCTAGTGAACCCAAGAAAGCCATAAGAAACAGGAGCCTTTCTCCCAACCTGTCCTTTCCCTTGACTTAACTTCAGTTTCATCTGATTCATAAGGGACTCACCCAGGGCTGGGAACACCCTTCTCCCTAGAGCTACACAGAGGTACAGGGCAATGATGGATAATTTGTAAAATGGAACAATGATAATTTAGCAAGTGATTTACTACATTAAATATGAGAAGTAATGAATGAATGGATAGAATTTGCTAGTTTCATCTTAGGAAAAAATAGAAAAACCCCTGGGCAACATGTGTTCATCTCCCATTCTGTCCTCACCAGAATATCTGAACCCTCTCAGTTGGCAGATTTGTATAAATTCAGGGCCTTGCTCTGTCTTTCATGCCAACCCACTCCTGACTGTTGTCAACACTCCGAGTATACCTCAAGGACACCCAATGGCTCAGGAACACCTCTGACATCTGAGAGCCCTCAGTGGGCCATAGAGAAAACTGCCAAGAATTGAGGAACAAAACCAAAATCACCACTGCATGTTCTAAAAGTCAGTCCATGCTGTTAACACTCTGAAAAAAAAAGCCTCATCACACAGGGTGGATAGTCCCAGATGTACCCTGGAGCGCTCTGTGATGGAAGCTCATTGGGACTCAGTTTTGTCATATGGAAAATGCGATGTCAGGCAGCATATGCTCTGATGCTGATCAATTCCACCAGCATTTCCTCCCAGCCTTTACTCAAGCACGTCATGTCCTCAAGACACTTAAGTCTAGCAGAGGGAGAGAGGCTTGCAAACAGACAAAATGAGTAATGATCTCAGTTGTGAGCACAGACTGGGTCATGTTAAGGGAGAACAGTGTATGAGATGAGGTAAATTTACAGGAAGATGTAGAGACCCACCTAAATAAGGATAGAAATTAGGGTAGATTCTCCCCAAGTGTAATAGAAGGACGGGGAAGGGAATTCAGCAGATGACAGTCAAATTACATCTGTAGTGAGTACCCCTACACAATGGTTAGCTCTGGCGCCCCCTAGCTGTGTGACCTTAGACATGTTATGTCACCTCTACACCTCTTTGTAAAAGGGAGAGAGGATTCACAGGGAAAAGACGGTAGAGTACCAACAGCAACGCGAAACCTCCTGTGACACCGAGGAAGCAACCACACCAAATACAACTGTCAATGACCTGAGGACCGACTGCTCCTGGTTAAGAAGAGAGGGCCACACTGAGAAGCAGATCAATAAACCAAGAAAATTTTGTTCTTTCGCCAGATGAAAAAAATTACACTTTTACATAAGTACACCATTGAGGTTAAAGCTAATTTTTTAAAACTTTTATAAATTTATTCAATTTTAGCCACCTTGACTGACTGCACAATGTAAGATTTTCTCCCTCTTCCTGTCACCCTCTCTCCCAACGTTCTATATCCATTTAGTTTGTCCTTTATTTTCCCCTTACACTTTCTGAAGGAACCAGTTATTCTCCTTTCAGGGAAAATTACTCCTTTACCCTTCAAAGTATGCATGTACATTCTTTATACCTTTCCTACCAAATCACATCTTGCTTTTCTTGCAGCCAGAGTTGTTTCACTTTTTGCAGGAGTTTCCGTTATAATAGTAACATTATTCTTTATCTTCAGAAATTCATTTATAATGTCTTAATTTCTAGAAAATGAAAAAGTAAGCACTTATGAACTGCTGTACCAACATTCTGTGGATTGGCAATGTTTTTA